>NC_057794.1:203848170-204464851 GCF_018294505.1 Triticum aestivum
GAGCCCAAAAGCAATCTTGACCATTTCGACGAGACGAACAACTATCATGTTGAACATTTTTTCATCACATGTCATCTCGAGGGTCAAATCGCCCGTGCAAAATAGCTAATTATTTACGCAGCTCATCAGACATACCCACATATGTGTCTGGTTCCGGGCGTCATATTTTGCTCACTGGAGGGTCGCGCTGTGAGGGCTCTAACTTTTGCATATGACCTCGAATTGGGACGATCTTTATATCAAAACCGATCGTTTTGACGAGACGCACAACTTTCATGTTGAAACTTTCTCAATTTGAAGCCACCGTAATGGGGTGTCTATCCATTCTTTAATCTAGTGTCGACATGAGCATCTCTGAACTTGTCATAAGTTTTGCATCCGAGCTCCGTTTTAGACTTCATATTCATCTTGATCTTCTTGAAGAGAGCCATCTCATGGTGACTTTCAATAGTAAGTTTGAATTAATCTTGACACAGCTTCAAGCCACTCTTTATAATCATGCCACTTTTGAGCGTCAACACATGTCCCCCTGTTTTTCGGCAAAGCTAGCGTGTCGAAAAATAACTTGTACCAAGTTTGTTCTAAGGACAATGTCAACACTCCATCGGCCATTTATATGTTCTTAGGACAATAAGTATATATCAGCCATGTCTTGTGTGAACTTCTTGATGCAAACTTGGGTGAAGACTTCTCAACTTCTATAACAATTCGGTGATAAGGTTCCATAGATCAAAACCATCCTCCGAACCATATTGTTCACCCTTTCGCTAGGATTTTGCAGATAATCAAGAATGAACTCCTCCAATCCTTACTTCTCCTGCATAAAAGTTTCATTAGTGGCCGAGGTGGTGAGCTCCAATTCGGCCTTACCTATGTTGGCAAGAATAAGCATCGGCTATTGATAGATGTGCAATACACCATGACCGACGTGGTAGCCGGATGCTTACTAAGCCAACTCTCTCCAATTATCATGTCTAGATATATGAGCAATGCTAAAATAACCTAAAGTAGAAATTATATCTAGCCATTTATCAAGATAAACATGAAGTGATTCGTCAAAACATAGAAAGACTTTGGATATTAGTTGCACTACTAATAACGGATCACCAAAAGCCTCAATATGCGTAGCACCTATGGCAAACAACATCTCTAAACCGAATAACAATGCTTCATATTCGGCCTGATTATTTGTGCAGAAATACTCTAAACGACACGAGGCTTCAGAAACAGCACCATGAGGAGATATATAAACAACACCAACACCTTGGCCATTGCTACAAATTTAACCATCAATATATAATCTCCATAGTACTAGAAAGACAAGGCAAATATCAACATTATGCATGTCATTAATCCGATGTTCAGTAATAAAATCAGCTATGATTTGGCCTCTTATAGATCTCAAAGATGCATAAGCCAAATCATATCCAAACAAAGTATAAGCCCACTAACCAATTATGCAACTATGAATTGGCCTATGCAGCATATATGGCATCGGTCATGATGTCTCAACTCCATTCAATCATAATATAGGCATATATATAAATTTCCATGAGCACGTACCTTGTCTTGCTCTCTAATTGAACTAAGGACGGTGTTAGAATACTACACCGGCCATGCATTGACATACTCTTAGGACGATAGATAAATATCGGCCATTACCATGTAAACTTCATTCAAAGCACATATAGCCGAAATAAACAAATGAAATGGAAAATCAAGTATTTCGGCCCTTTCGATCAGCAACAAACTTGTAGCTAATCAAATGTACAGTGACTTGGTAATACCCTTTCATGACATAAGAAATTATATTGCATCCATGGATTAAAATAAGCCGATTGAGGGTTACCAATCATACCTGATGACGAATTCCATGGCATAGGCGTTAATGGCATAGTTGAAGAATATGGATAATGTGTAGACCAAAGATGTTGAAACCTTCGGCTTGGTCCTTCATAGTTTTCACTCTTTTCCTTCTTCACCTCTGCTGCACTTCTTGTAATGGAAGCTTGCACATAATTCTTATTTTGAGCACTTCCTTTGGGAACCCATGCCATGTTCCTTTCTTCAAGTTCTTGTGCACTAAGTTTTTGTAATTTCTTCTTTTGCCAATATGGTAAGCTGAGCAGGCATCTCGGCTATGATTCTGTTTTGACCAATGGCAATTCCTTTTTGTCCTTGTGCACTCTCAACTTCTTTTCTTCAGATTTGGCACTTTGACTCTCAATAATTGGTTGCTTTGTCTCATTGCCTTTAGTAGCCAATGTCAACACTTTAATTGGCTCTTTTTCATTTGAGATCAGATCTGAAGTTGCACTCTTACGACCATCTCTTTTGACGCGGTAGACTTGCTCAACCACCTCTTTCTTCTTCCTTGAGCTCCGGACCGATTCCTTATAATTGAAACGGTCTTTGACATGTGATTGTTCAAATGTAGATCTTCTCGGAGCTGCATAATATTGGTGAGATGGTCCAAAATAAGATGGAGAATGTGCCCCTATATCATACATGTCCCAGGATGGATATGGATTTACATGAGCATAGGGAGGTATCCATGGCATTGGCATTGGCGGCCCAAAATATGGATATGAATGTGTTGCATTCAAATTCTCTTCTTGCCAATACCGATCCTTGGATTTGCGCCTAGTGGGTGATCTTGATGCTTTTGCATTACTTGGCCGATAAGAAATTTTCTCCTCACTTATCTTCCTATATTTTTCTAATAGTTGCACGAAAGTGACTTTCGGCTTTTTACCTTTGTGCTTACCTCGGTCTTTGTTTGCATCGATCTTTGGATTCTCTTGTTGCCCCCCAGTACTTGGCGTCTTCATTGCAACTTTGATAGAATTTTCTCCCTTAAGAATATTTTCATCATGCTCTCGAACAACTTCCTTATTTGAAGGCTTGATCGCATCACCTACAGTCTTGACCTTCTCATCTTTAAAGGAATCGTGTTGAAGCAGCCGATTCAAAAACCTTTTGCCATCAAGACCAATCGGAATAGACTAGTCATCTTTTGGTGTTTCAACAAATTTCAATCGTCCTTTTTCAATGGACGATTTAACTATTTGACGAAACATATTGCAACCCTCAAAATTATGCTTGAATGAATGATGCAACCTACAATACATTCGTCCTTCAATTGATGGCTTGACATGGTGATCAAGAATTCTTATGTAATTATTTTTCAGCAACAAATCAAATATTTGATCACACATGCTTGAATTGAAGGTATACTTCTTATTTTCTAGCCGATCTTGGTGTGAGAACGGCTTTGGAGGTAAGCAAACAATGGTTCAGATTTGGAATCTCTCCATTCGGCTATGCAATGTGTTTTGCACTGTATATCCGATGTCTCCCGATAAGATATTATAATGGCATCGGTTTTCTCAAAAGAATTTGACCTTGGCTTTAAATTTCTGAAACGAAGATAGTTAGAATATACATGTCTCAATTGAGACCAAGAGTAAGACAAGTATGAAACAAGCAAAGCTACCCATGTAGATACGAACTTTAAATAAAGCAATAAGGAAAGCCTTGATTGCAACAATAAGTCAGTATCGGTCTTTATAAATGGCGCAATGGGTTGACCGATATGTTCTATAACAATTTTATTGCTAACAAGTAAATTACCCTTCTTCATTGGTCTTTCAAAATTACTTAAGAAGATTTTTCTAATAGATGCATCAACAATGAAGTTTTGACCAAATCTGAAAATAGGTAAATTACTTGCTAAACATACCTCTTCAAATATGTTGGGAGAGCATGATGGTAGTGTGACTTGAACAATATCTTGCTTCATCTTTGGGAGGCTCCCCAACGCCTCTTCATGATCTTTTTCTTGATTCCATGCATCATTACACTGAAGGTTTTTGTCAGCCGAACTTTGTTCTGCTACTTGTTCTTGTCCTTCAAGCTTGTCAATTTCTATGGCACAAAACTCATAGGGCAGGAAGTAGGTTCCATTAACTTCAGAAAAATCAAGTATGGTTGTCTTACTATACTTTCTGTGCCCTTTCTCAACAATGTTTTCCTCTTTGGATTTGATGGATTCGGAATATATACTACTTGATTCGGCTCTTTCAACGGAAGCACTTTTAGTTTCCGAATCATCATTCTTTTCACCGGTTATGTCAACTGGCAAGGTTTCTTTTCTTTGAGCTAATTCCCTGTCAATTCTATCTTGGCGAAGTATTTGCACCCTATTGCGCAAAGCTTTAACTCCCCTCTCAATTTCAGCCCGCTCTAGATTAGTTTGCCCCCCAATGCTTTTGGATTCTTTCGGCAATGACACATGGGTGTTGCCGAAACTTTGCAATTGTGTAGGCGGTGTATAATATGATGTAGCACTAGGTGAAGGCATATGTATTGATGTAAACCATATTTTTGCTCGCCAATTTTATCAATTGGCAAAGATTCATCTTCTTGCAAAACTCTAGCTTTTATTGCAGCATAATCAGGAAATAGCCCCTTTTCATATTGTTCAAGGCAAAGAGCACTAATTCTCTTGTTTTGTGCCAAGCTCTTTCTTAATGCAGCCACAACCGCTTCTAGAAGGGATTGCTCTGTAATACTTTCAGATTTTTTTCGGCAATGATTCGTGAGTGTTGCCGAAATTCTTGAATTGCGTAGAGTATGCATTATATGCTAAAGTATTTGATGGCGGCACATGTGTTCCAGTAAAATTTTCACTTATTCGGCTATGACCATGAAGATACGGGGCCGAATTATGAACATCTACAGTTGCATACGGTGCTGAAAAATTACTAACATGAGGTGTAGCATATGATGGTTGAGAGTAACTGGCCGAATAGCTAGTCGTAGCATGGCCAATTCTCCCATCCATCGGCAAGGTTGGATTCACATATTGCAAATTAGTTGCCGATGAATAAAAAGGTGAAACACTTTCTTGTATGCTATTGGAAATTTTAACATGAGGTGTTTCAAATTGATTAACCAAACCCATCATGTTGTTCATCGGCATATGGATTTGTGGGGTTGCCGATGCATGAGAGTTTGGAAACATATGTTGTACGTTGCTAAAATCATAAGAATTTGAAGCATGAAGATTGTTTTGCATCGGCCTTTACGCATAATTAGATGCATGATTGATAAAACTAGGGCTAGCCGATACATTATGCTCATTAGGTGATCCAGCAACAACATATGGATTATTTGCATCTACAAATGGGAATTGGGTATTCATATTACCTTTGTAGATTGCAGCAACTTGATGACGATCTCTTCGTAGAAAGAACGGGCTGGAGACCGTTCAAAGCTTCGTCCCCAGCGGAGTCGCCAAAAAGTGTGTTTGCACACGAACACGTCACGTGTACCCTCGATGCCGGGGGTGATGCACCGCAGATCACATCGAAGGAGACCTGACAGACAGCGCGATACGCAAGACAGTCGGCGGGTGTTTTTGCAGACCCGAAACCCCACACGCCCGGGAGGGACCCTGTCAGGGAGTGCGGCGGCTATGGGATGCCCTAGGTCGATTTGCTTGCCCCTAGAGCCTCGTGGATCGCTGCCCTCCAACGCAAAGAACGAACGAAGAACGAGAAAGAAAGATACAAGGGTAATGAATAAAGATAGATGAACACAAAAGGGTAATAGATTGATTGGTTCGATTGGTGTTGTTCAATCGGGCGTCACCCCTTAGCTATATAAGAGGGGGCTGGACTTCCCATGCAAGGAAAAGACTTGGATTCACGTCCAAAACCCTAGTCAAATTCGGATTGGTTTTGTCCGAACTTTCCAAAACTGTTCGGTCTAAAACAGGCTGCACATTGTGGGTCTTTTTTGAGGCGGTAAACTACCTCGGATGGAAATGAGCCCAAAAGCAATCTTGACCGTTTCAACGAGACGAACAACTTTCATGTTGAACGTTTTTTCATCAGAGGTCGTCTCGAGAGTCAAATCGCTCGCGCAAAACAGCTAATTATTTACGCAGCTCATCAGATATATCCACATATGTGTCTGGTTCCGGGCGTCATATTTTGCTCATTGGAGGGTCGCGCTGTGAGGGTTCTAACTTTTGCATACGACCTCGGATTGGGACGATCTTTATATCAAAACCGATCGTTTCGACGAGACGCACAACTTTCATGTTGAACCTTTGTCGATTTGAAGCCATCTTAATGGGGTTTCTATCCATTCTTTAATCTGGTGTCGACATGAGCATCTCTGAACTTGTCATAACTTTTGCATCTGAGCTTCGTTTTAGACCATCTTCATATTCATCTTGATCTTCTTGAAGAGAGCCATCTCATGGTGACTTTCAATAGTAAGTTTGAATTAATCTTGACACAGCTTCAAGCCACTCTTTATAATCGTGCCACTTTTGAGCGTCAACAGTGAGATTTCCGGATTCTCACCTTGACTTCACCATCGTACCACTGACTTGCAAGAGCTTGGCAGCAGGCGCAAAAATATAAATGAGAATTTAATTCCTGAGGCAGACTTGTTTTCTGACTGATTCTTGCTTCTGACCAAACTATTGTGAACCTGATTATTGGGATTCACGGTCATATGTTGTCAATTCGCCGTGCCATATCTTGTACCGATGCTGGACTGAGGAAGATTGGATAGCGTATGTTGGAAACCATCGAGAGTATCTTGCTGAGGAAGACTGGGTATGGTGCTTCAGAAGCTCCCCCCCTTAAAGACTTGTTGGGGAAGGACTTGGTACCTTATGTCGAAAGCTTTTTCCGTTGCTTACTGAGTATTTTGCGCTGGAAATCATCCATATATCGTACTGAGGAAGATAGAGGAATCTTGCACCGGAAGCTTCTCTGGTAGCTTGCGAGGGAAGACTGGGTTGCTTACACCAGAAGCTTCTCATTGGGATATGTGGACCGGTTACCATATACACACACCATCTTAATATTTCTGCTGTGGATTGTTTGTATGAAACAGGGCTTTGGTAGACTATCCTCCTCTCTGAATATTGAATACATGGCACATTCTTGCTTTCTTCCAGGTATATCGGGTTTCAAAATCATCCTCAATGAAAAATTAAAACTTTCATCTAAATTATACCTTTGACTAAGAATATACAGTCTATCTTGCGCACAATTTATCTTCTCGCTGGTTTGATCATTTCTGCTATGAAGGGTGCACACTAGGGGTGACTTGATTATCCGTACTATTGTGAGAAGTGCATATTAATGCAAACTTGATTATCATCATCACAATCAGATATTTCTCATTTCACTGCGGTCGGCTGAGAATTCCATTCTGTTCAGCTGAATTTCCAAATATGTGCATTCCTTGTTGACTCTTTGGGTCCAACGTCGGTTGACGAGCAACTTTAATGAGGGGGGAATATGTAACACCGAGGGCCCAAAGAAAGAAGCAAAAGAAATGACAAAAACAAAAACACAGAGAGCATACAAATAATATAAATAATCAAGCAACATTACATATTACTGCTACTCACAACAATAATATGCATGCACACCTAAGCACACAAATCTCGTGGAGACTCCGGCATTATGGTCTAATATGTTGTGGCGGTGTGCACGGAAAGTGAATCTACGTGTGGAAGGAGTTGGCGTAACCGAGGCTACACCAAGCACTGGCTGAGCACTAGTCGGAACCAGATGGATACGGAGACGGGGGCGGACTTGGTGATCAAGTAGCGAGACACGAGGTCACGACCACATCATCATCAAGCATACGAAAGGGAATCGTACATGTCCAAAGAATGGAATGACGGGGAAATATAGGGGAGTAAAAGCAAGGCATGCTAGCATTGCCCTTTTCTGATAACAAATATTAGTAAGGGTGCCAAAGGGACATGATGAGGAGCACGGTTCAGGATAGAGACAAGTCAATCACCGAAATAATAGGGGTGGTGATGGAAAGATATCGACGCGGTATATGAGCATAGCTCCTGCGAATGGTGTATGGAGCACTTAGCACCGAGGCATCACTCTGCTGGGACAGAGATGACGCCAAACACCAAAGAGCAGGCATGCTAAGAAGGAGGGTTCAGGTAGTGGATCGAAACCGATGCCACCTACACTCACAAGATTAATTGTTAGCAACAAAATAATAATCTATATGCATGCTATGCAACAAGCAAATGTAGCAAACAAGTGCAACAAACCAACTAGGCTCCATAATACCGATTTCTAATGTTCGCGCAGGCTAGGGCATCCTATAGCCAAACCTGGTCTGATACCAAGCATGTGGCACCTAGGCTCACAGAAACCGGAATGCCCCCTATTGCAGCCCAAAGATCGAGGAAAAATCTTCTGGAATAAGGTACTGCTTAACATAGAACAAATCGGCTCTTTATTACAAGCTATATGGATGCAAGGGGATTACATCGGCACAACAACACTACGCCTGCCATGGTTGCTCCATGCAAGCAGCAGAACAACACGATGCAGTAGAATAACTCTAGCAGCAGAACAACGACGACGGTGATGAACTCCACTCCGCAGGGACTCTAGCTGGAATGCTTATCCTATCTCGTAAACAAGGAAGCCACGACAAACACGCAATCAACTCCGGCATGACCTGCAAACTGGCATGACACGCCAGGTCAGTACATTGAATGTACTTGCAAGCTCATAGCAACCAAGAGCAATCAAGACAAACAACAGCATGGCAATTACAAGTTAACAAGGATTGACATGATACTATCAGAACAACATGGCATGATATAGCTAGAATGATACGAGCATGGCATGAACATATAAACATGATGACACTATCATGCAACATGATGACGTTATCATGCACCAACTTACTCTGTTCGGTTTACCTCATAACCATGACGGACATCACACGATCATCTCAGGATCCAATCAAGCTTGGTATTAACCATACCGTAGTAATTATTAAATGACCACAAGGAGCTTGATCTTTACCCTTGACTCTCACATAATACCACAAATATCCATCAACTCGGTATCCTCGATACCACGGTGATCATCTCATGAACACAACCAATCTCATACCACGGTGATCATCTCATGATCACAATCAATCTCATACCACGGTGATCATCTCGCGATCACAATCAATCTCATACCACGATGATTATCTCATGATCACAACCACAAATATCCATCAACTCGGTATCCTCGATACCACAATGATCATCTCACGATCACAATCAATCTCTTTCTCATCATTGAACCCGGGTTGTTATTAAGCAAGTTATTATTATTACTGTTGACCCATAGTGTGACCAACTATGAACTGGGCCCTTATCCGCGGGCGTGGCTATCAATAGATTTAATACACACTCTGCAGAGGTTAGCACACTGTATCCACATCATGGAACCCATGGCCTCGCACTCCCATTCGGGTGGACCAACGGCGTTCCGACAAAACTGTCCTACTACCATGACACTCTCCCGGCCACTCCGACCAACTCCCCTTTGGGCTAAGTCATGGGTGGCCCCGTGCCTACCAAAGGCATCACGGCCACTGTCGTGGGAAAAAGGCCAACATCGTGGCAGAACGGCCAAGGTCGTGGCAAAACATAAACGGACCCAAATGGGGACAAGGTACCATAACAACAACAACGGGCACACAAGGCTTATGTCCTCCTACCTGATCAAGGTAGCGTGCACCCATAACCTTCCCTCGTTAGAGGCATCGGCGAGAGGCATGCCAATAGACCCAGTTAGGACCTTCCCATAAAGGCAAGCGTGGTTGCACTGGTCAGCTCGATATGGTGGCACCATGACTGAGCCAACAGTTGTTCAAGTTCAATTTAATCCGGTTAAACTTGAATGCAATATGCTGAGCCATGGTAGAATAACATGATGCAATTACAATGCATGAGCATGATATAAGCGTGGGGTGCGACAACCATATCAACAATGAATCATATCCAACTAAGCATGGCATAATGACGAGCATGAATATCACAAGTACAACACTACTCATAGCATAACATGACCACTAGCATCAACAATAAATACCATGCAAGAACACATCAATAACATTACCGAGTAAACACTTAACCAACTAGCAGCAAAGGAACAATGCATATTAACGGTACTCGGTAACCGACGTTAGTCATGCACCAAAGAACATGACCAACCCAACATGTACTACTATCAAGCATGATGAATATGAAAGTAATACTTGCAGGTAGAACATGATGACAGAGTGCAAGAAAACATAGCATGACGGTAATCATCGATCCATAAGCATAACCAAAATAATGACAGCAGTAGCAAAACAAACATGCAATTATTAAAGACTCAAGTTGAAAACCAACGCTACTGCATGACTATCATGCAAATGGTGGTTGTGGCTTGCTTGGGGATGAAGAATACACCGGAGAGATGTGCGGAAAGATCGCAGAAGGAACCGTCGAAAAGGTTTCTCTCCCGAAGGGGGCTTATTAGGGCAAGGGCAAAATGGTCATTTTCACTGTGGTACCACCTAGTGAAAATGTTACCAACATAAAGAGCTCGACGAGATGAAGAAGTAGGCTTTGGAATCACCTCAAACGGAGTTACGGTCACGAAGTTATGAGGTGTAGAATATCAGGGACTAATCTGTGAAAAATTTCATCACCAACAGGTCCCTGGGAGGAAAAATTGAAAGTGCCTTGGGGGACAAACAAGTTTCCTGTAAGGGAAATCACATTTAGAGCCGTAGTAGAGGAAAATATGTTTTCCAAAAGAGAAAACGCATTCTTGCCAAAGAAGGAAAGGAAGACGTTTTCATCAAACGAAAACGCACTCACCAGAAACCGTTTCTGCTTGCCACATGGGATGAGGCGCCTGGGCCACTAGCGCGTCGGGCCCAGGGGCAGGGGGAGGGGGTCGAGCGCACGTCGTCTTCCTCCCTCTGTTCGCTCACGCGAGGAACGAAGGAGGAACGAGGCCATGCAGGGGCGCTCAGGCAAGGGGGCCGGCCAGCTCCGGCCATCTCCGGCCGAGCCGATGCCACCAGCGGGTGCGGGAGGCCTTGGCGCACCCATTCAGAGGATACGGCAGCGCCGAGGAGGAGTGGAGAGGAAGGAAGGGCGGCGCCAGGGGAGGACAGAGGCGGCGGCATTGGTCTTGGGGATGCGCGGCCAGGGCACTCCGGCGACGGGCTGAGGGGGTGGGGTGGCTCAGTGGAGCAAGGGGAACTCGGTGGACGTGGTGGGAGGAGGAGAGGAGGCTCGGTTTGGTCGGAACCAAGCTGAGGCCGAGGCGGCCATGGTGGACAAAGGCGAACTCCGGCAAGATTAGGCACTCCAGAGGGCAAATGAGGCGGGGGAGGGATGAAAGAGCTGCGGAGGGGTTCGGGGGTCCTTAAATAGGCGCGGGAGAGAGCTCTAGAGCATCACGGGAAAGCTCACACCAAGCTTTAATGGAGGATAGGGGCTGGACGCGGCACGGGCGTGGCGTTTGCGGCTCATTTATGGCGAACCACGGCGAGGAATCAACGCAGGGCGACGCAGGGCATCACGGGGGAGCTCCAGGACATGAATGGAGGTCGGACGACGAGGGAGAAAACGGGAAGAGTGGCCGGAATGAGCCAGAGCACGAGTTTAGCCATGACGCAAGCGAGATCACCACGGGCACTGGAGAAAATGGCTCACTTTGGCCGTACCAACCATGTCTAGTAGATAGACCTTGGCGCCGTGAGTATTACTAATGAAAGAAATAAACTCAGGGGCAAAGAAGAGATTTGCACCTAGCTCCAAAATATTGCAACACAAAGGTGTTTGTTGCCGTCCGTGGTTCACATGAGAGGAGTTAGACTCTGAGATTTGGCACAGCATGATTAATCACTAAGGTGATGCTTATTACCAAAAAATTAGACTAAGGGGAGAGGTTTAGAGGGTACTTGCTGTAGAAACCACCATAATGGCTAGAATTAGAGATGATGAAGTTGCACTCACATGAAGAGGCAAGTTGAGCTGAAATTGGGCATGGCCCAATTATTTGAAGATATGAAAATGCTCAAAAAGTTTCATGTCATTTGGACGTGCCAAAGTAGCACTTGCTTCATATAGCTTTGCTGTGGACAGAAACTTCGAAAAATTGCACAGGGCAAATTATGTAATGTATTGATCCAAATTTTGGTGGATAGTGTTTATTTGGATAGGAGAATGCCCTGGAAAATTTTCATCTTAAATGAAGCAAGATAAAATATACTTGCTTCACTAACTGAAAATTTGGACAGAAATAAAGAATTGATGCTCAGCTCACATGGATGCATTTCATGAGCTCAAATCTTGAGGAGGGTGACGATTTGGTGATATGAAGGGTCATGCCAAATTTCAACTCAATAGGATTAACCTAGCTAGTACTTCCTTCCCAACCAATTCCCTTAGACATGAACTTTGAAAAATTGCTCAGGAATATTCACTAGGAAAATTAAGTTTAATTTTGGCATGAGGCAATTATTTGGACATGAAAAGGTGTCCAATAAGTTTGAGGTCAATTAGGCAAAGGTAAATGGCACTTACTTCGCAAACTGCCATTTAGGACAAAATAGGAAAGGAATTAATTGAGCATGATGGGAAACATGGCCAATGAATTTTTTTGCCATATTTGAGGAAGATATGACCCAAACAATTTATGAGAATTATTTGGGAATTTTGGGAGTGATATAAATATAGGTTGCTTCACAACCTAGGGCAAATTGGGTTATTCCTTTAATAGGAAAAGGAATATTCTCAAGGAAAAGATTATTGTGGTAGGTCCAAGATGGAAATGGCAAGGTCTAGAGATGGATAAGAGGATGACAAGCCACTCTGGAAAGAAAGAAGAGGTCACCTTCTTCAATTTCCAGACCACATAGCCACGGAAAAAGAAAACTCAAGCAAAAATCTCAGAAAATCAAAAGAAAAAGAAAGGGCCAAAAATCAGGCTGTGACACAACCCTGCCGGGCAAACGTGTTGTGCTCACCATCATATTTTCCACCACCAATCCACCAAAGCAGGAGTAGGGTTTTACACCTCACGGTGGCCCGAACCTGGGTAAAAACTGCATGTGTGATCTCTGTCGTGCTGTTCCACGCTTCTCCGCTCTTTGTGCAATGTGCTATCCGCCCGCCGAACCAGAAAGGGGCTCTTGGTCCCATAGGTGGTTGTGGTTTGCCACGACATCTTTGGCGTGCCAGGTAGGGGGTTCACTGGCGCGAACCCGAGAGCATAAGCAGCGTGTCGTCATCATCATCAGCTCCATCGACGGTGTAGTTACTTAATGACGCTCGAGAGAAGGCGAAGAAGGACAAAGCCGGAGTAGGAGAGTGACCTCGCTCCCCCTCCAACCCTGTCTGAACTTCGTCACCTCCTTCCGTGGCGGTCGTAATAATGAAGGGAGCCAGTAGTCAAGGGTTACAAGATCGCCCCTAGCAAATCAGGCAGGAAGAGGGTGATGCACAAAAGCACAAGGTTCTTTTTCTCTCCCTGCCACCTTCACTTTTTGGCAATCGAGTTGCTTTGGGTTTTAGCATCATCAGTGTCGATGAGCCCGCGCGACACTCGGTTCAGTATTTACCCTGCATAGGGAAACCCTGAGTGGAGCGTTGGTGCGAATCCGTTGATCGACGCCCCAGCAAGGTCGTCCGCGTTGGCGCGACTTTTGTGTGGATAGCCATTGGATTGTTCAGAAAAAGTGAAGGGAAGGAGAGAGAAAAAACCCACCGTGCCTGGCGTCGCATCTTGCCGCCCACAAGATATACATGATTTAAATCAGCCCCTGTCGGGGGCCAGAAATTGGTACACATTCACGCCATCCTTCCTGAAGCTTACGAGCCCAACGAGCGGCTGCAGCTGAAGGGAGCATATGGGGGCATAAATAAGAGCTAAGTTCATGCTATCTTTGCGTTTTGCGGATTTCTTTGGGTATGTATGTTTGTTTATCCCTTGAGTGTCGAAGTGTTCGTACGATGAAATCTTTCACAAGATGGTACCTATGTTAGGTTCTTGTCTGCACCCTCATTCCGGTCAGAGCCTGCTTGCGGAACGAGTGGCTACGTCGGAAACTACTAAGGAAAAACCTGTCGGGATGCATCCACCCCAAATAACTATTAAGGGCCAGACCCTTATGACCATTGCGGCAATATGATACCCACAGGCAACCTGAATGTGCACAGAGACTAATCATGCGGACATTGTATGGATGACACTCGAAAGGGATAAACACGCAATTCAGATTAAGGAAAAGTACCAAGTTCCGCATAAAGCATAAATAGTATGAAGACTAAACACAAGACATGCATCATTGTTTTGCTTACAGGGCCGCACGATGGCGGGAATTATTCGATGGCGGGCTTGCTAGGCTCGCACGACAAGAACCCTGTCGGCGAAGAGAGCGGCCTTCTCCTCGGTAGTAGAAACATCAGCACCCCATGGCGGCTTCCTAAAACCATCAGTGAGGTCGAGATCCAGGTGGCGGCAAGCGATATTGCTCAGGACCATGAAGAGGGAGTTGCGAGCAAGCCTTCGGGATTCAGTCTCGAAGTGGGCAGCTCTTCCCTCCTCGTGCGCCTTCAGCTTCACAATCAACTCATTGAAGAAAATCCCCCAGCTTAGCACTAGGGGCCTCCTGCGTGCTGGCCGAGTAGACCGGCCCCTCCATACCCATCACCGCGGTCTGAGCGGTGAGGTGATCAGCGATGTCGACCAAGCTTTTGATCTAGAGGTCAACTTGATCAGAGTGATTCTTCAGCTTGTCTTTTGCATCTTTTCAGAGGCGCCTTGCGGTGTGCATATCCTTCGACAGCCGCTGCTCGTGGGCCTCGATGGATTCCATTGAGCCCTCCAAGGAGCCGATCCTAGCCTTCAGATCTCCAATGGTGTCGTTGGCAACCTCAAGGCCTTGGTTCTTGGAGGAGAGCTATGATTGTGAGTCCCTCAGGAGAGACTCTGCTTTTCGCACCTCCTCCTTGAGGACCGTGACTTCCTTGCCACTCCCGGCAAGCTTCTACGTCATCTCAGCCACTTGCTGGTCGAGGTCCGCATTGGCGGTAGAGGTAGCGGTGAGGTCGTCGACAAGCTTCTTCAGCTGAGCAGCAGAGTCGATAGTGAGAGTATCCAGAGAAGCTTGGTGCTTGTCCCCCAGTTCTTTGGTGCGCTGCTGCATGAGGGCCTCTAGGTCGTCGTCCTTGGCGCGGAGAGCGGCTTCAAGTTTCTCCTCCCGAAGAGCAATGCATTGTTCTCTGGCGTCCAGGAGCGCCTTGCGCTCCGCCAAGCGCGCCTCCTGGGCAATGATGTCCTCCTTCGTCATCAAGATTGTTTCCTGCTGCCTCCGGAGGACCTTGAACTACTTGTCGTGCTAGTCGCGCCACTCCATTCCCTTATCCTTCAGCTTCTGATCCACCTTGTTGGCGGACTGACACTGCTCCTTGAGCTCTTGCCACTTCTGGCTGTGCTGCTCACGAATCTCTTTGAGGCTCGTTGCCACGTACTCCATGAAGGATAAGTCCATGGAGACGGCGACGGGGTCGTCCACCTCTTCAACTCCTTGGTACAGTGATGACAGGATGCGCTGAAGCTCTTCATCAAGTCCTGCACTCACCACCATTGACAAGCCGGGGGCTCCAGGTCTAGGTTGCGCAAGCTCCAATGCCAGGTTGCTCGAAGATGGCGGTGGGACCTCCATCAAGGCGCCAATTGAGGGAAGAGGATCCATGGTTTGGAGAGGTATCTTCTCTTCGATTGCGACCCCCGACCCTGACGTGATGCCAAGGGTTTTCTCGGGCTCATTCAGGGGCCCCAAGACACCCCCGGCATCATGATCATGCCCTTCTATGGAGGCAATCTTGGCGGCCTCCTCCGTAGCGTCCTTCCCTATGATGGCCACCTCCTCCAGCAAATCTGGTTCTTCACTCAAAAGGGTTGCGATCAGATCCAACAATCAATGGCAAAAGAACAGAATTAGGAATGCGAAACAAATTGATAAGAGAAAGCATGAGAAGAAAAGCAGATGAGTTACCGGGGGAAGCTTGTTGGGTAGGAGGTTCAGTTTCCTCGACAGCATCAGCTACCGGGCCAGGATTGCCGTCTCCCGCCTCAAGAACTACGGCGTCGCCCTGAGGGGGACTCTTCCATGGGGACCCCTGGTAGGGATCCATCGACTCCAACAACGGGCGAGACGAGCTCCTTCCGAAGGGGCTCGTCTTGGGTGGTATCCTTTCCTCCTTGGGCCTCAATGGAGGGGAGCTCACCACTGTCATCCCCGGCAAGAGGAATCTCCTCTACGCCTTTGGGTCGGGGGCTGAGCTGGGGGCTTGGTGTCAGGGCGCTCGTGCCGCCCTCTGTCGGGCGCGTCTCTTCCACCGTCGTCGGTGGCTCCGCGTGTTTGAGTCGCCTGGATCGGTGGATGAGGGTCTCCTCCTCCTCCTCTTCCTCCCTGTCGATAACAACAGGTAAGATCAATCAATAGATGCAAGAAAACACACTAAAGATACTACAATGAGAATAAATGAAGGAGGATGGTCTCCCTTACTCTTCATCAATAAGCATGGAGTTTAGCTTAAACTCCATGCATGGCGTGGAAGCCCTACTCCTCTTCTGGGGCGGGGGAATGGAGCTCTCTGGCAGCTTCGACTCCTACCAGGACATGAGATGATCCGAGGAAGACGAGCTTTGCGAAGAGCTCAAACTCGACCGGGCGCTGGGGTCATCCTCCATTGTTGTTGGCTGCTTGGCAGGAGGAACCTTGGCCCCAGCAAACCAAGGGGAATGCCGACACACGGCTTCAGGGATGCTTCACTTGGAGACAGCCTCCTTCGCCTTCTTGGCGGCAGGCACCGGGTCGGAGACTGTCGCTCCTCGATTAGCAGCCTGCTTACGAGGGCGTGGGTCCAAGATCGGCTCGGGAGCCTGAGGGCTTGCCGCAAGCCAGTCCTCCATGGGCTCCTCCTCCTCTGCGACCTACTCTCCGTCCTGGGCCTTTGTCACCACAGTATACAAAGCCTCCATCCTGGAAGGGTCGTCCCCTACAGGTTCGTCCTCGGCACCCTTATCCCCAGTAAGATCATTCCCAGCAACCCCTTCCGAGGCCTGCGCCTCACCCTTGCCATGGGATGAGCCTCCCTCCTCGGCCTTTCCTTTTCCCGTTGCCGCTTTCTTGGCTTTTGCCATTGTTGCAGCCCTCGGTGCCCTGTCTTCCTCCAGCCGCTTCTTGATGTACTCACCTCCACCATGGAGGTGCGCTTTTACACTCTGGTCTCCGCTCTAGTAGCCCCTCCACCAGGGTGGAAACCCATTCTAGTTCTTCGTCGAACGTGGGCAATCGCCAATCGCTCGCAACTCTGTGAGCATTACAATCTAGCATCCACTTTAGGATCTGATCCCTGGCGGAGTTGACATTCAGTGGGATGATGTTCGACAGCAGTTTGAACAACCCAGGGCGGTCGAGCAACTGATCGCACAACCAGGCATGGCCACATACCGACAGGTTGTTGGCCAGGCCAGGGAGCAATCTCATCATGTCTCCAGCATCTCCGTACTCCCAAGCAAATATGCCCGGCTTCTGCAGTGGCACAATTCGACGGAGAAGGAAGTCGGCCCCTACATGCTCGACAGTCAGCCTGGCAGCATTCAGGCGGGTGATCCTGTTGATTGTCGAGCGGAGCCTGTCCTCGTTGAGGCCAAATGCTCTCCATTCGTTGCCACGCTCAAGGCACTCCATCCGTGCCTGGCAGAACTCCGGAGCCTTCTTATCCTGAATCTAGCACCAATCTCCCTCCACTCCTCCCATATGTTATGTTGTTGGCCAGGGATGTAATCCCATTTCTCCCTTGGCACTACCCATAGCATCCAGCTTATGTTCTCTGAGCGGTGGCTCCTGTTCTCCACCCTCGAAATGAAGTAGTGCCCAAATAGATCAACATTGGGGGCGACCCCAACAAAATTCTCGCATAGATGAGCAAAGGTCGCCATGCACGCCATTGCATTTGGTGTGAAATCCAAGAGATGGAACCCATAGATTTCCATCATTGCTTCAAAGAAATCCGAGAAGGGAGGGCAGAGGCCGCAAATGAAATACGGGCAGAAAAACTTGTATGAATCTGGCGGGTCCTCCATCCCCTTCGCCAGAACGTTGGGAGCGCCATGCCCCTTCGGAACCTCCCTCCCCCACAGGTATCCATACCTCGCTTGCAGCACATTCCCGTCGAGGCTCGACGGGGAGAATACGATGTCTCCTTTCCGCTTCCTGTCCAGCTCGGTCGCCCTCTTGCTCCCCTCGACAGCCTCCGCCTTCGTTGTGGCCACCCGTTGCCGGGCAGCAGTTTACTTCCCCATATCCCCAAAGATACGGCGGGGGAGCAGGGAAGAAATCGGAAGGGGATCGACGGCGGATGTGGGTGGAGAGAGCGGGCGGTTGCTTGGCTTGCGGAGGAAGAAGATGGGGAGGCAAGGCAGGCGATGAATGAGAAGTACCTTTCCGTGTTTTCCCCTCTTAAGGGAAATGGCATCGGAGAGGGCGCGGCTCTTCAGAAAAGTTATTGTTTTTACATTAACTGCTACAGTCCCATGCCCCCACGCCTCGCAATAATTACAGGAAGTGGACGTTGGATTGACTAGTTGTCGTGACGAATCATCACGCCGCCTCCTCCTACCACGTGTCCATGCACTGTTTGGGGCCTAACCCAACATTCCCGGCGACACGTATGGCTTAGGCCCGGGGGCTTCTGTCGGGGAACACAAATAGGGGCACATTTTTTCCCCTGACTCGTGCACGGACGGCAAGACACAGGCCGAAGAGCAAGATTACAGCACCAAGATCAGATCAAGGCACAAGGGACCAGTCCTTCGAAGGACCAACGTGCAGATCAAGAGGACCAAGACTAGCCAAGGAAGCAAGTTATCACTAAGGGAAAAACCTCCCTTGCCGGGCAGGAGAGCCTAGCAAAGATGGGGTTACCCCCAGAAGCAAGCTTTCGGATCATCCCGGCAGGCCTGCCGGGGCTTACGGAGGCAAACCACTCCACCGCACCACCTCACCACGATGTACGTTGTCGATCAGTGCGGCGTCAAGCTCCAAAGTGACTAAGTGGCTCCTATTTGCCACATGGCAGCGACTTCCTACAGAAGATACCTCCAAGCGACACCCGTCTCGAGACGTGTCAAGCAAGCAGGCGCGAAGCTGGCAAAACAGCCCGACGGGGCCTGCCGGGCAAGCTGTGATGTGACGTTGAGTGACGCATTTAATGCGCTCTGTTAGCCTGCAGAGTTAGGTGTGATAGCACTGTTTGCTATCTAATCAGTGTGTAATAACCAATTTGCCACTTTGGTGACCCCTTGATCTATAAAAGGAGGCCCATGGCAAACCAAGAAAGTGTTGTCTGATTCAGACCCTCACACCCTCGTATGCGTGTAGCCGTTCTCGCCCCGAGGCAACCCTGCCGGGCAAACGTGTGCACTCACCACCATCTTTTCCACCATCAACCCACCAAAGCAGGAGTAGGGTTTTACGCCTCGCGGCGGCCGGAACCTGGGTAAAAACTGCCCGTGTGATCTCTGCCGTGTTGTTCCACGCTTCTCCGCTCTTTGTGCAATGTGCTATCCCCCCACCGAACTAGAAAGGGGCTCTTGGTCCCATAGGTGGTCGTGGTTCCCCACGACACAACTTTAATGACTTTTAGAAAAGTAGTGTCTCTCTCCCAAAGTACCTTGTACTAGTGGCACCAACTACCGCCCGCATCATATATATCAGCGGCACCCCTAATCACCACGGGAACATGGTTCGAGCATGGGGAGGCCCGGTGTTGGACTAAAGAATGATCATAAAGATTATGACATACATTTGTAGCTATTGGCAGGGTTACAATCCTGACAATTAGTACTAGTGGTACGAAAGAGGGGCAGAGCCTAGCTATGGCGCAGGTGTAACACTCAGTGTTCAACAAGTTCAGGCCCCTCTCGGCGGAGGTAACAACCCTACGTCTCGTGCCCTGAGGCTTAGTTTTTCTTGGTGGGTATGGTTACAAAGATAGCTTAACCCTAGCTCAGGAGGTGGAGTGCGGCTTATATAGAGTGCGCCATAGCCCCATGTCCTCCATCTCGCTAAGGCACTTAATGACATTCATTGTGTCAGTCACATGTGTGTAAAGAGCCTCAACTACAGCAGTTACAGGTAATGATAGCCTTGACTCTACTTAAGGATGACTGAGGATTCCCTGACTGTTGCAGCTTCCATGACGTCCCTTTATCTCTCTAGTCCGAGTGGTGATGATCAGCCGAGTGACGGGTGGTCATCCGAGTGTCGTCGAGGTAGTGCACCTCCTGATTTTCGCATCCGAGTGTTTATATTATTCGAAGACCTACTAATGGTCGTGTGGGGCCCTAGGTGGGCCCCATATGATGGGCCCTTGACCTTGCCTATAGTAGGTGACCTCCTCGGCTATAGTCCTATCCAAGCAAACCCTTACATTTGTTGTCCCCCGTCTCATATTATCATATGTACATAGGGCATCAGAGAACACCGAGTCGACAAATTCACACATTTCCAGAGTGCCAAGAAAAGTGACCATCTGAGCTTCTCGACGGGGGGTTACCAAAAAATGCTCGAAGCTCGACAAAGCCTCATTGAAATCAGTAACAACAAACCAAGGTGGGTCTAAAATAATTTTTGAACCTCAGAGTTTAACCCACACAACATGACAGTTCTCAAGTATAGGTTCACCATACACACATGTTCGCCTCCACTGAGAACCACCAGCATTTGTATGTACCATAGCATCACCGTAATGTTCATCTTCCCAAGAATATCAAGCTGGGAATCCTCGTGCCAAAATACAATGCAAAACCGCCACTCAAACCATTGTTATCAACACCTTCAAGTCTAAGGAGATCGAGATGTCCCTAATCCTCTTCATCTTCTTTGTTTATTTTTGCCTTTTTTCACAATGGTATGCAAACAAGCAGGCATGAAACTCAATTAATGATGCCAAGTCATGAACTATCCGAGAGTCCCCCCCCCTCTCCCCCACCCGGTGGTCTAGCTTATAAGATTCATTGCTCCCAACGGGACTCCACCCTAGAGCCCATTGATTTCGAGTTTCCCACTTCATTGATATTATCATCACCATCATTTGTAGACCCCTTTGGGTTCTTAGGGGTGGAATAAGAGTTGTGACAGATGCATTCCCAAACAGCATAATGTAAAATTTTACACTAGGTTACCAACATTCCTCGATGCTGGATCTGACAATGCCAATAGATCAGTCTTTCCCTTGTAATGTATGTTGTGCATATCGTCATCATAATTATCCATGCTTGTGTCCTAGAGCGCTAAGGCAAGAAAGTCCAGGTTGCTGTTCTGGATGCACAACCATGTTCTGTGCATCATTGGTTTTTTTTACAGAAAGACTGTAAGGGAACCCCCTACAGTATAATTGGTGCAATAAACCCAAATTGCAAGTACCATGCCTTGAATCTGGGTGGGTGGGAAGGCATCAACCCCTTCCCACCACTAGGCTATGCCTTAGTCTGTTCTGTGCATCATTGTTGACTCCCATCGGGGGAACAACCTGACTGATAGCCGATAGCGACAACAACATCATGTTTTTTATGCTTTAATATTGTAAGCCTATGCTTGAGATCTTCCTCGTCTAGCTCTTCTTTCTGCCTTTGCATATGATGGCCATCATTTTCAAACTCATCGTGTTGGGAACTACCCATGAAATGAGGTGAACCTCTACCTCGACCGCTCCTGCCATGACCAGACCCCCTGCTTTGTCCTCTACCTTGAGATGACCACATACTCCATTGCGACCACGGATGTGGGCACTTGGGGATGAACACCATCGACATTTTATTTGTACACTTGTCCTAGCATACCACACACCGAGCACCAATATGCCAAACGTTCATACTTGATGCAAAAGAGTTGATGTTTACCGCCACGGATGACCGATATGACATTCTTCAATGGCTTCAAAAAATTCCCGGAGAAGTCATATGAAGCTTGCTCGGTACTTATGAACTCACGAACTTTCTTGGACAAGGATTTCACCATACATGCATAACCATCCGAGAGATCGTGGATTTGCATCGAGATGTCAAAGTTGTGTAGCTAGATTAAATATGGTTTAGTAAAGCATCATATGGAGCAAGGACAGCAAAAAATACCCTATAGGTCCAAGGTCCATCTTTCATGGCCTTTTCCCAATCAGCAAGACAAGAAAATTGCATACTGTATAGATTTTCATCCAATGGTCTAATCTTTGCCTCCTAGGCAGGATCCCAAGCAGATCACCTGTTTTTATAGAATTAGATTCAGAACTTGTAGTTTTCACAATCAGTGTTAACACGAGCAATCGAATTGCCTTCATTGGCACATCTGTATCATGTTGAAAGACCACATCGTCAAGATCCTCCTCTTCAAGCCCAAGCTCCTTCATCATTGACTTTAACTCTAGCTCATTCGCTTTCGCATAACTTGGGGACGCCTCCTCCATAATCCTAGCTCAGAACAAGTCAACACAAGCAATCGACATCCAGAGGATCGCCTCCGTTAGCACGTTTGTTGTTGGAATTTTGCTAGTAGGCCTTTGGCCCAAAGCCCAACTAAAATTCTGAAATTCTCTTGGCCCATTCATGCACACATGTGAGTGGAGTGAGTGAGGCTAAAGTTTAGTCCCACCCCGGAAGTTGAGAGAGAGTTGCACCTCTTTATAAGGTGAGCTCTTCTACCACTTGTATGAGCATGAGAAGAGGAGACCTACACGCACGCTCCTCCTCCTCGCTCGCCTCGCCACGCCACGCCACGCCTCGTCACGACGCGTCGCGGGTTGTGGGATTGAGCCGAGCCGAGGACAGAGCTATGCACGTTGTCTATATTTTTGCTGCATGGGAAAATTAATGAGTCATTAATTAATAATTAACGGACGCGTTAATTACTGAACTGTTTACTCCCACGACCTACCCGGCCCGCACTATATAGTCAGGCAGACGTCTACCCTACCCGCCGCCGCTTCGTATGGTTTCTCACCACCGTTCCAGATCATTGCGCCGCCAAGCAAGTCTTCTCCATCCCTCCTTCCGGCGTGCACCGCGAGAAGGGACAGCAGGCCTCCGAAACCCCACCTCTCATGATCCTGTACGGGAGAGGGGTGATCAGGTTTTTGGGGAGCGCACTCGCGCGACTGCTGGCAGCGACGACTTCGCAAACGACGACTTCTTCCCCGACCTCGGCAACCTCGTCCTCGACGACATGGGCGACAACGTCAACGCCGGCGGTGCTGCACCCGCTGCACCGTATGTGATTCTATCCTTCCTGTTCGAGATCATGGTAGAATTCATGCTTCTAGTATGTGCCCTAGATGTGATATGTTCATCTGTTATGCTAGTTCGCATGATTAGTTTAATCTCTGTTGCTGTGGTCATGACTTATCTTCTGTTTATTTGGATTAAATCTCGTAGTAATTTGCTCATATTTCCAACAATCCAAAAACCTGATTATAGGCAATTTACTCCGAGTGGTTTAGCTGCGCATCTGAAGCCGCCTGCCTTTAAGGGGGCACAATATAAGAGGTGGTGCACGAGAGCAGTCTACTGGTTTCAGACCATGGGCTGCTATGATGCCACCAAGGGCAAGCCTGAGAGCGATCTTAATCCAGCATAGCTGGAAGCTTTTGAGAAGATCGATACCCTCTTTAAAGGCGCTCTTCTGAGTGTTCTTGATGACTCCATTGTGGATTCGTATATGTCGTTTGACAACGGCAAGGACATGTGGGCTGCGCTCGAGGCCAAGTTTGGTGCCTCGGACGCCGGCAGCGAGTTGTACATCATGGAGCAATTCTATGACTACAAGATGACTGATGAGCACCATGTTGTACAGGAGGCTCATGAGATACAGTCGCTCGCAAAAGAACTTGAGTACTTCAAGTGTGTGTTGCCGGACAAATTTGTTGCCGGAGGCATCATTGCCAAGCTTCCACCTTCGTGGAACAATTTTGCTACTTCCCTGAAACACAAGAGACAGGAGTTTTCCGTTGCGGATCTCATTGGTACTCTTGATGTTGAAGAGAAGGCGAGAGCAAAGGACACACGTGCTCGAGTTGCTGAGGGAGGTTCTAGTGCCCACATGGTACAGAAGAAGAACTCCCAGCCCAACAAGTTCAAAAACAATAAGAACAAAACTCAGGGCAAAGGCAAGTTTGATACAAAGAACAAGCCATCACATTCTACCAACTTTAAGAAGAATTCTCATAAGAAGGGGAAGGGACTTTGCCATGTCTGCGGTGATCCTAATCACTGGGCTCCGAAGTGTCCTAACCGCTTTGAGGAGCACGAACATGAGAAGAGCGGCAAGTCCGCTAATGTTGTCATCGGTGATACTGATATGAAGGAATCAGGGTACGGTATTTTTCCTACCATCCTTTCGGTATTTCAATCCCCTGATTGGTTAATTGACACCGGTGCCAATGTACATGTTTGTGTTGACGCCTCCATGTTTTTTTCTTACCAGGCAACAGGGACTTCACCCGTGCTGATGGGGAACGGGTCACATGCCATCGTTCGAGGTGTTGGTACGGTCGATCTGAAGTTTACTTCGGGGAAGACTGTGCGTCTGAAGAACGTTCATCATGTGCCGTCCATCAATAAAAATCTCGTTAGCGGTTCCCGTTTATGTTGAGATGGTTTTAAGTTGGTTTTCGAATCCAATAAAGTTGTAATTTCTAAGTGTGGACAATTTGTTGGAAAAGGCTATGAGTGCGGAGGCTTGTTCCGCCTATCTTTGTCAGATATTTGCACTAAAGTTACTAATAATGTTTGCCACAATAATGAGTCTGATATTTGGCATTCACGACTCTATCATATTAACATTGGTTGCATGACGCGGTTAGCCAATATGAATTTAATTCCGAAAATCTCTACTGTCAAAGGCTCCAAGTGCCAAGTATGTGTGCAAGCTAAGCAACCTCGCAAGTCCCATAAGACTGCAGAGGCAAGAGACTTGGCGCCACTAGAGCTTATACATTCTGATCTTTGTGAGATGAATGGCGTGTTGACAAAAGGTGGAAAGAGATACTGCATGACATTGATTGATGACTCCACTAGATATTGTTATGTGTATCTTCTGAAATCAAAAGATGAGGCTTTGACTTTCTTTAAAAACTATAAAGTTGAGGCAGAGAACCGACTTGATCGAAAAATTAAACGGCTTAGGTCCGATCATGGTGGAGAGTATTTTTCCAATGAATTTAATCTGTTTTGTGTGGAACATGGAATAATCCATGAGAGGACGCCCCCCTACTCACCCCAGTCAAATGGGGTAGCCGAAAGAAAGAACCGAACTCTAACTTATATGGTTAACACCATGTTAGACACTTCGGGTCTATCCAAGGAATGGCGGGGGGAGGCGCTAATGACTGCGTGTCATGTCCTAAACTGAGTTCCCACAAAGCATAAGACCATGACTCCATTTGAAGAATGGGAAAGGAACAGGTTGAAACTCTCTTACCTACGTACTTGGGGTTGTTTGGCGAAAGTCAATATACCAATTCCCAAGAAGCGCAAGCTTGGACCAAAAACCGTGGATTGTGTTCTTCTGGGCTATGCTTTTCATAGCATCGGCTATAGATTTTTGATAATAAAATCTGAGGTATCTGACATGCATGTTGGTACGATTATGGAATCAAATGATGCAACTTTCTTTGAGGACATATTTCCTATGAAGGATATGTCGAGTTCATCAAATCAGGAGATACCTACTCCATCTAGTGAGGAATTCACTGTAATTCCTGAACCCACCATTGCGATGGAACACGTTGAGAATCCTGTTGAGGGTAACAATGGAACTCCTATGAGGAGTAAGAGACAGAGGACTGCAAAGTCTTTTGGTGATGATTTCATTGTGTACCTCGTGGATGACACACCCAGGACTATTTCAGAAGCCTATGCATCTCCTGATGTTGACTACTGGAAGGAAGCTGTACGTAGCGAGATGGATTCCATCTTAGCTAACGGTACCTGGGAGATCACTGACCGTCCTTATGGGTGCAAACCTGTAGGATGTAAGTGGGTGTTCAAGAATAAGCTTAGACCTGATGGTACGATTGAAAAGTACAAGGCACGACTTGTGGCCAAGGGTTATACCCAGAAAGAAGGTGAAGACTTCTTTGATACTTACTCACCCGTGGCTAGACTGACCACAATTCGGGTGCTACTATCACTGGCTGCCTCACATGGTCTTCTCGTTCATCAAATGGACGTTAAGACGGCTTTCCTCAATGGAGAGTTGAAGGAGGAAATTTACATGGATCAGCCAGATGGTTTTGTAGTACCTGGTCAAGAAGGAAAGGTGTGCAAGTTATTAAAGTCTTTATATGGCCTTAAACAAGCTCCTAAGGAGTGGCATGAGAAGTTCGAAAGAACATTAACTGCTGCCGGCTTTATAGTAAACGATGGTGACAAGTGCGTGTACTATCGCTATGGTGGGGGCGAAGGAGTTATTCTTTGTCTGTATGTCGACGACATATTGATCTTTGGAACCAAACTTGATTTAATCAAGGAGGTTAAGGATTTCTTATCTCGCTGTTTTGAGATGAAGGATCTAGGAGTAGTTGATGTTATCTTAAACATCAAGCTGTTGAGAGATGAGAATGGTGGGATCACACTGCTTCAGTCTCATTATGTGGAAAAGGTCTTGAGTCGTTTTGGGTATAGCGACTGCACGCCTTCTCCAACTCCATATGATGCTAGTGTGTTGCTTCGAAAGAATCGACGGATTGCTAGAGATCAACTAAGGTATTCTCAGATTATTGACTCGCTTATGTATTTGGCGAGTGCCACGAGGCCTGACATCTCTTTTGCTGTGAGCAAGCTGAGTCGGTTTGTGTCAAAACCGGGAGATGATCATTGGCATGCGCTTGAGAGAGTTATGCGCTATTTGAAAGGCACCGCAAGCTATGGGATTCACTACACCGGGTATCCAAGGGTACTGGAGGGTTATAGTGACTCAAACTGGATATCTGATGCTGATGAGATTAAGGCCACAAGTGGTTATGTTTTTACACTTGGTGGTGGCGCTGTTTCCTGGAAGTCTTGCAAGCAGACCATCTTAACGAGGTCAACTATGGAAGCAGAACTCATAGCATTAGACACTGCCACTGTTGAAGCAGAGTGGCTTCATGAACTCTTGATGGACTTGCCTATGGTTGAAAAACCAATACCCCCTATCCTGATGAACTGTGATAATCAAACTGTGATCGTCAAGATAAACAGTTCTAAGGACAATATGAAGTCCTCAAGGCATGTGAAGCGGAGACTAAAATCTGTCAGAAAATTGAGGAACTCCGGAGTTATTACGTTGGATTATATCCAAACATCGATAAACTTGGCAAATCCCTTCACAAAGGGTCTATCACGTAATGTGATAGATAATGCATCGATGGAGATGGGTTTGAGACCCACCGCATGAGTTGTCCATAGTGGTAAACCACTCTATGTGATCGGAGATCCCGTGAAGTAGAAGTGGGAGACAAGCTGTTGGTCAGCTGGGAGGAGAGTATCCCTATATTAATTATCCCACTCCGTGAAGATGCAATACTCTCCTGATCTGCATGGCAGGTTGATAGTTATCTTAATGTGTTCCAAGTGGCTTATTCGGGTAAGTAGAGATGTTGTCCTGCAGAACATCTTCTGAGGAACACACCTATATGAATTTGACTATTAACGTCGCAGTCTGTGAGAATTGGGTGTTCTCTAATAAATTCATGAAAGGCCCTGGAGTATGACGTATACGCTCCACCCGCGGGGAAGCCTTGCGGCAGCCCAGTATCGGTCAAGAATTTGTGTGAAACTAGTTTCACAGAAAACTTGTAGTTCAAGGCATAGTCCACTATTCAAGTTGTGATCTAGTGTAGCATAAATTTCTAAGTGGAAGTTCAACTTCACAGTCTCCACTAAGCACCGATATATAAAACAATGTTTTGGAACTAAATGATGAGATGTGCCAATGAGACTTTGTGGGGGATTGTTGGAATTTTGCTAGTAGGCCTTTGGCCCAAAGCCCAACTAAAATTCTGAAATTCTCTTGGCCCATTAATGCACACATGTGAGTGGAGTGAGTGAGGCTAAAGTTTAGTCCCACCCTGGAAGTTGAGAGAGAGTTGCACCTCTTTATAAGGTGAGCTCTTCTACCACTTGTATAAGCATGAGAAGGGGAGACCTACACGTGCGCTCCTCCTCCTCGCTCGCCTCGCCACGCCACGCCACGCCACGCCATGCCACGCCACGACGCGCCGCGCCGCGCCGCGGGTTGCGGGATTGAGCCGAGCCGAGGACAGAGCTATGCACGTTGTCTATATTTTTGCTGCAGGGGAAATTAATGAGTCATTAATTAATAATTAACGGACGCGTTAATTACTGAACCATTTGGATCGTGACGACTCGGACGTGGGGTTTACTCCCACGACCTACCCGGCCTGCACTATATAGTCAGGCAGACGTCTACCCTAGCTGCCGCCGCTTCGTATGGTTTCTCACCACCGTTCCAGATCATTGCGCCTCCAAGCAAGTCTTCGCCATCCCTCCTTCCGGCATGCACCGCGAGAAGGGACAGCAGGCCTCCGGAACCCCGCCTCTCGTGATCCTATACGGGAGAGGGGCGATCAGGTTTTTGGGGAGCGCACTCGCGCGACTACTGGCAGCGACGACTTCGCAAACGACGACTTCTTCCCCGACCTCGGCAACCTCGTCCTCGACGACATGGGCGACAACGTCAATGCCGGCGGTGCTGCACCCGCTGCACCGTATGTGATTCTATCCTTCTTGTTCGAGATCATGGTAGAATTCATGCTTCTAGTATGTGCCCTAGATGTGATATGTTCATCTGCTATGCTAGTTCGCATGATTAGTTTAATCTCTGCTGCTGTGGTCATGATTTATCTTCTGTTTATTCAGATTAAATCTCGTGGTAATTTGCTCATATTTCCAACATTTGTTTCCTGTTGAAAGACCACATCGTCAAGATCCTCCTCTTCAAGCCCAGGCCCTTTCATCATTGGCTCCAGCTCTGGCTGATTCACTTTCACATAACTTGGGGACGTCGATGCCATAAACCTAGCTCATAACAAGTTCCAGGTTGCGAGCCCTAACCACCAGCACCAACGAGAAAATCACACCAAGGTCGCCTCGCCATGCCACGCCACGCCACGACGCGCCGCGCCGCGCCGCGGGTTGCGGGATTGAGCCGAGCCGAGGACAGAGCTATGCATGTTGTCTATATTTTTGCTGCATGGGAAAATTAATGAGTCATTAATTAATAATTAACAGACGCGTTAATTACTGAACCGTTTGGATCGTGACGACTCGGACGTGGGGTTTACTCCCACGACCTACCCGGCCCGCACTATATAGTCAGGCAGACGTCTACCCTAGCCGCCGCCGCTTCATATGGTTTCTCATCACCGTTCCAGATCATTGCGCCGCCAAGCAAGTCTTCTCCATCCCTCCTTCCGGCGTGCACCGCGAGAAGGGACAGCAGGCCTCCGGAACCCCGCCTCTCGTGATCCTATACGGGAGAGGGACGATCAGGTTTTTGGGGAGCGCACTCGCGTGACTGCTGGCAGCGACGACTTCGCAAACGACGACTTCTTCCCCGACCTCGGCAACCTCGTCCTCGACGACATGGGCGACAACGTCAACGCCGGCGGTGCTGCACCCGCTGCACCGTATGTGATTCTATCCTTCCTGTTCGAGATCATGGTAGAATTCATGCTTCTAGTATGTGCCCTAGATGTGATATGTTCATCTGCTATGCTAGTTCGCATGATTAGTTTAATCTCTGCTGCTGTGGTCATGATTTATCTTCTGTTTATTCGGATTAAATCTCGTGGTAATTTGCTCATATTTCCAACATTTGTTTCTTGTTGAAAGACCACATCGTCAAGATCCTCCTCTTCAAGCCCAGGCCCTTTCATCATTGGCTCCAGCTTTGGCTGATTCACTTTCACATAACTTGGGGACGTCGATGCCATAACCCTAGCTCATAACAAGTTCCAGGTTGCGAGCCCTAACCACCAGCACCAACGAGAAAATCACACCAAGGTCGCCTCGCCATGCCACGCCACGCCACGCCACGACGCGCCGCGCCGCGCCGCGGGTTGCGGGATTGAGCCGAGCCGAGGACAGAGCTATGCACGTTGTCTATATTTTTGCTGCATGGGAAAATTAATGAGTCATTAATTAATAATTAACGGACGCGTTAATTACTGAACCGTTTGGATCGTGACGACTCGGACGTGGGGTTTACTCCCACGACCTACCCGGCCCGCACTATATAGTCAGGCAGACGTCTACCCTAGCTGCCGCCGCTTCGTATGGTTTCTCACCACCGTTCCAGATCATTGCGCCGCCAAGCAAGTCTTCTCCATCCCTCCTTCCGGCGTGCACCGCGAGAAGGGACAGCAGGCCTCCGGAACCCCGCCTCTCGTGATCCTATACGGGAGAGGGGCGATCAGGTTTTTGGGGAGCGCACTCGCGCGACTGCTGGCAGCGACGACTTCGCAAACGACGACTTCTTCCCCGACCTCGGCAACCTCGTCCTCGACGACATGGGCGACAACGTCAACGCCGGCGGTGCTGCACCCGCTGCACCGTATGTGATTCTATCCTTCCTGTTCGAGATCATGGTAGAATTCATGCTTCTAGTATGTGCCCTAGATGTGATATGTTCATCTGCTATGCTAGTTCGCATGATTAGTTTAATCTCTGTTGCTGTGGTCATGATTTATCTTCTGTTTATTCGGATTAAATCTCGTGGTAATTTGCTCATATTTCCAACATTTGTTTCCTGTTGAAAGACCACATCGTCAAGATCCTCCTCTTCAAGCCCAGGCCCTTTCATCATTGGCTCCAGCTCTGGCTGATTCACTTTCACATAACTTGGGGACGTCGATGCCATAACCCTAGCTCATAACAAGTTCCAGGTTGCGAGCCCTAACCACCAGCACCAACGAGAAAACCACACCAAGGTCGGGCAGTGATACTTGATCACTCTTGAGTCAGCCTTGAGTTGGATATAGGCAGGGAAATACTGCCAAGGGGAGGAACACTCAACATCAACATGGTGTCGATGAGAGGTGGTGTAACAAACAAATTTGTGGAGTTTTTTTTTCTAAGATGAACTAGATTCCTTTTCAGTTGAATATCCCTAGGTTTTCAATTTGACCAACATAACATGAGTTGTAAACAAAAATATTTAACAATTAGATTAAAAAATATTTAACGATTATACCGTTTGAAGTTTGTAATGATATAATTTTGTGATATATTCATACATATATATATATATATATATATATATATATATATATATATATATATATATATATATATAACTTGTACTGCGTTAGTTAAATTAACAATCAACGGAAAAGGAGGGAGTAGACAGTTATATTTTACTTAATTAATGAGATGAGGAAGATCTTTTGCTTCCTTGAGAAAAAATTATTTGCTACAAGAAATGTTACAACAGATCGTACGAGAACTGAGTAGCTTCAGTATCGACCTGACACACTAAACATCACACGAGCTTTCAGTAACACACAATTGCATTAAGTAGAATTTGAACAATAGTAAAGAAAGATTACAATATAACAAATCTTTGGATCCAATAGAATTACAACTGGACATTATAGGTTCTATCATCTGTGTTCATGGTAGCTTCAGATGCTATAGAGTGAACCATAGCCGGACGAAGAACAAGAGTGAAGCATTCTCCCACAACAACCAACCCTTGCTCAATGTAGGTTTGTATGCTACTAAGAGCTTAGTTGTTTGGGGAATGTCTTCACAAATTGGCAGTGGTCATGCTTTCGGATCATCCTTGGAATGACAGCATGATACACTTGCAGCATCTCCAAGATTTAGTCTTTCATATAATTCTTAGATGAACCTACACAGTTGCAAGAAAATTAAGGTCAATGAATTAAGCATTCTATATAGTATCTCAAAATTGACTCCTCCCGGGGAAATATGACCAGAACATTACATCATTGAACTAGCAAGGCTGTAAGGAAGTAGATAACTGACTAACAGAGCACCAGACAGTAAAGTAAAAGGTGTCTTTTTCATATTAAGTTTCTCTTTGTTGAGATCAACAAAATATCTAGGAAAAAGATAGGTAGCTCAGGCAAATCTGATGCACAAGTGTGCAAATCGAAGCGAAAGAGCGAAAAGCTTCAGTGTTTAAATTGAAATATACAGCCATATGGCCAGCTAGCAGAATGGTACGTAGAAAAAAGATAGCAGTAAGGAAATCATTGACAATCTACAGCTAAGCTAAGTGACATAACAGCTCATAGCTCAACTATTATCGTGAGCAAATCAGTAGAGCATCAACCTGGAACTTACAAGACTTCTGCAACCCAGAGCAAAATTTATTTCATGATAAATGCTAAGCAACTGATTGTTGTTGAGAGAAAAGAAGCATTTGCATCATCATGCAAACAAGACACATTAATATTTCAGCCCATATTACTATCTACTCCCTCCATACCAAAATATAAGACGTTTTTGCAATTCAATTTGAACTGCAAGAACGTCTTATATTTTAGTACAGAGCTAGTAGAATGCAATTAGTAGCAGAGCCTGGGATATCAGACCATGACTTTATGCGTATTTGAGTATGGCGATTTACATCTTATATATAACTAAGGAGTATTCCACAAGAGAAGTCTTAAAAAAATTAACATGAAAACAAGAATAAAATGATATGCAGTTACAGACCAGATGTAAGATGATTGAACAAGCCAAACATTATACCTCATATCCTAATGATCTTGGCAGCCCTGATAAGAGGGTTTGCCCGGGCAATCTCCTCCCGGCCCGCAGTTTTATAATCAAATGAGCAGTCGTGGCTTTCTGAATGCCGGTGGCGCGGACAAAAGAGCTTCTCGCACCGGCAACGAAACCCGGTCAAACCAACTCTCTTGCGGCACACGTTGCAACGGTTAACAAACAGCACAGGCGACAATGGCGCAGCCGCCATGGCCATTGACACCGCATCAGCATGTTTCCTCTTTTTGGAAGTCTCTATGTGAACAACTTCACAGGGCCTGGACAAGAATTGAGCTGCCGGTGGTTGTGGTGGCGACTGTGGAGGTTGCGGTTCTGGTATTTGAGCGGTTGGTGGTGGTGGTGTGGTTGGGGAAGGAGGCGAAGGTGTGGAGGAGGATGGCTTCAGGATCTCGGCCTCGTCCTTGTTGAGATCACAGCTCTCCTGCGCCATTTGATTCCACACGGATAAACAAATCAAGCAAACTGAGACAAACCCCGAGCTTGAACAATCAGATCAGGAAGAACCGAGGGCAGAAAGAGCAAGAAATGAAGAGAAAATTCAGCAGAGAAACGGGAAATGGTTGATAATTTCTGACCTATTGGGTGAAGACCTTAGACACGAAACCCAAAAAGAAAAATTAGATCTAGACAAGAAGAGATCAGAGCGATTGGTTGGAGAAAACTGGAGCTTTCTTAGACCCAAGTAAAACGTGGAAATGGTTAGCAAATTCAGCAGAAGCTTCGCCAAGCAGGGAATTCTCCCTGGCCGACTCGTGAGAGGCCAAATCCCATCAACAATCGGGCCAGGAGAAGATAGTACACAGAGACAGAGATCAGCACGAACCACTGGGAAAACCGAGAAATGGGACCGAACACAAAAATCCGCGAAACTAGAGTAGGAGTATTTCCAGGCCAGATCAGTGCAGGCCAAACCCCGCAGGGAGGAAGCGTGCCGCAACGGCGTGGATCGAGTTGAGACAGACAAAGAGGCCGGCCCGCAGGACGGACGAACCAAGAGCAGCAGCTGAATCGGGGCGAATTCGGTCGCGTCGGATCGACGCCGAATTCCTCGGGCGCTCCGAATTGGGGAATTGGGAAGGCGGAGGAGGAGGGGAAGCGAAAGGTGGGAGCTTTGGGTGAGGGGGGGAGAGAGGCGACTTGGTGCTGCCCTCTCTTGAGGTGCCCGAAGAGCCAAAGAAGGGTGGATGTAGTGGATGGACGATTTTATTGATGTTCTTTGATTGGTTATTATTAAGTTTGTCTAATTCACAAAGTTAGTACAAAGTTGAATCATCTATTTTAAAATGGAGGAAGTAGATGTTTTTTAAGGCTGTCATATCTAAGCTCCCACAATTATATAATGCATCAACAAGAAACAAAATAAAACTAAAATAAAAAATAGACCACAAACAAAGTGAACATCAATTTAGATGTGACATAACTATGTCACATCTAGATGTGTCCTAAACGGATCCTTATTATTATATGTGTTTTTAGGAGATTAGTTATGTTTTTGTCAAATAGAACAATGCCCGTGCGTTGCAACGAGATATAAATATTCTAGTACGTTAGCTTATGATTTACCTGTCAATAATAATGCGATTGTGTAAATAAATGTTCGTCAAATTCTGACCGTGAGTTACCTTATATTTTGATTAGAAGTTTAAGTAAATTAAAGTGAAATTGCTTCAAAAGGTAAGTAAATTAAAGTGATTGATTATCATATACATGGTAGGTTAGACGAAGGGACGGTTGAAAAAAAAGGTGAAATAGGAACCTTACATTCTTTTTAAGCAGTAGAGATTCCTTAGGCTAGTCATGACATGAGTAACATAGGAATAAAATGCATATCATGCAATGTCGACTAGGCATATTGACGACATGATATAGCGCTAAATGAGTACAAAATTATGGATACCGTTATGGCTAGCTAAAACTAGAGAATGAGAGTACAAGGTATGAGTTCATAGAGAATCGAGTGAATGTTGATGTAGAAAAAAGAGAACGAAGTGAATGCACTGAAACTCAAGAAATGACATAGTGAGATAGTCCACTGAGCATCTCTAAAAGTTCGGAGGAACAAGGATGTTCATCAAAAGAAATCTGAAGCGATGCATTCGATCTGTTGTGGATTGGATGATTGAAAAACCAGCAAACATCTGAGATTGAAAACTCTTGTAATAGAGAATGATAATCTACTCTTCTGTAAGCATGAACACATGAATAAAATTATTTTTATTCTTCCAAATTACCCCCCCCCCACCCTCACCTTTCTTAGGACTATCCAGCCTTCTCGAAATTAGGTCTAGTATCATGAATATAATACTACATCCAGTCATCCATACTGCATAGTATCATAGGTTGGTATCATAGTTATCCCATTTATTACTATGCATGACACATACTATTATATCATTTCATATGATACTCTATAATAGCATGATACTCAATCATCTCTTTCCTTGTCTAATTGTGTGCCACATCCATAAAAATGTCTTGTTGGCATGCATTGTACTACCTATGATACTTTTATTGTGACCAACATAACATATTTTGTTGCCATCGCATAGCTCTTTCCAATACAATTTAGTCTGCAAGCCAATAAATACAACCATTTATGATACTTTTCACAATGAAGGTACTACCTCCATCCAGCTTTATTACTCCCCTTGTATTTGGGTCAAACTTTGGCCTTTGATTTAACTACCAACAAATAAGTTACTGATAACCCACAAGTATAGGGGATCGCAACAGTTTTCGATAAGTAAGAGTGTCGAACCCAACGAGGAGCTAAAGGTAGAACAAATATTCCCTCAAGTTCTATCGACCACCGATACAACTCTACGCACGCTTGACGTTCGCTTTACCTAAAACAAGTATGAAACTAGAAGTACTTTGTAGGTGTTGTTGGATAGGTTTGCAAGATAATAAAGAGCAAGTAAATAAAAGCTAGGGGCTGTTTAGATAAAGACACAACTAAGTTAATTTTAGTAAAGAGCTTTTTGTTACGAGAAAGTTATTTGTCCCTAGGCAATCGATAACTAGACCGGTAATCATTATTGCAATTTTATATGAGGCAGAGGCATAAGCTAACATACTTTCTCTACTTGGATCATATGCACTTATGATTGTAACTCTAGCAAGCATCCGCAACTACTAAAGATCATTAAGGTAAAATCCAACCATAGCATTAAAGTATCAAGTCCTCTTTATCCCATACGCAACAACCCCCTTACACGGGTTTGTGTTTCAGTCACTCACGCAACCCACTATAAGCGAATCATAAACATATTGCAACACCCTACAGCGGGAATCCCTCACGCTTGCGCGACACGGAGAGCACCATAGGACAACACCAATGATAAAACATGCAACTCAAACCAATCACGATCATCAAATAACCCATAGAACAAAACGGATCCACTCAAACATCATAGGATAGCCATACATCATTGGAAAATAATATATAGCGTTGAGCACCATGTTTAAGTAGAGATTACAGCGGGTAAGAGAGAGGTTACACCGCTGCATAGAGGGGGGAAGAGTTGGTGATGATGGCGGTGAAGTTGTTGGTGAAGATTGCGGTGATGATGATGGCCCCCGGTGGCACTCCGGCGCCACCAAAAGCGAGGGGGAGAGAGCCCCCTCCTTCTTCTTCTTCCTTGACCTCCTCCCTAGATCGGAGAAGGGTTTCCCCTCTGGTCCATGGCCTACATGGCGTGGGAGGGGCGAGAGCCCCTCCGAGATTGGATATGTCTCTCTGTCTCTCTCTGTTTCTGCGTTCTCATATTCTACCCTTTCACCGTTTCTTATATTCCTGGAGATCCGTAACTCCGATTGGGCTGAAATTTTAACACGATTGTAACGCCCTCGATGCGGTTATATCTCCTACATGTCGAAGCACGACTTAGAGGCATAACCGCATTGAAAGCAATGTCGCAAGTAAGGTAGTCTTCACAACAACCCATGTAAATAGATAAAAAGGGAAATGATACATAGTTGGCTTACACTCGCCACATCACACAAATACATGAATAACATTACAATCATCCAATACACTCATGGTCCGACTACAGTACCAAAATAAAAGATCAACCCCACATGCGACACGAACCCCGATCGCCCCAACTGGGCACCACTACTGGTCATCTGGGAAAGACACATAGTAACGGCGAGAGTCTTCATCGAACTCCCACTTGAGCTCAAGCGCATCGTCTGGAGTGGTATCATCAGTCCCTGCATCTAGTTTGGAAGTAATCTGTGAGTCACGGGGACTCAGCAATCTCGCACCCTCGTGATCAAGACTATTTAAGCTTATAGGTAAGGCAAGGTAATATGTGGAGTTGCAGCAAGCGACTAGTATAGATGGTAGCTAACCTATTCGCAAAAGAGAGCGAGAAGAGAAGGCAAAGCATGAACGAAGAACTATGATCAAGAAGTGATCCTAGAACAACCTACGTCAAGCATTACTCCAACACCGTGTTCACTTCCCGGACTCCGCCGAGAAGAGACCATCACGGTAACACACGCGGTTGATTCATTTTAATTAAGTTAAGTTTCATGTTATCTACAACCGGACATTAACAAATTCCTATCTGCCCATAACCGCGGGCACGACTTTCAAAAGTTCAAATCCCTACAGGGGAGTCCCAACTTAGCCCATCACAAGCTCTCACGGTCAACGAAGGATATTCCTTCTCCCGAGACATTCCGATCAGACTCGGCATCCCGGTTTTACAAGACATCCTCGACAATGGTAAAACAAGTCCAGCAACACCGCCTGAATGTGCCGACAAATCCCGATAGGAGCTGCACATATCTCGTTCTCAGGGCACACTTAGATGAACACTACGTACAACTAAAACCAACCCTCAAGTTTCCCCGAGGTGGCGCTGCAAGTGGCTCTATTTGGACCAACACTCAGAGGAGCACTGGCACGGGGGGGGGGAGGTTAAATAAGATGACCCTTGGGCTCCGAAAACCCAAGGGAAAAGAGGCTAGGTGGCAAATGGTAAAACCAAGGTTGGGCATTGCTGGAGGAGTTTTATTCAAGGCGAACTGTCAAGGGGTCCCCATTATAACCCAACCGCGTAAGGAACGCAAAATCCGAGAACATAACACCGATATGACGGAAACTAGGGCGGCAAGAGTGGAACAAAACACTAGGCAAAAGGCCAAGCCTTCCACCCTTTACCAAGTACATAGATGCATTAAGATAACAAGATAATATAGTGATATCCCAACAATAAACAATGTTCCAACAAGGAACGATCTCCAAACTTCACCTGCAACTAGCAACGCTATAAGAGGGCTCAGCAAAGCGGTAACATAGCCAATCAACGGTTTGCTAGGATATGGTGGGTTAGAGGTTTGACATGGCCATTTGGGAGGCATGATAAGCAAGTGGTAGGCATCGTAGCATAGGCATAGCAAAAGAGCGAGCATCTAGCAAGCAAAGATAGAAGTGATTTCGAGGTTATGATCATCTTGCCTGCAAAGTTGTCAAAGTTGACTTGATCCTCGTAAGCAAACTCAACGGTCTCCTCATTCATGAACTCATCTCCCGGCTCTACCCAAACAAGACAAACAAGCAAAAGGAACACAATCAACCACGTGCAATGCTCAAACAACATGATGCAAACATGGTATGCTACGCGGGATGCGGTATGTGATGCATATGCAAGATTTGACAAGGAATGATTGAACCTGGCCTCAACGTGGAAATCCAAGAGTGCCACTGGAAAGGTGAGGTGATTTCAGTGGAAATCGATATAAAGATCACCGGAATCGGATGCACGATTTGGAAATGGCAAGCAAAACAAATATGGCACCGGTCTGTGATAATCAGCAAGTAGCCATCGAAAAGCATCAAGATAATTATGCTACAGCACTCAAACTGTGACGCCCCGAGACCGATGCTCGAGAAGACTTCCATGTGTTCCGGGTTTCGCCGTGTGTTTCATTTGTGCCCGCCCTTTTATTTGTGCATTGCATCATGTCATCATGTCATCATGTCATAAGTCTTTTGCATCTCACTAAATAAATTGCATGGATTTTTGGTCCATTTAAATCGAGGGAATTCACATGGTGATTCTCTTTATAACATATCCTCCCGATATTAGGGAGCTATTATAAATATTTCCATTCTTGTGGAGTTACCGTGACGCACTTGCAATGTAACTCTCAAGTTTTTTCTGCTTCGAGTTGCTCATCAAACCTTGCCATATTTTCTCTCATCATTTTCCGGAGCTCCACCAAAAATCCGAACATTTTTGGACCTTCCTAACCCTCACTTCCTGTTTGAACCATTTGAATTCAAATCAAATGAGTGTGAATTTTAAACTTTGAAAAAATGGCCACTCCATTTTTCTTGGATCATACACATTTTTGCGAGTCCGGGAATATTATCCCCATGCCCAGATTCCACCCTTTCCTCCTCTTTCTTTTCTTTCTCTATTCTATTTTGTTTTTAAATGGAAAAGGAGAGTTTAAGAGATGAGAGAGGGAGTGGAGAGCCCAGCGTCCCTGCCAGCTCTACCAGGCCGGACAACCAGCGCCCTCCACCGCTTCGGCCCATTTTCCTAAGGCCCAGTCTCCTTTCCTAACCCTAGCCTTCCTGAGCCCGTTCCCTCGATGCCCATCCCTCTCCCTCTCGATCTCTCCCAGCGCCACCAGGGAGACCGCTGCCCGACTCCTCTCCCAATCCCATCTCCTCCTCGCTTCCCTTTCACAGCCACCCTTCTCCCATGATCCCCTCCCTCTCCTCTCGATCTCGCACCTGCACCCGATGCCCTCGCGCACCCTGGCCATCCTCCTGCGCCCTTGTTCTCGCGAGCAGGGAACCCCGAGGATGCGAGCCGCCCTCCTCTACCAACCTGAGCCGCCCCCTTCCTCTTCAGGCGGCCATGGAGCCCCGCCGCCGGCGCCCCGCAGCCGCCGCCGCTCTGCCGCCGTGCTGCGCCCCACCTTCATGGCCATCGTGCCCCTGCCGAACCTCCCGGTGACCCGCATCTTGTCCGGTGGCTCCGGCGTGCCTGCGCCACCTCGAGCGCCCAGTAGGAGCCTCGCGCCGCTCGCTCCCTTCGTCATCTGCATTACTGGAGTTCGCCGGAGCCCCAGCATCGATCCCCAGCGTCGTCACCTTCCTGCCTCCATGGCCGGCCTCTCCGAGAGCTTGGCAGGAACCGCATCCTTCCACCCCGATGGCGCCCAAGGCTCCATGTCGCCATGGCCTTTGCTGGTGTTATGTTGTTGCTCCACACACGCCCCTGCTAGTTGCTTCGACTCTTTGCCCGAGCTTCGTTTTTTGTCATGGACGTGGGGTAGCTGTTGAACCTCGCCATGGTTCTGTCCAACGCCGCAAGTCCGACGCCAAGACCACCTCAAGTTCGGCTACATGTAACACCGTGTACAACTACATATCCGGGATGCGTCAAGTACCCCACCGTCAAGACCGGGACCGCCCGGAGACCACGGATCTGTGAGGTCGCACAACCATCGCCGTGGATCCGACAAGTTCACGAGTACCACTACCTCCCACGACGACCTTGTACAACTACCGTCGCAAGAACCGAGACCGGCAAGTCCGAAGACCCAAGTACCATGACGCCAAGTACCCCTTCGGATCGCCAAGGTGGATCACGAATGTTGACAAGGTTCCGATAAGACCATCGACATGTACGACCTACTCCGTGAATGTGTACCACTACCGTCGCTCGAACGTTTACAGAACATGTACCCTCGACCCTCGAAGACCCATGGACGGCAAGTTCCTTGTTGACCCCGAACACCTACGAAGTGTGAACATCTACGAAGCGAGAACGACTACTTCCACTACCGCCGTCGCGAGAATGCCTACTTCCCTCTACGAATGAGAGTCGTCCCCTTTGCACGCTCCGAAGGTATAACCCCGAGATGACGTCCGTGAACGAATGCTTGTGATGTTTGAGATGCACCCGTTGTCTGCACCGTGTCCGAGTTGTCACTTGCTCGGTCCTCCTCGTTTGCCGCTAACCCGTGGGAATCCGGTAGGAGCACCCCACCGTTTATCGCATGACCCGCGTCCGCACACTTCTCCTTTGCATCGGTATCTCAATCGAGTTACCGAGAACCAGAACGTTGCCGTGGCACCGTTTCATTATCGTTGTTGTGGCACCCCTTTTGTTTCCGCCACGATGACAAATGCTTCTTAATGCTCTTGTCAACTTTTAATAAAATTGCATAAACTTGAACATGCCATCCGCATCATGTTAACAACTTTATATTTAAAATTGTTGTTGCACCAAATTGATAAATGCATATGGGGATTTACCGGATTTGTTGTTGGTTATATCCGGCTGCATTTAAATTATTAGATGGTATAGTTTTGTTATGCTTCACCTCTTGCCATATTAACCAACATTTAATATTGTTGGGTACCTAACCGGGAGAGAACTAAATAATTAATGTGGTGTTCCGTCAATATGCAACTCGTTGCATATTGAGCTCCACTTAATTTATAGAATTTGCTTGTGCATTTTGCCATGCCATGCTTCATTAAACCGGACATGCATCATACTTGATTGTGCATCATGCCATGCTTATGTGGTGGTTGTTTACTATGTTGTTTGCTTCTTTCCGGTGTTGCTTCTTCGGGTTAGTTCCAATAATGTCGCGTTTGTGAGGATCCGTTCGACTACGTCCATTTGTTCTTCTTCATGGACTCGTTCTTCTTCCTTGCGGGATCTCAGGCAAGATGACCATACCCTCGAAATCACTTCTATCTTTGCTTGCCAGTTGCTCGCTCTTTTGCTATGCCTATGTTGCGATACCTACCACTTGCTTTTCATGCCTCCCATATTGCTAAGCCAAGCCTCTAACCAACCTTGTCCTAGCATAACCATTGTTTGGCTATGTTACCGCTTTGCTCAGCCCCTCTTATAGCGTTGTTAGTTGCAGGTGAAGATTGGAGCTTGTTTCGTGTTGGAACATGGATATATTTTGTTGGGATATCACAATATCTCTTATTTAATTAATGCATCTATATACTTGGTAAAGGGTGGAAGGCTCGGCCTTATGCCTGGTGTTTTGTTCCACTCTTGCCGCCCTAGTTTCCGTCATGTCGGTGTTATGTTCCCGGATTTTTGCGTTCCTTACGCGGTTGGGTTATAATGGGAACCCCTTGACAGTTCGCTTTGAATAAAACTCCTCCAGCAAGGCTCAACCTTGGTTTTACCGTTTGCCACCTAGCCTTTTTTTCCCTTGGGAGTCACGCATCCCGAGGGTCATCTTTATTTTAAACCCCCTGGGCCAGTGCTTGTCTAAGTGTTGGTCCAAACTAGAGCCCCTTGCAGCGCCACCTCGGGGAAACTCGAGGGCTGGTTTTAGTTGTACGGATTGCTTATCCGGTGTTGCCCTGAGAACGAGATATGTGCAGCTCTTATCGGGATGTCGGCGCATCGGGTGGTCTTGCTGGACTTGTTTTACCATTGTCGAGGATGTCTTGTAATCGGGATTCTGAGCCTGATCGGGTCTTCCCGCTAGAAGGAATATCCTTCGTTGACCGTGAGAGCTTGTGATGGGCTAAGTTGGGACACCCCTGCAGGGATTTGAACTTTCGAAAGCCGTGCCCACGGTTATGGGCAGATGGGAATTTGTTAATGTCTGGTTGTAGAAAACCTGAAGTTGACCTTAGTTAAAATACATCAACCGCGTGTGTAACCGTGATGGTCTCTTTCCGGCGGAGTCCGGGAAGTGAACACGGTGTTGGAGTAATGCTTGAAGCAGGTTGTTCTAGGATCACTTCTTGATCATAGTTGTTCGACCGTGCTTTGCCTTCTCTTCTCGCTCTCTTTTGCGAATATGTTAGCCACCATATATGCTAGTCGCCTGCTGCAGCTCCACCTCATACCTTTTACCTTACCCATAAGCTTAAATAGTCTTGATCGTGAGGGTGTGAGATTGCTGAGTCCCCGTGACTCACAGATACTTCCAAAACCAGTTTGCAGGTGCCGATGTTACCGAGCAGGTGACGCAACCAAGCTCAAGGAGGAGCTCGATGAAGATTTTGTCCTTTATGTTGTTTCGTTCTAGTTGATCAGTAGTGGAGCCCAGTTGGGGTCGATCGGGGATTTGTGTAGCATTTGGGGTAGTCTTCTTTTATTTTGGTTCCGTAGTCGGACCTTGTGTGTATCTGGATGATGTAATGCTTTATTCATGTAATTGTGTGAAGTGGCAATTGTAAGCCAACTATGTATCTTTCCCCTTATTGTAGTACATGGGTTGTGTGAAGATTACCTCACTTGCGACATTACTTTCAATGCGGTTATGCCTCTAAGTCGTGCTTCGACACGTGGGAGATATAGCCGCATCGAGGGCGTTACACAAACATGACAAAAAAATACATGGCAGGGATCCACTCATGATGCTTGACAAAATATGAACACTGAGCTACGGCCAATTCATCCATTAACAGGTTCAAACAAGCATGGCTAAAGTGCAAATGATAACAGTTTCAGACTTAGTGAAATTTACACAAGTCTAGAATTTAACATCAGGTAGCACACTTTAGAGCATGAAAACTACATGCTACAGAAACTTAACATGGCAAACCAAGGCATGGAATGAAGCTACTCAAAGCACTTAACAAAAGTCCCTTAGTGACCTTGAGCCAAAAGGGATCAGAAAATACAATTGCAAGCATGTGAACATGGCAAAAACATAATCAGATTACAGACTTAGTGAAAAACTGGAGCATGCAAATCAGTTAACGAGTAGTCATGTTCACGAGCTTGATGCACTCACTACAGAGCATGGCATGACAAACTAAGCATACACCCATCAAGAATACATGTCCTAGAAGCTAGACATGGTAAGAACAACAACATAGCATGCACGGATCAATAGCAACATCCTCGGCAAAATCGCTAACAAGTCAACAATCTACCAGGATTCACGAAATAGCAAAAGTAGATGTCGATTGACTCAAGCTAGGGTGCTCCATAAATGCAAAAAAAGACATGGATGGATAGAGCACCACAATTTTAACAAATCATCCTTACTGATCATCCTCAAAAGAGGCACGGATCACTAGTAAACAACATGAACATATGGCATAATGACAAAATCAGGACAAGGACTTGGTGAATTTCTAAGTCCCTGAAAATAGCATTACCGAGTATGCTACTTTGCAAGCTTGTGATAGTCACCACACATATCACAAAAATACATGGTAAGCACCTCTGTAAAGATGGCATAGCATATAACAAAACTCATGTAGAGCTCAGGAGTATATCATGCACTCATTAATCATGGCAAAAATGACAAATATCTATTTGATGAAACAGATCTGGCAATTATATCACATAGCCCTCTTCCAATAGCATTTCGGGCCTCAATATGAGCTCAAATGAAAATGATGCAATGAGATGAAATGATGTACTCATGGAGACGAACATTTTGATATGCTACACGCGCAAATCGGAGCTACGGATGCGGAGTTACGACATGATGAAAATCGCAAAAAAACTAGGGTTTCGGGGGATAAAAGTCAACCGGGTGATACTCCAGATCCAGATCCGAATCGGCGCGGATTACGAGGTTCGTCGAGGAAGAAGAAGATCGCTGGAGGAGCTTCGCGCCGGAACTTGGCCGGAGGGGAGGAAGCCGGCGAGGTGATGGGGGAAAACGGTGAGGGCCCGCGGCGGCGCGGCGAGGGCGGACATGGCGCCGGCCGGAGCGGGCGGTGGAGGGACGCGGCAGCCGGTCGGGGCGGCGCGCCGGAGTTGGTGCGGTGGCCGGCGCGGCGACCCTGGCGGCGGAGCCGGTGGAAGGAGGCGGCGGCGCTCTCGAGATGGGCCGCGGGGGCCAGCGATGGGCTTCCCGGGCCCTGGCGGAGCGGCGAACTGGGGACCGGGCAGCGGCCAATCACGCTGCGACACGTGGCGGCGGCGGTGGATTCGGACGTGTCTGGCCGAACGGAAAAGTGTCCGGCGGCGCGTGGAGAGGGAGGGGACTAGGGTTTCGTCCGGATATCGGGGAAGGGATCTATATATAGAGGTATAGGGAGCTAGGAAGCTCCAAATGGAGTGCAGTTTTCGGCCACGCGATCGTGATCGAACGCTCTAGATTATGGAGAGGGTTTAGGTGGGTTTTGAGCCAAATTCGAAGGGTGTTGGGATGCAACACAAACGAGGCCTTCTCGGTCCCTCGGTTAACCGTTGGAGTATCAAACTAAGTCCAAATGGCACGAAACTTGACAGGCGGTCTACCGGTAGTAAACCAAGGCCGCATGGCAAGTCTCGGCCCAATCCAAAAATGTCTAACCCCCACACACGAAAAGAGGTAGAAAGGACCACCGGAGGAGATAGGAGCGCCGGAATGCAAAACGGGCAACGGGGAAAATGCTCGGATGCATGAGACGAACACTTATGCAAATGCAATGCACATGATGACATGATATGAGATGCATGACAAAGGCAACAACACACGGAGACAAAAACCCGAACCCGAGGAAAAAATAAAATAACTTAGCGCCAGAAACGGCAAGAGTTGGGATACATATAAGGTAAATTACATCCGGGGTGTTACAACGATCTCCATCGGATATTAGCTTTCTTGCGGCGAAAGAAGGGCACCAACCGCCTTACGGGGTGGCCACGAGGGTCGGGGGAGCCCTGCCTCGTGGCCCCCTCGGGCATCGTCTCGCGTGGATTTTTCTTCCCAAAAATCATATATATTCCAAAAAAAATCTCCGTCAGTTTTTATCCCGTTTGGACTCCGTTTGATATGGATATTCTGCGAAACAAAAAACATGCAACAAACAGGAACTGGCACTGGGCACTGGATCAATATGTTAGTCCCAAAAATAGTATAAAAAGTTGCCAAAAGTATATGAAAGTTGTAGAATATTGGCATGGAACAATCAAAAATTATAGATACGACGGAGACGTATCAGCATCCCCAAGCTTAATTCCTGCTCGTCCTCGAGTAGGTAAATGATAAAAAAGATAAATTTTGATGTGGAATGCTACCTAGCATAATCTTGATCACATATCTAATCATGGCATGAATATTAAGATACAAGTTATTCAAAGCAATAGTCTATCATTTGACATAAAAACAATAATAATTCAAGCCTACTAATAAAGCAATCATGTCTTTTCAAAATAACATGGCCAAAGAAAGTTATCCCTACAAAATCATATAGTCTGGCTATGCTCCATCTTCACCACACAAAACATTCACGTCATGCACAACCCCGATGACAAGCCAAGCAATTGTTTCATACTTTTGACGTTCTCAAACCTTTTCAACTTTCACGCAATACATGAGCGTGAGCCATGCACATAGCACTATAGGTGGAACAGAATGGTGGTTGTGGAGGAGACAAAAGGAGAAGATAGTCTCACATCAACTAGGCGTATCAAACGGGCTATGGAGATGCCCATCAATAGATATCAATGTGAGTGAGTAGGGATTGCCATGCAATGGATGCACTAGAGCTATAAGTGTATGAAAGCTCAAACTGAAACTAAGTGGGTGTGCATCCAACTTGCTTGCTCATGAAGACCTCGGGCATTTGAGGAAGCCCATCATCGGAATATACAAGCCAAGTTCTATAATGAAAATTCCCACTAGTATATGAAAGTGATAACTCAAGAGACTTTCTATATGAAGAACATGGTGCTACTTTGAAGGACAAGTGTGGTAAAAGGATAGTAACATTGCCCCTTCTCTCTTTTTCTCTCATTTTTTGGGCCTTCTCTTTTTTTGGCCTTTCTCTTTTTTTAATTTTTATTTTATTTTGTTCGTCCGGAGTCTCATCCCAACTTGTGGGGGAATCATAGTCTCCATCATCCTTTCCTCACTGGGGCAATGCTCTAATAATGATGATCATCACACTTCTATTTACTTACAAATCAATATTACAACTCGATACTAGAACAAAGATATGACTCTATATGAATGCCTCTGACGGTGTACCGGGATGTGCAATGATCTAGTGTAGCAATGACATCAAAAAACGGACAAGCCATGAAAACATCATGCTAGGTATCTTACGATCATGCAAAGCAATATGACAATGAATGCTCAAGTCATGTATATGATGATGATGGAAGTTGCATGGCAATATATCTCGGAATGGCTACGAAAATGCCATGATAGGTAGGTATGGTGGCTGTTTTGAGGAAGGTATATGGTGGGTTTATGGTACCGGCGAAAGTTGCACGGTACTAGAGAGGCTAGCAATGGTGGAAGGATGAGAGTGCGTATAATCTATGGACTCAACATTAGTCATAAAGAACTCACATACTTATTGCAAAAGTCTATTAGCTATCGAAACAAAGTACTATGCGCATGCTCCTAGGGGGATAGATTGGTAGGAAAAGACCATCTCTCGTCCCCGACCGCCACTCATAAGGAAGACAGTAAATAAATAAATCATGCTCCGACTTCGTTACATAACGGTTCACCATACATGCATGCTACGGGAATCACAAACCTCAACACAAGCATTTCGACTAATCCACAACTACCCACTAGCATGACTCTAATATCACCATCTTTATATCGCAAAACTATTGCAAGGAATCAAACATATCATATTCAGTGATCTACAAGTTTTATGTAGGATTTTATGACTAACCATGTGAATGACCAATTCCTGTCATCTCTGTAAATAGATATAAGTGAAGAAAAAGAGTTTAATTCTTTCTAAAAAGATATGCCCATGCTATAACAAATATAAGTGAAGCAAAAGAGTGTTCTACAAATGGCGGTTTTCTATGTAAAGAGAAACAGGCAATCCAAACTTCAAATGATATAAGTGAAGCACATGAAGCATTCTATAAAGCCATACTCAAAAGATATAAGTGAAGTGCATAGAGCATTCTATAAATCAACCAAGGAATATCTCATACCAGCATGGTGCATAAAAGAAAAATGAAAACCAAATGCAAAAGACGCTACAAGATTTGCACATATCGCATGAACGAAACGAATTCGAAAACATACCGATACTTGTTAAAGAAAGAGGGGATGCCTTCCGGGGCATCCCCAAGCTTAGACGCTTGAGTCTCCTTGAATATTTACTTGGGGTGCCTCGGGCATCCCCAAGCTTGAGCTCTTGCCTCTCTTCCTTCTTCTCACATTGAGACATTCTCGATCATCGAACACTTCACCCACCCAAAACTTCAACAAAAAACTCGGTAAGATCCGTTAATATAATAAAGCAAATCACTACTCTAAGTACTGTTGCAAACCAATTCATATTTTGTTTTTGCATTCTGTCTAATGTAATATAGCTTTTCCATGGCTTAATCCACTGATATAAATCGATAGTTTCATCAAAACAAGCAAACTATGCATCAAAAACAGAATCTATCTAAAACAGAACAGTCTATAATAATTTGAACATTCACCATACTTCTGATACTTGAAAAATTCTGCCAACATTAGGAAAAATAAACAATTTGTGTAGAAATACAGTGCAAAAAGAATCAGAACCATTTGCCGTTCCAGTAAAAAATGTAAAATCACGCACTACAGCCAAAGTTTCTGTCCTGCACCGTACAAACCATCAAGCAAATGTAAACATCCTAAAGGCAAACCTTGGCACATTATTTTTATAATACAATGGAATTATACAAGGGGATAATTATTTTTGTTGAAAAGTTTCTGTAATCAAGATTCACAAAGTTGCCGTGAGCATGAACAAAGTTCAAGGAGCTCTCCCACTTCAACAATGCCTGTCTTTCTCACTTTCACTTTCCTTTTTGAAAAAGTTTTGGGTTTCCCTCTTTATTTTATTTTGTTTTGTAAACTATATAAAAGCACTCAACAGAAATAAATTACTCTCTAAAACTTCCGGGTTGTCTCCCTGACAGCGCTTTCTTTAAAGCCATTAAGCTAGGCATATAGTGCTCAAGTAGTGAATCCACCCGGATCCCAAGGTATATCAAAGCCAATTTTAATTAGCAATGATTTGTAATTTAGTAGTGAGCACAAAGTAACATATATCATGTAATGATGAAGTCTAACTCTCTTCCTATGCATCGGCATGTCATAAAAGAACAATTCATGCACACATAGTAAAGGCCAATGCATAGTATAGACAATTTCTTGCAATTTTATCATGTGGGAAACATAGAGAGGTGGAGATATAGTTCCTCTCTCATAATAATTGCAAGTAGGAGCAGCAAGCACATGCATATTATATTCATCAAAATAATCATGTGCAACGTTATAAGGCAACCCATCAATATAATCCTTAATAAGGGTAAACTTCTCCGATATAGTGTAGTTGGGAGAATTCAAAAAGATAATAGGACTATCATGCGTGGGTGCAATAGCAACAATTTCATGTTTAACATAAGGAACTATAGCAAGTTCATCTTCATAACCATAATTCATATTGGCATCTTGGCCACAAGCATAGCAAGCATCATCAAAAAGGGATATTTTGAAAGAATCAACGGGATCATAGCAATTATCATAGTATTCATCCTTCGGTAAGCATGAAGGGGAATTAAACAATGTATGAGTTGAAGAGTTAATCTCATTAGAATGTGGGCACGGGTGATCAATCCGCTCTTCCTCCTTTTGTTCTTCGTTCTCCTCCTCATATTTTTCATCCAATGAGCTCACAGTTTCATCAATTTCTTCTTCCATAGATTCCTGCAAAATATTAGTCTCTTCTTGGACAGCGGAGACTTTCTCAATAAGTGCATTAATATAGGACTTATATTCATAATTATCATAGCAATATTTTAGGATAGCTAAATTTTCAGGCCTATAAACATCATCATCAAAAGCTTCATACTTTTCAAACAAAGATTCAATTTCATAAGCACCCTTAAGAGCAACAAATTCTTCTATTTGTTCCACATCATAGTAATCATATATACCATTAGCATAAGAAGCTAAGGTTTCATTATCATTAAATTCACATGACAAGGGAAGGTGTGGAGCCTTCATCCTAGAGCAACAAGTATAATCATATCTCAAGCATAGTTGCCTAGCATACCAATACAATATATAAATTTGATCCCATAATAGTTTCCCTTTTTGTGTCAAGCGATAATCCCTAAAGTATTCACGTTGATCCAACGTTACTCCCATTACCAGATTGAATGAGGTTTTCGCAGGATTATCAAAGTGGTACATAATATTTTTCACATATTGAGCATCGAGGGTTTTAGGAGGTTCCCCATCTCCATGAGCAGAAAATACACCTATTTTTTGGTATTTCGTGTTCCATATCCATAACTAAAGATAAAGAACAACTAATAATAGCAAATAAAAATTACTTAGTGATAAAGCAAACAAGTACACATGAGAATATTCACCCCACGCTATTGCTCCGCGGCAACGGCGCCAGAAAAAGGTCTTGATAACCCACAAGTATAGGGGATCGCAACAGTTTTCGATAACTAAGAGTGTCAAACCCAACAAGGAGCTAAAGTTAGAACAAATATTCCCTCAAGTTCTATCGACCATCGATACAATTCTACGCACGCTTGACGTTCGCTTTACCTAGAACAAGTATGAAACTAGAAGTACTTTGTAGGTGTTGTTGGATAGGTTTGCAAGATAATAAAGAGCAAGTAAATAAAAGCTAGGGGCTGTTTAGATAAAGACACAACTAAGTTAATTTTAGTAAAGAGCTTTTTGTTACGAGAAAGTTATTTGTCCCTAGGCAATCGATAACTAGACCGGTAATCATTATTGCAATTTTATATGAGGGAGAGGCATAAGCAAACATACTTTCTCTACTTGGATGCACTTATGATTGGAACTCTAGCAAGCATCCGCAACTACTAAAGATCATTAAGGTCAAACCCAAGCACAGCATCAAAGTATCAAGTCCTCTTTATCCCATACGCAACAACCCCCTTACTCAGGTTTGTGTTTCAGTCACTCACGCAACCCACTATAAGCGAAACATAAACATATTGCAACACCCTACAGCGGGAATCCCTCACGCTTGCGCGACATGCAGAGCACCATAGGACAACACCAACGATAAAACATGCAACTCAAACCAATCACGATCATCAAATAACCCATAGGACAAAACAGATCTACTCAAACATCATAGGATAGCCATACATCATTGGGAAATAATATATAGCGTTGAGCACCATGTTTAAGTAGAGATTACAGCGGGTAAGAGAGAGGTTACACCGCTGCATAGAGGGGGGAAGAGTTGGTGATGATGGCGTTGAAGTTGTTGGTGAAGATTGCGGTGATGATGATGGCCCCCGGTGGCACTCCGGCGCCACCGGAAGCGAGGGGGAGAGAGCCCCCTCCTTCTTCTTCTTCCTTGACCTCCTCCCTAGATCGGAGAAGGGTTTCCCCTCTGGTCCATGGCCTCAATGGTGTGGGAGGGGCGAGAGACCCTCCGAGATTGGATCTGTCTCTCTGTCTCTCTCTGTTTCTGCATTCTCATATTCTACCCTTTCACCGTTTCTTATATTCCCGGAGATGCGTAACTCCGATTGGGCTGAAATTTTAACATGATCTCTATCCAGATATTAGCTTTCTTGCAGCGAAAGAAGGGCACCAACCGACTTACGGGGTGGCCACGAGGGTCAGGGGCGCGCCCCTGCCTCGTGGCCCCCTCGGGCATCGTCTCGCATGGATTTTCTTCCCAAAAATCATATATATTCCAAAAAAATATCCGTCAGTTTTTATCCCGTTTGGACTCCGTTTGATATGGATATTCTGCGAAACAAAAAACATGCAACAAATAGGAACTGGCACTGGGCACTGGATCAATATGTTACTCCCAAAAATAGTATAAAAAGTTGCGAAAAGTATATGAAAGTTGTAGAATATTGGCATGGAACAATCAAAAATTATAGATACGACGGAGACGTATCAGTTACATACGACAAAAGTAGTACCATTGAAAACCTCTTTTGAATATGAATCCAACAATATAAGTTTTGTGACATGGAACTTATATTTTGTTAGTCAAATCTATAGTCAAAATTGGGCACAAGATACAAAGAGGACCAATAAACTCATACAAAGGTAGTAGTAACATACTCTAGGGCCATATGCATGACGCTAGTCTAAGTTAGTCCCCACTATGACTAGCCTTAATTTTAGTCGCTACCATACTCCCCATAATAGAACTGCTGAAAGGAAAGTGAACGAATCCACATGAGTGAAAACTCTACAAAAGAGGTCGATTCTTCAACTTGAGATCGTTAAAAAAAGTGGGTTTGCAACATATATGTTGCATTTCTTAGCAACTGCACTTATTAGTTCACGTAAGCATCTAACCATTCATATACAAATGATCTAGGTGTTTTCTCTCGTCTAGCGCAACCCATTATTGCTGACATGCTCCGCAAGAGATCACTCAGGCCTATTAGAAACCTATTGACTCACACTTTTGGGATGGTCTAATGGCGGTAAAGAAGCATCTTTTCTGTTTTGGATCGTTCGCGATAAATTGCGGGTCGAAGATTCATTTCTAGGAAGAAAACTGACTAGGTAATGCCAGTCTCCGAGAATAATATCCAGCTTTGTACCCCATTGCTCACAGTAAAAATGATACTCGTGCACATGTCCTTAGTTCATCCCCGCCGGATATTTCTTTCATGTGGGATTTGATCGACCCCGGTCTTATGTCATGGCAAAATCTTTTGTCTAGATTGGATTCGATTAACCTGACACAAGGATGGGGTGTGTTCCGCTGGAACCTCACTACATTTGGGTCCTTCACAGTCGGCTCTATGTACCATGCACTCACGCATTCAAAAGTCCTAGTAGATAATATCAAGAAAATTTGGAAGTCAAAGATTTCACTAAAAGTTAAAATTTTCATGTGGTATTTTTGGAGGGGAGTTGTGCTAAACAAAGACAACCTCGCCCGTCACAATTGACAAGGAAGTAAGAAGTGTAGCTTTACCTCTTTTTCTAGTGCAAGCTTGTGCGTTCTACATGGTCAATCATCCAAATAGGGTCCAATCTATATCTGCCCCCGCAAGTGTTGCCAACATTTTTGGTCATTGGTTAGACGTTGTTTCAAATAGGTTCAAAATGTTATTAAGGGTGGGAACATATGCCTCATTGTGGTTGCTTTGGCTATGTACAAATAATTTGGTTTTCAATAGCATAAGCTCTTCTCTTTTGCATGTTATTTTTCAATGTACGCACTCGCTTTGTGTAGGATCGAGAAGAGGTGTCTAGAGGGGGGTGATTAGACCCTCAACAAGAAAAGTAGTAGTTTTTAATTTCTTTAGGTTAAGGTGGAGTTTTGGCACAAGTTAGACATTCACAATATATTTCAAGCAAGCATGGTAAGAGTATATGAGCAACGGAAAGTAAAGCATGCAAGTTGCAAGAATCTAAAGGGATGGGATTGGAGTGTGCAAACGCAATTGGAGACATGGAGATTTTTGGCGTGGTTCCGATAGGTGGTGCTATCATACATCCACGTTGATGGAGACTTCAACCCACGAAGGGTAACGGTTGCATGAGTCCACGGAGGGCTCTACCCATGAAGGGTCCACGAAGAAGCAACCTTGTCTATCCCACCATGGCCATCGTCCATGAAGGACTTGCCTCACTTGGGTAGATCTTCACGAAGTAGGCGATCTCCTTGTCCGTACAAACTCCTTGGTTCAACTCCACAATCTTGTCGGAGGCTCCCAAGTGACACCTAACCAATATAGGAGACACCACTCTCCAAAAGGTAATAGATGGTGTGTTGATGATGAACTCCTTGCTCTTGTGCTTCAAATGATAGTCTCCCCAACACTCAACTCTCTCTCAAGGATTTGGATTTGGTGAAAAGATGATTTGAGCGGAAAGCAACTTGGGAAGGCTAGAGATCAAGATTGTTATGGTTGGATTGGAATATCTTGATATCAACACACGAGTAGGTGGTTCTCTCTTAGAAAATGAATGGTGGAAGTGTAGGAACGTTCCGATGGGGCTCTCCACAAATGAAGAGTGGGTGGAGGGATATAAATAGCCTCCACACAAAATCTAACTGTTACATACAATTTACCAAGTGGGACCGAATCATAAAACTCGGTCAGACCGATTTAGTTTAAAATGTGAACATTAGGATTTTCGGTGGGACCGATATGGTCAACTCGGTGGGACCGATGTGCTAGGGTTAGGGTAAAACCTCATCTCGGTTTGACCGATTACACAAACTCGATGGGACCAATTTTGGTAATAAGCTAACCAGAGAGTTGGTCAAGCAAACTCGGTGAGGCTAGTTACATATCTCAGTGAGACCAAAATAATTGCAGCAGGCAACAGAGAGTTTGCAAGCCCATCTCGGTGAGACCGAGATCCCATCGGCGAGACTGAAATGATTAGGGTTTCTGGCAGTGGCTATATCAAGTGAAGTTGGTGGCGCCATATAGATAATTTCGGTGGGGACGAGTTTGACTTTTGGTTTGGGACATATGTGGATATGAGAAAGTGGTTGAGGGCTTTTGGAGCATATCACTAAGCACTTTGAGCAAACAAGCCATTAAGCAACACCTCATCCCCTTTTAATAGTATTGGCTTTTCATATGGACTCAATGTGATCTTGGATCACTAAAATGAAAATGTAGAGTCTTGAGCTTTAGCCAATCTTTGTCCTTAGTATCTTGAAAGGGCTCCACATCCTCTTGTCCAGGCCACTCCACTGTTGAACTCATCTGAAATATACTAGGTGAAGATATTAGTCCAATAAGAGATACGTTGACATCAATTACCAAAATCACCCAGGGAGCACTTGTGCTTTAAATCTCCCCCTTTTTGGTAATTGATGACAACATACATCAAAGCTTTAGATAAAGATATAAAGATTAGCAAGTAAAGCTTTGGAAGAACATGTAACATGCATAGGCTCCCCCTACATGTATGCAATCATGTAAATATGGGATATAAGAGCATGTGAATGCATAAGCATGATAGAGCAAGCAATGAGTTACTTGTATCTTGACTGTATGCATCAGAGCAAATGGTGTGAACAGGAAATGTACCTCTATGTTCATGATTTCTTCTTGCAAACAATATGTACATCAGCAAGAGATCATCATGCACATGAGTGTGATGCATATACTTACCTTGTGGTCTTGAGCTGGCTTTGAAAGAGATGAGCCTGACTAAACAAGGTTAGATAACACAGAAACATGTACTTAAATAGAGCAAGCAGTAAACCACAAGAGTACCAAGATTGGGATGACATGTAGAGAGTGAGTACTGGGTACTTGATGCGGAGCATCCCAAGGTCATCCCCATGGACCTACCATCGTCTCATCAAGTGCCTAGTGGACCCATGACTCGATCACGTGCAAGAGCTCTTGAAACCAAGGTGACATCTCTCCTCTCACAATTCCACTTCGACACACATGAAGCATGGCTACTACCTCATATGGACACTTTGTGCATACTCAGGTACCATGGAGAAGCTAAGGAGCAAGGACAAGAAGAAGAGGAAGATGGACGAGAAGACGGAGGGCTGAAGGAAAAGTCCCAGCCACCGGATGACCGGCCGGGACCGGACGTCCGGCGCCTGAAGCATCAGCCGAGCCCCAGAGAGCGGACGTCCGGTCTAGACCGGACGACCGGTGCCCCGGCACCCGAAGCACATGAGCGGACGTCCGGTCCGGATCGGACGACCGGCACACCTGCATCTGAACCAACATCAGCGGAAGTCCGACGTTTCCGGACGTCTGGCAGCCCCATCACAGAGCAGAACCAGCAAACCAATGTGCAATCGTGCTAGTGTCTCTCTAGTGTTGTGCAACAAGAGCATTTTCGTGGTTTCCACTTTTTGGCTCACCCTTGGTTGCACGACCCCATTTATCTTTCCGTGTGTTGTGTTTCCGGGTACCACATCTTGCTATTGGTCTACTTGTTGCATTTACAAGTCATGGATCTTCTCCAACATTATTGAATCTTGCTTACATTCACATTAAAAATTGTTCCACCATCCTAACCAAGCTCCACCATAAGCTTTTACTTGTGTAGGTGTGAGAAACCAATGAGAATTCGTACCAATTGGGCTATTTCCTTGTCCTACATTGGAGTGATCATCGATTCACTTTCAACTTCGGTCAAGGTACATTTGGTATTCGTTCTTCTCTTTCTACCACTCAAATTTGTCTTGGAATGATGGATAGGCCAAGTACTTCTACCAACCCACTCTTCATGGAGCAAGACGACGACATGAACTCTTTCATCACCAAGAGTCACCTCTTTGGTGCACAACGTGATTTGCATCAAGAGCAACAAGCTATGAGTGAACGCATCGACAACCTTGCCGCCGACTTGCGACTTTTCGAGCAACGTACAAGGGACTACTTCAACCACAAGCTCGATGATCACAAGCAAGAGAATGACGCAAGGATGGACGAGATTCGCGCTTTGTTGCTCAACCGCTCTTCTTCCACTTCAAGGAGCCGTTCAAGTCGCCATTCTGACTTTACCCTCTCCGGCTCAAGTACATCGTCTTCAAACACTCTTCAACGTGCCACGCGCAACGAGCGTCAAGCAAACCTCAATCCACTTCGAGACACCGACTCGCAAGAACATCGACGACGTCAAACCAAAGAAGCCTTTGCGCTAGCTCGAGAACGGCAACAACAACGCCAACATGAAGAGGAAGAACGTGCACGTCTCCAGCAACTTGCACAAGATGCCGAGACACAACGTCAAGAACAACAACTCTGTGACGCTCAAGCTCTTGAGGCGCAACAAGCTATACGCGATTCGAGTCGAGCCGTTGCCGACCGAGGCCGACAAGACCGTAACCAAGAGGAAGCACTTCATGAAGAAATTCAAGAACGACGATTTCAAGCTCGCGTGCATCGTCAATTTCCGCCTTGAGCTCGCGAAGCTCCTCCACAAGCTCGCCAAGACCATCAAGTTCATCAAGAGCATGAAGACAATGGGAATCCTCTGCGACAAGTGCAACACGAGGTTGACAACCCTCCGCATCAAGAGCACCACGAGTTGAACAATCATCTACAACATGGGCGTCATCATCCCTGACCCCAACACAATGAAGAGCAACGCTACAGCAAGCTCAAGTTCACCATGCCCGAGTTCAATGGAAGCAACGATCCCGAAGAATACCTTTCATGGGCATTGAAAGTTGACAAGATCTTCCGTTTGCACAATTATGAAGAAGAGAAGAAGATCACGATAGCATCCCTTGAGTTCCAAGACTATGTCCTCATTTGATGGGAACAAATCATAGAGCGCCGCGAGGCAAGAGGTGAACCAGCCATCACTACTTGGGCACAAATGAAGGATGTCATGAGAGCACGCTTCGTGCCTAACTACTACAACCGCGACCTCTTCAAGAAACTCCAACAACTCAAACAAGGAACCAAGAGCGTTGAAGAATACTACAAGGAGATGGAGATTGCAATGATAAGAGCCAATGTGACGGAAGATGATGAGCAAACAATGGCACGTTTCTTGAATGGACTCAATCATCCTATCAAGAAGATCGCCGACTTCCAACCATACTCAAATCTCATCGAGCTAGTGCACCAAGCTACCAAAGCGGAACGCCAAGTGCAAGATGATTTCAAGTATGCCAAGTTCTCATCCAAGTCCTACGGTTTCTCCAATAACCAAGCTTCAACGACTCCAACACCGACTACAAGACCCTCTACTTCCAACATCGACAAGTCGACTTCGAAGAAAGCTTCGCCAACTACAAGCAATCCTAATACGAGCAACTTTAAGCCGAGAGCTTCATCATCATCAACCCCTACCGATGAGACCGTCAAGACGAGTTCCTTCAAGTGTTTCACTTGCGGTGGCCGAGGCCACAAGTCCTATGAGTGCACCAACAAGCGCACCATGATCTTCAATGACGATGGAACTTATGATTCCATGAGAGAAGGAGAAATGGAAGCCCTTGAGCAAGTCGCCATGCACCGCCAAGTGAACAATGAAGAAGAACAAGTCTTTTGTGATGAAGACTCAAGTCCCGCACTTGTTGTCTCCAAAGTCTTGACTCTCCAACATCACCAAGAAGAAGACCAACGATGCCACATATTCCACACAAAGGCCGGCATCAATGGATGCTCCAAGCTCCAATTGCCCAAGACGAAGCACCCACATCCATACAAAGTGCAATGGCTTAGTGACTCCGACACTATCTAAGTCGAGCACCAAGTGCAAGTCTCCTTCAAAATCGGCGCCTACGAAGACACCTTGGAGTGCGACGTCATCCCAATGACCGTTTGTCATCTTCTCCTTGGACGGACATGGAAATTCGATAGAGGAGTCGTCCACAATGGGCGTACAAACCACTATAGCTTCAAGATGCAAGGAAAGGAGTTTGTGTTACGCCCTATTTCTCCAAGCCAAGTGATCGCCGATAAGCAAGCCACCCATCGTGGAGAGAATGGTGAGAGAGTGAGCCACCAAAAAGAGAGTGAGCGCCAGAAGCCCAAATTGAGTGCCTCCACGATGAGCGAAAACAAGAACCTAGTTCTATTTGCCACCAAACGTGAGATGAGAGAAGTGTGTGAGAACCCATCTAGTGTCCTACACTACGTCCTCGTGTGCAAGGACAATGCACCACAAACTAACACTTCTCACACTCTTCCTCTAGTGTTGTCTTCTCTTTTGCAGGAATTTCAAGATGTTTTCCCCGATGAGCTACCTCCGGGACTACCTCCACTACGAGGCATTGAGCACCGCATCGACCTCATCCCCGGAGCACCACTTCCGAACAAAGCTCCCTACCGCGTCAACCCCAAACAAACCAAAGAAATTCAAAGGCAAGTAAAGCATCTCATAGACCATGGACATGTGCGTGAAAGTTTGAGCCCTTGTGCTATACCGGTCATTCTTGTGCCAAAACATGACGGTAGTTTTCGCATGTGCTCCGATTGTAGACCTATCAATGCTATCACCATTTGTTATAGGTATCCCATTCCACGCCTAGATGATATGCTAGATGAGCTTAGTGGTTCCACTATATTTTCCAAAATTGATCTTAAGAGTGGTTACTATCAAATCCGCATACAAGAGGGCGATGAATGGAAAACCGCCTTCAAAACCAAGTTTGGTTTGTATGAGTGGTTAGTCATGCCTATGGGTCTCTCGGAAGCACCGGGCACTTTTATGCGCCTTATGAATCATGTCTTTCGCCCTTACATTGGTATATTTGTTGTGGTTTACTTCGATGACATTCTTGTGTTTAGCAAATCTATCAAAGAGCATGTCACCCATGTCCGCACCGTTTTGCAAACTCTTAGGAAAGAGCGTCTCTATGCTAATATGGAGAAATGCCTTTTTGGTGTTGATAAGCTCGTTTTCTTGGGTTTTGTTGTCTCCTCTATGGGTGTTCATGTAGATGAGTCCAAGATCAATACTATTAAGACTTGGCCGCAACCAACCAACTTGCATCAAGTGCGTAGTTTCCTTGGTCTTGCGGGTTTCTATCGTCGCTTTGTGAAGGATTTTAGCACCATTGCTTCGCCTTTGCATGCTTTGAGCAAGAAGAATGCGCCGTTTGTTTGGGGACCATCCCAAGATACCTCATTCAATGAGCTTAAGAATTTGCTTACTCATGCTCCCGTGCTTGCTTTACCCAACTTCGACAAGCCTTTTGAGATTCATTGCGATGCTAGCGGTAATGGCATAGGAGGTGTGTTAACGCAAGAGAAGCGCCCCATAGCTTACTTTAGTGAGAAACTTTCCGGAGCGCAACTCAACTATCCCATCTATGACAAAGAGCTATATGATTTAGTCCGCGTTCTACATGAATGGGAACATTACCTTCGTCCCCATGAGTTTATCATTCATATCGATCATGAGACTCTCAAGTATCTTAAGGGTCAAACTAAGTTGAACAAGCATCATGCTAAATGGAGTGAATTCATTGAGTCTTTTCCCTATGTCATCAAGTACATCAAGGGTAAAGAAAACATCGTAGCGGATGCCCTTTCCCGCATTTGCATGCTTGTCACGCAACTTGAGTTAGATGTCATTGGCTTCGAGCATATCAAAGACTTGTATGAGCATGATGAAACTTTTGCCACTCCTTATGCCAAGTGTTTGTTGAATACATCTTGGGAACGCTATTACATCAAAGACGGCTATCTTATGAGAGCTAACAAACTTTGCATCCCCAAGTCGTCCCTTCGTTTGTTGCTTTTGCAGGAATCACATGGAGGAGGGTTAATGGGACATTTCGGACACGACAAGACATTCGCCACGCTCTCGAAGAGCTACTTTTGGCAAAAGATGTTTCGAGACGTCAATCGTTTCACCAACAGATGTTCGACATGCCACAAAGCTAAGTCCAAAGCTCAATCCCATGGCCTCTATATGCCTCTACCAATTCCATACCAACCATGGGAAGACATTAGCATGGACTTTGGACTTGGTTTGCCGAGGACACACAATGGGAAAGATTCTATATTTGTCGTTGTGGACCGTTTCTCAAAAATGGCACATTTTATTCCTTGTAACACGATAGACGATGCTTCACATGTGGCTAATCTCTTTTGTAGGGAAATATTGCGTCTACATGGTGTGCCAAAGACTATCGTCTCGGACCGCGACATCAAGTTCTTGAGTTACTTTTGGAAGACCTTATACGCCAAGCTCGGAATCAAGCTTCTATTCTCCACGGCCTATCATCCACAAACCGACGGCCAAAGGAGGTGACAAACCGCACGCTCTCCACACTTCTTCGCGTGCTAATCAAGCAGAACATCAAGGAGTGGGAGGAGTGCTTACCCATCGCCGAGTACGCCTACAACCGCGCAAGACATTCGACTACCGGCAAATCCCCCTTCGAGGTTGTCTACGGTTTCAACCCATTGTCCCCATTGGACATCCTACCTCTACCACTCCACGAGCGCACAAACATGGACGCGAGTGACCGAGCCAACCACCTCAAGAAGATGCATGAAGATACAAGGCACACCATTGAGCTCCAAGTACAACGACTTGCGACCAAGCTCAATGTCAACAAGAATCACATGATATTCAACATTGGAGATCTTGTGTGGCTACACCTTCGCAAGGAACGCTTCCCCAATGAACGCAAGTCCAAGCTACTACCACGAGCCAATGGACCATTCAAGGTGCTTGCACGCTACAACAACAACGCATACAAGATTGACATCCCACGTGGCAAGTACTCCGTGAGCGACATCTTCAACGTCAAAGATCTCTCCCCGTACCATGGTGATGAGGATTTCGATCCGAGGTCGGATCTTCCCCAAGGGAGGGGAGATGATGCGGAGCATCCCAAGGTCATCCCCATGGACCTACCATCGTCTCATCAAGTGCCTAGTGGACCCATGACTCGATCACGTGCAAGAGCTCTTGAAACCGAGGTGACATCTCTCCCCTCACAATTCCACTTCGACGCACATGAAGCATGGCTACTACCTCACATGGACACTTTGTGCATAGTCGGGTACCATGGAGAAGCTAAGGAGCACGGACAAGAAGAAGAGGAAGATGGACGAGAAGACGGAGAAGAAGGAGGGCTGAAGGAAAAGTCCCAGCCACCGGACGACCGGCCGGGACCGGATGTCCGGTGCCTGAAGCATCAGCCGAGCCCCAGCGAGCGGATGTCTGGTCCAGACCGGACGACCGATGCCCCGGCTCCCAAAGCAAACGAGCGGACGTCCGGTCCGGACCGGACGACCGGCGCACCTGCATCCGAACCAACATCAGCGGAAGTCCGACGTTTCCGGACGTCCGGCACCCCCATCACAGAGCAGAACCAGCGGACGTCCGGAGGAGACCGGACGACCGGAAGCTCATGAGACACCGGACGACCGGTCCCCAGCGGACGTCCGGTACCTGGCTGTGTCCAATTTCGGGCCCGAGGCCCGTGTACCCCTACTTTCGCCCCCATTTACACTTAGACTATATATAGACCTCCTATTCCTTCTAGCTAGGGTTAGCAAATGTTTAGCTCATATTTGTGAGAGAGCTTTGCTCATCCACTTGGTTACCTTCTCCTCGGAGATTCGAGCCTCCACCGGAGAAGATCCCCCAAGCGGATACAAGACCTCCTTGCGGAGAAGAACATCAAGACCCCCTCTTGGGCGGCCCCATCAAGACCTCCTCACGGAGAAGACCGGTTACCGTGTATCGTCCTTAGTTGTCCGTGGATTCGTGTATCTCTACCTATGTACTCGAGGATCTAGCCCATGTGTGACTTATTCATGTTGGTTTAGTGTTTCCTCTTGTGTTTCTTGTTGTGGTTTCTCTGTGTTCTTCCCCGTGTTCTTCGTGATTTCCCCGGGATCCGCTCCTTTCGTGAAAGATCGGGCGATTGGGGTCTCTACACTACATCAGTACTCCTATTAGATATAGACATGTCCCCAAAGGTAAAAATATGCAATCAATTCAAAGATTTCCTTCCCTTAGAAGTCTTTCTCCCCCTGAATCTTATATTGGATAATGGGAAAATGTAGGGAAAAGAGAATCAGAGCACACAAAAAAATGACACAAACTACCATGTCTTTCCCCTCTTAAAGACATGTGACTTCTCTCCTATTGAATACCGAGCATCTGGGGTTTTTTGATGTGATTGAGCACTCTCCCCCTTTGAAGTATTCTCCCCCTTTTGAAGTGATTAAGCTTTGATGTGATCTCTCTCTCCCCCTTCGACATCAATTTCCAAGAAGGGTCTTCTGGAATATGAGTCGAATAGGTTTGATCCTTGAGTCACATAGCAAAGCAGCTTAGAGAATGTGATGCAGGTAGAGGACAAGAATCATTGAGTGGAGCTGGAACAAAAAATGCAGGATGCAAATGGCAAAGTGTGTTCACAGTATTGAAATCGGTAGCATCGAGTTGTTTTCTTCGGTGGCACCGAAATGGTTCGGTTTTACCAAAAGAGACAAACTGGTGTGTCCGAGTTCAACACAGAGAGAACATTTGTCATCTCAGCTCACTAGGCAAATAAGATCTCACAAAGATTTGCAAGGAATTAACTGAAGGATTTGCAATGAATTGGATGCAGGGAATGCAGAAACAAATAGAGAAATTAAAGAGATCTAGATGAAGTTTTTTTTAATAAAGAAGGGGGACAAATATGCAAGAGACAAATGCAAGAACTCAGAGAAACACTAGAGAACTTCATCTAGAATTGGTCAGCGACAAAGTCACCTATGTTAGAATATATTGACTGAGGAGTCAAGTGAGAACACTTGATCGTAGGTCATACTCATCGTTTAAGCTCAAAAATGGGGTTACCATTTTTCGTTTAAGCATATTGATGTATTCACATCTTGTTGAGCTGCTTTAACCCATGACTTGGGGTAAAGCTTCTCTAAGATGGAATGACATACCTTGGGTGGTGGTGTTGGTCTTGATCACGTAGTTGAACTTGTGTGGGATGCTCAAGGTTGATGTAGCCCATCAATGATTGGGAGCACCACTTGTAGTTTGAGTATATCTACCTACATGGGTTAGTCTTGCAAGGAAAAGCCCTTGTGTATCCAAAATGACAATCATGAAAATTGATACCAAATGAAATTTGATATATAGGATTTGTCAAAGCATATGTTTAAAGGGATTCATGCTTCCTTGTCTTCAACCACCATATTGTAGAGACTTGGTGATGTAGAGATTGCTCAAGATGTGAGTGATTTGCAATCTCATAGATTTAGATTCATCCAAGTACCTACAAGGGCTAGATAGCATGCAAGGGTACAAGTATATCCAAGACATATGATCATCATCATAAGAGAAATATCAAGGATTAGTCAAAGGCTCATGCCTTGCATGTATCCAAATGGAGTTCCCACTCCAAGTTTGAGGCATCAATGATGTTCAATTCACCTGTCAAATGGCAAAATACTTTCTCATCAAGCGGTTTGGTGAATATATCCGCCAATTGCTTATCAGTACGAACATGCTTAAGATCAATGTCCCCTTTTGCAACATGATCTCGAATGAAATGATGACAAACCTCAATATGCTTAGTTCAAGAATGTTGCATGGGATTTTGAGCAATCTTAATAGCACTTTCCTTGTTACAAAGCAATGGAACATGTTTCACATAGATCCTATAATCTTTAAGAGTTTGGGTCATCCAGAATAATTGAGCACAACATGAACCGACGGCAATGTATTCCGCTTCGGCGGTGGATAAGGATACCGAGTTTTGTTTCTTGGAGGACCAAGACACAAGAGATCTACCAAGAAATTGACAAGTACCCGAAGTGGATTTTCTATCAACCTTGTCACCGGCATAGTACGAATCGGAGTAGCCAACAAGATCAAAAGAAGACCTCTTAGAATACCAAATGCCAAAATTTGGTGTATGAATTAAGTATCTCACTATCATTTTCACAGCCTTAAGATGACATTCTTTGGGGGCCGCTTGATATCGTGCACACATGCACACACTTAGCATAATACCGGGACGGGAGGCACATAGATATAACAATGAACCAATCATAGAGCGATAAACCTTTTAGTCAACCGGCTCGCCATCCTTGGTCAAGTCAAGATGTCCACTAGTAGGCATGGGTGTATTCATACCTTTGCATTCTTGCATGTTGAACTTCTTGAATAAGTCCTTGGTATACTTTGTTTGGGAAACAAAGGTACCCTCCTTGGTTTGCTTGATTTGCAACCCAAGAAAGAACTTGAGTTCACTCATCATAGACATCTCAAATTTCTCCGACATTAGCCTTCTAAACTTTTCACTAAAATGAGGGTTAGTCGAACCAAATATGATATCATCAACATAAATTTGGCACACAAATAATTCACCATTAACCCTTTTAGTAAAAAGAGTAGAATCTATCTTTCCAATCTCAAAGCCTTTTTCAATAAGGAACTTGGTCAAGCATTTATACCACGCTCTAGGAGCTTGTTTAAGACCATAAAGAGCTTTGTGAAGTTTGTAAACATGGTCGGGTTTCTTAGGATTAACAAAGCAGAGAGGTTGTTTAACATAAACTTCCTCCTCAATTTCACCATTTAGAAAAAGCACTTTTAATGTCCATTTAGTACAAGGTGATATCATGGTGATTAGCATAGGCAAGTAAGATGCGGATGGACTCAAGTCTAGCAATGGGGGCATATGTCTCACCATAGTCCATCTTCGACTTGAGTGTAGCCTTGGGCGATGAGACGTGCTTTGTTGCGAACGACTTGTCCATCTTTGTCTTGCTTGTAGCGAAACACCCATTTGGTACCGATGATGTTGTGGTTGTTGTCGGGCTTCTCGACCAATGTCCACACTTGGTTCCTCTCAATGTTGTGTAGCTCTTCATGCATAGCATTTATCCAATCTGGATCTTCCAATGCTTCTTCAACCTTCATAGGTTCAATTCTAGAGATGAATGAATAATGTTCGCAAAAATTTTCCAAACGCGTTTTAGAGCGAGTTATTCTCCCGGTTTGGATATCATTGAAGATTTGATCAACGGGGTGGTCTCTTATGACTCTTGCTCTAACTCATGGGAGCTTTTGTTTGGGTCAGGGTGGAGCTTCTTCTTCATCATCTTGTTCTTCTTCTTGGCCTTCTTCATTGTTGGCGTTGTCGTTTTCTTGTCTAGGTGGATAAGGAGGTTGATGAGGTTCATCTTGGTGTACTTCCTCGTGTTCTTCATCTTGACGTGTCCCACTTGTGGATGCTTCTGTGTCAACTCTTGGTTCACCTTGTCATGAGGTAGAAGCTTCCACTTGGAAGGACGAGGTACTCTCCTTCACCTTCGTTGGACGAATCTTGCCAATAGACAAGTCTTGGATTGCTTCCGAAGGGTCTTTGTCTCCTACATCAATTGGCAATTGCTTTACTTGCGAGCCGTTAGATTCATCAAACTTCACATCTACTGTCTCTTCAACCTTTCGGGTGAAATTGTTGTAGACACGATAAGTGTGAGAGTTTGAGCCATAACCAAGTAGAAAACCTTCATGAGATTTAGGAGCAAATTTAGAACGACGATGCTTATCAAGAATATAGCACTTTGAGCCGAATACCTGAAAGTATCCAACTTGGGGTTTGTTACTAGTGAGAAGCCCATATGCCGTCTTGCCGACTAGCTTGTGAAGATACAAGCGATTTGTTGCATGACAGGCTGTCTCAACCCCTTCCGCCCAAAAGTGTTTTGGCGTCTTGTACTCATCAAGAATCGTTCTCACCATCTCAATAAGAGTCCGGTTCTTCCTCTCAACAACTCCATTTTGTTGAGGCGTGTACATAGCCGAGAACTCATGTGAAATCCCTTCTTCGTCAAGAAAGGTATCCACATTTGCGTTCTTGAACTCCGTTCCGTTATCACTGTGAACTTTCTTGATCTTCACTTCAAATTGATTTTGGCCCTTCCTAGCGAAGTTCTTGAAAATCTTTCGGACCTGCGATTTATCATCAAGAAAGAACACCCACGTAAATCTTGAAAAATCATTGACTATGACTAGACCAATTGAGTTTCCATCGAGACTTTTATAGGCATTGGGACCAAAGAGATCCATGTGAAGTAGCTCTAGCGGTCTTCTCATGGTCATGATGTTCTTCACGGGGTGACTTCCTCCAACTTGTTTTCCTGCTTGACAAGCACTGCACAATCTATCCTTGTCAAATATAACATCTTTCACTCCAAGGATATGATCACCTTTAATAAGCTTGTCAAGATTTCGCATGCCCACATGACCTAATTGTTGGGGAACGCAGTAATTTCAAAAAAATTCCTACGCACACGCAAGATCTATCATGGGATGCATAGCAACAAGAGGGGAAGAGTGTTGTCCATGACCCTCGTAGACGTAAGAGAAGCTTACAATTTGATGTAGTCGTACCTCATGATCCGACCATCTAGTACCGAAATATGGCACTCCGCGATCTACACACGTTCAGCTCGTGACACCACGAATCTCAATCTAGCTGGTGTCGAGAGGATTCTTCACACGAACGAGACGTGATGAATGCTACCGGAACAGTTCGCCTAACACCGCACAATATGACCGGGTGGATTATGTGGAGGGGGCACGACAGGCAGAGATCAATGATCAACTTGTGTCTATGTGGGTGCATCCCGTATACTAAAGGAGTAGGAGAGGGAAGGGCCGGCCCTCTCTATGACGCGGCCTTGATGTCTACTACACAACCTTCTTCTTGTAGACGTTGTTGGGCCTCCAAGTGTAGAGGTTTGTAGGACAGTAGCAAATTTCCCTCAAGTGGATGACCTAAGGTTTATCAATCCGTAGGAGGCGTAGGATGAAGATGGTCTCTCTCAAGCAACCCTACAACCAAATAACAAAGAGTCTCTTGTGTCCCCAACACACCCAATACAATGGTAGATTGTATAGGTGCACTAGTTCGGCGAAGAGATAGTGATACAAGTGGTATATGGATGGTAGATAAAGGTATTTGTAATCTGAAATTATAAAAACAGCAAGGTAACTAATAATAAAAGTGAGCATAAATGGTATTGCAATGATAGTAAACAAGGCCTAGGGTTCATACTTTCGCTAGTGCAAGTTCCCTCAACAATAATAACATAATTGGATCACATAACTGTCCCTCAACATGCAACAAAGAGTCACTCCAAAATCACTAATAGCGGAGAACGAACGAAGAGATTATGGTAGGGTATGAAACCACCTCAAAGTTATTCTTTCCAATCAATCCGTTGGGCTATTCCTATAAGTGTCACAAACAACCCTAGAGTTCGTACTAGAATAACACCTTAAGACGCAAATCAACCAAAACCCTAATGTCACCTACATACTCCAATGTCACCTCAAGTATCCGTGGGTATGATTATACGATATGCATCACACAATCTCATATTCATCTATTCAACCAACACAAAGGACCTCAAAGAGTGCCCCAAAGTTCTACCGGAGAATCATGATGAAAACGTGTGCCAACCCCTATGCATAGGTTCATGGGCGGAACCCGCAAGTTGATCACCAAAACATACATCAAGTGAATCACGTGGTATCCCATTGTCACCACAGATACGCACGGCAAGACAAACATCAAGTGTTCTCAAATCTTTAAAGACTCAATCCGATAAGATAACTTCAAAGGGGAAACTCAATTCATTACAAGAGAGTAGAGGGGCAGAAAACATCATAGGATCCAAATATAATAGCAAAGCTCGTGATACATCAAGATCGTATCACCTCAAGAACACGAGAGAGAGAGAGAGAGAGAGAGAGAGAGAGAGAGAGATCAAACACATAGTTACTGGTACATACCCTCAGCCCCGAGGGAGAACTACTCCCTCCTCGTCATGGAGAGCACCGGGATGATGAAGATGGCCACCGAAGAAGGATTGCCCCCTCCGGCAGGTTGCCAGAATGGGTCTAGATTGGCTTTCGGTGGCTACGGAGGCTTCTGGCGGCGGAACTCCCGATCTATTGTGCGTTGTGGAAGTTTTAGAATACATAGGTATATATGGGTGAAATAAGTACGTCGGTGGACCGAAGGGGGGCCACGAGGCAGGGGGCGCGCCCCCCACCCTCGTGGGCACGTCCCTTCTTTCTTGGCGTGCACTCCAAGATTTTCCGATAGCTTTCCTTCCAAAAATAACTTCTCTAGTTGATTTCGTTTCGTCTCGACTCCGTTTGATATTCCTTTTCTTCGAAACACTGAAATAGGAAAAAAACAACAATTCTGGGCTGGGCCTCCAGTTAATAGGTTAGTCCCAAAAATAATATAAAAGTGGATAATAAAGCCCAATATTACCCAAAATAGTAGATAACATAGCATGGAGCAATCAAAAATTATAGATATGTTGGAGACGTATCAAGCATCCCCAAGCTTAATTCCTGATCATCCTCGAGTAGGTAAATGATAAAAACAGAATTTTTGATGCGGAGTTCTACTTGGCATAATTTCAATGTAATTGTTCTGAATTGTGGTATGAATATTCAGACCCGAAAGAATCAAGACAAAAGTTCATATTGACATAAAAATGATAATACTTCAAGCATACTAACTAAGCAATTATGTCTTCTCAAAATAGCATGGCCAAAGAAGGTTCATCCCTACAAAATCATATAGTTTAGTCATGTTTCATTTTCGTCACACAAGAATGCTCTCATCTTGCACAACCCCGATGACAAGCCAAGCAATTGTTTCATACTTTAGTAATCTTAAACTCATAAACTTTCACGCAATACATGAGCGTGAGTCATGGATATAGCACTATGGGTGGAATAGAATATGATGATGGGGGTTATGTGGAGAAGACAAAAAGGAGAAAGTCTCACATCAACGAGGCTAATCAATGAGCTATGGAGATGCCCATCGATTGATGTTAATGTAAGGAGTAGGGATTGCCATGCAACAGATGCACTAGAGCTATAAATGTATGAAAGCTCAACAAAAAAACTAAGTTGTTGTGCATCCAACTTGCTTGCTCACGAAGACCTAGGGCACTTGAGGAGGCCCATTGCTGGAATATACAAGCCAAGTTTTATAATGAAAATTTCCCACTAGTATATGAAAGTGACAAAACAAGAGACTCTCTATCATGAAGATTATGGTGCTACTTTGAAGCACAAGTGTGGCAAAGGTTAGTAGCATTGTCCCTTCTCTCCTTTTCTCTCTCTTTTTTTTATATTTTTTGGGCCTTCTCTTTTTTTATGGCCTTTCTCTTTTATTTTTTTATTCCTCACTTGGGACAATGCTCTAGAAAATTATGATCATCACACTTCTATTTATTTACAACTCAATGATTACAACTCGATACTAGAACAAAGTATGACTCTATATGAATGCCTCCGGCGGTGTACCGGGATATGCAATGAATCAAGAGTGACATGTATGAAATAATTATGAACGGTGGCTTTGCCACAAATACTATGTCAACTACATGATCATGCTAAGCAATATGACAATGATGAATGTGTCATGATGAACGGAATGGTGGAAAGTTGCATGACAATATATCTTGGAATGGCTATGGAAATGCCATAATAGGTAGGTATGGTGGCTGTTTTGAGGAAGATATAAGGAGGTTTCTGTGTGAAAGAGCGTATCATATCACGGGGTTTGGATGCACCGGCGAAGTTTGCGCCAACTCTCAATGTGAGAAAGGGCAATGCACGGTACCGAAGAGGCTAGCAAGGATGGAAGGGTGAGAGTGCGTATAATCCATGGACTCAACATTAGTCATAAAGAACTCACATACTTATTGGAAAAATCTACAAGTCATAAAAAACCTTGGCACTACACGCATGCTCCTAGGGGGATAGATTGGTAGGAAAAGACCATCGCTCGTCCCCGACCGCCACTCATAAGAAGGACAATCAAATAACACCTCATGTTTCAAAGTTGTTGCATGACATTTACCATACGTGCATGCTACGTGACTTGCAAACTTCAACACAAGCATTTCTCAAATTCACAACTACTCAACTAGCACGACTTTGATATTATTACCTCCATATCTCAAAACAATCATCAAGCATCAAACTTCTCTTAGTATTCAATACTCTATATGAAAGTTTTTACTATTCTTGGATGCCTGGCATATTAGGATTATTTAAGCAAATTACCATGCTATTTAAGACTCTCAAAATAATCTAAGTGAAGCATGAGAGTTCATCAATTTTTCAAAATAAAACTACCACCATGCTCTAAAAGATATAAGTGAAGCACTAGAGCAAATGACAAACTACTCCGAAAGATATAAGTGAAGATCAATGAGTAGTCAAATAATTATGCAACTATGTGAAGACTCTCTAACATTTAATAATTTCAGATCTTGGTATTCTGTTCAAGCGGCAAGCAAAGCAAAATAAAATGACATTCGAAGAATGGCAAACATCATGTGAAGAAGCAAAAACTTAGGATCAACCGAAACTAACCGATAGTTGTTGAAGAAGAAAGGTGGGATGCCAACCGGGGCATCGCCAAGATTAGACGCTTGAGACTTCTTGAAATATTATCTTGGGATGCCTTGGGAATCCCCAAGCTTGAGCTTTTGTGTCTCCTTAATTCCTCTCATATCACGGTCTCCCTGAATCTCAAAAGCTTCATCCACACAAAACTCAACAAGGACTCGTGAGATAAGTTAGTATAAACCATTGCAAAAACCTTATCATACTCTACTGTAGAAAATCACTATAATTATTATCAACATTGAATACTAAATGCCTCTGTATATTTAATAGTCCTATCCTCAAATAGAATCATTAAAGAAGCAAACATATGCAAACAATGCAAACATAACAGCAATCTGCCTAAACAGGATAGTCTGTAAAGAATGCAGCAAAATCCATACTTCCCTAGCTCCAAAAATTATGAAAGAAAATTCCCACTGTAGTAAATTTATCAGAGCTTAATATGCAAAAGGTTTCAACATTTTATCACATTCTGACTTTTCTAGGGAATTATTGCAACAGCGGTAAACTTTCTGTTTTCAAACAGCAACATGTGGACTTCTAAAATAGGCATAGTAAAGGCTATCAATGCCACTTTTATTGAAATAAAAGATGAAAAACATTGTTCTAAATAACAGCAAGCAAATCTTAACAAATCCAAGCAAAACACATATCATGTGATGAATAAAAATATAGCTCCAAGTAAAGATACCGATGAACGAAGACGAAAGAGGGGATGCCTTCCGGGGCATCCCCAAGCTTAGGCTCTTGGTTGTCCTTGAATATTACCTTGGGGTGCCTTGGGCATCCCCAAACTTAGGCTCTTACTACTCCTTGTTCCATAGTCCATCGAATCTTTACCCAAAACTTGAAAACTTCACAACACAAAACTTAACAGAAAACTCGTAAGCTCCGTTAGTATAAGAAAATAAATCACCACTTCAAGGTACTGTAATGAACTCATTCTTTATTTATATTGGTGTTAAACCTAATGTATTCCAACTTATCTGTGGTTTATAAACTACTTTACTAGCCATAGATTCATCAAAATAAGCAAACAACACACGAAAAACAGAATCTGTCAAAAACAGAACAGTCTGTAGTAATCTGGATCAAACGTATACTTCTTGAACTCATAAAATTCTCAAATATATTTCTGGACCTGAGGAATTTATCTATTAATCATCTTCAAAAAGAATTAACTAAATATCACTTTTTAAATAAAAATGGCAGCAATTATCGTGAGCGCTAAAGTTTCTGTTTTTTACAGCATGATCAACAAGACTTTTCCCAAGTCTTCCCAAAGGTTCTACTTGGCACAAACACTAATTAAAAGCATAAAACCACATCTAAACAGAGGCTAGATGAATTATTTATTACTAAACAGGAACAAAAAGTTGGGTTGCCTCCCAATAAGCGCTATTGTTTAACGCCCCTAGCTAGGCATAATGATTTCAATAATGCTCACATAAAGGATAAAAATTGTAACATAAAGAGAGCATCATGAAGAATATGACTAGCACATTTAAGTCTAACCCACTTCCTATGCATAGGGATTTTGTGAGCAAACAACTTATGAGAACAAGAATCAACTTGCATAGGAAGGTAAAACAAGCATAACTTTAAAACTTTAAGCACATAGAGAGGAAACTTGATATTATTGCAATTCCTACAAGCATATGTTCCTCCCTCATAATAATTTTCAGTAGCATCATAAGGAATTCAACAATATAACTATCACATAAAGAATTCTTTTCATGATCTACAAACATAGAAATTTTACTACTCTCCACATAAGCAAAATTCTTCTCATGAATAATAGTGGGAGCAAACTCAACAAAATAATTATCATGTGATTGAAAATTAAGATCAAGATGACAAGTTTCATGGTTATCATTATTCTTTAAAGCATACGTGTTATCACAATAATCATCATAGATAGGAGGCATGCTTTCATCATAATAAATTTGCTCATCAAAACTTGGGGGACAAAAAAATATCATCTTCATCAAACATAGCTTCCCCAAGCTTGTGGCTTTGAATATCATTAGCATCATGGATATTCAAGGAATTCATACTAACAACATTGCAATCATGCTCATCATTCAACTATTTAGTGCCAAACATTCTAATGCATTCTTATTCTAACACTTTGGCACAATTATCAGAATCCTTATTTTCATGAAATACATTAAAAAGATGAAGCATATGAGGTACCCTTAATTCCATTTTTTGTAATTTTTTTTATAAACTAAACTAGTGATAAAACAAGAAACAAAAAGATTCGATTGCAAGATCTAAATATATACCTTTAAGCACTCACCTCCCCGGCAACGGCGCCAGAAAAGAGCTTGACGTCTACTACACAACCTTCTTATTGTATACGTTGTTGGGCCTCCATGTGCAGAGGTTTGTAGGATAGTAGCAAATTTGCCTCGAGTGGATGACCTAAGGTTTATCAATCCATGGGAGGCGTAGGATGAAGATGGTCTCTCTCAAGCAACCCTGCAACCAAATAACAAAGAGTCTCTTGTGTCCCCAACACACCCAATACAATGGTAAATTGTATAGGTGCACTAGTTCGGCGAAGAGATAGTGATACAGGTGGTATATGGATGGTAGATAAAGGTATTTGTAATCTGAAATTATAAAAACAGCAAGGTAACTAATAATAAAAGTGAGCGTAAACAGTATTGCAATGATAGTAAACAAGGCCTAGGGTTCATAATTTCGCTAGTGCAAGTTCCCTCAACAATAATAACATAATTGGATCACATAACTATCCCTCAACATGCAACAAAGAGTCACTCCAAAGTCACTAATAGTGGAGAACGAACGAAGAGATTATGGTAGGGTACGAAACCACCTCAAAGTTATTCTTTCCATCAATCCGTTGGGCTATTCCTATAAGTGTCACAAACAACCCTAGAGTTCGTACTAGAATAACACCTTAAGACACAAATCAACCAAAACCCTAATGTCACCTACATACTCCAATGTCACCTCAAGTATCCGTGGGTATGATTATACGATATGCATCACACAATCTCATATTCATCTATTCAACCAACACAAAGGACCTCAAAGAGTGCCCCAAAGTTCTACCGGAGAATCACGACGAAAACGTGTGCCAACCCCTATGCATAGGTTCATGGGCGGAACCCGCAAGTTGATCACCAAAACATACATCAAGTGAATCACGTGGTATCCCATTGTCACCACAGATACGCACGGCAAGACATACATCAAGTGTTCTCAAATCTTTAAAGACTCAATCCGATAAGATAACTTCAAAGGGGAAACTCAATTCATTACAAGAGAGTAGAGGGGGGAGAAAACATCATAGGATCCAAATATAATAGCAAAGCTCGCGATACATCAAGATCGTATCACCTCAAGAACACGAGAGAGAGTGAGATCAAACACATAGCTACTGGTACATACCCTCAGCCCCGAGGGAGGGCTACTCCCTCCTCGTCATGGAGGGCACCGGGATGATGAAGATGGCCACCGGAGAAGGATTGCCCCCTCCGGCAGGGTGCCGGAACGGGTCTAGATTGGCTTTCGGTGGCTACGGAGGCTTCTGGCAGCGGAACTCCTGATCTATTGTGCGTTGTGGAAGTTTTAGGATATGTAGGTATATATGGGTGAAAGAAGTACGTCGGTGGACCGAAGGGGGGGCCACGAGGCAGGGCGGCGCGCCCTAGGGGGGTGGGCGCGCCCCCACCCTCGTGGGCACCTCCCTTCTTTCCTGACGTGCACTCCAAGCTTTTCCGGTAGCTTTCCTTCCAAAAATAACTTCTCTAGTTGATTTCGTTCAGTTTCGACTCCGTTTGATATTCCTTTTCTTCGAAACACTGAAATAGGCAAAAAAACAGCAATTCTGGGCTGGGCCTCCGGTTAATAGGTTAGTCCCAAAAATAATATAAAAGTGGATAATAAAGCCCAATATTGCCCAAAACAGTAGATAACATAGCATGGAGCAATCAAAAATTATAGATACATTGGAGACGTATCAGGCCTAGGGGAGTACTACTCCCACCGGGAGTAGGATTCCCCCCCTTCCCTAATTGGAGTAGGAGAGGAAGGGAAGAAGGAGTAGGAGAGAAGGAAAGGGCCCCCCAACCTATTCCAATTCGGCCTCCTGTCCAAGGGGGGCGCACCAGCCCCTTGTGGGATGGTGTGCTTCCTTCTTATGGCCCATGAGGCCCATAACTTCTCCCGGGGGGTTCCAGTAACCTCCCGGTACTCCGAAAAAATGCCCGAACCACTCGGAGCCATTCTGATGTCCAAACATAGGCTTCCAGTATATCGATCTTTATGTCTCGACCATTTCGAGACTCCTCGTCATGCCCGTGATCACATCCGGGACTCCGAACAACCTTCGGTTCACTACAAAAGAAATACACTTCCATGATGATACGTGTTTGTCATAGTAGGTCACGTTTTTTGTCATGCATGTACATCCATGACAAATTTATGACAGAATCAAGATGGTCATACATGTGCTGTCGTAGAAGTGTTTCATGACATTACCAAAATTATCATCACAAAAGTGTCCACTTCTATGATGATAAATCGCGCGTCACAGAAGTGCTTTCGTCAAGGGTGACCGACACGTGGCATCCACCGTAATGGAATGTCGTTAAGCTATCGGGTCCGGTTTTGGATTCGATAACCCGTTAACAACCCGGACCAATGGGGATTTTCCATGTGTAAAATCATCGTTGGCCGGAGGAAACACGTGTTGCCTCACCGTTGGGACAGATGTCATCCACTCATTGGACAGGAGGCGCCTATGATAGGTCGACACATGGCACGGCCCAACAGTGGCCCATTTCGGTGAAAAAGGCCGACCCAGTAAAAAATAGCAGGCCGGCCCATATAAGGCCTACTTGTGTCAGGTCCATTTAAGCCCACGGCCCATACGAGATGTGCCAATTCGGTCCGTCAATGGCCCGTTAAAGATTTGACACCATTGCAGCCCATCGTCAGTTCGAGCCCGTTAACAGCCCGCTATATTTGGGCTCAATATCGGCCCGATGAGATTTTGGCCTGTTAACGACCCATTCAGTGGATGGGCCAATTTTCACGATGTACATCTTTCGGCCTTTTAGCAACCCATTTAAATATTGGGCTAATTTCCGGCCCGGTGTGTCTTTCAACCTGTTGACGGCCCATAAATCAGTTGGGCATTTGTAGTCAGACCCGAGTTTTGGCCTTTTAGCGACCCATTTAAATGTTGGGCCAATTTCCTGTCCGGTGTGTATTTCAGCCTGGTGACGGCCCATATATCTGTTGGGCCATTTGTAGTCGGACCTGAGTTTTGGCCTTTCAGTGACCCATTTAAGTGTTGGGCCAATTCCCGGCCCTATGTGCCTTTCAGCCTATTAACGGACCATAAATGAGTTGGGCCATTTGTAGTCGGACCTGAGTTTTGGCCTTTTAACGGCCCATGCCCTTCATGGTCCAATACCAGCCCGATTTCTCTTTCGGCCGGCTAAAGGCCCACAACACAGTTGGGCCATTTACAATACGACCCGACTTTCGGCCTCTTAGTGGCCCATGCTCTTCATGGTCCAGTACAAGCCCGCTGTCTCTTTCGGCCTGCTAAAGGCCTACAGTATAGTTGGGCCATATGTAGCCCGAACTTAGTAACGGCCTGTTAACGGCCCGTGAAATCAATTGGGCCCACCTGTTGCCCGCTTCGATGTCGGCCTGTTAACGACCCGGGAGGTAAGAGGGCCGACCATTAACTTTCGCCCTAGTAACGGCCCATTAACTTAATGGGCCCACTAAAGTTCGTACATGTCTTTAGGCCAAATTAGATAATTTGAGCCCATTACGACGAGCAATTATGCACAGGACCAAAACCGATCAAGCAAAGGTACGACATACAGGGAAAACGTTGCACATCCAGCATATATTACAGGAAATTACATCCACTGGGCAATCAAAGATTGATGCCAGTGCAAATAAATGAACAGAACCTAACGATCTACAATGTCACAATCTGCAACCTCAGCACGGATGACGCCCATAAGCATGTGGGCAAGTTCTTGCTGCTTTGCTACACTGTCTCTGAAAACATTGATCAGTTGTTGTGTCGCACGACTCTGCACCTCTGATTCCTCCACCATTTCCATCATTGCTTCAGCCATTAATTGGTTCACAAACATACATTTTTTCGTTGCATTCGAGACAGAGGATACTGAACAGATTCAGATGGCGATTTTGGCAGGCTTGTATTATTGATAGTGGAGAGTGTCTCGACCACTGCATCATAACATAAATTAGGAGGGGAACCAAACAGATTAATCATGAGTTATTGCCATATTACCTGGCCTAGATTTATTGGAAAGAAACAATGGGGTTGCCTTGCTGTTTTCAGAGTTTGTCTTCTTATCTTCAGCAGCCTGCACCAAATTAACACACTAGCATTGCTATCATTGGCCAAGTCAGATAATAGGAAAGCAACATTGACACAATGAACGTTTGGGCAACTAGCCTACACCAAATTAACACAATATGGCACAACTATCATCAGCCAGGTAAGGTAATACGAAAGCAACATTGACACAATGAATGAATGGGCAACCAGAGCAGCACTACAATTCAGTAATGTGCATGATATGAGATAGTACACTCATGCAGCTCAGTATGCAAAACTACCAGGCAGTTTTCCTTACAAAAATCAACATTGGCGCCTTTAACATTTTGCTACAACTAATTTTAGATCAGATAAAGGTTGGATTCACGCCGATTAACAAAATACATGCTGATGTAAAAATATAGTGATATACAACAGGTACTTACATCAGCATTGGAGCACAGAGAATTCCCGCAAGATATTTTCCTCGAATACAATCCCAATGGAGGAAGTCTTCTATCATTTAACCTTATTTTCTAAAAGAGAGATGGGTAAGAAACATGTAGAAAATATGATCAGAATGCTATAAAATTTCATGATGCGAGGATACGCACACGCTTCTTAGAATGGAGTTGACATTCTTTTGCTGGACTGGAGCGGACTAGTTCTTTGGCCACTGGAATCTGCTTATTATTAGTGGGAGTTGGGTTTCTCTGTGCTGGAGCAGTATCTATGAAAAATGGAGTTGGTTTATTATCTCCTGGCGTTTGGATCTTTTGCAAAGACCTGGTTTGTAACCCTTCAGATTCTAACATAGCCGTCTTCCCCTTGCATGCCTTATATAGAAGAATGGTGCTTCAATTATAAAACATGCTACAACAGAGATGGAATAGGTACTGAAGAATAGAAAGGCATGACATATTGACATGTATTCCCTCCATCCGGAAATAAATGGATGGGTCTAGGCGTATTTCAGTTCTAGATACATCCAGTTTTATCCATTTCTGCGACATGTAATCCGGACGAGGGAGTATGATGTAAGAGCTAGGGATACGACAGGACAACACAGTAAAAAAACACTGAAAACCCACTGCAGAACCAAAGTATTCAAACCCACTGATATGAGATAGTACACTCATGCAGCTCAGGATGCAAAACTACCAGGCAGTTTTCCTTACAAAAATCAACATTGTGGCCTTTAATCATACATTTTGCTACAACTAAATTTAGATCAGATAAAGGTTGGATTCACGCCGATTAACAAAATACATGCTGATGTAAAAATATAGTGATATACAACAGGTACTTACATCTGCATTGGAGCACAGAGAATTCCTGCAAGAATCTTTCCTCACAGACGATACCAGTGCAGAAATTCTTCTATCTGTTAAGCTTATTTTCTAAAAGAGAGATGGGTAAGAAACATGTAGAAAATATGATCAGCATGCTATAAAATTTCATGATGCAAGGATACGCACATGCTTCTTAGAATGGAGTTGACATATTTTTGCTGGACTGGAGCGGACTAGTTCTTTGGCCACTGGAATCTGCTTATTATCAGTAGGAGTTGGGTTTCTCTGTGCTGGAGCAGTATCTATAAAAACTGGAGTTGGTTTATTATCTCCTGGCGTTTGGATCTTTTGCAAAGACCTTGTTTGTAACCCTTCAGATTCTAACATAGTCGTCTTCCCCTTGCATGCCTTGTATAGAAGAATGGTGCTTTAATTATAAAACATGCTACAGCAGAGAGATGGAATAGGTACTGAAGAATAGAAAGGCATGACATATTGACATGTATTCCCTCCATCCGGAAAAAATGGATGGGTCTAGGCGTTCAGTTCTAGATACATCCTTTTTTATCCATTTCGGCAACATGTAATCCGGATGGAGGGAGTATGGTGTAAGAGCTAGGGATACGACAGGACAACACAGTAAAAAAACACTAGTTGAATGTAAAACTGTATGCTAGCGGAATACATACAGAAAAAACTAAGGCAACATGCATGTGTATGATTGGGAAACTAAGATGGCATTGCAACAGAGCACTAGAACAACACTTCAATGTAAAAAAAAACATGGTATGGTAGACAGATGAAGTACATACTGATGAATAACAATGCATAAGATATTCAGAAGCATGATGTCCAAATTAAGCAGATGGCATTGCGATAGAGTAGAATGACAGTACTTGAATTTGAAAACATGTTATCATGAATGGAATAGGTACTGAAAAACAGGAAGGCATGACATATTTACATGCATGATCAGCATGCTAAGCACACGGCATTGCAACAGAGTAGATACACTCCAGGACATTATATGCATGTTGTACCCATATTATTGGCCAAGTTAGAGCAAGGACCTTGTGGGGTGAAGAGGATTCATCATCTTTCTGCAAGTCTTCTGAAGAACTGCCTTTACATGTTCCATCATATTGGGTATCATTGACATCAAGTTTATTGGCCTTTACATTGCTCCGTGAGGTTCTTGTGGATATATCAGTGTGTGCAATTATATCTGACATGCACGGAAGACAACTAGTAGTTAGATTTATGTAATGAGTGCCCATAGGAGATGACATAAATAGTAGGACTGGGGTTAACTAGCAGCAACAGGTCTCAAACACTAAAGGGAGAACACAGATGAAAGCTATAGAATATGTATCGTTTATACTCGAGATTAACTAGATGGCACACAAAAGTATTAAAGAACACCATAGGTAATACTAGAAGTGGTATAATACTATAATCACCAGCCTGTGGGATAGCATTGGCTGATGGATGATAACTATGGAACAATGTTACCTAAAGAACAAGTATCTTAGCTGAACTATGGAACATCGTTAACTCCTGAACAAGACCCGTAAGAGATCAACATGAATATACAGTGAAATGTGATAATCTATTTTCCATGCTTAGATGAATAACAAAGCCATAAATGTTTCACACAAGTAAGATGAGGGTACAACCTATCTGGCCGCCATCCATAGGAGTGAGCATCATGTGCTGACTTGTCGATGGCCCTACAGTTGTTGTGGCTGTCCATGTCGGGCACGCGCATTCGATGCATGGAACTGTTGAGTGGGGACTATAGCTCCCTTCTGGTGTATGCTTCCCTTGTTGGAGCAGCTGTGGTGAGTCAGAAGACAGTCTGGCTGAAGATGCAGATAACGCATAATGTTAAGAACGAGACATCTCTTTGATCTGAAGAAATACACTAAAAGATCAACAGCAAGGTACGAGAGTGGTCACACGTCTGTTGACTGAGACTAAATTGGGGTCACACGATTTTATTTTATTTTGGTACTGTCCGATCTACGCCAGATGGCTTGATGGCCGTCTTGTGCCTCCCGGCTGACACTGTTATGAATCTTCCCCGAAGAGCCAGCGACCAATGGTAGAGCAGCTTGCCTCCGCCGTCTGTGGCCCCGGCAAAAACCCCACTCCCCGCCCCACCGCACTGCCGTGGTTGCGCCGCCCCCGGGCCAATCCATAAAGACTCCCCGTCATCCAGATCCGGCGACGGCAGTACCTTGAACCCACGCAACTATAAGATAGCCACCTAAGCGCTGCTTCCGCAGCGAACTTGCGGCCCCGCACCCTTACGTTAGACACCAGCCAACTGGCAGCCTAGGAGCTCCGCCGCCTCGAGGGGTGCTGCTTCCCATTGGGAATCGATTGACCCAGAATAAAAATTCAGACAACTGACGCCTAAATAAAGTGATTTGAGATGAGGGTGCGACCTATCTGGCGGCATGGTGAAGTAGGCAGGTCCAACTGCCAAGTCAGTGAGGCCGGCGCGGTTGCGATGGCCACCAGCGGCAGGGAAACAGCGATGTCGCGACGGTCGACGGCTACGGGGAAGCAGCGCCGGGACTCTGGACGGATCCGAAGTTGGAGCCGCTCCGGCGCCGTGAACAACGGCGGGGGTGAATCGGTTCCGGTATGGTTCATGCGGCCGTCGTCGAGGCAGCTCTGGCAGCACAGAGTAAGAGGCACACGGACCAGTGCATGACGGCAAATGGACAGCATCTCCGGCATTAGGGAGGAGGGCGGCTGTGAAATTGGTGCGGTGGGGGCGCCATGGAGGAGGGGCTGAGGTTTCGCGGCTCAGGAGAATGGAGCTTCTGGGGAGAAGGTGATTTGGCGCCCATGAGGTATGAATGTGGGAGGGGGATTGGGAGGGGAGTGGAACCATGTTTTACGGACGCATTTGTCTGAAATGTGAGGGGGGTAACAATTCTACCCCTGCCTTTAGACTTCTCGGCTTGGGTCTGTGTACTGAGGGTCGGGGATAGTAGAGTAACTTTGCTTCTTCCCAAATAGTGGGCGGGAGCGATTTCGGGCGAGGAGGGCGTGTTTTGAAATATAGTGGGCGCGAGCAATTTCGGGCGAGGAGAGCGTGTTTTGAAATAGTGGGCGCGAGCTATTTCGGGCGAGGGGAGCGTGTTTTTTCGACCATGGTTTATGAATTATTTGGCACATGTCATTTCGGCCTAGGAGAAGGCGCGCTTGGATGAAGTTACGAACTCGATGCACAATGGGTCAATTAATGCGTCTCCCATATAGGACGGTAATTTCGCGTCTCCCACATAGGACGGTAATTTCGCGTCTCTCATTTATTTGCTTGGGCGAATTCCACCGAGCAGGGAATGTTTAACCGTTCGTTCAAAATTTGGAAGAACAAGCATCCACGTCGACCTTACCAAGTCGATTCGAATCAAATTTAGAAATATTAGTTTGCCACTTCTTTTTTAGATGGAGAGATGATGCTCAGGAGTAATGTGTTTTTACATGCTCGTTGCTAGCGATTTACTATATAACAAATAGTTGACCCACTCAAAAACAGAAATCAAACCCAAAATGAAATATCTCGATTCAATGAAATAGCTCGTTCACCAGCTCAAAATAGTGAACTAAATCCAAAATTGAACACCTCAATCGAATAGCATGTTGTACAGTATTATAGTACTCCATGAACATGTTGAAAGTCAAATTAATGAACTTGTTTAATATACGCATATATCTGTTCATGTGTGGATTGCAGACAACGTGTTCTCCAATTTAAATATTTGAATGCAAGTTTATATCGAAGCATGGTTTATATCAGTCTTTGATGCATAAAACGCGACCTCCCTCTCTTTCGGACTCCTGCTTTCTCTCTCTCTCGTCGACAATCTTTAATTCTGTCGCACGCATCCAACACACAAACCTTATTGGTCCTCTCTCTTTCTCTCCATCTCTCTCTCTCTCTCTCTCTCTTTGTGTGTGTGCGGGGGGGGGGGGTCTTTCTAGTTCGCATGCATATATACTCCATCTATAGGTCTCTCTCGCACACTATGTATGATTCACTAGTCCAAGCTAAATATCTTGGGTGCACTCATCATACGCACACAAATTCCTTGGCTCGTTGCCCGTAACTCTCTCACGCACCACTCTGTCATCTCGGAGCTCTTCCCCCTCTCTCTCAAACTCTCATCTACCTGGGTCACACATACACATGCATATCTCACTCGCACTCGATAGGCCCATCTAAAACTCTCTCTCTTTCCCTCGCTCTCTCTCCATCTCACGTGCTCACACACAATCTCATGCCCAACTAGCCAAGTATGATTGTCTCTCACTCAATTGTAGGCACACACAGTCCCCCTATATGTATATGACTAGCTAATCTTAGTCTCCATCACAAACATGTGCATGGTCTATCTCGATTTCTCTCGGGGCATCTTCCTATCGCGCACGCACCTCCCTCGATATCCCACCCATATAGTCCCCTCACGATCTCGAGGGGGTCTCTCTATCACAAACACATCCTCTCGCCCTCCCCATGCGTCCATATTTTCCATGTGTCCCTCTCGACCTTTGTTCCTTGTTGGCCAGACCTCTATTGGACATGTCCTATAGGGATGTCTCTCTTCGTTGCAAACAATCACACACTAGCTATCTCCATGTATCTCCTCGCCTCGCTTTTTATCTCGGAGATGCATGCGTGATATGTTCGACTAAGAAACGAAAAAACACACACACTCTCTAATTTATTGTTTGTTGTCACTTTTTCTTTCACACACATACTCTTTTTGCACACTTACTCATTCTCCTTCACATGCACTTGATCCCTCTCGACTTAGGCACTCTCCTCGGTCCATAGCATATTGATTTATTGAAAAGTCAAACATCACAAAGTTTGACCATGTACGTGGAGAAAAACAATTACATCTGGAATGGCAAACATATACCATTAGATTCACCATGAGATGTAGTTTCGTATGATGTATCTTTGGTATTGAAGATATAAATAAGAGTTGTGTAAACCTGATAAAAGTTTCCAAAATTTGACTTCTAAAAAAATTACATGCACTGCATTATCAAGCGCATGGAAGATCTCTTTCCCCCTCTTAGCTATCTGACGCACCGCTCAGCCTTCTCGGGGCTCCTCAATCTCTCTCAAACTTTACATCTCCCTGGTTCACACATACACATGTCTTGCTCGCGCTATACATATAGACCCATCCAACACTCTTCGCCCTTGTTCTCTCTCTCTATGTGACATGCACCCCCCTAATAAGTACCATAATCCCTCACTCCATCATAGGCGCAAGCACTCCCCCCTCCTAAGTATGATTATCTCTCACTAGTCATCAGGAACACATGTATTGTCTCCTTCCATCCATACGTCTATCTCGGTATCTCTTGGGGTATCTTCTATTGCGCACACACCTTGTCACTCAATCTCCCACCCATGTAGTCCCATCACAATCTCCAGGGGATCTCTCTATGACAAACATACACTCTCTCCTCCCCATGTCTGCATTTTCTCCGTACGTCTCTCTCGACCTCTCTCCCTTGTTTGTTAGACCCCTCATGGCCACATGCTAGGGGTCTTGCTCTCTCGGTTGCAAACTCTTTTGGAAAGTTGCTAGTCTCACATGTGGGTAGAAGTGCATTTGTTTATTTGTATGACCGCACATGTGAACTCGCCATCAACTCCAACCTTTATAAGTAGGAAGGAAAAGAGAGCGTGAGTATAACGAAATGTCACGCTGTAGTCATTGATGATTTTTAAGCGACCATTGTAGGTCCTTTGGAAGATCTACACGGAGATAACATTTTCAATTTTAAAACATAGTAGAATGGGCATGAGTAGTTTGAATGCACAAGATCATGAATTTGGTAAGAGGACCAAATGTTTATGACTACGTTGAAATTGCAATGTGTTCGTTGTCTTCTACTATGCTATAGAGCTGGAGGAATTGGTTGAGCGGAAATTAAAATCAAGACCATTATTTAGAATTGGAGTTGTATAATATGTGTTTTTAACTTTTTATAGTGTTGTTCTCACATTAGGGCAGCAACATACTTTGTTTATTTGGGTACGTCTCACACCGAGTAGAAGTAATGTTTGTTTATTATATCTTTTAAAAGGTTGCTAGTCTCACATGTAGGCATAAGTGCATTTATTTATTTTTATGGTCCCACATATAAACTCTACAGCAACTTCAATCTTTATAAGTAGAAAAAAATACATATATAGATATAGATATTGACCCAAAGCTCATCTATAATTCAACAATATAGATGTCATGAACATCCGCTAGCAGGCCTATAAGCATACTTTTACAAACGGTGCCCAAAAACAATCCCAAAGCCCTGAAGCCACCATAGCACGAAAACGAAAAAAGACAACACCTCACATGCTTTCATCGAGCGCCACAAACAATGCCTTCTAGTTAAAAAGGCATTCAAGAAGAAACAACGACGTACGGGCACGTTTGGTCTGTAGCCTAAAGTTACCCTACCTAAATGTAATTATGTTTAGTTTTATAGTCTAAGGTTGTCACACGTAAGGATAGTCATGCCATGACAGCGTACACATGTATTTGACTCATTGCCATACATTTCTGGTTACATGGTCTACATGTCACATGCACGGTTTTTTGTCAACTCTTGTCATATTTGTGGTGCTATTTTGTTCGCCGCACCTTTTGTGGTAGTCACAGTTTGCCTGAGGTTAGATGTCGTAAAGTTAGTCATGAAACAAACATACTTACAATATGTTTGCTGACACCGAATAGGTTTATATATATATTTCCGTGTGGTTTCATTAGATCGGACCCAATTGCATAGGGAAGAAAAATTGGAAAAACAAAACGTGCATAGTTGAAGAAGTGTGGCGTACGTAACAGAACTCCTGAAGACTGTATCATGTATGCTCAAATAAATGAGGTACAAGTAAGGAATAGCTAATTTTTGTGGCATATTTCTACACAAATAAATTGAGAAAATAGATGTTTCAGCCATTCAGGTGGGGCTACCAAAGTATAAAGGCTTGCAACGAAGTCCATCCATGTCAAAAATTGGAACCACGACGGTTGGCACCACCCAAATTCTAGTCTAGTAGAACAAAGAAAATGCGAAAACAACATACCTCTATTTCCAGCTCCTCGAGAAAGAATCAATCTTTCCTCTTTCCTTAATATATATATATATATTATATTATATATATATATATATATATATATATATATATATATATATATATATATATCCCTACTAATAAACCAGCGATTGCTTCTGGTCGTTCGTTGTGGTTGTTTTGCAAAAAAAGCCCCTCGGTTTACAGAAAATCAACCTGCAGTCCTCATCATAACTCAGCCCGAACCGGTACGGCGGAGAAAAAAAAACTAGCCCGGCCACCCGCACGACCCTGCCTCCCAATCACATCTCCTCCGCGCGCTGCCACCTCCTGCCCCGCCCTGCCTCACCGGGCGCCGCCGGCCACCACCGCCGCTGAGCCGCCGTTCGTCGCCAGCACCCGCGGATCTGGCCGCCCCTCAACTTCCCATTCGGCTGCACCTCCCAGAGCCGCCGCCCCTGCGAAGCTCCACCGCTGGAGGATCTCCTCCGCCTGGATCCACATCCCCATGGCCGGAACGGGACTTCCTCGAGCCCCCCCGGATGCATGCTGTTGTTGGTGGAGTTGGAGCACGCCGGCGCTCCGGCCGCCCTCTTCCTCCCTGTTCCCTCCCATCCCTCCTACTACAGCCAGGGCTGTAGCCGCCCTCTTCTCTCCCAGTACCCCTCTTCCTCCCTGTTCCTTCCCACCCCTTCTCCCGCAGGCTCCAGCTGTGGTGGTGGGGGTGAGCAGCTGCCGTTCGGTGGCCTGGGGAGTGAGGAGGGCGCCGTTCTAAAGCACGAGAGCTCGGCGCATGGCGACAGTATAGATCGGCTACAGCGGCGGCGATGGCCCAACGGCGAAAGGGGATGGCTGCATGATGATCTTGTTCTGATCAATTCTGAAATAGGAATGGAGGACTACTATGGGTCGCTATTGAGGATGCTGGGTTACCTGACAGTAGGTATGCTATTTCAGAATTATTGGTTGGACGTACAGTCTCAAGTCTCGACCTAGCAAGAACACTTTCATGCTGATACATTTTTTTGTCTGAAAAAATATTTAGTCCTTTTTGTCTTGGAACAATAGAAATTCTGCAATTGTCGTGCTACAACACATGCCTTACAATTTTTTCACTGCAATCTTATGCTACAACATATGTCTTATGTATTTCACTTTGTATCAGTTTACTTGCCAGATTTTAAATTGGAGCTTAGCATGAACTGAAGAGAGGATACTTCAACATGTATGTGCTGAAAGGCAAATTAATTTGGAAGTTTATTGTAACTGGTACACAGTATTGGCATTAAAAGCGCGAGCGCTGTGAGGGAAGCCAAGCAAGTTCCTGCTAGGTAAAAAAAGGTGTCAAAACTTTTGTTTCTTAAGTCACCTCAAAGAGATGTGTGTTTTATACTTCTTTTTGTATAAGGATGTGCTCAGCGACACATCAAATTCTTAACATGAGCTTTATCTAGATGATTTTGATTTATAAGTTGTTCAAAAATAATACTGACTGCAGTTGTCTTACTCCAGATCGTGAAGAAATACACTTTGTCTTATGAGATCATCTTGATTGTCATCAAAAGCAAAGGTCCCTAAACAAGCAAATTGCATTTATGTGCTCTGACATCTTCGTGTTACTTTTAGTGGAAAGCAGTACAAAGTGTCAATTTCACATGCCAATACTAATTATTCACCTAGCTTATGCAAATTATCCAGCATTTTCCGTTCAGATATGATCTGCTGCAAACACCATAAGTCACCACTCACCAGCACATGACCGTTCCCTCTAGAACTTTGACCGTCGTGTCATTTGATGGAGAAAGAACAAGATGGCCGAGCGACAAACTGAACAACACCGGAAAGCTGCAACAAACGAGTGGTGGCAGCGCATACACTTGTTGAGCTGTGGAGGCACCCATTAGCCACCCACCCACCCATGGAACAGAGATTGATATATTGAAGTTTGTAATGGCTAATGGCCAAACATATGAATCTGTTCTTGATACTCCTTTTCCCTGTTCTTAATATCATCACATAAAATTTAGAAGCTTTCTAACATATGCATATTTCAGGTTTCAGAAGAGGTAGAGAAAGAGTTGTTCAGACAATTTAGTGCAGAAGCAACACCTCCAAGGTGAGAAATATGTTTCTGTTTAGCCTTCTTTGCTAGCTGTGTTCCTCTGTTTTTTTACTGAACTGTGCTCCTCTGTTTGGATGATTATTGGAGAGAAAGAGAGATGATATGGAGACCACGAGTATGTGTGTATGGATCGGGGAGTGGTAGATTTTGGGCCAAATACATTATAACCGGCAACCAACTTGATAAACAGATTCATTACCCTCTCCTTTGAAATGAATTTTTGCTTGGAACATTTCTTATTTCTTTATCTGTTAGTGCTTGATTCTATCTCTGCTCTGTCTGAGGCCACCGGCGCCGATGTGACCGAGGTGGAGGCGACCAGCAAGAGGGAGGCTAGCGCGACCAATTTCCTCGAGCTGTTCAACTTATTAGTCCTTGCAATTCCAAATTCACATAGGTATGTAGGCTGTAACGGCGCCGCTGTAGCCATCGCTGCCTTCTCCAATCCTTGGTAGCAGATTAATGCATAGTAGGTGAGTGCTTCAGGCTGTAGATTTGGCTCGCTTCCTGAGTACCTCATGTCTCATGTGGTTAAAGCTATGCGAGTAATTATGAAGGCTTGATCACCAGGAAACATTCATGTCAATTATGTGTTTGCTGAATTTCCTTAAGCATATGGGATTCAGTTGTTTGATGAATTGCCCCCAAAAGGTTTTGATGAATTTCCTTAAGTAGGCTTCTTTTCATAGTTAATTTCAGTAGATCTTGCTTTATCTGTACACATGAATGTAAGGATCTGTACAATTTGTTGATGGTTTGGCAAGTAATGTAAATCTTAATTGACGATTCTCTAGGATTCTGTAGTCTAAGTTTCTCTCTTTCCATCCCTGTAGGGTTATCCTGGTTTTGTTAGCGTCATAACTCTCAGTGAATATAAGTCCATTGTTTCCTTTTTATTGGTATGTGAGAAAAGTGGATGTGCATGCCTCCATTCAAACAAAGACTGAATCTTACTGTAAAGCAAATTCAAACCCATTGAGACTAGCTTTTCCAAGACTTAAATTATTGAGAGTGTCACTTTCATACATCATGATTGATGCTACAGTTATACTTAACATACAAAAACATTCATATCTTGCTGGAAGCTGTGCTTCTCTACTTTATACATGTTTTTTGATGTGCAATGCTGCCACTTACTACATTGCCTGCCACATGCTCCGACGAATGTCTCAGTTATGTAGCGAATAACGTGATTTGAACAAAATTATTACGAGCTTTGCTATTTTCACACGGATGGGTTCATGGATTAAGGTTTCCTATTTTTCCTTTGTATTGTCATGGCCACAAAACTGCTATTAGTTACTTACACATTTAAACTCATTTCTACTCATAATGCGTACATTACTTGGAGAAGGAACTGCCTTCCAAGCTAAACGATTTCTGTCTTACAGACATCCAAAAAATCTTCAGCCCTCATTGTATATAATATATTATAAATCTTCAACTCTCACTGTATAATTATTTTGCGGGGTAACTCTCATTGTATAATAAAATTATATATCTTCAACCTCAATGTATAATAAAATTACAATCTTTAGGGCTCTGTAATGTTCTTTTAGAGCACGTGAAACGCGTGCCATATTTTCATAGAAGGCTAATGGTTGACAATCCATATTTTGTGCTCTTATATTTGGTTTCATTTGATTGTTGAAATATAAGAAAACTATAAACCTAACTATAGGTACTAAACCTAGCCCATGCTTGATTATAAGTTTATAACACACATTATTACTATTGAAAGCTATATTAAATCCTAAATTTGACTCTTCTGATAATGAAATGAAGGTGAGGAATGTCATCTTTCTTTGGCAGAAGAAATTATGTTTCAGTTTTGATTTTATTTTTTAATGTTCTATATGTATTTTTATTCTTATGCTTGATTTAAAAAGAACATCTGATCAGAAATGCTTATATCTTAACTTAATCGACAAATCAAAGAACACATTCATTTCTAAGCCGTTTTCCAAAGATTGGCTAGCTGAAATCACAATTCTCCTTCATGTTATTCCTGAACACACATTCCCATCACTTTGCATATTGGATTGGGATGTCATTTATTTTCTCCCGTTGCAACGGACGGGCCTTTTTGCTAGAAAAATGCTTAGAATCTAAATATGATATTATTTTAGCTGTTAAATATTTTTAAAATATTATTTTTAGTGTAAATTTAATATATAGTGTACGATCTGTTTTTCTTTCGTACCAACGATGACCCGACTTGCAAGTAAACACCCATTAAAACCAGATTAAGAGAAAAGAAAACATTGATAACCATGCATGCACACCTTGACACCTATGAAAAATCTCGCGGGTAAAACAACGTATTTCTCATCTTATTCTGAGCGAGTGTGCTTGCGCGCGAGAAAGAGACGTCTTAGGACTGACCACATTCAAACACGTTTTTGTTGTGTCAGCACGTCGCCAACCCAAATGTGATGCCATGTGAAAATAAAGGACATGGACCTATTAGAGTCTTGAATCATGATTATTGGGTTAAGAGCGTGTGTTATTTTTTTCTCCCGTTGCAACGCACGGGCTCTTTTCCTAGTCCTAGTCCTAGTCCTATCCTAGTCCTATCCTATCCTATCCTATCCTAGTCCTAGTCCTAGTCCTATCCTAGTCCTATCCTATCCTATCCTATCCTAGTCCTAGTCCTATCCTAGTCCTAGTATATATATATATATAATATATATATATATAATATATATATAATATATATATATAATATAATATAATAATAATAATAATATATATATATATATATATATATATATATATATATAATAAAGCGTCTAGCGCTTCTGCCCGTACGTCGTGTGCACTTTTGCAGAAAAGCCCCTCTGTTTATGAGAAATCAACCCGCAGTCATTTTTAAGTGGTTAATCTAAGAAAACATTTCGTTCTTACAGAAAGGACCCTGCATTTTGAGTTATTCAACCCGCTATCCTTTTTGCAGGAGGCGGCCATGGCGGAGAGCCGGCGCTGCGCTCGAGTGCTGCATCAAGCGACGGCGGCTAGGCGGGAGGAGCGCGTGGAGACGAAGGAGGAGAAAAATGGAGTCGGCGGTCTAGGTCAATGCATCAGGGTCTCCTTCCAATCAATCGGGTCTCCTCCCAATCGATCTGGAATGAGGCGACTCAATGAGCATGCGGGGCGACACGCGTCGTGTTGTGCGCTAGTTGCTCTAATGAAGAGGAGATGGGGCATGATGCTCCTCTCCTGGTAAAACAATAAACAAGTGTGAAGATTCTACCGAGATTTATTGGTTGAACTTCTCAGCTCCACAAGTTAACTCCATGGTCCTCCCCAATGAAGGATTGTTTATGGTTTTTTAAGAGGCGACGAACACAGAAGCACAAAGTGGAGTGGGAATTAAAATAGTCAGATTGAAACTAGCAACAGAGTTGGATCTTACTTAGCCAAGAACTTCTTTTCTTCCCAAAAGGACATGAAAGGAGATCAAATAGTGGCTAGCAAGAACCTGAAGATGTTGGATTCACGTCCGCGCAGACTAATCTCACAAATCAAATGACAGCACATAGGGAAAAAGGTAGATGAATCAGAGAAAGTGAGCGAACAAATTAGTCAAATGCATGGTCACTTTTGTTTTCTCTTTTTGAAGGAGAGCCAGACAGCAGCTCGATCAAAACGGAGTGGCCTCCTTATTAGCAGGAAAGGGAAACGAGAGAGGATTTGCATGGAAGTGACCTAGGCTGAATCCAAGGAAAATATTGACAACCAAGAACGCAAAGAACGCAAGGATGCAGAACCAGCAAGGCCGCCTCCTTCCCCGCCAGCCAAGAACGCCAAGGATCCCCTCCGAGCTCCCAAAAAGGAAAACACTCGCGAAAAGAATCACAAAAGCGGCGGCGGTGGTGAGGTGGTCGGCCGGAGTGAAGTCGCTGAGGTGGTGGCGGTGTCGTATATACAGTTATAGACGTAAGTAGTTCCCCCACGTGTGGATCGGAGGAGGGGGGAGATGAGAAGGCTCGACTTGAAAGACAGGAGGTGGTGGTGGTGGTGGGGCAAGACAATAAAATATTAAAGGCTACAGTGCAACACGAACGTTAATTTTTTGGTTAGGTGTGGTGGGCAGTTCACGATTTATTGCTGTTCACGGTGAGCAATAGAGCATATTGTTACATGGTACTGTAGACGAATTTAAGGAATGAGAGATATGGGATCGTCAGGTGCCAGTGCTGCTCATGCTTAAACCCTCTGTCGGTACACATGCATGCATGCACGGTCGGAGCCAGACTTTGGGCACCGTCACGGCTTTTTCTGGGACGCCAGAATTAAGTTAGTCTCCTCTGGTTCGTCCCGCAGATTAGGTTGTACCACCGTGCCACCGGCCTATATATAGAACTTAGATGTTTTACAGATACAATTTTCGAGCCTAACAATGAATGTGATATATCACTTCAATTCGTTCAAACGAGAGACAAATACACAAAGCTCGAGATGGCTCAAAGGGTACATGTGTTAAGAAATTAATGTAGTTTCATAAGGCATCGAGAAGGGGTCCACCCGCTGTCGGTGTCAAAACCGGCGGATCTTGGCTAGAGGGTCTCAAATTGTGCGTCTAAGGTCGATGATAACAGGAGACGGGGACACAATGTTTACCCAGGTTCGAGCCCTCTATATGGAGGTAATACCCTACTTCCTGTTTGATTGATCTTTGATAAATATGAGTATTACAAGAGTTGATCTACCACGAGATCGTAATGGCTAAACCCTAAAATTCTAGCCTGTCTGACTATGATTATGAGAATATATGTCTACGGACCTAGCCCTTCGGTTTATATAGACACCGGAGGGATCTAGGGTTACATAAGGTCGGTTACAGAGAAAAGAATCTTCATATTTGATCACCAAGCCTGCCTTCCACGCCAAGAAGAGTCCCATTCGAACACGGTTAGAGTCTTTGACCTTTGTATCTTCATAGCCCATCAGTCCGGCACATGTCTAATAGGTTGGACGCCCGAGGACCCCTTAGTCCAGGACTCCCTCAGTAGCCCCTGAACCAGACTTCAATGACAAGGTGTCCGGCGCGCAGATTGTCTTCGGCATTGCAAGGCGGGTTCCCCTTTCCGAATACCCCAAGATAGACTTCGGTCATAATGAACGTGTTCGGATCTGCAACACAAGTACCACACACAACCGCAGAGAATATAATATTTGCATGAGTCCAATCCGCTGACAACTTTTTGTAACGTGACATCACGTTTGCCCGGTCATTATTTCGAACCGTTTCTTGTCCTGCCATTCCACGTTTCAAGGCGCGGTTTTTATTGGCACGTCTTGTCGAAGCAGAGATCGTGTCCCCTTATCGCGGGATTCTCATTAATACGAGCGTGGATAACCCAATCGTTCCATTGCTATGATTCCTTAGGAATAGGCAGGTTTTCAGGCTTAGGTGGAGGCATTCGATATCCGTTGCCTTTATAAAGGAGCCAAGGGCCTCCTTGTTTTGCGTCAACCTTTTTCTTAGTCCTTCCAACTTCGAGTTCTAGCACCCAAGGCTCGACTTCATCGCTTCAAGCTTCCCAATCATGTCCGGACCCAGCCCACAGGGCCTATGGGTGGCCTCCTCTGTTATGGAGGAGGACATCACGAAGCTTCATGCAGCCAGATACCTGATCGCGGAGATCCCCCACAGGCTTCCAGCTCGAGGACAGGTTATTCCTACTCCCAGATCCGGCGAGAGGGTCGTATTCATCTCCCACTTCCTGCGAGGGCTAGGATTCGCTCTTCACCCCTTCGGCCTGGGGCTCATGTTTTACTACGGACTAGATTTTCACGATCTAGCCCTAGATTCTCTCCTTTATATCTCGACGTTCATTATCACGTGCGAGCTCTTTCTCTGTATTCCCCCACACTTCGGCTTATGGCTCAAGACCTTTAGTGTGAAGCTAAAGGTAGTCGACGGGGAACAAGCGGAGTGCGGAGGTGCTATAGTGGGAAAACTTATCAATGCTCCCTGGACAAAAGGCTTTTTCACCGAAACTCCTGACCTATGGCAGCGGGAGTGGTTTTATGTCACTGAACCCCGCAGTACCAAGTGGGCGGCTATACCTGCGTTTCGATCTGGACCTCCGTTACAGCTTGCATCATGGATTAATAAAGGACTGGACTGGGGATTAATTGACGAAGTGCAGACTCTACAGAGCCGCATCCGGAGCCTCCTTGAGAAGGACATCAGTCTTATCAACGTGGTTCAAGTAATGCTGGTCCGCCGGATTCTGCCGTGCCAGCGACAACCTCTTCGTATGTGGGAGTTTAATCCGGAAGGACCACGGACCCTCCAAGACTTCGCTGGTATTACACACAAGGGAATGTGGAAGCTGTTTTTCGGGAAAAGAAAACAGTGGCCGGACACCACCGAGGACATCGGCCTCGACCGCAACCATCCGGATACCTCGGTAAGCGCTCTATTTCTGAACAATTTTTTAGCAATGTATGTCATAATGCAACACTGAGCACACTATCCTTTTCGAGGGCTGGATAAAGAAAGCAGAGCGAATCAGGTGTTCGGCCCCTCTTCCCGAAGACTCAGCGGATTCCGTATTAACAAGGATGCTGGCCCCGGCACCGTACCAGATGCCTGTGAAGGAGGACAAGACGGAGAGCGGGAGGACCGAAGGTGGCCTCCATCCCGAAGATATATTAGATGTTGTGTCCAAAGATACGAAAATCCCATCGCCCGAAGAAAAAAGTAAAGGAGAATCCAACATTCATTCTCCCCATGGTAAGAAAAGGGCCGTCTCCGAAGATTGGGAGAAAAAGGCTCCCAAGCGAGGCCAGATGCCCCTATCGGGCGGCTCAGGCTTGGAGGACGACGTTATCGCGCAGACCCCCGGTGAGGACAAGCTTAAATCGTAAGCGAACAAGGGTGTTTTACACATACCCCGTTCCTCTCTTGTGACCAGGGTAACATCTAGAGTGTATGTTTTTGCAGCATAGCACATAGTTTTCCTCAACAATCCTCTTCCTCAAGGGATCTTCTCTCGGAGATTATGGAAAGAGAGATGCCTTGATAACCCACAAGTATAGGGGATCGCAACAGTTTTTGATAAGTAAGAGTGTCAAACCCAACGAGGAGCTAAAGGCAGAACAAATATTCCCTCAAGTTCTATCGACCACCGATACAACTCTACGCACGCTTGATGTTCGCTTTACCTAGAACAAGTATGAAACTAGAAGTACTTTGTAGGTGTTGTTGGATAGGTTTGCAAGATAATAAAGATTGCATAAATAAAACGTAGGGGCTGTTTAGATAAATACACAACTAAGTTAGTTTTAATAAAGAGCTTTTTGTTACGAGAAAGTTATTTGTCCCTAGGCAATCGATGACTAGACTGGTAATCATTATTGCAATTTTATTTGAGGGAGAGGCATAAGCTAACATACTTTCTCTACTTGGATCATATGCACTTATGATTGGAACTCTAGCAAGCATCCGCAACTACTAAAGATCATTAAGGTAAAACCCAACCATAGCATTAAAGTATCAAGTCCTCTTTTGTAACGCCCTCGATGCGGCTATATCTCCTACGTGTCGAAGCACGACTTAGAGGCATAACCGCATTGAAAGCAATGTCGCAAGTGAGGTAATCTTCACACGACCCATGTAATACATAAGGGGAAGAGATACATAGTTGGCTTACAATCGCCACTTCACACAATTACTTGAATAAAGCATTACATCAACCAGTTACAATCAAGGCCCGACTACGGAGCCAAAAAAAAAGAACCACAAATGCGACAAGGTCCCCGATCGACCCCAACTGGCTCCACTACTGATCAACTAGAACGAAACAACATAAAGGACAAGATCTTCATCGAGCTCCTCCTGAGCTTGGTTGTGTCACCCGCTCGGTAACATCGGCACCTGCAAACTGGTTTTGGAAGAATCTGTGAGCCACGGGGACTCAGCAATCTCGCACCCTCGCGATCAAGACTATTTAAGCTTATGGGTAAGGTAAAGGTATGAGGTGGAGCTGCAGCAAGCGACTAGCATATTTGGTGGCTAACATATACGCAAAGAGAGCGAGAAGAGAAGGCAAAGCACGATCGAGAAACTATGATCAAGAAGTGATCCTAGAGCAACCTACGTCAAGCATAACTCCAACACCGTGTTCACTTCCCGGACTCCGCCGGAAAGACACCATCACGGTTACACACGCGGTTGATGTATTTTAATTAAGGTCAACTTTAGGTTTTCTACAACCAAACATTAACAAATTCCCATCTGCCCGTAACCGCGGGCACGGCTTTCGAAAGTTCAAATCCCTGCAGGGGTGTCCCAACTTAGCCCATGACAAGCTCTCACGGTCAACGAAGGATATACATTCTCCTGAGACATTCCGATCAGACTCGGTATCCCGGTTCTACAAGACAACTTCGACAAGTTAAAACAAATCCAGCAACACCGCCCAAATGTGCCGACAAATCCCGATAGGAGCTGCACATATCTCGTTCTCAGGGCACACTCAGATTGTCTAAACTTCTGGTAGGCCAGCCCAGAGTTGCCCCTGGTGGCCACCGGCGGCTGACAGTTTGGACCAACACTCAGAGGAGCACTGGCCCCGGGGGTTAAAATAATGATGACCCTTGAGTCTGCAGAACCCAAGGGAAGGTGGTAGGTTGTTAGTGCAAATGGTAAAACCAAGGTTGGGCATTGCTGCAGGAGTTTTATTCAAGGCGAACTGTCAAGGGGTTCCCATTATAGCCCAATCGCGTAAGGAACGCAAAATCCGGGAACATAACACCGATATGACGGAAACTAGGGCGGCAAGAGTAGAACAAAACACCAGGCATAAGGCCGAGCCTTCCACCTTTTACCAAGTATATAGATGCATTAATTAAAATAAGATATATTGTGATATCCCAACAAATATCATGTTCCAACAAGGAACAACATCTCCATGTTCCAACAAGGAACACACTTCAATCTTCACCTGCAACTAACAACGCTATGAGAGGGGCTGAGCAAAGCGGTAACATAGCCAAACAATGGTTTGCTAGGATAAGGTGGGTTAGAGGCTTGGTTTAACAATATGGGAAGCATGATAAGCAAGTGGTAGGTATCGCAGCATAGGCATAGAAAAAGAGCGAGCAACTAGCAAGCAAAGATAGAAGTGATTTCGAGGGTATGGTCATCTTGCCTAAGATCCCGCAAGGAAGAAGAACGAGTCCATGAAGAAGACAAATGGACGTAGACAAACGTGTCCTCACAAACGCGACGTTATCGGAACCAACCCGAAGAAGCAACACCGGAAAGAAGCAAACACCATAGTAAACAACCACCACATAAGCATGACATGATGCACAACCAAATATGATGCATGTCCGGTTTAAAGATACATGGGATGGCAAAGTGCACAAGCAATCCTACAAATTAAGTGGCGCTCAGTATGCAACGAGTTGCATATTAACGGAACAACACATGACTTATTTGGTTCTCTCTTGTTTAGGTACCCGACAATATTAAATGTTGTTAAACATGACAAGAGGTGAAGCATAATAAAACTACATAACTAGGCAAGTTTAAAAGAGGTAGGAAACATCACAACGATTCCGGTAAATCCTCATATGCATCTAGTAATTTATTGCAACAACAATTTAAACATTTTAATTGTTGTTATCATGATGCAGATGACATGAACAAGTTTATGCAATTTTTATTAAAAGTTGACAAGAGCATTATGAAGCATTTGTCACCGTGGTGGAAAGGAAAGGGGTGCCACGACGACGAATCCGAAAATGATGCCACAGCAACATATCGGTTATCCGGTAGCCCACGGGGATACCGGTGCAAAAGGAAGTGGCAGGAGCGTGTCATGCAAGGATGGTGGGGTGCTCCCGATTACGGGGGTCCCACATGTCGGTGGCAAGGCAAAAGAGGGGCAACGTGCACCGAACAACTCCGACACGGAGCAAACATGAGCATTTCATACAACATATGCGTTCGGTCCACGGGTCATCGTCTCGGCGGTTATAGCTTCGAAGGGTGCATTATCGGAACGGGTCAAGTTCGTAGAGGGAAGTAGGCGTTCTCGCGACGGCGGTAGTGGAAGTAGTCGTTCACACATGCTCTAGGGTCGACGGTAGAGGTTCTCACGATCTCGGCGACGGTAGTGGTACATGTTTCGGAGAGGTACTTGCATCTTCGGACTTGTCGGTCTCGATTCTTGCGATGGTAGCGGTACAAATTTCATAGATGTTCGAGTCATCGGTAGCGGTACTTGGTGAATCCCGAAACGGTCTTGGCGTCTACGCGCGTAGTGGTACACATTGGAGACATACACGTTCCGTAGATGAACTTGGCATAACCGTGCGGTAGGGGTACACGCGTCGAAGGGGTACTTGGCGGGTCCGAGGTCTCCGGCCGTAGTGGTTCTTGATGATACAGGTAGTCGAACTTGGTGAAAACGGGTCTCCTCGGGGACTTGATGCATCCGAATTCTTTGGGTTTGTAGTGGTACTTGTCGTTCGGAGTCTGGGTCTTGCGGGTGGTGTTGGTCGGTGGTGAGTAATAGCTCGGGCAGGGGGGCCGTGATGGTGTTGCTCCACACCAAGGAGGACGGACCAAGAGGAGTAACGACGCTGGTCAGAGGCGAGCATCCACGCGACAGCGCGCTACAGGAAGAGAGATGGGTGGCGGAGCTCCATGGCGAGGCAGAGCCGCGAGGGGCGCAGACGGGGGCGACAGGAGCCCGCGGGGCTCCTGCTGGGCGCAGAGGAATGACGGCTGCAGGCGCGGGCGCTCGAGGAGCTCCTCTCCTCGAGTGCTCGGCGACGGGGACTTCGCGAGGAGGAGGTGCGCAGGAGGCAGGAGGTGAGGCGTGCAGGAGGCAGCTTGACAGGGGCCATGGCGAGGAGGCGGACGGTAGCGGCCTGCTAGCCGGCCACGGCTGGAAGCGGAGGACACTGGGTGCAGGCACATCGGGCGCGCCCAAGGGAGGCGGCTTGAGGGAGAACGAGTGCAGGGGATCGAAGGAGAGGGAGGTTGCTCGGGCGCTGCTCCAGGGAAAGAGATCGAGGGAGAGAAGGAGGAGCGATGCGGGAGGGAAGACGAGGTGGGAGGCGGCGCTGGATGAGGACGAGAGGGAGAGATGGGATCGAGAGGGAGAGGAGATGGGCTCTCTCCCTGCGCTAGGGTTAGCTGGGGAGTGGGCCTTGGGAGGCCGGCCCAATGGAGAGGAAAATGGCCAGGGCCTGCTGGGCTGCTCTCTCTCCTACTCTCTTCCTCATTTCCTTTTATTTGCCAAAATAGCAAATAGCAAAGGCATAAATAAGAGAAAGAAAAGGTTGGAGAAGGAATTTGGGCACTGGGATAATTTTCGTGGACTCGCAAAAATGTGCACGATCCAAGAAAAATGGAGTGGCCATTTTTCAAAGTTTAAATTCAAACTCATTTGATTTAAATTCAAATGGTTCGAATAGGAAGTGAGGGTTAGGAAGGTCAAAAAATGTTCGGATTTTGGTGGAGCTCCGGAATATGATGAACGAAGTATATGGCCATGTTGGAGACCGAGAATTAAGATAACAAAGGCATTGGAATATTTTGCAAGTGTGTTTGCGGTAAATCCAAATAATTGGAATATTACTATAGCTCTCTAAATACCGAGAGGATATGTTGTAAAGAGAATCACCATGTGGATTCCCTCGATTTAAATGGACCAAAGATCCATACAAATTATTTAGTTGAGATGCAAAAGATTTATGAGATGATGGCATGATCACATGATGCAATGCACATGATGCAATGATGAATGCAATGAACCAAACAAATCACACGATGAAACCCGGAAACCCTGGAAGGCATCTGAAGCTCTGGTCTTGGGGCGTCACAACACTCCACCACTACGAGAGGATCTCGTCCCGAGATCTAGAATGGCACCGAAGGGACAACGAAAGAGAAAGAGGAGAGGTAAGGCTAAGTTGCTTCTTTGACAAACGAATGAAACCACGAGCCTTGATAGGTTGAACAAATTGAAAGAAAGAATGCAACGAGTATGAACGAAGTTGAAAGCACTCCGTTAGGGCAGAGTAAGAAGGAAGAACAAATTTCGACAGCACTCCGGTAGAAAAGAGAAGCAATGGTTGATAAGGCGAAAAGAACTTGAGCAAAAGGGCACAACACTCCGATTAAAAGGAATAGCAAAGAAAGAACATGATCTTGACAAGACAAGAAGATGGATGAAAAGAGCAACATCACAATGCCTCCGGAAGAAAATAGAATGAAATGGAATGAACGGAGGAGAAAAAACAATATCTTTTTTTATCTCGAATGAGCTTGAAAGCATCTTAGGAGAAGGGTCGAACGTAATTGTTGGAAAACCAACAACGAAAAGAGTAAGCTTGTAGTGGGCTTATGGAGAACATCTCAAAACTACGAGGTGAAATTCTGCCACTAACGGAAATGATAAATTGGATTTATATGACCAGGGAGACGAGAAGATTATTTCACCAGGAGGATAGATGAAGAACTTGGATCATATATTATCACCATTAATAGCAACAATCCTTAGGGAAAACTTTAGGTGAAAAATATAACCCAAGATAACTCCAATGAATAGATTGGTGGATTTAAAATATCTCATACTTAACAACATGTGAATCACGAAACATGAACTCAAATTATCAAGAATGACATAATACCACCTCCATTGATATGGAAGAAAGAATTGCACTCCGGATAGCAAGATGAAGAATGCTTCAGCTCCTTAGAAAATAATCTCGATGAAAACTACGAGAAGGAATTAAATCCTTTATGAACCATCATGTAGAACCTCCATGAAGAACTCCGGTAACAAAAGGATAACGAAAAGAAAGAGGAGTTGGAAACACAAGGTGAAACCTTATAATGATTTAGATGGATCTCCGTGGTGATATAATTGCGAGAGATAGGAACTCCGGGAAAAAGATAAGATGAACAATTGAGATCAAGAATTTTGATGAGCCATCGGAATAGGGAATTAATCATTTGGATGAAAACAAGAATAAGAATTACGTTATGCTTATCCTTCACCAATTAAATTGATGACAATCGATGGCTTTGGCATACTACTTATTCTTGTAGAAAGAATTAAGATAGATAGAGAGTCGACTTGGAAAAGGTCTTCAACAAACCACCGGTAGGATTGAAAACAACGAATAAATTGATATGATAAACGAAGGAAGAGTAACTCTTGAACGAACCACCGTAAGAATTGAAAAGGAACGAATAAAACATGAAGGAACACCGGGAAGAATTATGAAATGAACGAAGATGCTTGAGAGGATTTAGATACATGAGAACGAAGATATCATGAGCCGATTAGAGATCACTTGAATGAAGCACCGGTAAAATTGGAGAATGATAACTGAAAGCTGGGAATGAATAATTATGAGACGATGGGCTCAGGAGAATCAAACTGAAAATACTCTGAATTACTCCGGATGGGTGAAAAGAAATCTCACAATCAAAACCAATTATGAGAGGATGGCAGCAAACTAAAACCATGAATCTTGAAGAGAATGGAGCAAGATTAAGAGGAAAAATCTTCTTCGGTCTTCAAATGTAGAGAATGACGATGAGAAACACCACCAAGAATTATTGAGATACTCCGGAATAAAGAAGACTTGAAAAGTTGAACCAACGATGAAAAGATTTTTAAAGATCTTGGAGAAAGGCATTTGACTGATGATAATTCATACTTACGTCAAACTTCAAAAGAATTTAGGATAGCTCCGGGAAAAAATAGAAGAGTCAGGTAAGATCCTGGGAAATTCCTATGGGTTAGGGCCCACTCAAAAGATACACCGTTGAATGATTTAAAGGAGAGAAAGCACCGGTTAAATAAAATGGCTTGAATGAGATAACAACCTCGGATTAGGTTTGAATGGATCTTGAAGGAAAAGACGAGCCTTCCGAGATATCTTTAGCACTCTGGAATAATTGAATAGTGATTAATGAATGAATATGATGAGCACCAGTATGATAAAACTTCTGAAATGAGGAAAGGATATGATCAACACCAAAAGATTGAATTGAATCCACCGGAGAAGAAAAAGAATGAAGAATGACGAACTTGAGGTTCCGTTAGGATCTTCATGAGAATCACCGGATAAGAATATTGAAGGAAAAGAATGGAGAGACTTCACATGAATAAAATGGATACTTTGATTAAGATATATGAGTCCTTGAAGAAAAAGTGGGTGGGTGGGCGGGAAATCAAAGACAACATAGAACGGATGAAAAGAACACCGTTGAGAAAGATGAGGTTGAATCTTGCGGATGTTGAAAATGAACGGATCCACTTGAAGAGAAATACGCCGGTTGAGAAGGATTGACATGACAAACTCGATGATCGAGAAGGATTAGTATTCACATCGGAGTATGAGAACACCGTTTAGAGAAAGTATGGAAACAACATTTGACTTCGAAGCAACTCGAATACCACAACTCAAAACAAAACAAAGGATTGGCTTGCGGAATAAGCCGGAACAAACATATGATAGAGATTTCATCCGAAGTTTTCATGGTGGGGCCTACACGGGCTCGTTCATACAACACCATCATGTACAAGGCAGTGCACATGACATACGAAGCATCCCCGAGTCGGCATAGCCAAGGACTCTTTAAGACACAACGAGACCACTGTAAAACCAACCGTGGATAGGCGGAACACTAGACGTCGAACCCCAATTTCATATCATACATCTGTCGGAAAGATATCCTAAGAGCTACTTGAATTCCCACTTATAAACTCCCGAAATTTTCCGGTTATGCAATCAGGTGTTGGGGATACAGGGGAAGCATAATATCTCACCCAAAACTAGCAAATCCTACATCCAGCTGTATCCATCCTTCAACACATAACCAAGAAAACTTCGGAAATCGTCTACCTCAACCTTCGAAAAGCATCCGTTATACGAGTTATGGAAATACTCCCGAACTCCCGCCCCAGTACTGGGTGGCGTCGAGGTTATCTCACCAACAACTGCATAAAAGAGATTTTTGATGTCGGCGAAACTAAACTTAGGTATCCAGAACTGCAACGATAAAATTGTGACGACAACACCTCGGAGCTCAACTCCCCGGGACACTGCCACAACCCCTAAATGACAGGAGGCACCAAGAACAATGTTCTCATCACAAATCGATCGAAACGATTCCAAGATACCCGCGTGATCCTAAAAAAATTAGTGAAATTTGAGAAGAGAAGAGACAAAACTCTACATCAGGATGCCTCACCAGAGCGACGAAGGGACTGGGGAGTAAAAAGAATTCCTAACTCTCCGATATATAATTCCTAAATGACTCAAAGCATTTTTCTAGACTCAACTCGTCAGCTAATTCGATCAAGCAGGGGGGCTCCTAAGGTCGGGGAAGGCTCTGATTACCAACTTGAAACACCCTCGATGCGGCTATATCTCCCACGTGTCGAAGCACGACTTAGATGCATAACCGCATTGAAAGCAATGTCGCAAGTGAGGTAATCTTCACACAACCCATGTAATGCAATAAGGGGAAAGGATACATAGTTGACTTACAATCGCCACTTCACACAATTACTTGAATAAAGCATTACATCAACCAGTTACAATCAAGGCCCGACTACGGAGCCAAAATAAAAGAAGAACCCCAAATGCGACAAGGTCCCCGATCGACCCCAACTGGGCTCCACAACTGATCAACTAGAACGAAACAACATAAAGGACAAGATCTTCATCGAGCTCCTCCTGAGCTTGGTTGCGTCACCCGCTCGGTAACATCGGCCCCTGCAAACTGGTTTTGGAAGAATCTGTGAGCCACGGGGACTCAGCAATCTCGCACCCTCGCGATCAAGACTATTTAAGCTTATGGGTAAGGTAAAGGTATGAGGTGGAGCTGCAGCAAGCGACTAGCATATTTGGTGGCTAACATATACGCAAAGAGAGCGAGAAGAGAAGGCAAAGCACGATCGAGAAGCTATGATCAAGAAGTGATCCTAGAGCAACCTACGTCAAGCATAACTCCAACACCGTGTTCACTTCCCGGACTCTGCCGGAAAGACACCATCACGGTTACACACGCGGTTGATGTATTTTAATTAAGGTCAACTTCAGGTTTTCTACAACCGGACATTACCAAATTCCCATCTGCCCATAACCGCGGGCACGGCTTTCGAAAGTTCAAATCCCTGTAGGGGTGTCCCAACTTAGCCCATGACAAGCTCTCACGGTCAACAAAGGATATACCTTCCCCGAGACATTCCGATCAGACTCGGTATCCTGGTTCTACAAGACAACTTCGACAAGTTAAAACAAATCCAGTAACACCACCCGAATGTGCCGACAAATCCTGATAGGATCTGCACATATCTCGTTCTCAGGGCACACTCAGATTGTCTAAACTTCCGGTAGGCCAGCCCAGAGTTGCCCCTGGTAGCCACCGGCGGCTGACAGTTTGGACCAACACTCAGAGGAGCACTGGCCCGGGGGGTTAAAATAATGATGACCCTTGAGTCTGCAGAACCCAAGGGATGGTGGTAGGTTGTTAGTGCAAATGGTAAAACCAAGGTTGGGCATTGCTGGAGGAGTTTTATTCAAGGCGAACTATCAAGGGGTTCCCATTATAGCCCAACCGCGTAAGGAATGCAAAATCCGGGAACATAACACCGATATGACGGAAACTAGGGCGGCAAGAGTGGAACAAAACACCAGGCATAAGGCCAAGCCTTCAACCCTTTACCAAGTATATAGATGCATTAATTAAATAAGATATATTGTGATATCCCAACAAGTAACATGTTCCAACAAGGAACAACATCTCCATGTTCCAACAAGGAACAAACTTCAATCTTCACCTGCAACTAACAACACTATAAGAGGGGCTGAGCAAAGCGGTAACATAGCCAAACAACGGTTTGCTAGGACAAGGTGGGTTAGAGGCTTGGTTCAACAATATGGGAGGCATGATAAGCAAGTGGTAGGTATCGCAGCATAGGCATAGCAAAAGAGCGAGCAACTAGCAAGCAAAGATAGAAGTGATTTCGAGGGTATGATCATCTTGCCTGAGATCCCGCAAGGAATAAGAACGAGTCCATGAAGAAGACAAACGGACGTAGACAAACGTGTCCTCACAAACGCGACGTTATCGGAACCAACCCGAAGAAGCAACACCGGAAAGAAGCAAACACCATAGTAAACAACCACCACATAAGCATGACATGATGCACAACCAAATATGATGCATGTCCGGTTTAAAGATACATGGCATGGCAAAGTGCACAAGCAATCCTACAAATTAAGTGGAGCTCAGTATGCAACGAGTTGCATATTGACGGAACACCACATGACTTATTTAGTTCTCTCTTGTTTAGGTACCCGACAATATTAAATGTTGTTAAACATGACAAGAGGTGAAGCATAATAAAACTACATAACTAGGCAAGTTTAAAAGAGGCCGAAACATCACAACAATTTCGGTAAATCCTCATATGCATCTAGTAATTTATTGCAACAACAATTTAAACATTTTAATTGTTGTTATCATGATGCGGATGACATGAACAAGTTTATGCAATTTTTATTAAAAGTTGACAAGAGCATTATGAAGCATTTGTCACCGTGGTGGAAAGGAAAGGGGTGCCATGACGACGAATCCGAAAATGATGCCACGGCAACATATCAGTTATCTGGTAGCCCACGGGGATACCGGTGCAAAAGGCAGTGACGGGAGCGTGTCATGCAAGGATGGTGGGGTGCTCCCAATTATGGGGTTCCCACATGTCGGTGGCAAGGCAAAAGAGGGGCAACGTGCACCGAACAACTCCGACACGGAGCAAACACGAGCATTTCATACAACATATGCATTCGGTCCACGGGTCATCGTCTCGGCGGTTATACCTTCGAAGGGTGCATTATCGGAACAGATCAAGTTCGTAGAGGGAAGTAGGCATTCTCGCGATGGCGGTAGTGGAAGTAGTCGTTCACACATGCTCTAGGGTCGACGGTAGAGGTTCTCACGATCTCGGCGACGGTAGTGGTACATGTTTCGGAGAGGTACTTGCATCTTCGGACTTGTCGGTCTCGATTCTTGCGATTGTAGCGGTACACGTTTCGTAGATGTTCGAGTCATCGGTAGCGGTACTTGGTGAATCCTGAAACGGTCTTGGCGTCTACGCGCGTAGTGGTACACATTGGAGACATACACGTTCCGTAGATGAACTTGGCGTAATCGTGCGGTAGGGGTACATGCGTCAAAGGGGTACTTGGCGGGTCCGAGGTCTCCGGCCGTAGTGGTTCTTGATGATACAGGTAGTCGAACTTTACGAAAACGGGTCTCCTCGGGGACTTGATGCATCTGAATTCTTCGGGTTTGTAGTTGTACTTGTCGTTCGGAGTATGGGTCTTGCGGGTGGTGTTGGTCGGTGGTGAGTAATAGCTCGGGCAGGGGGGCCGTGATGGTGCTGCTCCACACCAAGGAGGACGGACCAAGAGGAGTAACGACGCTGGTCAGAGGAGAGCATCCACGCGACATCGCGCTACAGGAAGAGAGATGGGTGGCGGAGCTCCATGGCGAGGCAGAGCCGCGAGGGGCGCAGACGGGGGCGACGGGAGCCGGCGGGGCTCCTGCTGGGCGCAGAGGAATGACGGCTGCAGGCATGGGCGCTCGAGGAGCTCCTCTCCTCGAGTGCTCGGTGACGGGGACTTCGCGAGGAGGAGGCGCGCAGGAGGCAGGAGGTGAGGCGTGCAGGAGGCAGCTTGCGAGGGGCCATGGCGAGGAGGCGAACGGCAGCGGCCTGCTAGCCGGCCACGGCTAGAAGCGGAGGACACCGGGTGCAGGCGCATCGGGCGCGCCCAAGGGAGGCGACTTGAGGGAGAACGAGAGCAGGGGAACGAAGTTGAGGGAGGTTGCTCGGGCCCTGCTCCAAGGAAAGAGATCGAGGGAGAGAAGGAGGAGCGATGCGGGAGGGAAGACGAGGTGGGAGGCGGCGCTGGATGAGGACGAGAGGGAGAGATGGGATCGAGAGGGAGAGGAGATGGGCTCTCTCCCTGCGCTAGGGTTAGCTGGGGAGTGGGCCTTGGGAGGCCGGCCCAATGGAGAGGAAAACGGCCAGGGGCCTGCTGGGCTGCTCTCTCTCCTACTCTCTTCCTCATTTCCTTTTATTTGCCAAAATAGCAAATAGCAAAAGCATAAATAAGAGAAAGAAAAGGTTGGAGAAGGAATTTGGGCACTGGGATAATTTTCGCGGACTCGCAAAAATGTGCACGATCCAAGAAAAATGGAGTGGCCATTTTTCAAAGTTTAAATTCAAACTCATTTGATTTAAATTCAAATGGTTCGAATAGGAAGTGAGGGTTAGGAAGGTCAAAAAATGTTCGGATTTTGGTGGAGCTCCGGAATATGATGAACGAAATATATGGCCATGTTGGAGACCGAGAATTAAGATAACAAAGGCATTGGAATATTTTGCAAGTGTGTTTGCGGTAAATCCAAATAATTGGAATATTACTATAGCTCTCTAAATATCGAGAGGATATGTTGTAAAGAGAATCACCATGTGAATTCCCTCGATTTAAATGGACCAAAGATCCATACAAATTATTTAGTTGAGATGCAGAAGATTTATGAGATGATGGCATGATGACATGATGCAATGCACATGATGCAATGATGAATGCAATGAACCAAACAAATCACATGATGAAACCCGGAAACCCTGGAAGGCATCTGAAGCTCCGGTCTTGGGGCGTCACATCTTTATCCCATACGCAAACAACCTACTTACTTGGGTATGTGTTTCTATCACTCACGCCACCCACCATAAGCAAATCATGAACATATTGCAAACCGTACAGCGGGAATCCGTCACGCTTGCACGACACGGAGAGCACCATAGGACAGCACAATGATAAAACATGCAACTCAAACCAATCACGATTATCAAATAACCCATAGGACAAAACGGATCTACTCAAACATCATACGATAGCCATACATCATTTGTAAATAATATATAGCGTTGAGCACCATGTTTAAGTAGAGATTACAGGGAGTAAGAGAGAGGTTACACCGCTGCATAGAGGGGGGAAGAGTTGGTGATGATGGCGGTGAAGTTGTTGGTGAAGATTGCGGTGATGATGGCCACGACAGCCTTCCGGCGCCACCGGAAGAGAAGGGGAGAGGGGGGCCCTTCGTTTTCTTCTTCCTTGACCTCCTCCCTAGATGGGAGAAGGGTTTTCCCTCTGGTCCTTGGCCTCCATGGCATGGGAGGGGCGAGAGCCCCTCCGAGATTGGATATGTCTCTCTGTCTCTCTCTGTTTCTGCATTCTCATATTCTACCCTTTCACCGTTTCTTATATTCCAAGAGATCCGTAACTCCGATTGGGCTGAAACTTTAACACGATCTCTATCCAGATATTAGCTTTCTTGCAGCGAAAGAAGGGCACCAACTGCCTTACAGGGTGGCCACGAGGGTCAGGGGCGCGCCTGCCCCCCTGGGGCGCCCCCTGCCTCATGGGCCCCTTGAGCATCGTCTCGCGTTGATTTCACTTCCCAAAAATCACATATATTCCAAAAAAATCTCCGTCCTTTTTATCCCGTTTGGACTCCGTTTGATATAGATTTTCTGCGAAACAAAAAACATGCAACAAACAGGAACTGGCACTGGGCACTGGATCAATATGTTAGTCCCAAAAATAGTATAAAAAGTTGCCAAAAGTATATGAAAGTTGCAGAATATTGGCATGGAACAATCAAAAATTATAGATACGACGGAGACGTATCACGCCTCCACCAGTGTCCTCGCCCAATAGGCAGATGACTTCGAGGTGTCGTCTCGGAGGGTCTCTCCTGATCAACAAGTTACGCGAGGGATGATGAAAACATCAACCGAAGGTGATACTTCGGTAGCCCAGGGTCCGGGGGCCAACAATAAGGGCCCGAACTGTCCGGCTTATAGCCGGAGACAATTCTAGGGACGAATGAACAGATCCCTTCGAAGGGAGGCCGTGCTGCTACAGCAGCTTCCGAAGGTCCAAAAGCGCCGAATATATTGACGGACATGCTATGACAGGCGTCCGTCTCCGAGGGCCATCGTACCTTGATGGGTACGGTGGTTGAAAAGGTCCTGTCCGCAAAAAGCGGATTGAATGAGGCCTTCACGCGCCTATGAAGAGGCTTTGAGGTTTGTACCGTAATGCTTTCGATTGTGTTTTATTCACAAAATACTCCTGTGTATAGATGGTAGCCCCTGAGACTCTGATTGGCTTCACGAGGGAGGCAATCAGAGGATCAAAAAGATATATCCAGGAAATAATCTGACTACTTGGAACACAGGCTGTTACCTCCCCTGCTACTGCCCGATCCGCAGAGGTTGCAGATCTGCAGCGGAAGATTGATGAGGCGGATGATGACATCATGCTTATCAACAGGCGGGTTGACGAGGCGCAAGGTATGTTTTTTGGGCAGTCAATATATGTATGTGTGATAACATGAGCACAAAGCTATAATTATATACTAAGACACGCATAACTGCAGATGGTGCTGCTGCGGTGGAGGCCCTTCGGGTTGAGATTGTCCTCGCTAAGGAGCAAGCCCGGATGAGTGATTCGGCTGCCAATAAAGCAGCTGATGAGTTAAAAACCGAACAGGCTGCTCGGCGCCGGTGTGAGGAGAGAATTTCTATCATGGCGCACAAGCTAGAGAAAACCACTGTCCAATGCGAATCACTCGGGAGGGATAACAAAGCCAAAGCGGCCGATCTCGACAAGGCCTTGCAAGAGGCGAAAGAAGCATGATCTGAGTCTAGAGCGGCTCAGGAAGAGATCCGGCAAGCTGGGGAGATAGCGGCTGGTAAGCCTTTCTTGTTACAAACGAAGTTCGGCGATCCGAAGTATTCCCCGCTTAATCAAATGTGGAGCTCTCCGAACACATTCTTGGACCTGCCGAAGAGTGCCTCCGATGCGACGCAATTTTACCAGGCGCAGGAAGGGTGTGCCACGGAGAAGCTTTTTTGGTCACAGTTCGGCACGCCAAAGCGCCCGCTGTTACTAAATGAATAGATGGCCCAGTGGGCCAAGCTCCACAGGATATCCGGTTCTACCATGAAGGACGTCATAGTCCGGCTGTGGCCTACTGAGCCCATTCCGATAGTTACTTCGGTTTGGTGCAGCGGCTTATGGATGCGGTGCCGCGTATCGATGCTGTTAAGCATTCAACGTGCATTGAAGGTACACGGATGGCCTTTGCCCATGTCAAAACATACTGGGCGAAGATGAAGGCCACAGACGTTGCAGCGAGGAGTCCCCTCAAGGGTAAGGACCATCACACACCCGAACATTATTTCAAGGACGTCTTAGAGGGTGCCCGCTTGATAGAGGGTCAGTGCTCGAAAGATATGATATTCGAATGAAATGTATTAAAATTGTAAAAGACAATATTATGATAACTTTATGATATTTGCTTAAAAGCTTTTGGTTCCTCCTGTGCGGCCCTTTTTGTATAATCTGAAAGTTTTCCAGTCGTCGGCTTCAGCCCCCTCGTAGAAAATACGGGGGTGTTCGAAAAAGCATTTGATCACTCTTAACCAAACGTCTTGGTCCCTGAAGGAGGTGTCAATGCGGTGAACGAGGCAATCAGACTATATGGAGTTAACACTTTCACTTAGCCATATGAGTTTAATGGTGAGTCTACGATATAAACCCTGGTATGTATGTGGTTATCCCAATGTGGTGCGTGTACATGTATGACCTGAAGAAAGGTCCTTCGTGTAATACGGGGGAACCGTGAAAGATTCCGATAAGTCGTCGAGTGGTTGACCAGCTCTCGCTGCATCATGATAGTCAGTTTTCAGCTTTCTCTATTGAGGTGTTTTGACCAGATGAACCGGAAACACAATCACAGTAGTTCTCCCTTTACTACCTTAGCCGATAGAGCGGAACGTAAGGTAGCAAGCACAGGAGCTGGGCAACCCAACTATTGACCCAAGACATGATTCGGAGCTGATGCATATAAGGCCAAACTCGCGACGCCGAAGTATGCTATAATGCTGTTCGGACTTGTTGGCAATTTATTTTGTTCCCCTATCGAGCCCCTAGCGAGTTATGTCGGTGCGTGTGAAATAACACGAGGAGCAAAATGCGGTTTTTTAGAGAAAAGTGAATACTTGATACTGATAATATTCACTAGAACTTGAGTGATATGCCAATCATTGTTTTGTATATAACAACGCCACGACCCCGGCTATTTGACATGCCAAGGGTCGACGGCTGAGGTAGAAGTCACTTTACAGGCTCACAAAATAGAAAGTGCGGTATACAAAAAGTTGTTTTGGACCTCCTGTCGCACGTCTGCGCCGCCTTTCCTTGATGAAGAGGTTCCTTAAAGGGAGTAGCTTTTGGATGAATGTACAAACCGGAACTCCGATAGAGTCGGTGAGATGACCAGCCTGCGAGTCACCTATGGTAAAGGATAATGAAAAAAGAAAAGAGTGGTTTAGAAAAGAAAAGAAGGAGGTTATGGGAGTACTTGTAGGCCCGTCCGTATTGTGCCTCCGCCGATGCCCATGGTATTTTAAGTGCGTAGTTATGTATGCACGGTAGATATTTCGCGGGTGTATGAGGCGGACTTGTAACACCCACGATGCGGCTATGTCCCACGTGTCGGAGCACGACTTAGAGGCATAACCGCATAGTAGGCATGTCACAAGAGGGGTAATCTTTACACATCCCATGTACTGAATAAGAAAGGGATAAAGAGATGGCTTACAATCGCCACTTCACACAATACATAAATATAGCATTACATCATCCAGAATACAAACAAGGTCCAACTACGGAACCAAAATAAAGAAGGACCACCCCTATTGCTAGATCCCCGATCGCCCCAACTGGGCTCCACTACTGATCGAAAGGAAACAAAACAACACAACGAACACAAACTTCATCGAGCTCCCACTCGAGCTGGGTTGTGTCACCTGCACTGGTATCATCGGCACCTGCAACTGTTGGGAAGTATCTGTGAGTCATGGGGACTCAGCAATCTCATACCCTCGCCATCAAGACTATTTAAGCTTATGGGTAGGGAAAAAGGGTAGTGAGGTGGAGCTGCAGCAAGCACTAGCATATATGGTGGCTAACTTACGCAAATAAGAGCGAGAAGAGAAGCAAAGCATGGTCGTGAACTAGAAGTGATCAAGAAGTGATCCTGAAAACTAACATTACGTTCAAGCATAACACGAGAACTGTGTCCACTTCCTGGACTCCGCCGGAAAGAGACCATCATGGCTACACACGCGGTTGATTCATTTTAAATTAAGTTAAGTGTCAGGTTTTCTGACAGGTTCGGACCAACACTTAGACAAGCACTGGCCCGGGGGGGTTAAAATAAAGATGATCCTTGAGTCTGCAGAACCCAAGGGGAAAAGGCTAGGTGGCAAAAGGTAAAACCAAGGTTGGGCCTTGCTGGAGGAGTTTTATTCAAAGCGAACTGTCAAGGGGTTCCCATAACACCCAACCGCGTAAAGGACGCAAAATCAAGGAACATAACACTGGTATGACAGAAACTAGGGCGGCAAGAGTGGAACAAAACACCAGGCATAAGGCCGAGCCTTCCACCCTTTACCAAGTATATAGATGCATTAAACTAAACAAGATATAATAATGATATCCCAACAAATATCCATGTTCCAACATGGAACAAACTCCATCTTCACCTGCAACTAGCAACGCTATAAGAGGGGCTGAGCAAAAGCGGTAACATAGCCAAACAACGGTTTGCTAGGTAAGGTGGGTTAGAGGCTGTCATGGCAAATGGGAGGCATGATATAGCAAGTGGTAGGTATCGCGGCATAGCAAAAGAGCGAGCAACTAGCAAGCAAAGATAGAAGTGATTTCGAGGGTATGGTCATCTTGCCTGCAAAGTTCTCCGAGTTGACGAAAGCTTGAACCTTGTAAGCGTACTCAATGGGTTCCTCAATCACGTAATCGTCTCCCGGCTCTACCTAAAGCTAGAACACACGCAAAGGAAACAACAATCAACCACGGTGCAATGCGCAGGCAACATGATGCAAAACATGGCATGATATGCGGGATGTGATATGCAATGCATATGCGTGCTTCGGAAGGGAAAGATTGAACCAGGCCTCAACTTGGCAAACCAAGTGTGCCGCTGGAAAGATGAGTTAATTTCGGTCGAAATCGATATAAAGATCACCGGAATCGGATGGACGGTTTGCAAATGGCAAGCAAAACAAGAATGGCACAATTCTGCGATTAACATCACGATGCCATCTAGAATGCAACAAGAAACTAAGCTACTGCACTCCAACATAGCAACAAAGCATATGGCAGTGATCTACTCAAGATGCTTGACAAAATATGAACACTGAGCTACGGCTAAAACACACAAGAGCAGGTTCAAACAAGCATGGCAAAAGTGCAAAAGATATCAGTATCACAGACTTTGTGAAAATACTAACATGTCAGGAATTAACATCAGGGAGCAATGTTTAGAGCAAGATAACAACATGCTACAGGAACATAACATAGCAATACAAGGCATGGCATGAATATACTCAAATCATAGAACAAAAGTCCCTTACTGACCATAAGCCAAAAAGGCACAGAAGATATGATGGCACCCATGTAAACATAGCAAGTTTCGTTAACAGATTTAGACTTAGCAGAAAATTGGACGTGGCAAAAACAGAGTTATGAAGGCCTCTTTGCGAGCTCGATTCACTCACCACAAGGCATTGCATGACAAAATAAGCATAGCATCAGCAAGAAGACAAGTTTATGAAGCTAACCAAAGCAAGAGCAAGTTCATAGCATGCATGGATCAACTACAACAACCATGGCAAAATTGATTAACATGTAAAAAATCTGCCAGGAACATTTTATAGCAAAAGTAGAGCAAGATTAAGTCATGCTAGGGCACTCCATAAATGCAAATAGAGGCATGGATGGATAGAGCATAACCGTATGTCCAAATCATCCTTACTGAACATACTCAAAAGAAGCATGGATCTCACTGTAGCAACATAAATACATGGCATAAAAATAACAGCAGAGCAATGACTTAGTAAAATCCTGAGATCCTGAAAACAACAATATTACGAGAGCTACTTTGCATGCATGTGCTAGTCACCACAAAGATCACAAAAATACATGGCATACACCCCTGTAAAGATGGCATGGCATAGACCAAAATACATGTAGAGCTCATGACTTGAAAATATGCCAGAAAAAGACTTGGAGGAAAATCTCACCCTCCGGATCTAGGGTTGACCCGGCATGAATTTCAATGCAGATCCGGGCTTGCCGGAGTTTGTCGCGGGAGGAGACGTGGAGGCGGCCAGAGGAGGGCCGGCGGGTCAGATCCGGCCCGGACATCGCCGGATCCGGGCGCGGCTACGGCGGGGAGGCACGCTCCGGCCAGTGGCGACGGGCGGGAACTCAAGCGTGGAGGCGCGTCGCAAGGCGGTGCGGACTCCCGGCGGCGAGCGGGCGACGGTGGCATCACCTGCGCGGTGCGGCGGCGGGCAGAGCCCCTAGCGGTGGCAAGCGGAGGGCGCGGGTGCGCGCGGTCGGGCCGGGCGCGCCGGCCGTGGGCGTGTCGACACGTGGCACGACGCGGTTGGAGGATAGCGAGGGCGTGGGCGTGTCGACACGTGGCACGACACGGTTGGAGGATAGCGACGGCGTGGTGACGTGGCAGCACTGGATTGGCCGGAGCGAGGTGGACGACGGACATGTCCGGCTCGGATGGACATGTCCGGCGGCGCGGTGGAGAAGGGCTAGGGTTTGTACTGCGCAAAAAATGGAAGGGGAGGTGTTTATATAGGTAGAGGGAGGTAGGAATGTCCAAATGAGGTGTAGTTTTCTCCCACGCGGTCGTGATCGAACGGCCGAGAGGATGGAGGGGGTTTGGATGGGTCATTGGGCCACTTTAGAGGGGTGTTGGGCTGCAACACACACGAGGCCTTTACGGTTCCCCGGTTAACCGTTGGAGTATCAAACGGACTCCAAATGGCACGAAACTTGACAGGCGGTCTGTCGGTGGTGTACCAAGGCCGCTTAGAAAATCTTGGTCCATTCCAAGAAAGTTTAACACCCATTCACGAAAAGAGGCAAAAGGGGGCGCCGGAGGACGTAGGAGTGTTGGATTGCAAAACGGAAAACGGGGAAAATGCTCGGATGCATGAGACGATCACGTATGCAAATGCGATGCACAAGATGACATGATATGGAATGCATGACATGAACAAAAGCAAAAAGAAGAAAAACCCAACCACGAAGGGAAAACATATCGCATCTCCGGAAAAGGCAAGAGTCGGAGTTACAAATATGGAAAGTTGTATCCGGGGTGTTACAGGACGGCTGAAGCCGAACTACTAGTCCAACTCCATAATTGCTTGGTCCTGCTGAATGGGGACCGGCGGCTTAATGGCCGACAAGGTATGCGGTTTAATAATACCGATTTTCTCTTCGATTGGAAGGAACGTAGTATGATCTTCGGTCTGGAGGGAGTGTGTCTCATGCTCCTCTGTAGGGACGTGTGTCACGTATACCATGTTCACTGTTTTTACCTCAGGAGGAAATTGCTTTTGACCCCTGGTATTTGGTTGGTGAGTCTCTTCGTCATCGCTATCACTGAGCGGCCTTTTCCCGTTGTGTTCGGCGTTGAGCTTGCCGGCCTGCTTGAAGACCCAATAGCTTCTGTTGGTGTGATTAGCTGGTTTATCGAGGTTGCCATGAATTTGGCAGGGCCGATCCAATATCTTGTCTAAATTGGATGGTTCATCTCTATTTGCCTTGAATGACTTTTTTTGTTGACCGGGTTTGGGGCCGCTGAATCCGGTGTTGACCGATGTGTCGCGCGTTCTTTCATTATCATTGCAACGTTTGTGTTTGTTGCGTCGAGGTTTGCCATTGCCGTTTCGGACTTCAGAAGTGCCCGGATCGTTGGTGTTGTTGCTTCTACGAGCGAGCCAGCTATCTTCTCCCGCGCAAAAGCGGGTCATCAGAGCGGTAAGGCTGACATAGATTTTGGTTTTTCTTCACTGATGTGGCGGGCGAGCCACTTGTCCCGGACGCTGTGTTTGAAGGCTGCTAGGGCTTCCGTGTCCGGATAGTCGACGATTTGGTTCTTTTTAACTAAGAACCTAGTCCAGAGCTTCCTGGCTGACTCTCCGGCTTGTTGAACTATGTGGCTTAGGTCATCGGCGTCTGGTGGCCGGACATATGTACCTTGGAAGTTGTCGCGGAAGGCGTCTTCCAAATCCTCCCAACTGCCAATAGAGTTTTCGGGCAGACTGTTTAACCAGTGCCGAGCTGGACCTCTGAGTTTTAACGGGAGGTATTTGATGGCATGAAGGTCATCTTCGTGGGTCATGTGGATATGGAGAAGGAAATCCTCGATCCATACCACGGGATCAGTTGTTCCATCATATGATTCGATATTCATGGGTTTAAACCCTTCTGGGAATTCGTGCTCCATTACTTCTTCTGTGAAGCAAAGAGGGTGTGCGGCGCCTCTATGTTGGGCCACATTGCGACGTAGCTCCGATGGAGTCCGTCTACGGTTTTCGGCCCGGGTGTGACTGGGCTTGTCACGTCCGAATAGATAGTCGTCGTCACATCCTTGCGATCCGTAGATCGATCTGGTATGTCCTGCTCTATTGTCCAGGTCCTGCCGAAGGTCATGTGTGTGACCACGAGCTGTGTTGTCTCTGCCTTTACGGTGAGGTGGGGCGGGCTGGTGTTCGGCTTGAGTTGCGGCTTTGTCCTGACCGTGTTGTGGTCGATTAGCCGCCTTGTGCGGTGATAGTATGGGCTCCGGCACCTCATCATCGAACTGAGGTAGCAATTTGTGCTTCGGGTAGCTTTTGGCCGGGAGCTTGAGGCCATGTTCTTCGGCTGCTAGGACATCAGTCCATCTGTCGTTGAGCAGATCTTGGTCAGCTTGAAGCTGCTGCTGCTTCTTTTTTAGGCTCCTTGCAGTGGCTATTAGCCGGCGCTTAAAGCGCTCCTGCTCCTGAGGTTCCTCAGGCACGATAAAATTCTCGCTACCGAGGCTCACCTCATCATCGGAGAGTGGAAGATAATTACTATCCTCCAAGTCATCGTTTATGACATGTTCGTCAGGGCCAACTTGCCCATTTTCATGTTCCTCCTGTTCGGAGGTTATCTCAACGGGGTCTTCGTTATTTTTGGCATCGTCCGGAGTGTTATTTTCCCCTGTTCCCGTATCGTCGCCTTTTCCATGACGCGACTTAGAGCGGCGCCGCTGACGCCAGCGTTTTGGTTGTTTCACAGGAGGTTCGTCCTCGACTGGATCTTCTTTGTCATCGTCGTTAGTTCTTTTAGATGTATCCACCATGTACACGTCGTAAGAAGAGGTGGTCGTCCAGCGTCCGGTAAATGACGGGTCTTGGTCCGGCTCCTCATCATCATCGTTGTCCATACCATCGATGTCTTCGGAGCCGTAATCGAGCGTGTCGGTTAAGTCTTTGATAGTGTGTATGAAGTGGGCGGTGGGTGGGAAGCAAAATTCTCCATCGTCGGCCTCCGGTTCGAACCGGATACAATTCGGTTGTGAGCCCCCTGCTAAGGATAGAGCTCTTAATGAGTTTAACACGTCGCCCAAAGGTGAGTGCCGGAAGATATCCGCGGAGCTGAATTTGATGATCGATGACCGATCAAGCTCAACGTACATGGACGCGCGAGGTTCGGAACCTGTAGCGGGAGACGAGTCCATGGTTCCGGTGACACAGGGGTCACTTGAAGTTAAGTCTGTGTGCGGCTCCAACCCTGTTGAGTCTGCGACTTCCGCGGCGGGGTTGAGCTTCCCGTCTTCGGATGGCGTGATCTGCTCCGGATCTAAGGCCAGTGCCACTACAGGTACTATCTCCTGCGTATGGACCGATGACAGATTTACGTCATGTTCATCGTGGCGGCAAGGAGCGGCTGCCGTGGTCTTGAATCCACCGAAGATCAAGTCTCCACGGATGTCCGCGACGTAGTTCAAGCTTCAAATCTGACCTGGTGGCCAGGGGCGTAGTTTTCGATCTGCTCCAGGTGGCCAAGCGAGTTGGCCCACAGTGCGAAGCCACCGAACACGAAGAGTCCAGCGAGGAAGACTTCCCCTTGGACAACATCGTTGTAGATGATTGAAGAAGCCATCAAACCTTTTAATGATGACACAGTGGAACTTCCAATGAAAACACCAATGTCGGTGTCAAAACCGGGGATCTCGGGTAGGGGGTCCCGAACTATGTGTCTAAGGTCGATGGTAACAAGAGACGGGGGACACCATGTTTACCCAGGTTTGGGCCCTCTCTATGGAGGTAATACCCTACTTCCTGCTTAATTGATCTTGATGAATATGAGTATTACAAGAGTTGATCTACCACGAGATCGTAATGGCTAAACCCTAAAAGTCTAGCCCGACTGACTATGATTATGTGAATATATGTCTACGGACCTAGCCCTCCGGTTTATATAGACACCAGAGGGATCTAGGGTTACATAAGGTCGGTCACAGAGAAAGGAATCTTCATATTTGATCGCCAAGCCTGCCCTCCACGCCAAGGAGAGTCCCATCCGGACATGGGTAGAGTCTTCGGCCTTTGTATCTTCACAGCCCATTAGTCCGGCCCATGTCTAATAGCTCAGACGCCCGAGGACCCCTTAGTCCAGGACTCCCTCACTCGCCGACCCCTAGCAGTCCTCAGATCTGTCCAATTCTAGAATATGCAAAGACATAGTAGGACCCCAGTTTGAGATCAGCAAAAAATATTGTTGGGGCGGCCGACGAACTTATGTTAAGCAAGTTATTCAAATTTGCATTACATTTGCTGCTTGGAGATTGCATCGTGCATCTTGGTGAGTAATTTTAATGATTTAATTTTGTAGAAGTTTATACAAAGATTTTCTTGATCATCATGTGCAGAGGTTCGATGGTTATGTGTAGAGGTTGGATGGTTAGAGGGACAGTGGTATCCCCAGCCCACGTGCTCGTATTATTCCTGAATTTATTTCAGGATTTCCGGTCATGCGCTTTCAGTGGGAGGAGACGTTTCTGTCAATGATGCCATCTCAATCTCTCGAAGGTGCTCACAGAGGTAGGGTGTGCATGTGTACATTCATAGGGGTGAGTGTATGCGTGTATGTATGAGCGCTTACGTCTATACTGTGTTCAAAAAAAATCATGTGCAGAGATAATTCTGTATTTTGAAGAAAGTTTTCTTCTTAAGAAACAAAGATAGTTAATTTTGATTCAAGTCCAATAATGTTTTTCTCAATTCCTTGTGAAATCTATGAAAGTGGTATATATTTGATCGAATAAAAACTTTATAGACCAATGTTATATACATATATGAATAATACCATTTTTTGTATTTTTAAGGATCAACGTTGTAGCCCGTTTATAGAACAATGTTATATACATATATAAATAATATCATTTTTTGTGCTTTTAAGGATCAACGTTGTAGCCCGTTAGTTTCACACCAATGGGAAGATAAGCGAGGTGTAGAATTGTATTGAATAATTGTTGATGCAATATTGTGTCGGTACAAGAAGTATATATAAGAGCTAAGCCGCACCTGACCTAGCCTTATTACAAATCGAGTAGGAGTCATAATCCTAATACAAGTTGTATTCTAACATCCCCCGCAGTGTCAACGGTAGGCTCGATGACGTTGAGACTGAAACGGATGTCTTGAAACGGAGTAGTCGCCAGGCCTTTAGTAAAGATATCAGCAAACTGAGCAGAAGTAGGCACGTGGAGAACGCGAACTTGACTGAGAGCCACCTTCTCTCGAACAAAATGAATGTCAATCTCAATATGCTTGGTGCGACGGTGTTGAACCGGATTCCCTGACATGTAGATAGCTGAAATATTATCACAGTAAACAATGGTAGCTTGCTCAATAGGACGGTGCAGCTCCGACAGCAACTGTCGCAACCAAACCGTATCAGCAACCGCATGAGCCACAGCGCGGTACCCAGCTTCAGCAGACGAGTGGGAGACCATAACCTGCCTTTTTTAAGACCAAGAAACCAAATTGTTACCAAGAAAAACACAAAATCTGGATGTGGACCTACGAGTATTTGGACAACCAGCCCAGTCTCCATCAGAGTAAGTTGTCAAGGAGGTGGGAGAGGATTTGTTGATATGAAGACCTAAGTCTAGTGTGCCTTTGAGATACCGAAGAATACGTTTGACATGATTGTAGTGCGGAATACGAGGATCATGCATGTATAAACAAGCTTGTTGGACAGCAAAAAAAATTCAGGACGAGTGAGAGTGAGATACTGAAGTGCACCGGCAAGACTACGATAAAGAGAAGGATTAGAGAAAGGATCACCGTCGGCAGAGAGTTTGGAACCTATATCGACAAGGGTACGGGAAGTTTGACAATCAAGCATACCAGCATGAGAAAGAAGATCTAGAGTGTACTGATGTTGAGACAAGAAAAGACCAGAGGAGTCACGGATAACAGCAATACCTAAGAAGTGGTGAAGAAGACCTAAATCTGTCATAGGGAATTCGTGGCGAAGAAGAGAGATAATATGATCTAAAAATTGTTGTGAGGAAGCTGTGAGGATAATATCATCAACATATAAAAGAAGGTAAGCAGTGTTGTTGTTGTTGTTGTTGTGATGAAAGGTGAAGAGTGAAGTGTCAGAACGGGAAGGGTAAAATCGATGGTTTGAGCATAAGTAGAAAAGTGTTGGAACCAGGCACGTGGTGCTTGTTTAAGACCATAAATAGATTTTTGAATAAGACAAACATGATTAGGATAGGAGGAATGTTCGAAGCCAAGAGGTTGTTGACAATAGACTGTTTCTTGAAGAGAGCCATGAAAAAAAGCATTTTTGACATCTAGTTGATGAATTGGCCAGGATGAAGAGACGGCGATGCTAAGGACAGTGTGAATAGTGCTGGGCTTGACAACTGGAGAGAAAGTCTCATCATAATCGATGCCATGTTGCTGAGAGTAACCACGGCATACCCATCGAGCCTTATAACATGCAAGACTTCCATCAGAATTAAATTTATGGCGAAAAACCCATTTGCCCGAAACGATATTTGTATTGGGAGGACGAGGAACTAACTGCCACGTGTTATTCTGCAGAAGGGCATCATATTCATCTTTCATAGTTGCAGCCCAATTAGGATCTAGGAGAGCTTATTTGTAAGATTTGGGTACAGAGGAAGGAGATAGAGATGCATGAAGATTGAGACGATCTTTTGCAGGTAAACGAAACCCGGACTTGGCACGTGTGCGCATGGTATGATCATTAGTCGGAGCTGGAACGTGAATAGCATGAGCAGGAGGGGTGGGGAATATGTGGTGGACGCGTCCGGCACAGCGGAGGAAGCGGACATGGGAGATGGCGGTGAAGACTGTGGCAGCAGGATGTCTGCTGATAACCCACAAGTATAGGGGATCACAACAACTTTCGAGGGTAGAGTATTCAACCCAAATTTATTGATTCGACACAAGGGGAGCCAAATAATATTCTCAAGTATTAGCAGCTGAGTTGTCAATTCAACCACACCTGGAAACTTAGTATCTGCAGCAAAGTGTTTAGTAGCAAAGTAATATGATAGTGATGGTAACGATAGCAACGGGAAAGTAAATAAGCGTAAACCAGTATATGGAAAGCTCGTAGGCATTGGATCAATGATGGATAATTATGCCGGATGCGGTTCATCATGTAACAGTCATAACATAGGGTGACACAGAACTAGCTCCAATTCGTCAATGTAATGTAGGCATGTATTCCGAATATAGTCATACGTGCTTATGGAAAAGAACTTGCATGCCATCTTTTGTTCTACCCTCCCGTGGCAGTGGGGTCCTAATGAAAACTAAGGGATATTAAGGACTCCTTTTAATAGAGAACCGGGACAAAGCATTAGCACATAGTGAATACATAAACTCCTCAAACTACGGTCATCACCGGTAAGTATCCTGATTATTGTCACTTTGGGGTTAACGGATCATAACACATAATAGGTGACTATAGACTTGCAAGATAGGATCAAGAACTCTCATATATTGATGAAAACATAATAGGTTCAGATCTGAAATCATGGCACTCGGGCCCTAGTGACAAGCATTAAGCATAGCAAAGTCATAGCAACATCAATCTCAGAACATAGTCGATACTAGGGATCAAACCCTAGAAAAACTAACTCGATTACATGATAAATCTCATCCAACCCATCACCGTCCAGCAAGCCTATGATGGAGTTACTCACGCACGATGGTGAGCATCATGAAATTGGTGATGGAGGATGGTTGATGATGACGACGGCGATGAATCCCCCTCTCCGGAGCCCCGGACGGACTCTAGATCAGCCCTCCCGAGAGGTTTTCGGGCTTGGCGGTGGCTCCGTATCGTAAAACACGATGATTTCTTCTCTCCCATTTTTTTCTCCCCGAAAGCAGTTATATAGAGTTGGAGTTGGAGTCGGGGGTATCCAAGGGGCCCACGAGGTAGGGGGCGCGCTCTAGGGGGGGCGCGCCCCACCCTCGTGGCAAGGGTGTGGCCCCCCTGGTCTTCATCTTTGGCGAGGATTTTTTATTATTTATTGTAAGATATTCCGTGGAGTTTCAAGTCATTCCGAGAACTTTTGTTTTCTGCACATAAAACAACATCATGGCAATTCTGCTGAAAACATCGTCAGCCCGGGTTAGTTCCATTCAAATCATACAAGTTAGAGTCCAAAACAAGGGCAAAAGTGTTTGGAAAAGTAGATACGACGGAGACGTATCAACTCCCCCAAGCTTAAACCCTTGCTTGTCCTCAAGCAATTCAATTGACAAACTGAAAGAAATAAAGAAAAACTTTTACAAACTCTATTTGCTCTTGTTGTAAATATGTCAAGCTATCATTCAAGTTTTCAGCAAAGATTATAACTAACCATATTTGCAATAATTCTTAGGTCTCGTGATTACCCATATCAATAGCATAATCAACTAGCAAGCCATAATAATAAATCTCGAATGACAACACTTTCTCAAAACAATCATAATATGATATAACAAGATGGTATCTCGCTAGCCCTTTCTGAGAAAGCAAAACATAAATGGAGAGCACCTTTAAAGATGAAGGACTGACTAGACATTGTAATTCATGGTAAAAGAGATCCAATCATAGTCACACCCAATATAAACTAACAGTGATAAATGCAAATGACAGTTGCGCTCTCCAGGTAGTGCTTTTTAATAAGAGGGTGATGACTCAACATAAAAGTAAATAGATAGGCCCTTCACAAAGGGAAGCAGGGATTTGTAGAGGTGCCAGAGCTCGGTTTTGAAATAGAGGTGAATAAAATTTTGAGCGGTATACATTCATTGTCAACATAACAACCAAGAGATGGCGATATCTTCCATGCTACACACATTATAGGCGGTTCCCAAACAGAATGGTAAAGTTTATACTCCCCCTCCACCAACAAACATCAATCCATGGCTTGCTCGAAACAACGAGTGCCTCCAACATACATTAGGTCCCAGGGGGAGTTTTGTTTGCAATTATTTTGATTTAGTTTGCATAAAGCATGGGACTGGGCATCCCGGTGACCAGCAATTTATCTCGTGAGTGAGGAGCGGAGTCCACTCCTCTTGAGAATAACCCGCCTAACATGGAAGATACAGGCAGCCCTAGTTGATACATGAGCTATTCGAGCATACAAAACAGGATGATTATTTGAAGGTTTAGAGTTTGGCACATACAAATTTACTTGGAACGGCAGGTAGATACCGCATATAGGAAGGTATAGTGGACTCATCTGGACTAACTTTGGGGTTTAAGGGATTGGATGCACAAGCAGTATTCCCGCTTAGTACAGGTGAAGGCTAGCAAAAGACTGGGAAGCGACCAACTAGAGAGCGACAACAGCCATGTACATGCATTAAAATTAATAAACATTGGATGAAAGCATGAGTAGGATATAATCCACCATGAACATAAATATCGTGAAGGCTATGTTGATTTGTTTCAACTACATGCGTGAACATGTGCCAAGTCAAGTCACTTAAATCATTCAGAGGAGGATACCACCCTATCATACCACATCATAACCATTTTAATAGCATGTTGGCATGCAAGGTAAACCATTATAACTCATAGCTAATCAAGCATGGCACAAGCAACTATGATCTCTAATTGTCATTGCAAACATGTTTATTCATAACAAACTGAATCAAGAACGATGAACTCATCATATTTACAAAAACAAAACAGGTCGAGTTCGTACCAGCTTTTCTCATCTCAGTCAGTCCATCATATATCATCATAATTGCCTTTCACTTGCACGACCGAACGATGTGAATAATAATAAGAGTGCACGTGCATTGGACTAAGCTGGAATCTGCGAGCATTCAATAAACAGGAGAAGACAAGGCAATATGGGCTCTTTGTCAGATAAACAATAATGCATATAAGAGCCATTTCAACAATTTAATCATGGTCTTCTCCTACTGACCCCCAAAGAAAAGAAAATAAATAAAACTATTTACACGGGAAAGCTCCCAGCAAGCAAAAGAAGAACAGGAAATATTTTTGGGTTTTCTTTTTAATTACTACAACAAGCATGGAAAGTAAATTAATTAAGATCTACAACTAATTTTTTGGTTTTCTTAAGGTTTATTAAACACACAAGAAGAAAGCATAAAAGAAAATAAACTAGCATGGATGATACAATGAAAAAGTATGAGCACCGGCATCTAACAATGAGTGTGTGTGAACATAAATGTAATGTCGGTGAGAAATACGTACTCCCCCAAGCTTAGGCTTTTGTCCTAAGTTGGTTTATGGCCACGACTGGCCTGGCTGATATCCATAATAATAGTTGGGGTCATACTGCGATGAGGAAGAAGAAGGCTCCGATTGCCACTGGCTGGCAATCATCTCCGAATCCCACTGATAGTTAGACTATCGTGAAGGATCAAATCGTGGTTCTGGTTCTGGCTCCTCGGCTGGTGCAGGGTTCCAATAGGCGTGGATAGCCATCAACGGAACAAGGTACGTGCCTACAGTCAAATCAAACAAAGAAGGAGCAGTCAAGGTAATAGTCTCACGATGATGTTTATTAAAGAACAATTGATATTTAAGCTCTCCTGCCCTATTCTTAACAATAAAATCATGTGTCGCCATACTTTTATAATCTAAATAAACATGAGGCAGCACTTTTTCTTCCTTCTCAGCATGCCTAATAGGTATGTTAAAATGTGCAACTAGGCGTGTAGCATAGATGCCTCCAAAGATGGGACCCTTAGTACGGTTCATACTTAACCGTCTAGCAATAATGCCGCCCATACTAAAAGTGTTATCACTGTATAAACCTTGGAGCAAAATAATAATATCAGGGATACTAAGGTTTCCACAGTTTCCGCGACCAATTAAGCAACGACTAGCAAATAATGCAGAGTAACGTAAGACAGGAAAATGTATGCTAGTGATTTGTGCATCGGGAACCTTCCTAGTTTCCCCTACAGTGATAGTATTGATAAATCCCTCCACATCATCACGATGTGGTTCTTCTGTCTTTCCCTCAAAAGGGACTAAACAAATCTAACAAAAATCATAAAGTGACATCTCCTTATGCTCATCATATAAATGAAACTCCACCGTAGGTGGTGAGTTCCTACAATGAAATGAAAGTTTTGCACAAAGGTATTTGTGAGTAAGATATACTGATCGCATTGGTCGTGGAGGAAAGCGGTGAGGCCTGCATTATGAGCCAACTCATGGAAATCTTCATAAATCCCGGCTGCTCTTAAGAAATCCTCGGAAGGCCATTCACATGCCCAAACCTCCGCGGTGCGCGGCAAATTATACTTAGGCTTCGGTGCATTTTCCTTCAAGCTTTGGCTCGATGAGCCCCTCAATAATCTCCTCATCATTTTCTGAAAAATTCTGAAATCTTTAGTAACTTCAAAATAAAAGTAAACCAAACTCAATAATATTGATAGCAACTACTCCTACAAGTGCCTAGAGCCTATATCATGCATCAAAACTACCTTTGACCATATAAATTTGACATGCAAGCTCAAGAACAGGGTCACCTAAGCAGCAAAAAATTGCAATGAATAAAGCACTAGAACAAAAACTAATTGGACCAATGGAGGAGTCACATACCAAGGAACAATCTCCCCAAGCAGTTTTGTGAGAGGTGCTTTGAGCAAGGAGATCGAAAATGGCAGCAAAACGAGCTTAGACTCGGGTTTGAGCTGGTTTTTCGTGTTTGGGGGAGGAAGAAGGAGTGTGTGGGTGAAAGAATAAGTGGAGGAGGGCCACCATGGGCCCACGAGGCAGGGGGCGCGCCCTCCACCCTCGTGGCAAGGTGGTTGGCCCCCCTGGTGTGTTCTTTGTTCCATAAATCCTCAAATATTCTATAAAAACATATTTAATTTTCAGGGCGTTTAGAGAACTTTTATTTTCGAGGTATTTTTATATTGCACAGATAATCAGATAACAGACAGAAAATTATTTATTTTTACTTTATTTCAACTAAATAACAGAAAGTATAGAGAGGGTACAGAAGGTTGTGCTTCTAGTTTCATCCATCTCATGCTCGTCAAAAGGAATCCACTAACAAGGTTGATCAAGTCTTGTTAACAAACTCATTCCGATTAACATGAAACCGGAGAAATTTCGAATAACACTAGGTTACCTCAACGGGGATATGCACATCCCCAATAATAAGTATATCATATTTCTTCTTGACAGTAGGAAGAGGAAATTCAAAACCTCCAAATATAATGGATGGAATTTTTCTAATAGAATTGATACTATGAACTTGAGGTTGTTTCCTCGGAAAGTGTACCGTATGCTCATTACCATTAACATGAAAAGTGGCATTGCCTTTAGTGCAATCAATAACAGCCCCTGCAGTATTCAAAAAGGGTCTTCCAAGAATAATAGACATACTATCGTCCTCGGGAATATCAAGAATAACAAAGTCCGTTAAAATAGTAACGTTTGCAACTACAACAGGCACATCCTCACAAATACCGACATGTATAGCAGTTGATTTATCATCCATTTGCAAAGATATTTCAGTAGGTGTCAACTTATTCAAGTCAAGTCTACGATATAAAGAGAGAGGCATAACACTAACACCGGCTCCAAGATCACATAAAGCAGTTTTAACATAGTTTCTTTTAATGGAGCATGGTATAGTAGGTACTCCTGGATCTCCAAGTTTCTTTGGTATTCCACACTTAAAAGTATAATTAGCAAGCATGGTGGAAATTTCAGCTTCCGGTATGTTTCTTTTATTTGTAACAATATCTTTCATGTACTTAGCATAAGGATTCATTTTGAGCATATCAGTCAATCGCATACGCAAAAAGATAGGTCTAATCATTTCAGCAAAGCGCTCAAAATCCTCATCATCCTTTTTCTTGGATGGTTTGGGAGGAAAAGGCATGGGTTTCTGAACCTAAGGCTCTCTTTCTTTACCATGTTTCCTAGCAACAAAGTCTTTCTTATCATAACGTTGATTCTTTGATTGTGGGTTATCAAGATCAACAACAGGTTCAATTTCTACATCATTATCATTACTAGGTTGAGTATCATTATGAACATCATCATTAACATTTTTATTAGGTTCATGTTCATTGCCAGATTGTGTTTCAGCATCAGACATAGAGATATCATTTGGATTATCAGGTGGTTCAGCAATAGGTTCACTAGAAGTTTGCACAGTTCTATCATTTTTCTTTTTCTTCTTTTTAGAAGAACTAAGTGCATCAATTTTATATCTCTGAGAATCTTGCTCAATTCTCTTAGGGTGGTCTTCAGGATACAAAGGTTCCCGAGTCATTCTACCAGTTCTAGTAGCCACTTTAACAACATAATCATTTTTCTTACTATTCATCTCATTGAGCAATTCCTTTTGAGCTTTAAGTACTTGTTCTACTTGAGTGCTAACCATAGAAGCATGTTTGCTAACAAGTTTAAGTTCACCTCTAATATTAGCCATATAATCACCCAAGTATTTAATCATATCAACATCTTCTTTTAATTGTCTCCCAAAATAAGCATTGAAGTCTTCTTGTTTAAACATAAAATTATCAAACTCATCCAAGCATTGACTAGCAGTTTTAGTAGGAGGGATTTCAGCTTTATCATATCTATGGAGAGAATTTACCTTTACTACCTGTGTCGGGTTATCGGGGTCTGGGGGTTCTTCAATAAATAAAGGATCAAGATCATATGTTTCTTCAATAGGCGGTAAATTAAGACCATGTATTTCTTTAATAGGAGGTAAATTCTTAACATCTTCTGCTTTAATACATTTTTCTTTCATAGATTTCTTTGCCTCTTGCATATCTTCAGGACCGAGAAATAGAACGCCTCTCTTCTTCGGAGTTGGTTTAGGAATAGGATCATTAATTGGAGCAGGAGCTGGCTCAGGAGGTGCCCAATTATTTTCATTTGTCAACATATTATTCAATAAGATTTTAGCTTCATCCGGTGTTCTTTCCCTGAAAAGAGAACTAGCACAACTATCCAGGTAATCTCTGGAAGCATCGGTTAGTCCATTGTAAAAGATATCAAGTATTTCATTTTTCTTAAGAGGATGATCAGGCAAAGCATTAAGTAACTTGAGAAGCCTCCCCCAAGCTTGTGGGAGACTCTCTTCTTTAATTTGCACAAAGTTATATATTTCCTTTAAAGCAGCTTGTTTCTTATGAGGAGGGAAATATTTAGCAGAGAAATAATAGATCATATCCTGGGGACTACGCACACAACCAGGATCAAGAGAATTAAACCATATCTTAGCATCACCCTTTAATGAGAACGAAAATATTTTAAGGATATAAAAGTAGCAAGATCTCTCATCATTAGTGAACAGGGTAGCTATATCATTTAATTTAGTAAGATGTGCCACAACAGTTTCAGATTCATAGCCATGAAAAGGATCAGATTCAACTAAAGTAATTATATCAGGATCAACATAGAATTCATAATCCTTATCAGTAACACAGATAGGTGAAGTAGCAAAAGCAGGGTCAGGTCTCATCCTAGCATTTAGAGATTGCTTATTCCATTTAGCTAATAACCTTTTGAGTTCATATCTATCTTTGCAAGCTAAAATAGCTAAAGAAGCTTCTTGATCAAATAAATAACCCTCAAGAATAACAAGTGATTCTTCATCATCACTTTCATCTTCATAATCAGATTCAATATTTTCAATCTCTCTAGCCCTAGCAAGTAGTTCCTCGAGAAAATCACTAAGTGGCATAGTAGTATCAGGCATAGAAGTAGTTTCATCATAAGTATCATGTATAGCAGAAGTAGCATCGTCAATAACATGCGACATATCAGAACGAATAGCAGAATCAGGTTTAGGTGTCGCAAGCTAACTCATAACAGAAGGTGAATCAAGTGCAGAGCTAGATGGCAGTTCCTTACCTCCCCTCATAGTTGAGGGATAAATTGTTGTCTTAGCGTCTTTCAAATTCTTCATAGTGTCCAGCAGATACAAATCCCAAGTGACTCAAAGAATAGAGCTATGCTCCCTGGCAACGGCGCCAGAAATTAGTCTTGATAACCCACAAGTATAGGGGATCGCAACAGCTTTCGAGGGTATAGTATTCAACCCAAATTTATTGATTCGACACAAGGGGAGCCAAATAATATTCTCAAGTATTAGCAGCTGAGTTGTCAATTCAACCACACCTGGAAACTTAGTATCTGCAGCAAAGTGTTTAGTAGCAAAGTAATATGATAGTGATGGTAATGATAGCAACGGGAAAGTAAATAAGCGTAAACCAGTATATGGAAAGCTCATAGGCATTGGATCAATGATGGATAATTATGCCGGATGCGGTTCATCATGTAACAATCATAACATAGGGTGACACAGAACTAGCTCCAATTCGTCAATGTAATGTAGGCATGTATTCCGAATATAGTCATACGTGCTTATGGAAAAGAATTTGCATGACATCTTTTGTCCTACCCTCCCGTGGCAGCGGGGTCCTAATGGAAACTAAGGGATATTAAGGCCTCCTTTTAATAGAGAAACGGAACAAAGCATTAGCACATAGTGAATACATGAACTCCTCAAACTATGGTCATCACCGCTAAGTATCCCGATTATTGTCACTTCAGGGTTAACGGATCATAACACATAATAGGTGACTATAGACTTGCAAGATAGGATCAAGAACTCTCATATATTGATGAAAACATAATAGGTTCAGATCTGAAATCATGGCACTTGGGCCCTAGTGACAAGCATTAAGCATAGCAAAGTCATAGCAACATCAATCTTAGAACATAGTGGATACTTGTAACGCCCTCGATGCGGCTATATCTCCCACGTGTCGAAGCACGACTTAGAGGCATAACCGCATTGAAAGCAATGTCGCAAATGAGGTAATCTTCACACAGCCCATGTAATACATAAGGGAAAAAGATACATAGTTGGCTTACAATCGCCACTTCACACAAATACATGAATAAAGCATTACATCAACCAGATACAATCAAGGTCCGACTACAGAACCAAAATAAAAGAAGACTACCCCAATGCTACACAGATCCCCGATCGCCCCCAACTGGGCTCCACTACTGATCAACTAGAACGAAACAACACAAAGGACAAGATCTTTATCGAGCTCCACCTTGAGCTTGGTTGCGTTACCTGTACGGTATCATCGGCACCTGCAAACTGGTTTTGGAAGTATCTGTGAGTCACGGGGACTCAGCAATCTTACACCCTCGCGATCAAGACTATTTAAGCTTATAGGAAGGGTAAAAGGTATGAGGTGGAGCTGCAGCAAGCGACTAGCATATATGGTGGCTAATATACGCAAATGAGAGCGAGAAGAGAAGGCAATGCACGGTCGATAAACTATGATCAAGAAGTGATCCTAGAACAACCTATGTCAAGCATAACTCCAAGACCGTGTTCACTTCCCGGACCCCGCCGAGAAGAGACCATCACGGTTACACACGCGGTTGATGTATTTTAATTAAGATCAACTTCAGGTTTTCTACAACCGGACGTTAACAAATTCCCATCTGCCCATAACCGCGGGCACGGCTTTCGAAAGTTCAAATCCCTGTAGGGGTGTCCCAACTTAGCCTGTCACAAGCTCTCACGGTTAACAAAGGATATTCCTTCTAGCGGGAAGACCCGATCAGACTCGGAATCCCGGTTACAAGACATTTCGACAATGGTAAAACAAGACCAGCAAAGCCGCCCGATGCGCCGACAAATCCCGATAGGAGCTGCACATATCTCGTTCTCAGGGCACACCGGATAGGTCAAGCTACGAGTAAAACCAACCCTCGAGTTGCCCCGAGGTGGCCCCGCCGGCTGCCCGTTTCGGACCAACACTCAGAGGAGCACTGGCCCGCGGGGGTGTTAAAATAAAGATGACCCTCGGGATGCACGACTCCCAAGGGAAAAGGCTAGGTGGCGAATGGTAAAACCAAGGTTGGGCCTTGCTGGAGGAGTTTTATTCAAGGCGAACTGTCAAGGGGTTCCCATTGTAACCCAACCGCGTAAGGAACGCAAAATCCGGGAACATAACACCGATATGACGGAAACTAGGGCGGCAAGAGTGGAACAAAACACCAGGCATAAGGCCGAGCCTTCCACCCTTTACCAAGTATATAGATGCATTAATTAAATTAGAGATATTGTGATATCCCAACAAAATAACCATGTTTCAACATGGAATAAGCTCCAATCTTCACCTGCAACTAACAACGCTATAAGAGGGGCTGAGTAAAGCGGTAACATAGCCAAACAACGGTTTGCTAGGGCAAGGTGGGTTAGAGGCTTGGTTTAACAATATGGGAGGCATGATAAGCAAGTGGTAGGTATCGCAACATAGGCATAGCAAAAGAGCGAGCAACTAGCAAGCAAAGATAGAAATGATTTCGAGGGTATGGCCATCTTGCCTGAAATCCTGCAAGGAAGAAGAACGAGTCCATGAAGAAGATAAACGGGCGTAGTCGAACGGTTCCTCACAAACGTGACGTTATCGGAACCAACCCGAAGAAGCAACACCGGAAAGAAGCACACAACATAGTCAACAACCACTACAACAACATGGCATGATGCACAACAAGTATGATGCATGTCCGGTTTAAAGAAGCATGGCATGGCAAAGTGCACAAACAATACTACAAATTAAGAGGAGCTCATTATGCAACGAAGTTACATATTGAAGAAAACACCACATTCAAGTTATTTAATTCTCTCTTGGTTATGTACTCACCAATATTAAATGTTGTTAAGCATGTCAAGAGGTGAAACATGAGTAGAAAACATAGTTAGGCATTTTAAATGAGGCCGGAAACAACAACAACAATTCCGGTAAATCCCCACATGTGTATAGCAATTTAAAGCAAACAACAATTTTAAACATTTTAATTGTTGTTATCATGATGCGGATGACATGAACAAGTTTATGCAATTTTTATTAAAAGTTGACAAGAGCATTATGAAGCATTTGTCATCGTGGCGGAAACGAAAGGGGTGCCACGATGAAGATAACAAAACGGTGCCATGGCAACGTTCCGGTTCCGACAACTCATTGAGACGTCAGTGCAAAAGAAAATGTGACAGGAGCGTGCAAAAGATGGTGGGGTGATCCCGGTAACCGGGTTCCCACGAGTTAGGGGCATGGAAACGAGTGGCAAAACGGACACGGTGCAGACAAAGGGTGCGTCTTATACAACACAAGCATTCGTTCTCGGATGCCGATCTCGGTGGTTATACCTTTGTAGTGTGAAAGGAGGCAGTTCTCGTTCGTAGAGGGAAGTAGGCGTTCTCGACGACGGTAGTGGAAGTAGTCGATCTCGCATGCTCTAGGGTCGACGGTAGAGGTTCACGTTTCGTAGTCGTTCGGGGTCGCCGATAGTTGTACCCATTCGTGGTTGGACTTGACGGATCCGATACCTCCGGACGTAGTGGTACATGTTCGTTTTTCGGAGAGGTACTTGGCGTACAACGGTCACCGTGGTACTCGTCGGTCCACGAAGTCGTTCTCGTCGGTCTTTGCGAATCGTTCGGGCATCCGTGTGGTCTTGCCGGTGGGGTACTTGGCGCTTGCGGTCCAACTCCGAGGTCTTAGCCGTGTAGTCGAACTTGACGAAAACGGGTCTCGCTGGGGACTTGGCGCATCCATCAGGAACTTGTGGTACTTGGCGAGTTTCACGCTCGGTGACCGTTGGACTTGGCGTCCACTGCAACAGGGCATGATGCAGGGACTTGGCGCGATGCAGGAGCAACGGCCGCGGAACTTGCAGCAGCAGCAGGAGGGGCAGGAACTTGGCACGTTGGTCTCGCGAGGCATGGGGAGGCTCGAGGCGACAACGTCAAGGAGGAAGACCGTCGACATAGCTGCGGGCACCGGGAGGCATGGCTCCAACGGGCAGGGCCGGAGATGAGGTGCAGAAGGGCGGAGAGGGACTCGGCGATGGGGACGGCTTGAAACTGCTGGTGGTGGCGCTTGTGGCCATGGGACGCGAAATCCGAGGTCAAAGGCGAGGCGCGGTGGAGGAGCTTGGCGGCGCGGCGGCCGGACGTAGCAGGGAGTCGCACGAGGAGACTCCGGCGCGACAGGGCAGCGGGTGCCAACAGCAGCGGCGGCTCGTCGGCCGACGGGGCACCATGGTCGCCTGAAGAGGCCGCGACAGGGGGGTCGGGCGAGGCCTGGGCAGCGCTCGTGAGAACTGGACGAGGGGAGAGAGGAAGATGGGATCGGGCACGGGAGGATGAGAGGGAGAGGAGTGGGATCGAGGGAGATGAGATCGGGCGCGCTCTCCCTGGCGGCGCTGGGTGGAAGGGGTACGAGAGGGAGAGGTGCGTGAGGGATCGAAGGAGATGGTGGTCTTGGTCGGGCCTAGTGGCTGCTAGGGTTAGGTCCGGTAGGTGGGCTTGGGGCCGGCCCAGTAGAGAGGAGGGGTGAGCTGGGCTTGCTGGATTGGGCTCTCCCTCTCCTCTCTATCTTCTTTAATTGAAAAGAAAATAGAGAGATAGGAAAAATAAGGGGGCTAGGGAAAAAGAGTTTGAGCAGGAGGACAATTTTCCTAGACTCATAAAAAATAACATGACCACGGAAAAATAGAAGTGGCAAGATTGCAGGAATTAAATTCAAGTTCATTTGAATATAATTCAAATGGTTTTGAATTGGGACTAGGTTCGGTGAGGCCAAAAATGTTCGGGTTTTTGGTGGAGCTCCGGAATATGATGAAAAAAAATATATGGCAATGTTGGAGACCAAGAATTAAGATAACAACGGCATTGGGATATTTTTCAAGTGTGTTTATGGGTGAATCCAAATTATTGGAATATTTAATATAGCTCCCTAATATCGGGAGGATATGTTATAAAGAGAATCACCACGTGAATTCCCTCAGTTTAAATGGATCGAAGATCCATACGGTTTATTTAGTTGAGTTAAGAAAAAGAAATGACATGATGGCATGATGACATGATGCAATGCACATCATACAAAGATGAATGCAACAGACGAAACAAAACACACAATGAAACCCGGAACATATGGAAGTCTTCTCGAGCATCGGTCTCGGGGCGTTACAATACTAGGGATCAAACCCTAACAAAACTAACTCGATTACATGATAAATCTCATCCAACCCATCACCGTCCAACAAGCTTACGATGGAATTACTCACACACGGCGGTGAGCATCATGAAATTGGTGATGGAGGATGGTTGATGATGACGACGGCAATGAATCCCCCTCTCCGGAGCCCCGAACGGACTCCAGATCAGCCCTCCCGAGAGGTTTTAGGGCTTGGCGGCGGCTCCGTATCGTAAAACGCGATGATTTCTTCTCTCCCATTTTTTTTCTCCCCGAAAGCAGTTATATAGAGTTGGAGTTGGAGTCGGGGGGTCTCCAGGGGGCCCACGAGGTAGGGGGCACGCCCTAGGGGGGCGCCCCACCCTCGTGGCAAGGGTGTGGCCCCCTTGTCTTCATCTTTGGCAAGGATTTTTTATTATTTATTGTAAGATATTCCGTGGAGTTTCAGGTCATTCTGAGAACTTTTGTTTTCTGCACATAAAACAACATCATGGCAATTCTATTGAAAACAGCGTCAGTCCGGGTTAGTTCCATTCAAATCATACAAGTTAGAGTCCAAAACAAGGGTAAAAGTGTTTGAAAAAGTAGATACGACGGAGACATATCATCTGCCGCGACAGAGTGTAATGGGTTTTCCTCTGCCGAAACAGAGGTGACGACAGAAGTGGTCGTGGCAGGATCCGCTACCGCGGTAGAGGATTCGGCTGGTTTCGCTGGATAGGTCGGCGGGTGAAAGAAGGGAAGATGATTGCGACGAGAGGGACTAGTGGAGGGCGTGGGTGAGTTGGGATCTAATTGTTGACGCTCAGAAAAGGGAAAAATGTTTTCAGCGAATGTTACATGATGAGACACATGAACACGACCACTAACAGGATCTAGACAACGATAACCCTTGTGCTCGTCAGAGAAATCTAGATGGACACACGGGGTAGAGCGCAGGGAAATTTTGTTAGGAGAAGTGGAGTAAGAGTTTGGGAAACAAAGACAACCGAAGACGCGAACGTCAGAGTAATTTGGATAAGAGAGAAATAAAGAGAAGTAAGGAGTAGTTTGTGGGTTAACTTTGGATGGACAAATATTGAGTAAATATGTGGCCGTGTGGAGGGCCTCAGTCCAGAACTTCGGAGGCATGGAAGATTGAACAAGCAGAGTGTGAATGATGTCATTAAGAGTACGAAGAGAACGCTCGGCTTTGCCGTTTTGAGGGGAGGTATAAGGACAGGAGAAGCGCAAGAGAATTCCATATTGTAGAAAGAAATTTCGATTTTTAAAGTTGTCAAATTCACAACCATTATCACATTGGATGAATCTTATAGGGAGGAAAAAGTGGACCGAGACATAGCGCTGAAAGTTAAGGAATATATTATGAATGTCGGATTTGTTGCATAAAGGAAAAGTCCAAACATAATGAGTAAAATCATCAAGTATCATGAGATAATAATTAAAACTAGATACACTTTCTATGGGTGATGTCCAGAGATCACAATGAAGTAATTCAAAAGGAAAAGTACTAGAGGATTGAGAGGAACTAAAGGGAAGGCGAACATGTTTGCCCAATTGACATGACTGACACATAGAAGGAGAGTCTCTATTACAAGGTATTGAAAATTCACTAAGAAGTGTGGATAACACATTTTTATCGGGATGGCCGAGACGTTGGTGCCACAGATCAACAGAAGCCACCATAGATGTTGGAGGAGCAGCGACCGGCGCACCATGGAGAGAATATAAATCACCGGAGCTATTGAATCGAGCGATCTCGGCTTTGGTTGGGTAGTCCTTCACAGACAAACCAAAGGGGTCAAACTCAACGAAAACATGATTATCAGTGGTGATTTGGCGAACAGAAATCAGATTTTTAATAAGAGCAGGAGCTACAAGAACATCACAAAGAAGCAAAGGTTTAATTGGGGATTGGATTTGAGCCTGACCGACACAGTAAATAGGAATAGAAGATCCATCACCGAGAGTAATAGAGGGAAAATACGAAGGTGTGCAAGAAGAAAGCAAACTACTTGATGCAGACATACGATGAGAAGCACCAGAATCGAAATCCGTACCTGGGTTCCCTTGTGCAGCAAAGTTGTTCATGGCTTGTAGAAAAGCAGCTTGGTCCCAGCTCGGAGTCGAAGTAGAGGCCGGTGTAGTCATGTGAGCTTGCGAGTGTGGTGGCATCAGCAATAGGGCCAGCATCGGCGTCAAGAGAGAGGCACTGAGGGAGTCCTGGATTAGGGGGTCTCCGGACGGCCGGACTATATCCTTTAGCCGGACTGTTGGACTATGAAGATGCAAGATTGAAGACTTCGTCCCGTGTCTGGATGGGACTCTCCTTCGCGTGGAAGGCAAGCTAGGCAATACTGATATGTAGATCTCCTCCCTTGTAACCGACCTTGTGTAAACCCTAGCCCCCTCCGGTGTCTATATAAACTGGAGGGTTTAGTACGTAGGACAACAGATAATCATACCATAGGCTAGCTTCTAGGGTTTAGCCTCTACAATCTCGTGGTAGATCAACTCTTGTAATACTCATATTATCAAGAACAATCAAGCAGGACGTAGGGTATTACCTCCATCAAGAGGGCCCAAAACTGGGTAAACATCGTGTCCCCTGTCTCCTATTACCATCCGCCTTAGACGCACAGTTCGGGACCCCCTACCTGAGATCCGCCGGTTTTGACACCGACAGGCACCATCATTGCACTGCTGCATGTAGGGAGGCGATGGAGCGCCATAGGATGCATAAGGACTGGTGTTGTAGATCAGTGGCACGTAGGAGGGAGCAGTGTGGTACGCAGTCGTCGGCTGTCGAGGCGCGAGGACGAGCGCGTCGGTGTGACGGCGAGCACCGGGCTGCCAGCCACCGGTATAGGCAGGCGGGGCACCGTATGGCGTAGGGGCCGACCAAGGCATAGGCCACGCCTGGACTGGCCCTGTCCATGGGTCAAGAGATGGGCGCCATCCGGGCGGCAATGGTGGTGCAGTTGATGGAGTCGGGGCGGAGCAGGAGCGGGCGCCGTGCGGAACTGCGGTGGCCTAGGGTTTTTGCCCCGGTAGTTGGGACTTGGACGTCAGCCGAATGGTTGAGGAGGTGCTATTGGTGGCGATGGCGGCGTTGATGTAGGCGGGTGAGGAGAAGCAGTGAAGACCTGAAGACGGGAGTCCTTCGTAGTTAGGGCACGATCGGCCCATTGGGGCATCAAGCAAACCTCGGCAAAGGAGGGACGCAGACGCATCATAGGGATGAAGGAGGCCTGCTTCTCGAACCGCTCGCTGAGGCCGACGAGGAGGACGTTGATGAGCTGGCGATCGTCGATTGAATCACCAATTTCGCGGAGTTCATCCACGATCGCCTTGAGGCGTTGGCAGTAGACGCCAATTGGTGAATCACCTTGCACCGTATTCTGAAGCTTGGTGTGGAGATTGTTGGCGTGAGCGTCGACGTTGTCCTGGAAGAGCTGACGAAGGGCTGCCCATAGATCGGCGGCGGAGGCACCGTCACAGTGGACGAGATTGAAGATCTCTGTGGAGACTCGCATGTAGATCCATTGAATAATGGCGAGATCATCCTTGATCCATTGCGGATCATGAAGTTGAGGAAGAGAGTCGTCGATAACATGAGAGTGGAAATTGCATCGCCCAAGGTGGACGTCGAAAAGGTGACGCCAATGGTAGTAGTTGTGAGCAGCGAGGTCTAGGGTTACGGGGATATAGGTGCTAATATCGGAGATGGTGTCGGTGAAGGAGATGGAAGGGGATATTGGTGGAGGTAGAGCTAGAGTAGAGGTAGAGGCGGAGGAGGCCATGGTCGCGGCGACCTTGGCGGCAACGATGGCGGTGCGCCGCTTGAAGTGGTTGGGCGGCGGCAGCGGTGGCGGGGCTGGCAGGTTAGCCATACCCTAGGATCGAAAGTCTGATACCATGTAGAATTGTATTGAATCGACACCTTTCCATGCAAATACCTTGGGCTCCAGCTTAGCATCAGGCAACTCAAAAGGTCAGAGTGACAGCCAATTGTTGACACGGCTCTCCACATCCTGCCAGGATGGCAAAGGGGTCTCGTGACGAGGCCGGGGAGGCTCATTCTTGTCAATCAAGTAATGAGGGGGCGCGCTACACATCATCTCATGATAGCAGAGACACCTAAATGGGCTCTGGAGAGAGTGGACAAGGGGTGTCGAGCATTTTTCTGGGCCGGAACCGAAGCGGTGAATGGAGGCAAATGTGTCATCTCCTGGGCTAGAGTGTGCAGGCCTAAACACTTGGGAGGCTTGGGTGTCATTGACCTGGTTAAGCACGGTATCGCTTTAAGACTCGGATGGGAATGGCTCGGACGCACTGATGATTCCAGGCCGTGGCAAGGCCTCAACTTGACCTCGGACAAAAAGGTGGATCAAGCTTTTGGAAGCCTTGTCAAATGGGAAGTTGGTTCAGGAGGCAAGACCTTGTTCTGGAAAGACCGATGGATACATGGAGCAGCTATTAAAGATTTTGCACCCTTGGTTGTGGCAAAGGTGCGGACACAAGTGGCAAACAGGAGACTTGTGTGAGATGCGATGTACATGCATTCATGGATGGACGATGTAGTGGGTGACCTATGCACTGAGGGTCTCACCCAGTTCATCGGCCTTTGAGAGATTCTCTTGGAAGTTCATTTGGACACTCAGGTCGAGGACTGCCCCATCTGGGCTTGGAACACGCCCGGAGTCTACACGACATCATCTGCGTACAAGATGCTATGCGAGGGAGGAGTCAGATTCCACTGCTTCGGAACCATATGGAAGTGTTGGGCATCGCTTGCGTGCGAGCTATTCATGTGGCTCGAGGTGCAATATCATCTATGGACCTCGGACAGGAGAGCTAGGCACGGTTTGCAAGACCAAGCATCAAAATGTTACATGTGTGACCAGGAGGAGAATACAGTTAACCACATTTTGCTGCAGTGCGTGTTCTCGCGGCAAGTGTGATTCCACTGCACTACTAGGATGGGTTTGACGACCGGCCTTTGCCCAACAAATGACTCAAGATTAGTGCAGTGGTGGACGGATACGAGAAAGCGAATAGATAAGCAGTCTCGGAAAGGCTTTGACACCCTCGTGATGCTAATCTGTTGGACGATATGGAAGCAAAGGAATGTAAGGGTCTTCGGCACGGGCATAATCAAGAACGAATGGGACACATTAGACTCTATCTTTAATGAGCTGAGGACCTGGGCCAAATCAGGAGCTTTCGGAGGACAACCGATCATAGTAGTCGAGTAGAGCTAGGGAGTGGTGTGGAGGCTTGGTTAGGGTCGGTTTGTGACTCCTAACTAGCGATGTGTAATCTCTTGTACATATTTTCTTCTTTCTATAAAGTTAAGGTACGCCATTGGCGTACCCTCAAAAGAAAAGAATTGTATTGAATAATTGTTGATACAATATTGTGCCGGTATAAGAAGTATATATAAGAGCTAAGCCACCCCTGACCTAGCATTATTACAAACCAAGTATGAGTCATAACCCTAACACAAGTTGTATTCTAACACAAGGCACGAGCAAATGTACTATGCACGACGGCAGGTAAACTCTCGAATACCACACAAGCTCAAATTTATTACCATTGCAACGCATGGGATCTGCACGTACAATTTTAATGAACAAGGGATGTGTTTTATATTAATAAATATAAAATTTTCTCCCGTTGCAACGCACGGACATTTGTGCTAGTAAAACAGAAGTTTGCATCTACTGATCTGATGAGTCCTTCCAAAGCTCACCGGAGGGGAACCCACAGGAGGCTTCAAGATTTCTTTGTCATAGTTAACTGACATGAGATACAATCCATGTGGTGGTGCTGACAAGGCCACCTTCGCAAGTTCTTTGCGGTCCTTTGCCGCAATGATTCCCGGGACGATTTCAGGAGGCAGTCCCTCCCTTCCAACTTGAATTAGCAAAGCTACCTGCATTGCCAACATATTATCGAGTTGTTCTGTGGCACAAACATCAGGGATTTCGAGCGTGGGGGGAGAGTGATGATGATCGCAGGTAAAATATAGTACAGCAAGATATCAAGTCCGAAATAACCTAGCATAGCAACCGATGTTTGCAATAACATTACGTGAAAATAAATTATCTCCGCCACAAAAGAAGGCTACCACTTTATAAGCTCAAATATAGCTCTACTCTTGCGCTCTCAGCCACCGGTCTTAACAAAAGAGGGCCTTAGAATTCAGAAGTTCCCTCAAAAACCTTCCCCTATAAGTGCGTTTGGAGGCTCTCCCAATAATTTTATTGGGTTTCACAGGTGTGCGGCTGTAGCAGTTCCCCTATAAACCTCTCCCTAAACTAAGCCTGACATATGTGTCCCACATGTCAGTGGCTAATCTCTTTATATCTTTCCCTCTAGTGTGCACAAAGACACCGGCGGAGCTCCGGCAACCGGCGGCACGGTGGGGCGGCGTGAACGTCTAGCAGCCGGTGGTGGCGTTGCGGGCGGCCAGTGATGTGTACCGGCAAGGCGGTGATGCTGCGGTGGCGCTACTGGCAGATGACGGATAGCGGCGGGTGCGGCGTTGGTGGTCGGCGTGGTGTGGCAGCAAGGCGGCAGTGGTGTGGGCGGCCGGTGGAGAGGCAGTGGCGGCGGGGCCAGCGGCGCAGGCGACCAGTGACGTGTGGTGGCATTGCTCCCCCAACATCAGACGAGATGGTGGCGATGGTGCTTAGGGAGCAACGTCTTTTAAGATTGGACTAACACAAATCCAGTTTCTTTTAGCAATCGGATGAGCATAAACGCAAATATCAGCTCACAAAGTGGAGCATTATTTGCCAGCCAAAAGATCAGGGTGGAAGATCTAGAGATTAAAAATAAATGTTTGCTTCAGCATACTATCGGAGGCTCGGGAGCATCTGGACTCTGCATGCAGCCACTTGGAGATGGTCGCATGGACTATATTCAGCCAATTTAGGTGTCGGCTTAGCAATAGGATTAGTAATGTTAAGTGCCTTGCGCAATATCTATTGTTTGATGTGTATGTCCTGTTTACATTATCTTACTACATTCTATAACTTTGTAATAAAAGCGTTTTGTGCATCAATCGCTGCAGAGGCCGGGGGTACAAACCCCTTTTCAAGAAAGAAAAGTGTCTGGTAGTCAATTCCCTAAAGATATTTCCTGTTGAGTTAGTGAGATAAATATAATCTTCTCCCTCGCAAAAGCTGCAAATACTAGTGCGTAAGTTGGGCATATGATCCAATCATTAGATACCCATTGTACATTCGATCTATGATAAAGTAACCCAGTTGAATGAACTGCTGTTATGCTTCATCGATTATTCTATTTTTAGGGACAAGGTAAAAAGTAAAAGAATGACAATTGTTCCCATGAGTTGGCTAAGGCGCTTGTATCACATGCAGCCATATACCACGTTCCATGCTTATTAAGGATCACGGCAAGTTGGTTTAGCTAGGTTCAGTAGAGAAGGGCGTGTAGTGGTGTATACGCGCAGTCAGCTCCGACCTCCGTGTTGGACCTGGTGCGGCATGATTGTAATGACTCTGTGTTATCTTAATTAATACATACAACATTTTCAAAAGTAAAAGGGTCATGATAAGTTCTTCAATGCTTATATGGTAAGATTATATGAAAAATTGTTAGGAGGTTGTGTTACACTCAGTTTGTTCCATGCAAGGGCTAGCACATGAATCAACAAAGGCAAGCAAAAGGTACCAGGCCCCTACTACCGTACTACTCACAGCTCTTTACTTCTGTTCAGGTGATGTGACATGCAAAAATAACTTAACTTAGGCACATGATTAAACAAGAGATCAAAATTACCATGTTCCTCACTTGTCTGTACAAAAAGCCAGTGCCTTCAACCTCGAGTTGTATGATAGCATCCTGTACGGCAACCAGAAAATGTCAGGTCAAACAAAACACAAATCAAGCAGGTGATACTGAACTCGTAAGGGTAGTAGAAAATCAAACTCGTGGGATAATAAATCACCATCTTAGTAACATCAAAGCGTGATATCTTCTTTATTGGACTGCGCACACGATCATTATGTACTGCATTAGCGAAAGATGTGAAGTCATGTACTCCAACAAAATGATTTGCAGCCTCCTGCATAGCATGTGGATTAAGTTTATGTGCACTGTGGTAAGCATAATTAGTATGGAAGGGGTCCATAACTGCTTCGTTATAGATCTTGTAATGATATATTTTGCTCTTTGTGGATGTGCGAGCATGGAATTCTGGACAAGCTGCGCTAATTTCTCTAACTCGGATATCAGGAGGCAGAAGCCCATTGATTGCAGAATGAAAGCTGTCGAGACAATGGTAGGCAAACGGCGTGGTGAAATGTGCCACCTGCAAAACAACATATGACGTGTTATCACAGCATTTTTAAGCCTACCAACAATGAAGGATATACAAGTACATTTGAGACCGTGTTCCAGTGTAATAAGATAATTAAACCTGACCCTGTGCATGAACACCTGTATCTGTCCTTCCTGCACCAACCAAACAAAGCTCCTTCCGGTCGAGCTTCGTGATGCGTATCAGTGCTTTCTCTAGAAAGCATTGTATAGTTGGAGGTGATGGTTGATACTGCCAACCTAAGAACAATAGTAATTTGAGAATCAGTTGAGATTTCAAAATTCTGAAGTTATGTACCCAATCTTAGTAATGTTAGTATGGAGTCAAGCAACTATATATAACTACAATATAGATGATAGACAGGTTTAATTTGAGGAAATTGCTTCAAAATTGCAGAATTTTCCTCCAGCTAGTTGCTAATAGAACATAAAATAGCTAACAAGGGGTAGTGGTACTGTCACGGCCCAGGCTCCGGAAAACGTAGCCGTGCAGATCCTTGTGTGCCGTGGGTGCAGGGAAGTTAGGATTTGGGAATAACTGGAGGCAAGTCTTCCTCTTTTCTTCTTTATTGATTCTCTGATGCACACGTACTAGGCCTAGGTCCCTTTATATATAGGGCCGGCTGATACAATAACTCAACTTTCCAACTAACACGATGGTTATCGATGGGAATACTTAACTAATTTGATATACCAGCAAACTAAAGATAAAGCCTATCTCTAAGCAGATTTGGGACCCTCCCTGTTTCTGCGCCTGAAGTGCTAGGCCCAGATGACATCACTCCCCACTCTCTTTTTCACCAAATTGGATTTACAATCAGGGTATCAAGCGCGTATGAACCCTGCCGATGGGGAAAAGACGGCTTTTAGGACCCACCAAGGATTGTTTGAGTTCATGGTCATGCCTTTTGGATTGATAACGCCCCAACAACATTCGGCTCTCATGAATGACATCTTACGCCCTTTCCTCCGCCTGTTTGTCTTGGTCATTTTTGATGATATTTTGATTTATACCACTTCTTGGTCAGACCACTTGAGGCATGTCAGATCTGTGCTCTGCTTTCTTCTGAGATCATCACTTGTTTCTCAAATGGCCCAAATGCTTATTCGGTGTCTCCTCAGTGATTTATCTAGGCCACGTCATCAACAGTGAAGGTGTCGCTATGGACCAACTAAAGGTTCAGGTAGTGACCGATGTTGGGAAGTATTAGTATTGGTCTAAGAGTTCTATTAGGCCATGTTTACTTTCCTTGAACCCAAGTCATGTGTAATATATATATGCCCCTTGGGCCATCAATAGAGATAAGTTGTTTTCATAACATGGTATCAGAGCCTAGGTTTTAGGTCCCCTCCGGAGTTGCAGCTTGTCCTCCGATCAAATTTTCTTTTCAGTCTTCGTTGGCCGCTGCACATGAGGGGTGCCTCTGCCCCGGGTCAACGTACGGCAGGCTCCAGATCAGATCACCAAGTTGCAGTCCAGATCGTCCGCCGTCACCACCATCCCCAGGAGGACGCCGCCCCTCAATCACCAAGCCGCTGCCCCAGACGTCCACCCGCTTCTTCTTCAGCTCGAGTCGGCCATGCCTACCGCTGGCTCCCGACGCCTCCCTGTGGTGTCGCCCCACCCAGCCTCGCCGCGCAAGACTCTTGGATCAGCTGCCTGCACTCGCCGCTACTCCCTCCCAGAATGAACGCCGCCGTCGACTTCCAGGTCGCGGGCCCCGCTGCTCCCCGTGCCGGTTTCCGCGTGCCGACGCTCACCTCGCCCTGGCTTCTCACATCCCCGCTGCCCCAACGTGTGCTGCTCTCCTGCTGCTACTGCTCTGCTTACCCAGCCACGAACTGATTCCTTGACGGTGTTGTCCACCATGGATTTCTCCTGCTTGGCCTGCTGCCGCTTCAAGCCCAGTTTTGGACTCCTATAATATGTGAGATTGCTGGCTCCTCTGTTTCCCGTGAGGCATCATATAGAAAAATCATGTTTCTTCCGCTACTCTCTAGTATAATTGCTTTCTAGTCTATATTTTCCGCTGCATCCACCAAATCCGTTGATATCTAGTGTTTCTCATGCCATGCGAGTCCACCATACTTTTGTCTGTCAGCCTTTCTCTGGTCCTAATCCTTTCTATACAACTTTTGTGGCCTACTTGCCCTTGTTGTTTTCTGTAGGATTTTTTGGACTCTTTTTGCATTATCAACCTACGCCCATTGTGCCTTAGCCACCGCGCTTCTTTCGTCCTCGGTTGTAGTAGGCTATGATTCTCTGCGCAATGCTTTATTCTCTTGATGTGCCCACTTTTTTGACAACTCATCTTCTCTTGATACTTCTCTTCTATCTTCAAGTGATGTGGTGTCTTCCTCTGATGTGCCATCTCTCCGTTCTTCCCTTTGGCTTGACTCGACAGGTTTTGAAGACTCTTCATGCTACGACGACACTCTCAAGACGCGGATTTGGATTATCATTTTTTTTAGTGTTACACTTCAAATGCATTGCCATTGCATACGCTTTGCATTTGAGGGGTGGTGTTGGCAAATATTAGTATTGGTCTAAGAGTTCTATTAGGCCATGTTTACTTTCCTTGTATCCCAAGTCATGTGTAATGTATATATGCCCCTTGGGCCTTCAATAGAGATAAGTTGCTTTCATAACACAGCCATTTCCTCGCTCTGTGTTGCATGGATTTTTAGGTCTGGCTGGGTATTACCACCGCTTCATCAAGGATTTTGGTACACTTGCGGCTCCCCTTACAATGTTATTGAAGGCGGGATTTGCTTGGATGAACAAAGCAGAAACATCGTTCCATGTTCTGAAAAAGGCTCTTGTATCATCTCCTGTGCTACAATTGCCTGATTTCAGCTTGGACTTTGTGGTAGAATGTGTTACATCAAGGAAATGGTCCTGTGGCTTTCTTCAGTAAACAGATTGCTCCTCAACACATGCATCTTGCTGCTTATGAACGTGAGCTCATTGGCTTAATGCAGGCTGTGTGTCATTGGCGGCCATATTTATGGGAAAGATCCTTTCTTGTTCGCACAGATCATTATAGTTTGAATTTGTTGTTGGATCAACGTCTGTCAACTATTCCACAGCATCATTGGGTGAGCAAGCTCCTCTGATTTGATTTATGTGTCGAATTTCGCCCTGGTCACCAGAACATTGTGGCAGATGCTTTATCATGTTGCAATGCTGACGAAAGAACAGCCGATCTATGCGCCATCTCCAGTCCACAGTTTCCCCTCTCTGAGAACTTGCGGCAGCAAGGGGATAGTGACGAGGAGCTATCTGAATTAAAGGCCTTCATCTTGGCTGGAACTACTGAGCCTCATTGGAACATAGTTGATCGTTTGGTCACATTCAAGGGGCGTGCAACCTGATGTGCTAATACAAAAATATTAGGAAATAAGTGCACTAATCAGATAAGGGCAAAAAAGAAAACAACATGTGTCACGAGCATGGGTTGAGCGTAGACGATGATTGTGATAGGTAGGAGGCTGGGGACTAGGACCCGTGCGTCCCCCTGTTGGTGGAGCCATGGTAGCAGGAGAGGTGCAGGGGACAGGGCACAGAATTACGTCAGGCAGAAACGGAGAGATCATGATTGGGGATTAGACTTCTTGACTTGACTCATAATAACTCACAAGATCATCAAGACTGTCAAAGAGGAGGCGTGGCATTGGACATGGGCTGGCACCAAAGGCTTAGACACCATTTTACCTGTAACATAATCTCTTGTATCTGGGGCTGAGCATCCCCCCTTCTATCTGCTCATTGGCACCCACATCATCTCCTAGTTGTGTACGTTGTTTGTGGGCTGCCTAACTAATGTTTCTTTCCCCTATCAATGCAATGATACACACCTAGAGTATTCGCCAAAAATAATAACGATGGCTGCCTCATTATATAGGGTTGACCTTACACATAGGACTCAAAGGCAAAGTTGGACTAAGACTCTTCCCTAAACTGAACGTGCAACTACTAAGACACTTGTGGGACATGGACTCGTGCTGCAGCCAACTAGTACTAGGATTCCTTAGCCTTTTAAGCTGGAGGTCTGGATGCATGTTTCCTCCTCTGATACGTAGATCCCCACATGACATCTCTCCCTTCCTTGAGAAGCAGCTCGTCCTTGAGCTGGAATTGTGGATATATCTTCTGTAATTCCCCAGCCTCTTCCCAAGAAGCTCCAGTAGCTGGTAGCCCCTGTCATTAGATGAGAATTTGCAGTTTACCCCTGAGTCACGCGAGATTTGAGGGCCTTCTCTGGAACAGGACACACCCGACCATTGTGAAGCAGAAGCAATGGTGGCGGAACTGCAGGAGCCTCCCCATGGTAAGGCTTCAATAAGCTAACATGAAAGACATCATGAATCCGAGCTTTCTCTGGAAGTTTGAGACGATGCTACTGAACCAATCTGTTCTATGACTTGGTATGATCCACAGAATTGGGGAGCTAGCTTAGAGTGAGCCTTGATTGCCAAAGATGCCACCTGACTATGATGTAAACGCAACCAAACCCATTGTCCAATCTCAAAGCCGAGCCCTCGACGGGGACTGTCAATATTGTCTCTTATAGTATTGTTGTGCCTGCAGGAATCAATCCTAATAACAACAAGAAATTCATCATGGTCTTGGAGAAGAGAATCCACTGCAGTTAGTTTGGCACAGCCTGGCTCATAAGAGTGCAAAGATGGAGGGTCACACCCGTAAACCACCTTGAAAGGTGTCTCCTTAAGGGGGAATGATATGAAGTATTATAGCAATACTCAGCCCATGCCAAGGTTTTCGAGTCGATGAGTCGTTATGGGGTAGCAACTAGTGACGAGTCGAGCCTGGCCAATCGACTAGTCGCGACTAGTCTCGACTAGTCGAGGGGTTTGAGTCAACCCTGGCAGTGCGACTCGTCGACTTAGACTAGTCTAGTCGCGACTCAAAAACAGTGGCCCATGCAAGCCATTGTCGGGGCCGATCACCTGAAAGGCAGCGTAAGTACATAGCAATCACTTTGTTCACGGCCTCTTGTCTGACCATCAGACTGGGGATGAAAAGCTAAGCCTTTTTTAAGCTGTGCACCAGCCAACTGAAAGAGTCCCTCTCAAAAGCGGCTAGTGAAAATTGGATCACGATCAGTCGATCACTGACAATCAATGTTGGCATCCCGTGCAAGAACCACCTCATCAAAGAATACTCTTGCTACGGAAGTAGAGGATAAGGGTGTGCCAAAGGAATAAAGTGTTTGTATTTAGAGAAACTGTCCACTACTGTAAGTATGACCGATTTGCCGTGCACACGCCGTGCACACGCGGGAACCCCTCCACAAAATCCATAGATATGCCGTCCCATATTTGTTGTGGGACTGGCAATGGCTGCAACAGGCCTGCAGGGTGTAAATGATCCCATTTGTGGCGTTGACATCTCACACAAATCTGCACAAACTCCTTAACCAACTTGCGGGCCTGTGGTACATGGAAATCAGCCCGAAGCCGATGTAACGTTTTTTGAATGCCCTCATGACGAACTGTGTGTGCTGCTTCTAGTATTGCTGGTAATGTAGGAGAGGTGGTAGGCACATATACACGTACATCAATGTCTCAAGATCCTAAAAAGAACTACCTCCTTCTCTGGGGCTATAGTTTACAAAGTTCACCCCAATAAGTGTAACCATAAATGTCAAGGACCGTATGCTACTTAAGATCACCATCGATTCTTTGGATACTCACGAAATGAATCATCACTAGGCCAAATTCAAAATACAATGGTTAAAGCACGTCCTAGCGGTGTACGGTAGTTAGTGTCATAAATGACACAACAGTAAAACCTCAAAACCAACAAAATGACAACAAAAAAAGGCATTCATAATAAAATTGACAAGATAAGAAGAAATATCGCATAATTGCCCCGTTATTTCTGGTAAACTCTTCCCTCCGGTAAACCAATCCTACGCACAGTGTATTGAAAAGTTGTTTCGCGGTACTTCATTTCAAAGATGTTATGAGCGCGCTCAACCTAAATTTGTTTTTATTAAACTGATTCGCAAACCACAAATTTTTTGACCCCAAATGTTGCCCGGCAAGCATGCCTTTGTAAAATCAACTTTCTAAGCTTCCATTGCCCAAGAATGTTGCTTCGTGCCAGCCACGAAGCCTACTTATATTTCTCACGCATGTTTCTATGGCAGTAAATTTTTACTTCAACCACTACCACCATGTGCTTCCTTTATTTCTACACTCGTTCTTCTAAAATCACTACCTTGTATGTGCTTCACTCACATGTACTTTTGTTTCTTTTAGTGAAGTTGTATCTTATTCATTTTGCTTCTTGTAGTAATTTTTTGTTTCAACCACTATCAGTGTCTGCTATATTGTTTCAACCAAAGCAAAAAAATCATACAATTTGACTCTGTTACACACAGAAAAACTTGTTTCCAAAGTACTTGAAAATATTACCATTGCAAAGAAAAAACGTTAATATTGGTCACGAAAACTGTTTCCATCTAGCGAACAAATATATTTCCAACGTACTAGAAAAATGATGCTTCCATTGATCAAGAAACATGTTACGTGGCACAAAAAATATGTTTTCATCACAAAATACATCTTGAATCTTGAAAAAAGAAAAATGCAACTAATCTGCTAGATCTATTAGCTAGAAACAAATCGTAATTATCAATCTGTCTCTAGAAAACACGGAACAAGACTACTACTCCCTCCGTTCCAAAATATTTGATGTTTTAGGTTGGTCCTAAGTCAAACTTCTTTAAGTTTGACCAAGTTTGTAGAAAAATATACCAACATCTACAATACCAAATTAGGTTCATTAGACTCAACATAACATATATATATATATATATATATATATATATAGGACAAATTTTATCTACCACCAGTGGTAGTTACCACCACTTGCGTTTGGTATGTTGTATGTAGTATCTGTAAAAACCGAGAGTATGTACGTGTAGTATGTAGTATATAACGATGTTTAGGTAGTATATATACTACTTTTTAGGTAGTATGTACCATATTTTAAGCATGCTCTTTTTTACGTACAAATATGTACGTATTTCATAAATATAACAAAAACTATGGGCTCATATGCAATTTTTTCATGTAACTTGCGTTCAAATATCTTAGATATAGTATATGAACATATTTAGAGTGATAAAGTAGTATATATAGTACCATATGGTAGTATATGAGACATGTGGGGTAACTACCACTAGGTGGTAGGATGTATTTTTCCTAATATATATATATATATATTATCATGAAGTATTATATATACTAATTTATCATTCTAAATATGTTCATATAATATATTTAAGATATTTCAAAGCAAGGTCCATGAAAATATTTCATATCAGCCCATAGTTTTGTTATATTCACGAAATACGTACATATTTATATGTAAAAAGGAGTATACTCAAAATTTGGTCATACTACCTAAAAAGTAGTATATATACTACCCAAACATTGTTATATACTACATACTACGCGTACATACTCTCGGTTTTGACAGATACTACGTACAACATACAAAACGTAAGTGGTGGTAACTACCACTGCTTGTAGGAAACATTTTTCATATTATATATATATATATATATATATATATATATAATATAACTACTAGTAAAAGGAGGTGATATTCTTGGTTTCGTTCCGTTTCGTTTGGTCCCGCTTCAATTAATTTCACATAAGCTATTTGGTTTCATTATTTGCCACCCGTTTTGGCTCAACGAAGAAAGCCCATCTAGCAGCGCACTGTGGGCCAGGTCCGGAGAAAAATAAAATTGCTGATGGGAGGGTTCGATCTCATAACCTGCCAACCGGGCACTCATAGTTTGTCCAACTGACCCAGCTAGAGATATGAGTGGATTTTTTTTCTCCCGTTGCAACGCACGGGCCTTTTTGCTATATATATGTATGTATGTATATATATATATATATATATATATATATATATATATATATATATATATATATGATGTTGTAGATATAAGCACTTTTTTCTATGAAGTTGGTCAAGCTTAAAGAAGTTTAACTTAGGACAAGCCTAAAACTTCAAATGTTTTGGGATGAAGAGAGTAGAAGCTAACAATTCCACCAGGCCCATGTACGCATACTCAGTTAAAATGGACATTCTAATCATATGGCAAATAGTTGGTCCGATGGCAAACTAGTGATCCCCGGTAATAGAAAACCTACCTTCTGCAACCATTTGCTTTCTCTTCTCCCTTCGATGCAACCGTCCTTAGGTAGCGCCGATAACCATTCATCACCACCCCCAAGAATCTAATAATGATCGAATACACAAACACCACCGATCTAAAGAATCCGGGTGCAGAGAAGAGGGGCGAGAAAAACCTTTGAACTTGGTACCGTCGTAGGCGATCACCATCCGCCACTTGTGCGAGCACCCCGCCGCCGCTGAATCTGCGTCGTCCGCCCCCGGGTGCAGCACAGCGCGGAGGCTGCCATCCACGAGCTGTCGCCGCCCGTCGAATATACAGACCAAGAAGCCACTCCATGTGAGATGCGTATGTAGACCGTAGGAAGGAGTGCGCAGAACGACAGGAGGAAAAGGCTTATACCGAGATGTTTCCGGCAGCAGCGGAGACGGCGGCGCGAGGCGGGGTGGCGAGCCGGAGGACGGCTGAACCCAGCATATCCAATTCTCAATCTGATGCGGCTCAAAAAAAAAAAGAACGAGCAGCGGAGATGGCTTTTCCAAACAAAGAAAGCAAAGGAGGAAAGTTCAAAAAAAAAAAAGCAAAGGAGGACGCTCGCTCGACCGATCCCAGCTGGGGATCGGTCACGTCCTGAGCCCGGTCCGATGGCTTAGCCCAACTTCACTGCATGATCCAAATGAACGTTCGGTTTGACCGAATTTTACGCCTTTGGGGCCACAATGAATTCGTTCATGTCCACTTCTGTCTGTTGGATCATGGATACGTTCAGTGGACGGTCGCACTCCAAATCATGTTTGTGTTGGACGTGATAAAAAAACTAAAATAAAATGACTTTAAAAATAAATAAACACAGTTAAAAAAACTTAAAACATGATTTAAGGGGTCATGGCCACAAAACGACTCAGTTCCATGGTTCACTTAACGGCCCAGTGCCATAATTAACATAAAAACGAAAAAAATGCCGCCCGCGCGGTTCTGTCGCGCCCGTCGATGTCGGTGTCGTGGCCGTCTTCAGTGGCCACCGATGTCGTCGTCGTCTTTAACGAGATCGACGTAGTCCGGCGGCGTCCAGAGGTGGGTCAGCGGTCCGTGGTGCACGAGGGAGGCGGGCCGGAAGGTGGCAGGTGCCTGCACCACCTCCTCCCGTGGCGAGGCGTCCCGCTCCGGTGACCGTGGCGGTGTGGGGCACCAGTTCACGCCCCCCACGGCGTCCGCCATCTCCGGAGCCATGCACGACCAGTTCTAGTGCTGGCCCACCAGGCCCGGGTGGAACGCGGCCACCGGCGGCTCCTCCATCACCTCCTCCTTCGCCACCATCTCCAGCTCGGGGATGGCGACGTCGCCGGTCACGGAGAGGGCCGTCATCTCCTCGAGGCCCTCCCATTGGCGCTCGTCGTGCGTGCGCATGGAGTCCTCCATGACACGCGCCATGAGACGGGCCTCCTCCTCCGTTGTCATGCGAGGAGGTGGAGCTCGCGTCGAGAGCCGGGCCGCCCTGGCCGCTCACGTCGCTCAGACAGCCCCTGTCGGCGGGCCTCCCCGTCGTCCTCCATCACCCACCGCCAACGCCGTCACTGGCCCGGCGGGAAACGAGCAGCAAGCATCTTCGCTGCACCCCTCGGTGCGGCGGGACGGCCGCATCGCCATCCCATCACTGACTCCGGTCGGCTCATTGTCCCACGCTCGTCGCACGCCCACGAACGCGCAGGCCGCGCTACTCACGGCACACGAGCTCCTGCACTACCGCCTAGTCGACGACCTCTACGAGGACTGGCTGGACCGCATCGCCAAGCTCGTCAGCACAGCTGGGGGCTCACCCACACTATCTCTCTCGCTACCTCGCCCTTCTTCAGTCGCGGGTGACGTAGCCCTGGAGTGCCTCCGCCACCTCCGCACCAAGGCGGCGCCCTGGCAAGAAGACGGGCGGCCCCTCGGCGTGCCCCCGCGTCGGGCACCCGCGCGCGAAGAAGGAAGCTACCAAGAAGTTCCCCGGCCGCAAGAAAACGCTCCTGCACTCCCGGCGCCATCTCATCAAGACCGCGTGCCGCCTGCGATGGCGGTGCGCGGGCATCGAGAGCGGGCCCCGCCTCTGCAAAGGGCCCCGGTGGCCACAGCGGGCTGCCGCGCCTTCACTCCGGAGCTGCTTGGCGTTGTTTGGCTAGGCAAGTTCAAGCCAGACCTGCCTCCTCGCTACGACGGCTTCCCTGACCCTGCGGAGTTCTTGCAGCTCTATGAGCTGAGCATCGAGGCGGCCAACGGCGACGAGAAAGTCATGGCGAACTGGTTCCCCATGGCTCTTGTAGCACCCACGATGCGGCTATATCTCCCACGTATCAAGGCACGACTTAGAGGCATAACCGCATGGTGGTTTTGTCGCAAGAGGAGTAATCTTCACACAATCTCATGTACTATATAAGAGAGGGATACAGAGTTGGCTTACAATCGCCACTTCACACAAATAACAAGTTAAACATACATCATCCAGGTATGACTACGGAACCAAAATAAAAAAAGACAACCCCAAATGCTAGATCCCTGATCGTCCCAACTGGGCTCCACTACTGATCATCAGGAAACGAAACATAGTAACGACCAAGGTCCTCGTCGAACTCCCACTTGAGTTCGGTAGCATCACCTGCACTGGTATCATCAGCACCTGCAACTGTTTGGAAGTATCCGTGAGTCACAAAGACTCAGCAATCTCACACCCATGAGATCAAGACTATTTAAGCTTATGGGTAGGATAAGGTAGTGAGGTGGAGCTGCAGCAAGCACTAAGCTAAAATGGTGGCTAACATACGCAAATAAGACTAAGATGAGAAGCTACACAACGATCGTGAAGCTAGAAATGATCAAGAAGTGATCCTGAAGCTACTTACGTTCAAACATAACCCAAATCGTGTTCACTTCCCGGACTTCGCCGAAAAGAAACCATCACGGCTACACACGCGGTTGATGCCTTTTACTTAAGTCAAGTGTCAAGTTATCTACAACCGGACATTAACAAATTCCCATCTGCCACATAACCGCGGGCATGGCTTTCGAAAGTTTATACCCTGCAGGGGTGTCCCAACTTAGCCCATCACAAACTCTCATGGTCAATGAAGGATATTCCTTCTCCCGGAAAGACCCGATCAGTCTCGGAATCCCGGTTACAAGACATTTCGACAATGGTAAAACAAGACCAGCAAAGCCGCCCGATGTGCCGACAAATCCCGATAGGAGTCGCATGTATCTCGTTCTCAGGGCACACCGGATGAACACTACGTACGGAAACCGAAGATATCCCAAGTTGCCTAGGCACGGCACCGCAAGTGGCTCTGTTTTGGACCAACACTCAGAGGAGCACTGATACGTCTCCGACGTATCTATAATTTTTAATTGCTCCATGCTATATTATCTACTGTTTTGGACTATATTGGGCTTTATTTTCCACTTTTATATTATTTTTGGGACTAACCTATTAACCGGAGGCCCAGCCCAGAATTGATGTTTTTTGCCTATTTCGGTGTTTCGGAGAAACAGAATATCAAACGGAGTCCAAACAGAATGAAACCTTCGGAAACGTGATTTTCTCATCAGATAAGATCCAGGAGACTTGGACCCTCCGTCAAGAAAGCCATGAGGCAGCCACGAGGGTGGAGGGCACCCCCCCTAGGGCGCCCCCCTGCCTTGTGGGCCCCTCGAAACTCCACCGACGTACTTCTTCCTCCTATATATATCCACATACCCCCAAACGATCGGGGACGGAGCCAAAAACCTAATTCCACCGCCGCAACTTTCTGTATCCACGAGATCCCATCTTGGGGCCTGTTCCGGAGCTCCGCCGAAGGGGGCATCGATCACGAAGGGCTTCTACATCATCATCCAAGCCCCTCCGATGAAGTGTGAGTAGTTTATTTCAGACCTACGGGTCCATAGTTAGTAGCTAGATGGCTTCTTCTCTCTTTTTGGATCTCAATACAATGTTCTCCCCCTCTCTCGTGGAGATCTATTCGATGTAATCTTCTTTTTGCGGTGTGTTTGTTGAGAACGATGAATTGTGGGTTTATGATCAAGTCTATTTATGAATAATATTTGAATCTTCTCTGAATTATTTTATGTATGATTGGTTATCTTTGCAAGTCTCTTCAAATTATCAGTTTGGTTTGGCCTACTAGATTGGTTTTTCTTGCCATGGGAGAAGTGCTTAGCTTTGGGTTCGATCTTGCGGTGTCCTTTCCCAGTGACAGAAGGGGCAGCAAGGCACGTATTGTATTGTTGCCATCGAGGATAACAAGATGGGGTTTTTATCATATTGCATGAAACTATCCCTCTACATCATGTCATCTTGCTTAAGGTGTTACTCTGTTTTTAACTTAATACTCTAGATGCATGCTGGATAGCGGTCGATGAGTGGAGTAATAGTAGTAGATGCAGGCATGAGTCGGTATACTTGTCTCGGACATGATGCCTATATACATGATCATACCTAGATATTCTCATAACTATGCTCAATTCTGTCAATTGCTCAACAGTAATTTGTTCACCCACCGTAGAATACTTATGCTCTGGAGAGTAGCCGCTAGTGAAACCTATGGCCCCCGGGTCTCTTTCTCATCATATCAATCTCCATCACTTCATTATTGCTTTTCTTTTACTTTGTTTTTACTTTTTACTTTGCATCTCTATACCAAAAATATTATTTATCATCTCTATCAGATCTCACTTTCGTAAGTGACCGTGAAGGGATTGACAACCCCTAAGCACGTTGGTTGCATTGAGCTATTGTTTTTGTGTAGGTACGAGGGACTCGCGCGTAGCCTCCTACTGGATTGATACCTTGGTTCTCAAAAACTGAGGGAAATACTTACGCTACTTTGCTGCATCATCCTCTCCTCTTCGGGGAAATCCAACGCAGTGCTCAAGAGGTAGCAAGCACTGGCCCGGGGGTTAAAATAAAGATGACCCTTGAGTCTGCAGAACCCAAGGGAAAAAGGCTTAGGTGGCAAATGTAAAACCAAGGTTGGGCCTTGCTGGAGGAGTTTTATTCAAGGCGAACTGTCAAGGAGGTCCCATAACCCCAACCGCGTAAGGAACGCAAAATCAAGGAACATAACACCGGTATGACGAAACTAAGGCGGCAAGAGTGGAACAAAACACCATGCATAAGGCCAAGCCTTCCACCCTTTACAAAGTATATAGATGCGTTAAATTAAATAAGAGATAATGTGATACCCCAACATATCTATGTTCCAACATGGAACAAACTTCAACTTCACCTGCAACTAGCAACGCTATAAAAGGGGCTGAGCAAAAGCGGTAACATAGCCAAACAACGTTTTGCTAGGAAGGTGGGTTAGGGGCTTGACATGGCAATATGGGAGACATGATATAACAAGTGGTAGGTAGCGCGACATAGCGATAGAACGAACTACTAGCAAGCAAAGATAGAAGTGATATCGAGGGTATGGTCATCTTGCCTGAGATCCCGCAAGGAAGAAGAACGAGTCCATGAAGAAGACAAACGGACGTAGTCGAACGGATCCTCACAAATGCGACGTTACCAGAACTAACAAGAAGAAGCAACATAGGAAAGGAGCAAACAACATGGTAAACAACCAAGCATAAACATGGCATGATGCACAATCAAGTATGATGCATGTCCAGTCTAAAGAGGCATGGCACGACAAAGTGCAACAAACAATACTACAAATTAAGTGGAGCTCAATATGCAACGAGTTACATATTGACGAAACACCACATTCAGTTATTTAGTTCACTCCCATTTATGTACCCAACAATATTAAATATTATTAAACATCGCAAGGGGTGATGCATAAATAAATTACACATGTAGGCATTTTAAATGAGGCCGGACACAACAACAATAAATCCGGAAAATCTCCATATGCATATTTAGCAATTTAATGGAAATAACAATTATAACCATTTTAAATGTTGTTATCATGATGCGGATGACATGTGTAGATTTTTTGCAATTTTTGTTAAAAGTTTACATGAGCATATTATGAAGCATTTTTCACCGTGGTGGAAAGAAAGGGTGCCACGGCGACGATAACGAAAATGGTGCCACGGCAACGTTCCAGTTCCGGTAACTCGATTGAGATGCCGGTGAAAAAGAACAAGTGTGCAGAACATGCAAGAGTGACAAGGAGTGATCCCGGTAACCGGGTTCCCATGGGTCGATGGCATGGCAAACCAGGAGGAACGTGCAAGGACATCTCGGACATGGTGCAAACATGATCATCCCATACAACACACATGCATACGGTCCACAGCGTCGTCTCGGGGTTATACCTTCGAAGCGTGCATTTCCGGGGCGGTTCGAGTTCGTCGAGGGAAGTAGAGGAAGTAGTCGTTCCGCGATGGTAGTAGAAGTAGTGGTACTATCGGTCCTCGACGGTAGTGGTACACGTTTTCCTGTAGATGTTCGGGTCAACGAGGGGGTACTTGGCGCAACATAGGTCTCCAGGGTCGTCGGGTACACGTTCACAAAGTAGTCGTACACGTCGACGGTAGTTGTTCACTCAACGGCCTTCAGCGACGGTAGTTGTTCTCATATCGTTGTGGAAGTAGTTGTACATGGTTGCGACGGTAACCGAACATGGCGATCCGGTGGGGTACACTTAAGTCGTCGTGGGAACTCGATGAATCCGAGGTCTTCGGGGTCGACGGTAGTTGTACATCTCATAATAGAACTTGACGGATCCGAGGGCTCCGGGTGTTGTGGTACTTGGCAACAATCGGGGCGGTCTTGACGCATCCGATGTTTCCGAGGGACTTGGCGTGTCCAAAACGTAGAAGCAAAAATGTCTCGGTTGGGAGCACTCGTTCGGGCGTCCTTGGTCTTGTCGGCGATGTACTTGACGAATCCAGAGGCGGTCATCGGTAGTCGAACTTGGTGAATCCAGGTCTGTGCGGGACTTGGCAGGTTCCACACATAGATGCATCGATGGTGCTCGAAGGCAGCAGCAGGGCAGAAGGAAGACGAGGTCAGCCGGCGGCACCGGAACATGGCGGAGCTGCTGGAGCTCGCTGGAGTAGCTACAGGGGAGGCATGGCGGCGCTCGGTGGCCAGTAGGAGGAAGAGCATGGAGCAGGTCGGCGATAGGGAGGCGCGACCATGGGATCGGCGTCGGGGCTCCTAGGCGGCAAGGCAAGCAGTCTAGGAGGCAGCAAGGCGCGGGGACGGCAGGGGTGTGGTCATATCAACATGAACTCGAGGCAAAGGAGGAGCGGGCTTGGGGCGGCCTACAGGTGGCCGGAGACTGGCCGGGGTGGCCGATGGCGGCATCAGCGCGGTGGTGAGCTGGCGCAGCAACGGAGGGCACTAGCGCGGGCTGGCGGCGAAACATGGCGAGGCGAAGGAGGGTCGGCAAGGGCGCGGGCAGGTCGGCGGCGTAGGCCTTCGGTGGGAAGGAGGTGCGGGCGCCGGGACAAGGGGGGTCAAGGGAGAGAAGGGATCGCGCGCGTGGAGCTCTCGCTCCTCTCTGTCTGTAGGTGCGGCGCAAGAGGAGGACAAAGGGAGATGGGATCGAGATGAGATGACTGCGCCTGCGTGAGGATGGCGCTGTGAGGGAGAGAGCGAAGGGAGAGAGTTGGGGATTCTGTCGGGGCTAGGTTTAGAAAGTCCAAATGGGCCTTGGGCCAACTGGTGGTGGGCTGGCTGAGCTTAGGAGGGTTAGCTGGGCCGCTGGTTGCCGCTTCGGAGCAAAAGGCCAACCTTCTTGCTATTTCCTATTTACAGAGGAATAGACAGAAGGAAAAGGGAAGGAAAGACATAGCTAGGGGTTTTGGAAAATGCTGAAACTTCTCTTACTGAGACTAATAATTATACTTAGCCCAAGAAAATAAGTTTCACGCGATATAGAAGAGTTTAATTCAAACTCATTTGAATTTAATTCAAATGGTTTGAACTAGGACAAAATTTAGAAGAGCCCAAAAATGATGAGGATTTTTGGAGGAACCTCGATAAAAGTGATAAGAATTGTTGCCAAGGTTTGGAGGTGAAACTTGAAGTGAAATAGGCATGGGAATTATTTTGCAAGTGTGTTCTGGTTAATTCCAAACTAATGGAATATTTATAATAGCTCCTTAATTATTATGAGGATATGTTATAAAGAGAAATCACCATGTGAATTCCCTCGATTTAAATGGATCGAAGATCCATGCAATTTATTTAGTTGAGTTTAAAAAAATGAAAATACATGATGGCATGATGACATGATGCAATGATGAATGCAACAAACAAACAAATCACACGACAAAACTCGGGATAGCTGGAAGTCTTCTGGAGCATCGGTCTCGGGGCATCACAACTCTCCTCCACTTACAAGAGATCTCGACCCGAGATCTAAGGATGGCACCGGGGAGCAACAGAAGTGGAAGAGGTAAAACAAAGTTGCTTCTTTGACAAACGAGTGAAACCAACAAACCTTGAGAGGTTGAAAACTTGAAAGAAGAACACAACGTAGTTAAACGAAATTGAAAGCACTCCGGTAGAAAAGAGGAACAAGGAACACCATGTGAACCTTGGAGTTTGCAAAGCTATGAATGACGAGCACAATGGACAAGAGGAATTGAAACCACTCTGGTTGAAACGAGATAAACAAGGAACAAGGAAGAACAAATTCGAACAACACTCCGGTTGAAAAGAGATGCAAGACTTGATAAGATGAAAGGAACTTGAACAGAGGACAAAACACTCCTGCTCAATGGATAGACAAGGAAAATAACATGATATTTACAAAATGAGATTATGGGTCGAAGAGAGCAACATCACAATGCCTCTGGAAGAAATGAAAGAATGGAATGAAAGGAACAGAGAAGGAACAACATGTTCTACCTCAAATGAATTTGAGAGAGCAACCTTAAAAGAAGGATTGAACGGAGTTGTTGAAAAATCAGCAACAAAAGAATTAGCTTGTTGTGGGCTTATGAAAAACATCTCAAAATTATGAGGTGACAACCGCCATTAATGGAGACCATTGATTTGATTGAGAGCACCGAAGAGATGAAAAACTTCTTTCACCGCAAGAATAGGAGGAAACTTGGATTATTATTAAGCACCATAATTAGCAACATTCCTTAGGGAAGGCTTTAGGTGAAATCTTTACCAAGATAACTCCAATGGAGGGATTGATAGGTTGAAACGATCTCCTAAACAAAGAGAAAATGATGGATTTAAAATATCTCATTCTTGACAACTTGAATCACGAAGGGAAATTGTCAAGAGTGACATAACACCACCTCAAATGATATTGAAGAAGAATTGCACTTCAGAATGCAAGATGAAGAATGCTTGAGCTCCTCGAACAAGAATCTTGACGAACATTTTGATAATGAATTATATCCTTGATGAACCACCATGTAGAGTCTCCATGAAGAACTCTGGTAAAAAAAGAATGATAAAAAGAAAGAGAAGTTGAAAATACAAGGTGAAGCCTTGCAATGATTGGATGAAGCTTTGCGATGATATAACCGAGAAAAACTTGGAACTCCGGAATAAGAAAGATGAAACAATTGAAACTGAGAATTTGACATGATGAACAACTCTAGAAATAAGAAATTAGATCACTTGGATGAAATAGTAATAAGAATTATGTTATGCGTATCCTTCACCAATTTAAATTGATGACAAGCAACAGATTTGGCATACTACTTATTCTCGTAGGAAGGATTAAGATAGATTGATAGAGGCGGGGTGTCCCAATCTTTCGATGAGATGATAACTATCGATTTGGTGGAGACGACTTTGACGATCCGACTACAAACGTGCACGACGTTGCGCCTTAGCAATCGCTAAACCAACTCCGAGAGGTTATTGACCACGCTGGAGCACGATCAACCTGATCACGAAGGTCTATTCCTGCAAGCAATCGAAGAACATGCAAGAATATGATTAAGCAGTCTGAATATTGCGAGTATGGATGAAGTATTGATAAAAGTGGGGTTTCATCAGCGGTCTTGGTCTGGTCGCTGGACACAAACAAAGTACACGAAGTTGCAGCGATGGCTAACTATTAACTAAATAAAACCCAAGTCTAAACGATGCCTTAAGGGCTATATTTATAGGGAAAAGAGAGGGGATTTTGTCCACCCTTGGCAAGGTGGGACTAAAACACCTCCTAAGTCCTTTCCCCTACAATATGGACTCTAAAAATAGAATACATGGGCCTGACCCAGAATAAGGTCGCGCCACACCAATAATAAGCTATGGACGAAATTTATGAAAGGTCATCTTGTATATTTCGTCCATCTTCTTGTATGTCATCATGATGGCTTCAAAGTCCGGAAATCTCCACTTGAACCTCCATTCTTGTTCTCTTTGCACGCACCTTCTTCTCTGTGCTTGACCATGCTCCAATGTTCAACCTTCTTGTCCGTGCTAGGCCCTTCAATTATAAGCAACACAAACGTATCTAAGTTAGGCAGCATCATATTCTCATGAACACTAGAAACATTACCAAGAAATGAAAGTACCTGATAATTTAATTGGCATATCTGAGCTCTAGCAACTGTTCTAAGAGGTAAAAAAGCAGGGGATATGGGTGTAACTATAGTGGCCATGTCCTCATCATCCTCCCCTTCTTGAAAACAAAGCCGTCCTTGGCGTTGTTTAATCTGAAATCTGGCTAACAAAAGAGACAAGGTGTACACGTTGTATATGTATATGTCATCCATTTTTACTGGTCTTAGTTGGGGCACATGTGACACAGTTATACAAGAGCACCCTTCAAAAGTCGTGAAATATAAAGCCAATATATTATCACAAGAAGTCAAAGGCATGAAAATATTGCAACTCAGTTTGCACAATAAGTGAAGCTCTTATTCATATCAAAAGATTGACAATGCTTATCATTAAACCATCCTAACATTGGTGAATCATCACCAAGATTAGAGGTCATATCAAAATGATTAAACATTGGCACAATTATTTTCAAACGTATTTGATCCAAATATGAGTTATTCCCTGATTCACATGATTCTTTTGCATCAATAGTTAATTCAATGGGCTCACTCAAAATTGTTTGATCACATGGCAAAGCCAAATCATGAACACAGTCCTCTAAAATAGCTGGTGTGATCAAAGTAGTGGGTAGCTCATCGCATGGTTCATTTAATTTGACAAGGCATTCATTATAATCATGTGGAGGTGGAAGATCGGTACCTTTGTCATTACCTCTTATGATCAACAAAGATGATGTAGGCACTCTAGGTGGCGACACGGCACATGGTGGAGGTGATGTAGTGCTCTCAACAATGGATGCTATTTTCATAGGAGACGCAGTGGTGGAAGGAACACCCGTCACAACTCTTGGGATTTTCCCCTTCCGCTTGTTTGTCTTGTGGGAAACACATCTTGTTATCTCCTGTTCAGCTTTGCAAGCAAGACGAAACAAACGGTCCATAGGATAACATGTTTCATGAATTAGTATATCGTGAATGTCACAGTTTAATCCTCCCCAAAATCTATCCATAAAATCTTCTTCACTTTCTTCTAAAGAGGAATGCAGCAAGGTTGTTTGTAAAGTATCATAATATTTTGTTATGGTGTCACTACCTTGTTTTAAATGTTGCAACTTTTTAATCATGTCACGAGTATAATAAGCGGGAACGAATGTATGTCGCATGGCAAGTTTCAAATCATCCCAAGAAGTAGGTATATCATTAGGGTGTAACCAACAATATTCACTTCACCAAACTATAGCATAACCAGTGAAAGAACCAACCGCAACCTTAACTTTTTTACGTTCATCAAAATTATTGGAGGCAAATATATTATTTATGTCAAACTCCTATTTAATATATAAAGCAGGTCTAAAACGGCCATTAAATGATGGTATAGAAATAGTAACCTGATCATGTGCATCTAGATGTTTGTGCACCTCTCGTGACGGTTGTGGTATTTGCATAGGTGGTGGAACGTCTCCCGTGATCGAGAAAGCCCATGAATTGACTCTGGATCTGATGAGGACATCAATACCATTGTTACACCCACAGCCCCTACTGTTACATATACTGGACCAATTACTAGAGCTCGCACACGCCAATTAAATTACCAGGTACTTTCGTTTCTTGGTAATGATTCTAATGTTCATGAGATTATGATGCTGCCTAAATTGGATACATTTGTTTTGCTTACAAATGAAGGGCCTAGCTTGGAGAAGGATGAACATTGGAGCAAGAACACGCATGAAGTTGATGGCATGCGCAAGGGGATCAAGAACGGAGTTACAAGTGATGATTTCAGGACTTTGAAGCCGCCATAAGGAGTGCATGAAGCCTTGGACGAAATATACAAGATGCCACTTCATAATATTCGTCCATAGGCTATTCTAGGTGCTGTGTCACCTTATTAATGGGCCAGGCCCATGTAATTTCGAAATACTTAAGTATAGGCTATTTTTAGAGTCCGTATGTGTGGGGAAACAAGAGTTAGGGTTGGTTTCGGACCCCACCCTCAAGGGCCACGAAATTCCCCCCTCTTCCTCCATATATATAGCCCTTAGGGCGTCGTTTAGACTTTGGGTTTTGTTTAGATTAAAAGTTCGCCATAGCTGCAACTTCGCGTACTTCGTTTGTGTCCAACGACCAGACCAAGACGTCACAGAACCCCACCTTGATCAATAAAGCTTTCATCTTATATTCGCAATATCCCGATTGCAATCTCAGTTTCTTGCTTGTTCTTCGTTTGCTCGCAAGAAACAGACCCTTGTGGTCAGGTTGATCGTGCTCCGGCGTGGTCAATAACCCTCGGAAGTTGGTTTAGCGATTGCTAAGGCGCGACGTCTCGCACGTTCGTAGTCGGATCGTCAAGGTCGACTCCCACAGAAAATGATAGCCACCATCTCATCGAAACATCGGGACGCCTTAGTCTCTATCAAGTGGTATCAGATTTCCAGGTTGCTCGGTGAGATTTTACAGTTTTTCATAGATTAGATCGAGTCTGTTCTTCATACCTACAGTCCACGAAAATGCCAGAAAAAAAATTGGGTTAGTTCATCATATCCGAACCAATCTGAGCCTTTGCATAATCTTTTTAGGGTTTTTGCTTTGTTGAAATTGTTGTTGCATCGTCGTGTCAAGTTGCTGGTCTTAGAGTCTAGTCTTTTAGAGTTTCGAGTTCTGGTCATAAGTTGTCACGCCGCCGCCGCACCATCATCATCGCCCATCTACCATATACCACCATCGCTGCCATATACCACAACCATATATCCACCACCAATCTGAGTTCTTCTCATATTAGGTTTGTTCTTGAGATCAATCTAAATTCCGTTTCGTGTTTCCTTGCCTTCTCATATTATTTTTCCCTATCCTATTTTTAGGCTTTTCTGAGTCTTTTGAGCCACGTGCCATCATAGTGATTTTTTGTCGCACTTTTTCATCGTCGCTGCCCAGATTTCCGAAAAAAAAGTGAAAAAAATTTCGTGCCCATCCTATCAGTTTGACGAGGGAAGAGTTTTGAGACACTCGCCATTATAGTGATTTTTCGCAAAAAAAGAGGAGCGCAAAAAAAAGGAGCGCAAAAAAAAGAGCAAAAAAAAAGAGTTCCAGAGTGTGCTTTTCCCTTATTTACATGCAGCGCCGTGATTTTGTTAGTGTTCTAGGCTCGCGTCTCTAGCACGGTCTAGCCTAGGACCAGCACAGTACCGTCGTTGAGCGTTTATTCAACTTTGCATCTCTGAATTGATTATTGCTGACCCTTTTTGCTACCATACTATAAGCCTTCCCAGCTCCACATACATCTACGTCATGCGTTTGACTCTCCCTGGCAATCGCTCTATCCAAGCTTTTGAGAGTTTTGACTACAACGGTTGCCGATCACCGCCTGCTGCTGGGTAAGAACTGGTAAGAATTTGAGATTTGCTTGACGGATTTGTGACACCCACCACCACCACCACTTGTTAGTAGTCTGTAGGATCATATTCTTGTGTGTTTCTATTGCTGCTAACCATTCCAGGATCACAAGTCGACGAGACTGACTGGGAGAACTTGACGAACAAGGAGCTTCATGATACGTTTCAGCAAATGATGAGTGGACAGGTGCAAGATGTGATAAACAGATTTGAAGAGGCCATGGAGAAGATAGATGGCATGGAGAAGACGTTTGAAACAAAGCTCGATAACAAGTTTGCTGAATTGCTTTCGCGTCTTCCACCACCACCACCGGCTGCTCCTGCCGCACCTCTGCAACAACAGCAACAACATCGACTACCTCCACGTCGGGAAACAGCCCTCCGCCGAGCGAGCCGTGTCCCTCTTCAGTCGGGCCAAACTGATGGTGCTGCTGTTGATACTTCTGTGGCTCCTACTGCTGATGTGGAGGAGGATGATTATGTGGGAGATTATGAGGATGAGGTTGATCAAAATCAGAACTACGTGCCACCACCAGCACAGCAACCACTAGGTCGTCCACATGCAAATAATGGCAATGGTAGGGCTCACCCTCAGGTACGAGATCACGACCATCTCCCTAAACTAAAATTAAATATTCCACCATTTGAGGGTAGATATGTTCCTGATATATATCTTACTTGGGAGTTAGAAACTGAACAACGATTTACATGTTTACAATATCCCGAGGAGAGACGTGTTCCTGCTACTGTTTGTGCTTTCACTAGTTTTGCATGTGTTTGGTGGTCTGAGCATTGTAGATTATATCCTATTCCGGCTATCTGGGCTGCTTTGAAAACTGCTATGCGTATTCGTTGGGTTCCACCATATTATCAACGTGAATTACTTCAAAAATTGCAGCGCTTAAGACAGGGAAAAATTCTGTAGAAGAATATTATCAGGAATTACAAACTGGCATGATTAGATGTGGTATTGTTGAGGAGAATGAAGCTATGCTTGCACGTTTTATGGGTGGATTAAATAGAGAGATTCAGACAATTCTAGAGTATAAGGAGTATACTAATATCACTCGTTTATTCCATCTTGCTTGTAAAGCTGAACGTGAAGTGCAGGATCGACAGGCATTGGCGCGGAGTAACTTTTCTGCAGGTCGACCTTCATCATGGACACCACGTGCATCATCTACTTCCACACGTTCTGCTACACCGGCGCCTCCGTCGGCTGCCACCTCCAACCGTGATACAATAAAGCAGGCACAATCACCACTATCTGCCAAGAGCACACCTTCTGGGCCTGCAAAGAGCTCTTCTTCATCCATGGCATCAACAGGGCAAACACATGATATTATTTGTCGACGTTGCAAGGGTGGAGGTCATTATGCGAGAGAATGCCCATCTAAGCGTGTGATGATTGTTACTGAGGATGGTGGGTATGAGTCCGCTAGTGACTATGATGAGGAGACTTTGGCTCTTATTACACGTGAAGAACATGGTGGAGATGATTCTGATCATGAGACGCAATACATGGCTCCTGAAGATGCTGACAGGTATGAATGTTTAGTTGCTCAACGTGTTTTGAGTGTGCAGGTTACACAAGCTGAGCAAAATCAGAGGCATAATTTGTTCCATACAAAGGGAGTTGTGAAGGAACGTTCTGTTCGCGTGATCATAGATGGAGGGAGCTGCAATAACTTGGCTAGCATGGAGATGGTGGAGAAGCTATCTCTCACCACAAGACCACATCCACATCCTTACTACATCCAATGGTTCAACAACAGCGGCAAGGTTAAGGTAACACGTACTGTTCGTGTGCATTTTAGTATCTCTACATATGCTGATTATGTTGATTGTGATGTGGTACCTATGCAAGCATGTTCCTTATTACTTGGTAGACCATGGCAATTTGATAAAAATTCTGTACACCATGGTAGAAACAATCAGTATACTCTTGTTCATAACGATAAAAATATTACTTTGCTTCCTATGACTCCTGATTCCATTTTGAAAGATGATATTAATAGAGCTAATAAAGCAAAACAGGAGACAAATAAGAGTGAAAATCAGATTGTGGCAAAAGAATTTGAGCACCAAATGAAGCCTAATAATAAACCATCTACTGTTGTTTCTGAAATTAAATTGAAAAGTGCATGTTTACTTGCCACCAAATCTGATACTGATGAGCTAGATTTTAGCAAATCTGTTTGCTATGCTTTTGTGTGCAAAGAGGCATTATTTTCATTCGAGGACGTGCCTTCCTCTTTGCCCCTGCTGTCACTAACATTTTGCAGGAGTTCGCTGACGTCTTTCCACAAGACGTGCCACCGGGATTACCACCTATTCGAGGGATTGAGCATCAAATTGACTTAATTCCCGGTGCTTCGCTACCCAACCGTGCACCATACCGTACCAATCCAGAGGAGACGAAGGAGATTATGCGTCAAGTACAAGAACTGCTCGACAAAGGTTATATACGCGAATCCCTTAGTCCTTGTGCTGTTCCTATCATTTTAGTGCCGAAAAAGGATGGTACGTCACGTATGTGCATTGATTGTAGAGGCATTAATAATATTACTATTCGTTATCGTCATCCTATTCCTAGGCTAGATGATATGCTTGATGAATTGAGTGGCTCTACAATATTCTCCAAAGTTGATTTGCATAGTGGATACCATCAAATTCGTATGAAATTGGGTGATGAATGGAAAACATCATTTAAAACTAAGTTTGGATTATATGAGTGGTTAGTCATGCCTTTTGGGTTAACTAATGCACCTAGTACTTTCATGAGGTTAATGAACGAAGTTTTACGTGCTTTCATTGGACGATTTGTGGTAGTTTACTTTGATGACATATTGATTTATAGCAAATCTTTGGAGGAACATTTGGAACATTTACGTGCTGTTTTTATTGCTCTACGTGATGCACGTTTGTTTGGAAACCTTGGAAAGTGCACCTTTTGCACCGACCGAGTATCTTTTCTTGGCTATGTTGTTACTCCACAGGGAATTGAAGTTGATAAAGCCAAGATTGAAGCTATTGAGAGTTGGCCGCAGCCCAAAACGGTCACACAAGTGAGGAGTTTCCTTGGCCTCGCTGGTTTCTATAGCGTTTTGTGAGAGATTTCGACACCATTGCTGCACCTCTCAACGAGCTTACAAAGAAGGATGTGCCTTTTGTTTGGGGTACCGCACAGGAAGAAGCTTTCATGGTATTGAAAGATAAGTTGACACATGCTCCTTTACTCCAACTTCCTAATTTCAATAAGACTTTTGAGCTTGAATGTGATGCTAGTGGAATTGGATTAGGAGGTGTGTTATTACAAGATGGAAAACTTGTTGCATACTTTTCTGAAAAATTGAGTGGGCCTAGTCTGAACTATTCTACTTATGATAAAGAATTATATGCTCTTGTTCGGACCTTAGAAACATGGCATCATTATTTATGGCCCAAGGAATTTGTTATACATTCTGATCATGAATCTTTGAAACACATTAAAAGTCAAGCAAAACTGAACCGTATACATGCTAAATGGGTTGAATTCATTGAGACTTTCCCTTATGTCATTAAACACAAGAAGGGTAAAGAAAATGTTATTGATGATGCCTTGTCTCGTCGTTATACTATGCTTTCACAACTTGACTTTAAAATATTTGGTTTGGAGACCATCAAAGATCAATATGTTCATGATGCTGAATTTAAAGATGTATTGCAGAATTGTAAGGAAAGTAGAACTTGGAACAAGTTCGTTCTTAACGATGGATTTGTGTTTCGTGCTAACAAGCTATGCATTCCAGCTAGCTCCGTTCGTCTTTTGTTGTTGCAGGAGGCGCATGGAGGAGGATTAATGTGACACTTTGGCGTCAAGAAGACGGAGGATATACTTGCTACACATTTCTTTTGGCCAAAGATGAGATGGGATGTTGAGCGTTTTATTGCTCGCTGCACTACATGTCAAAAAGCTAAGTCACGACTCAATCCTCATGGTTTATATATGCCTTTGCCTGTACCTAGTGTTCCTTGGAAGGATATATCTATGGACTTTGTTTTAGGTTTACCTCGAACAAAGAAGGGGAGGGATAGCATATTTGTTGTCGTGGATAGGTTCTCGAAAATGGCACACTTTATACCATGTCATAAAAGCGATGATGCTGTTAATGTTGCTGATTTGTTCTTTCGTGAAATTATTCGCTTACATGGTGTGACAAATACTATTGTTTCAGATCGTGATACTAAATTTCTTAGCCACTTTTGGAGATGTTTATGGGCTAAGTTGGGGACTAAGCTGCTTTTTAGTACTACTTGTCACCCCCAAACTGATGGACAAACTGAAGTAGTCAATAGAACATTGTCTACTATGCTTAGGGCTGTTTTGAAGAATAACAAGAAAATGTGGAAGAATGCTTGCCTCATATTGAATTTGCTTATAATCGTCCATTGCATTCTACTACTAAGATGTGCCCTTTTGAAATTGTGTATGGTTTCCTACCTCGTGCACCTATTGATTTGTTGCCTCTTCCATCTTCAGAGAAGGTTAATTTTGATGCTAAAGAACGTTCTGAATTGATTGTAAAAATGCATGAGTTAACTAAGGAAAACATTGAGCGTATGAATGCTAAATATAAACTTGCTGGAGATAAGGGTAGAAAACATGTTGTGTTTGCGCCTGGAGATCTTGTTTGGTTACATTTGCGTAAAGATAGATTTCCTAATCTGCGCAAATCAAAGCTAATGCCACGTGCTGATGGTCCTTTTAAGGTGTTAGAGAAAATAAATGATAATGCATATAAACTTGAGCCACCTGTAGATTTTGGGGTTAGTCCCACTTTTAACATTGCAGATTTGAAGCCTTATTTGGGTGAGGAAGATGCGCTTCCGTCGAGGACGACTTCATTTCAAGAAGGGGAGGATGATGAGGACATCAATACCATTGTTACACCCACAGCCCCTACTGTTACATATACTGGACCAATTACTAGAGCTCGCACACGCCAATTAAATTACCAGGTACTTTCGTTTCTTGGTAATGATTCTAATGTTCATGAGATTATGATGCTGCCTAAATTGGATACATTTGTTTTGCTTACAAATGAAGGGCCTAGCTTGGAGAAGGATGAACATTGGAGCAAGAACACGCATGGAAGTTGATGGCATGCGCAAGGGGATCAAGAACGGAGTTACAAGTGATGATTTCAGGACTTTGAAGCCGCCATAAGGAGTGCATGAAGCCTTGGACGAAATATACAAGATGCCACTTCATAATATTCATCCATAGGCTATTCTAGGTGCTGCGTCACCTTATTAATGGGCCAGGCCCATGTAATTTCGAAATACTTAAGTATAGGCTATTTTTAGAGTCCGTATGTGTGGGGAAACAAGAGTTAGGGTTGGTTTCGGACCCCACCCTCAAGGGCCACGAAATTCCCCCCTCTTCCTCCATATATACAGCCCTTAGGGCGTCGTTTAGACTTTGGGTTTTGTTTAGATTAAAAGTTCGCCATAGCTGCAACTTCGCGTACTTCGTTTGTGTCCAACGACCAGACCAAGACGTCACATAACCCCACCTTGATCAATAAAGCTTTCATCTTATATTCGCAATATCCCGATTGCAATCTCAGTTTCTTGCTTGTTCTTCGTTTGCTCGCAGGAAACAGACCCTCGTGGTCAGGTTGATCGTGCTCCGGCGTGGTCAATAACCCTCGGAAGTTGGTTTAGCGATTGCTAAGGCGCGACGTCTCGCACGTTCGTAGTCGGATCGTCAAGGTCGACTCCCACAGAAAACGATAGCCACCATCTCATCGAAACATCGGGACACCTTAGCCTCTATCAGGATCCTGTCATGATTAGTAGAAACAGGAAACAAAATCCAAAAATAATGTTCCTATGAACGACTGAGAAGTGGTGGTAAAACGCTCACAATATAGCAAATCAAAGTCTTACAAGTTCTTACCATGCAACAGGTGGTGATCAGCGACCAGCGATGTCAAATAACTCCAAAGGTTGGGTAAAGCGATTGCCAGGTGAACGTATGTATACACGGTGTAGAAATACTAGTACAAATGCCCGTGCATTGCAACGGGCTAAAAATATCGTAAAACATGCTCCGTGTGACAGTAAGTGCCATTTCTTATATCCAGTTCTGATAAACATTGGTTATAAGTTTATAATATTATCACTTTTTGAAGTATGATGCGTGGACGTAAATAATCCACCCTAACATCTTTCACCTGATTGAAGAGCAGTGGTGCATGGAATAGTCTAGTAATCAGTTTTATCTCTTACTTTTCAGAAAACACAAATATTTCTTTGTTTCAAACTAATTATTATTTTTCAGACTTTTAATCTTTTTATTAGAATTGAAATATGATTACATATTTTTTTGATCAATTTTAATTGATTTTGTTAAAAAATTGGAACATTTTTGTGGGAGTGTTGTGCATTAAAAAAATGTGAACATATTTAAAACATGAATTTTTTAAAGCAATAAGAATTTGAAACACTTTTTATTTTAAAAAACACACACAAGCTCGGTATCCGAAATAAAAAAAGGACTGCTAGTATAAAGTTGGGAAAGTCGTTGGGATGTCCTTTGGTGGCTCCTCCTTCATATATTAACACTATCATCGGGTGGAAGAGGAATGGTGTGAGTGTTTTTAGCGAGATTTATAGACAGTGAAATTGTTATATACTATTTGAGAGTCTAATAACTAATTCAAAAGTATTTTCTTAAAATTTCAAAAGAGTTTCAATGCAAGTGAATTTATTTTGGATGGAAGGGTACTGGTGCATTGAAGTGGGATTGTTTATATACATTATTTGTCAATATTCAAAACAAACATGTTTTTACTATGTTCATTTTTTTTAGAATATGTTGGTTGCTTGGTTTGCAAGAATATATTCTGTTCCTTTTTTTTGCACTATTTGAACTTGGCCCGAAGACCGAACCACACGCACTCGCCGTCATCACCATAAAAATGAAAGCTTTTCTAGTAGGTGCTCATTTAGGATAAAAGTTTTTGCAATCGGCAGCACAGTACAGGTACAAGTTCAGTGAAGGTTTTTGTTCTTTTTCTATGAACTTTTATTTTCGAGATCATAGTCACATGAATATCAGCATATGGCTTACTAAGTTGAAACTGTTACTATCAAAGTGTAAGGCGGTACAGTCAAATAATCACAGTGGACCAATGTGAGGAGGTGACACCTAGCAGATAACCATTTGTTGGAACGCCTAGAACAATCACACATAGATCCAACGTAATTCGGTGCATCCAGTAGCTTCCAGCAACAACGATTGATTTAAGAAAAGGAAGCAATAGGCAGTAAATCCCCACCGAGCCGCACAACATGTCCCTTATCCACACAACATCTCCATTCCTCCGCCTCCATCTTCCTCATGCTACCTCACACCACCAAGCGCTCCTCCTCCTCCTCTTCTCTGTCCAGCGCGCCTTCGTACAGCTTGGCGTAGCCCCGCTGCGGCGACCACCCTGGATCCTCCCCTCCGTGCATCCCCCACCCTCGCATGCCGGCGGATCCCTCGTTGCACAGCCATGGCGGGCCGGCCTGTTCGACACCGCCGTCGCTGTCCCCCACCACCCACCTAGCAGCCAGCAGCGCCCATGAACGTCTTGGCGTTGCCCCGCCCTGCCCCCCAGTTCCCCATCCTACCGTTATCTGGCCGTGCACCCCACAACAGCCGCCCGTGCTGCATGACGATGCGCTCCTCCACTGCTTGAGTGCGCTGTCGTGGGGTCATGTCCGCCCTGGGCCTAGAGAGGACGCCGGGGCCGGTGAGGGACGGTGTCAGGTGCGCCGCCACTTCCGCCCGCCTGCTCCATCGCCTCTGTTATTCCCCATACCCTTTCCCCTCCCGCTCCCCTCGCCGCCGGGGTCCCCCGCTCCCCTGCTCCAACCACCGCAAGTGACCATGGCGGGCTACACGCACGCGTGCTGGATCCCCCGTTCCCCTGCTCCACCACCTGGAATCCCATGGCAGCGGACAAGACAACCTCTGTAGGCGAGCGGGCTCCGACCGCTCGGCTCACCACGCTGCCAGGATCCCCCTGCCCCGTGCTCCATCACCACCAGTGGCCATGACGGGCTACACACCCGCGTGATGGATCCCCCGCTCCCTGCTCCAACACCGCCAGTGGCCACCCGCGCGCCACCGGGAGTCCCATGGCGGCGGCCATGGCGACCTCTACAGAGTACAGACGAGCGGGCTCCAACCGCTCGGGTTTGCCGCCACTCCAGCACTGACCGATGGCCGGCCATGACCATATGCTCATGCTCGGCCGTCTCCGCCCGTGGACCGTGGACGTACTAACTCTGATTTTTTGTTCTGTATGTGTTGACCTCGGACCCTTTTTTTGTATCTTCAGATGTGCTCTCTCTCCTCTCTTCTCTTTGATTTGTTCGTGTCCTTCATAATAGGAGGCTAGGCTCCGCCAAGGACTCGCCAATGTCTAGACCCCCTCCACGCCATCGCCATCTCGCCGGAGATCTGCACCAAGTCCCATCCAGCGCCCACCCTTCGGCCCCGCCCGCATCTCTGTAGCCCGAGCGCTTCAGCCGCCTCGCGCCCCAAGCAAAGGAGAGGAGCTCCCTGCCACAAGCCTTCCTTGGCTCCTGCGGCGTGGACGGGGGCGGCAAGCGGCGGCCTGTGCCCGGCGGTGGAGAGCGCAAATCGATAAGCGGCGGCGGTGCCCGATGGTGAAGCAGTCTTAATATTAAGGATCGTGGGTAGAATTGTAACTAATGCAGGGTTGTATTTGTAAAAGTAAAACGTTTTCCCAGGGTGCCACTAAAACAGGGATTGCGGGTTGATTTTATGTAAACTGAGGGGCTTTTTTGCAAAACCGCAACGACGACGGACGACCAGAAGCAATGCCTGCTTTATTATTAGGGGAAGATAGGGGAAGATGTGGAGCTGGGTTGGCTTTATATATGTGAAAAAATGCTACAACCATGTTAATGAATGCAAGCTGAAAATTCGTTCAAAGTGATCGAGTGCTGGTCCTAAGCTAGACTGTGCTAGAGACGCGAGCCTAAGACACAGACAAGTTCATGAAAAAAACTGAGCGACGGAATGATGGTATGAAGATGGACAACCTCCTGATCTCTGTGGAGACCACACTTGTACATGCAAAAAAATAGGTGAAGGGCCCGCGGCAACAATATATATGTCTCTGAAACGCTAAGTCACCAATCTGCAATGTACATTCCAACGGAACAAATTCCCAAAAGCTCTCACGTAAAAAATTGATGTGGCCATCTTTTTTTTTTTCAAAACAATCATCCAAAAATACACGGTTCAACGTGTAACACTTGGCACGTGAACCAAACTGCTCACATGTAATCAGAAATCCAGAGCTCTTTTTTCTCTCTGCCTACAACTGATCGAAAGAAACTTGTATCAAAGGACGTGACCAACTTGCTATTTTTTTTTTCAAGAGAAAACGTGATAGACTAGTACTAGTACATGCTGGGACTTTCCTTGGAGAGATAAACAGGGCAAAAGAAAAACTTATCCGAACCTGCCTTTTTTAACTGATGAAATCTTCTAATCGAAGCACCTTTTTTTTTCTAATCAATCAAAAACCTTCCAAATTTGTCACGTTGTCTCCTTCTATACTTTCTTGTAATACACAAACGAATTTGTGTATACTTTCCTTCCCCACTCACGGGATTTCTTTCCAGAAGCAAACAACTCACGTGGGCGTCCTTCCAAAAATGGTACCGAACTATTTTTTTTTCACCTTTTTCTTTCACCTTTTTTCCTTCTTTTTCGGTCGATCCAATGCCTTTTCTTTTCAAACTCCAACTTGGATGGCTAGAACAGTTTCCAAACAAACTGTGGAGTGCTGATGTCGTGGGAGCCAATATAAGGATGGATATGGACTCTTTCTTTACTTTCTCTTTCTCGCTTTTTTTGTGGGTGGTCCCTTTCTTCTTTAGGCTGGTTATAATGGGAAGTATCATATATTAGTATCATGCATATGATACTAGTCTATAATACTACATCCCTAATGCATAGTATCATATGTTGGTATCATAAAAGATTATATTTATTGTCATGCATGACACAAAGTAACACATCATTTAATATGATACGGTGATATGATACTCAAACCTCTCTTTCTTCATTTAATTCTATGTCACCTCATCAAAATTGTTTAGTTGGTATGTATGATACTACCTATGATACTCTCATTAGAGCATCTCCAACAGTTTGTATGTTAGCTTGTTGGTAAAATATGCCATGTCATCAACCAACATCTTAACATACAACATTTTTAATGGGTTGTATCTAGTATGCTCAATAAAATGTGAGATAATAAATAATGTGCTCTCTCATTCTACATTGGAGCTTGTGCAATGGGTGTTGGTTCATGTACATACAACCTTCTTCTCTTTCCTCATTTATTACATGACACATCATCAAAAATCCTATGTGACAAAATTTACCAACAACTATTTTACGACCATTGAAGATGCCCTTACGGACAACCTTAGCAACGCAACTTTCCAAATAGACTAGTTTCCTTTTGTGGCGAATAACATGCAGATTTCTGTGAAACCGAAGCAATCAGATTTAATGCCTTCCAAACTCAATCTCCCTTCTCCTTTGACCGCACCAAACTTGTCCTTTTTTCTGTTTTTTTAGGCGCCAATCCAAACCTCCCAAATAAAGCACACCACGCCACCTTGTCCTATTTCTTCTTCACCTTAGAATAAGAGAGATCTTTGGATTCTTTCCTAATTTGTCGCTGCACCAACCAAACCTTACTCCCTTTTATTTATTTTCTTTTGGCAACGCCCCAAGACAATCTCTTTTTTTTCAAACTCTAGCGTGGCCAACTAGTACTATTGTTGCTGAACAACCAAAGTTGCGCAGATTTTATGGTAAAAATCTGTCAACGAAATACGCAAAGCTGCTCAACAAACCAACAGGAACAATCAGCACTTGTCTTCTTCAAATTTTTTTCAACAGATCGTTCTTCTTCCTTTCCTTCTTGCACACAACCGAATCAAAACAGCATTATATATACTTTATACTTTCCTTCCCAACTACTCACGTTGATCTATTTCTGCCAAATCTTTTCTCTCCCTTTTTTTCTTCAAGATGAATCAAAATTCAAGATGACGCCGAACGACAACAACGGATGGATGGTGGTGATGGGGTGGCAGCGGAATATGACAACGAGGTGGATGATGATGTTTACGGAGGCGGCGTGAACAAAACGTGACAAGAACTCGAAACTCTAAAAGACTAGACACTTAAAACCAGCAACTCGACACACGATGCAACCGAAAATTCAACAATGCAAAAACTAAGTGATAATAGCGAATGGCTCACACTGCCTGGGACATGGTTGAACTAATCTAACTCTTTTTGTGGTTTTTTTTCCTTTGGACTCTAGGTATGAAGAATAGATGCAATCTAGACTAGTAAAAACCGGAAAATCTCACCGAGCAACCTGAAAACTGATACCACTTCATTGAGGCGAGGTGTCCCAATCTTTCGATGAGATGATAACTATCGATTTGGTGGAGACGACTTTGACGATCCGACTACAAACATGCACGATGTTGCGCCTTAGCAATCGCTAAACCAACTCCTAGAGGTTATTGACCACGCTGGAGCACGATCAACTTGACCACGAAGGTCTATTCCTGCAAGCAATCGAAGAACACGCAAGAATATGATTAAGCAATCTGAATATTGTGAGTATGGATGAAGTATTGATAAAAGTGGGGTTTCATCAGCGGTCTTGGTCTGGTCGTTGGACATAAACGAAGTACACGAAGTAGCAGCGATGGCTAACTTTTAACTAAATAAAACCCAAGTCTAAACGGTGTCTTAAGGGCTATATTTATAGGGAAAAGAGAGGGGATTTTGTCCACCCTTGGCAAGGTGGGACTAAAACACCTCCTATGTCCTTTCCCCTACAATATGGACTCTAAAAATAGAATACATGGGCCTGGCCCAAAAATAAGGCCGCGCCACACCAATAATAAGCTATGGACGAAATTTATGAAAGGTCATCTTGTATATTTCGTCCATCTTCTTGTATGTCATCATTGTGGCTTCAAAGTTCGGAAATCTCCACTTGAACCTTCATTCTTCTTCTCTTTGCACGCACCTTCTTCTCTGTGCTTGACCATGCTCCAATGTTCAACCTTCTTGTCCGTGCTAGGCCCTTCAATTGCAAGCAACACAAATGTATCTAAGTTAGGCAGCATGATATTCTCATGAACACTAGAAACATTACCAAGAAACGAAAGTACCTGATAATTTAGTTGGCATATCTAAGCACTAACAACTGTTCTAAGAGGTAAAAAGCAGGGGATATGGGTGTAACTGTGGTGGCCATGTCCTCATCAGAGATATAGCATAAGCTTGAGAAGGTCTTTAACCCGCCGGTAGGATTGGAAAGAACAAATGAATTGATATGATAACCAAGGAAGAGAACTCTTGAACGAACCACTGTAAATATTAAAAGAATGAACAAAGAAAACGAACACATCACCAGGAAGAATTGGAAAAAGAACGAAGATACTTGAGAGAATTTAGATACAAGTGAACAAAGAGATCACGAGCTAAATAGAGAATATTTGAATGATGCACCGGTAAGATTTGGAGAATGAGATATGAAAGCTGAGAAAGAATAGATCTTCTGAAATGATGGCCTTTGGATGATCAAGAAAAACGAAAACAACTCCTGTAATGCTCCAGATGAGTGAAAAGAATTCTCACAATCGAAAACAATTATGAGAGGATGACATCAAGCTTGAAGTACACATCTATGAGAGAATGGATAAGATTTGGAGGAAAAACTCTTCTTCGGTCTTCAAATGTTGAAAATGATGATGAGAACCACCACCATGAATTGGTGAGGCACTCCGGAATGACAATTAGAAAGGTTGAACCAATGATGAAAAGAATTTGAAAGATCTTGGATAAAGGCATTTGACTGATGATAACTCATTCTTACGTCAAACTTTGAGATGAATTTGAGAATAACTCCGGGAAAATTAAAATAGTCAGGTAAGATCCTGGAAAAAAGACCTGTTGGTTAAGGCCCACCCAAAGATACACCGTTGAACGATTTAAAAGAGAGATTGCGCCGGTTGATTTGAGATGTCTTGAACGGATTAAGAATGAACATGTGAATCTTCTGAGATATCTTCAACACTCCGGAATCCTTGAATAGCGAGAAGTGAATGATTAAGAGGTCCACCGGCATGAGAAAGCATTTGAAAGGAGGAAAAGGGATATGATCAACACTGAAAGCTTGAATTGAATCCACCAGAGAAGAAAAAAAGGAACGAAGAATGATGAACTTGTAGCTTCCTTAGCATCTTCATGAGAAACACCAGGTAAAACATTGACGGAAAAGAATGGAGAGACTTCCCATCAATAAAAATGATACTTGATTAAGAAATCTTAGTCCTTGAATAAAAGGGTGGGAGGACGGGAAAACAAAGACAACTTGAGACGGATGAAACAAACAACATTGGGAAAACTGAGAGGTGATCTTGCGAATGGGAAAAATGATGGGATCATCTTGAAGGGAAACGCATCGGTTGGAAATAGAATTGAGATGAAAATCTTGATAATCAAGAAGTATTAGCATCCACATAGAAATATGAGAACACCGCTTAGGAAAGGTATGGAATCAACACTTGACACTGAAGCAACTCGAATACCACAACTAAAAACAAAACAAAGGATTGGCTTGCAAAATAAGCCGGAAACAAACATATGATAGATCCCATATCGTATCATGTGTCTGTTGGAAAGATATCCTACGTGATACTTGAATTCCCACCTATAAACTCCTGAAACTTTCTGGTTATGCAATCAGGTGTTGGGGATACAGGGGAAGCATAATATCTCACCCAAACAAACAATCCCTACATCTAGCTGTATCCATCCATCAACACATAACCAAGAAACGTTCGAAAATCATGTACCTCAACCTCCGAAAATTATACGAGTTATGGCAATACTCCCGAACTCCCGCCCCAGTACTGGGTGGCGTCGAGGTTATATCACCAACAACTGCATAAAAAAGATTTTCGATGTCGATGAAACTCAGGTATTCCAGAACTACAACGATAAAATTGTGACAACAACACCTCGGAGCTCAACTCCCCGGGACACTGGCACAACCCCTAAATGGTAGGAGGCACCAAGAACAATGTTCTCATCACAAGAATATCAGAACAATTCCAAGATACCCGTGTGATCCTAAAAAAGAATTTCGTGAAATTTGAGGAGAGGAAAGTCAAAACATCTACGCCAGGAGGCCTCACCAGAGCGACCAAGGGACTAAGGAGTAAAAAGAATCCTACTCTCTGACATATATAATCCTAAGACTCAAACATTTTGTTCTAGACTCGACAACGTCAGGGATTCGATCAAGCAGGGGGCTCCTAAGTCGGGGATGGCTCTGATTACCAACTTGTAACACCCACGATGCGGCTATATCTCCCACGTGTTGAGGCACGACTTAGAGGCATAACCGCATGGTGGTTTTGTTGCAAGAGGAGTAATCTTCACACAATCTCATGTACTGAATAAGAGAGGGATAAAGAGTTGGCTTACAATCGCCACTTCACACAAATAACAAGTTAAACATACATCATCCAGAGTAAAATCAAGGTCCGACTACGGAATCAAAATAAAAAAAGACAACCCAAAATGCTAGATCCCCGATCGTCCCAACTGGGCTCCACTACTGATCACCAGGAAATGAAACATAGTAACGACCAAGGTCCTCGTCGAACTCCCACTTGAGTTCGGTAGCATCACCTGCACTGGTATCATCGGCACCTGTAACTGTTTGGAAGTATCCATGAGTCACGAGGACTCAGCAATCTCACACCCGTGAGACCAAGACTATTTAAGCTTATGGGTAGGATAAGGTAGTGAGGTGGAGCTGCAGCAAGCACTAAGCAAAAATGGTGGCTAACATACGCAAATAAGAGTAAGATGAGAAGCTACGCAACGATCGTGAAGCTAGAAATGATCAAGAAGTGATCCTGAAGCTACTTACATTCAAACATAACCCAAACCGTGTTCACTTCCCGGACTTCGCCGAAAAGAGGCCATCACGGCTACACACGCGGTTGATGCATTTTACTTAAGTCAAGTGTCAAGTTATCTACAACCGGATATTAACAAATTCTCATCTGCCACATAACCGTGGGCACGGCTCTCAAAAGTTTATACCATGCAGGGGTGTCCCAACTTAGCCCATCACAAACTCTCACGGCCAACGAAGGATATTCCTTCTCCTGAAAAGACCCGATCAGTCTCGGAATCCTGGTTACAAGACATTTCGACAATGATAAAACAAGACCAGCAAAGCCGCCCGATGTGCCGACAAATCCCGATAGGACTCGCACGCATCTCATTCTCAGGGCACACCGGATGAACACTATGTACGACAACCGAAGATACCCCAAGTTGCCTAGGGGCGGCACCGCAAGTGGCTCTGTTTTGGATCAACACTCAGAGGAGCATTGGCCCGGGGGTTAAAATAAAGATGACCCTTGAGTCTGCAGAACCCAAGGGGAAAAGCTTAGGTGGCAAATGTAAAACCAAGGTTGGGCCTTGCTGGAGGAGTTTTATTCAAGGCGAACTGTCAAGGGGGTCCCATAACCCCAACCGCGTAAGGAACGCAAAATCAAGGAACATAACACCGGTATGATGAAACTAAGGCGGCAAGAGTGGAACAGAACACCAGGCATAAGGTTGAGCCTTCCACCCTTTACCAAGTATATAGATGCATTAAATTAAATAAGAGATAATGTGATACCCCAACATATCCATGTTCCAACATGGAACAAACTTCAACTTCACCTGCAACTAGCAACGCTATAAGAGGGGCTGAGCAAAAGCGGTAACATAGCCAAACAGTGGTTTGCTAGGAAGGTGGGTTAGGGGCTTGACATGGCAATATGGGAGGCATGATATAACAAGTGGTAGGTACCGCGACATAGCGATAGAACGAACAACAAGCAAGCAAAGATAGAAGTGATATCGAGGGTATGGTCATCTTGCTTGAGATCCCGCAAGGATGAAGAACGAGTCCATGAAGAAGACAAACAGGCGTAGTCGAACAGATCCTCACAAACGCGACGTTACCGGAACTAACAAGAAGAAGCAACACCGGAAAGGAGCAAACAACATGGTAAACAACCAAGCATAAACATGGCATGATGCACAATCAAGTATGATGCATGTCCGGTCTAAAGAGGCATGGCACGACAAAGTGCAACAAACAATACTACAAATTAAATGGAGCTCAATATGTAACAAGTTGCATATTGACGAAACACCACATTCAATTATTTAGTTCACTCCCATTTATGTACCCAACAATATTAAACACTATTAAACATGGCAAGGGGTGATGCATAAATAAATTACACATGTAGGCATTTTAAATGAGGCTGGAAATGACAACAATAAATCCAGAAAATCCCCATATGCATATTTAGCAATTTAATGGAAACAACAATTATAACCATTTTAAATGTTGTTATCATGATGCGGATGACATGTGAAGGTTTATGCAATTTTTGTTAAAAGTTTCCATGAGCATATTATGAAGCATTTGTCACCGTGGTGGAAAGAAAGGGTGCCACAATGACGATAACGAAAACGGTGTCACGGCAACGTTCCGGTTCCGGTAACTTGATTGAGATGCTGGTGAAAAAGAACAAGTGTGCGGAACATGCAAGAGTGACGGGGAGTGATCCTGGTAACCGGGTTCCCACTAGTCGATGGCATGGCAAACGAGGAGGAACGTGCAAGGACATCTCGCACACGGTGCAAACGCGAGCATCTCATACAACACACATGCATATAGTCCACGGCATTGTCTCGGGGTTATACCTTCGAAGCGTGCATTTTCGGGGCGGTTCGAGTTCGTCGAGGGAAGTAGACGAAGTAGTCGTTCCGCGATGGTAGTAGAAGTAGTGGTACTATCGGTCCTCGACGGTAGTGGTGCACGTTTTCCTATAGATATTCAGGTCAACAAGGGGGTACTTGGCGCAACATAGGTCTCCGGGGTCGTCGGGTACACGTTCACAAAGTAGTCATACACATCGACAGTAGTTGTTCACTCAATGGCCTTCAGTGATGGTAGTTGTTCCCATATCGTCGTGGAAGTAGTTGTACATGGTTGTGACAGTAATCGAGCTTGGCGATCCGGCGGGGTACACTTAAGTCGTCGTGGGAACTCAATGAATTAGTGGTCTTCGGGGTCAATGGTAGTTGTACATCTCATAGTGGAACTTGACGGATCCGAGGGCTCCGGGCGTCGTGGTACTTGGCAACAACCGGGGCGGTCTTGACGCATCCAATGTTTCCGAGGGACTTGGCGTGTCCAAAACATAGCAGCACAAATGTCTCGGTCGGGAGCATTCGTTCGGGCATCCTTGGTCTTGCCGGCGGTGTACTTGATGAATCCAGAGGCGGTCATCGGTAGTCGAACTTGGCGAATCTAGGTCTGTCCGGGACTTGGCAGGTTCCACACATAGATGCATCCATGGTGCTCGAAGGCAGCAGCAGGGCAGAAGGAAGACGAGGTCAGCCGGCGGCATCGGAACGTGGCGGAGCTACTGGAGCTCGCCGGAGTAGCTTCAGGGGAGGCGTGGCGGCACTCGGTGGCCAGCAGGAGGAAGAGCATGGAGCAGGTCGGCGACAGGAAGGTGCGGCCATGGGATCGGCGTCGGGGCTCCTGGGTGGCAACGCGAGCAGCCTAGGTGGCAGCAAGGCGCGGGGACGGCAGGGGCGTGGTCGTCTCAACATGAACCCGAGGCAAAGGAGGAGCAGGCTTGGGGCGGCCTACAGGTGGCCGGAGACTGACCGGGGTGGCCGCCGGCAGAATCGGGGCGGTGGCTAGTTGCCGCAGCAGCAGAGGGCACTGGCGCGGGCTGGCGGCAAAATGTGGCGAGGCGAAGGAGGGCCGGCAGGGGCGCGGGCAGGTCGGCGACCGGTGGAAAGGAGGTGCGGGCGCCGGGACGAGGGGGGATGAGGGAGAGAAGCGATCGGGCGTGTGGAGCTCTCGCTCCTCTCTGTCTGTAGGTGCGGCGCAGGAGGAGGATGAAGGGAGATGGGATCGAGAGGAGATGACTACGCCTGCGTGAGGGTGGCAGCGCGAGGGAGAGAGCTGGGGATTCGATCGGGGCTAGGTTTAGAAGGTGCAGATGGGCCTTGGGCGAACTGGTGGTGGGCTGGCTGAGCTTAGGAGGGTTAGCTGGGCCGCTGGTTGCCTCTTCGGAGCAAAAGGCCAACCTTCTCGCTATTTCCCATTTACAGAAGAATAGATAGAAGGAAAAGGGAAGGAAAGAAATAGCTAGGGGTTTTGGAAAATGCTGAAACTTCTCCTACTGAGACTAAGAATTATACTTAGCCCGAGAAAAGAAGTTTCACGCAATATAGAAGATTTTAATTCAAACTCATTTGAATTTAATTCAAATGGTTTGAACTAGGACAAAATTTAGAAGAGCCGAAAAATGATGAGGATTTTTGGAGGAACCTCGATAAAAGTGATAAGAATTGTTGCCAAGGTTTGGAGGTGAAACTTGAAGTGGAATAGGCATGGGAATTATTTTGCAAGTGTGTTCCGGTTAATTCCAAACTAATGGAATATTTATAGTAGCTCCATAATTATTAGAGGATATGTTATAAAGATAAATCACCATGTGAATTCCCTCGATTTAAATGGATCAAAGATCCATGTAATTTATTTAGTTGAGTTTAAAAAAATGAAAAGACATGATGGCATGATGACATGATGCAATGATGAATGCAACAAACAAACAAATCACACGACGAAGCTCGGGATAGCTGGAAGTCTTCTGGAGCGTCGGTCTCGGGGCGTCACAGCTCTTAAGGACGGTGCTCGCTCGTGGCTCCTGAACTTGCCCCTGGGGTCAATCTCTTCCTGGGGTGAGATGCGCGACCACTTCATCTCCAACTTCCAGGGCACTCGCGACCGCCCTTCAGCCGCGGGTGACCTGCGCCGCATCAAGCAGCAGCCAGGAGAGACCCTGCAGAAGTACATACAGCGCTTCAACAGTGTTCGCCTCAAGATCCCCAAGGTCACAGATGAGTCCATCATCTCAGCATTTTCCGATGGCGTCCGCGACGTCAAGATGAAGGAGGAGCTCGCCATCCACGAGGAGCTATGCACGGCTCTGGAGATGTTCAACATGGCGACCAAGTGCGCAAGAGCTGAGGAAGGGCGCCCCTCCCTCTTCGAGCTCCCTGTTGCTGACCTAGAAGAGAAGAAAGCCAAGGCCAAGGACGTGAAGTGCAAGGGAGTAGTCATGCTCGCGGCGAAGCCAGACACGAAGCGCGGCCAGGGCCATCCCGAATCATCTAGGAGCAGCCGTCCGTTTTGCGCCTTCCACAACGTACACAACCACAACACCAACTATTGTCAAGAGCCCAGGGCCATTCGAGATGGACGCTTCGGTCGACGCCCCGAGCGCAACGACCAGGGCAACAGCCGAGGAGGACGACAAAGTGGAGGACACTGGGACGACCACGGCCCCCGCTAGGAGTGGCGCGACCTGCCTCGTGAGGACCACTCGCAGGAGCAGCCTCATGAGGGCGCCTGGAGGGACCAACCTCGTGAGGACTGTCCTCAGGGCAATCCTGGCCTCCCTCTGCTGCCGCCACCACCAAGAAGGAACGACGACCACCATCAGGACGAGGGGGCTGGGGGCTTCTAGGAGCCACGCGCTATCGCCTGCATCTTGGGTGGTGCTCAAGCCCCAGCTTCCCAGCGCACTTTCAAGCAGTTTGCTCGCGAGGTGAACGCGGCCCTTCCTAGGCTCGAGGCCACGCGCCCGCTCAGGTGGTCCAAGTACGCCATCACCTTGAGCTCGGCGGACCAGCTCAAGTGTGCGGCAACCGCCGGCGTCCTCCCGATGCTCTGTTCACCCGTCATCAGCAATGTCCAAGTCACCAAGACCCTCATCGATGGCGGCGCGGGGCTCAATGTCCTGTCCGTCGAGACATTCGACAGCCTCCAAGTGCCATATGACCAGCTGCAGCCTACCAAGCCTTTCTCAGGAGTGACCGACGGCTCCACCACCCCGATAGGGCAGGTCCGCCTCCCTGTCACCTTCAGCCAGCGCGACAACTACCGCACCGAGCTCATCGACTTCGACGTCGCCCACATCCGTCTGTCGTACAACGCCATCCTTGGGTATCCAGCATTGGCCAAGTTCATGGCAGTGACCCACCACAACGACAACGTCCTCAAGATGCCAGGAAGCGGCGGAATCATCATGGTCCCCTGCGAAGAAAGAGATGCGGTGTGCTCCCTTGAGCACGCCTTCCAAGCCGCAGCAATCGAAGAACCCGACAACGAGGGCACCCTATACCCTCCCTGAGGTCATCCCTAAGAAGAAGAAGAAACAACTACTTCGTACAGGGCATCAGGAGAGTGGCGTCTCCAGCGGCACCACCTCAGGATCCACGCCTGTAGCTAGGGCGCCTCCCTCCCTTGCATAGGAAGGCGCGCCCAGCGCCCTCCTCGGGCAAGGCTCAGGGGCTCTCTTCTGGAGGGCCTCAGACCTAGCCAACATCACGAGGGAGGTGCTCAGGCACCACGTGGAGGCGTGCTTTGCTGCATGTTTCCCTCAAGAGGGAACAAGGCAAGGAGAGCCAGGTGCTCAGGAGTTCATCACCCAGGCAATCCAGGGGCTTCAGGAAGCAAGGACCATACACGGGACCGCCGCCCAACACTCGGCGCAGCTCCCCATCCTAGTAAGGACGGCGTTTGATAACCCACAAGTATAGGGGATCACAACAGTTTTCGAGGGTAGAGTATTCAACCCAAATTTATTGATTCGGCACAAGGGGAGCCGAAGAATATTCTCAAGTATTAATAGTTGAGTTGTCAATTCAACCGCACCTGAAAGACTTAATATCTGCAGCAAAGTATTTAGTAGCAAATGGAAGTATCGGTAGCAGTGGCAAAAGTAATAATATTGGTTTTGTAGTGATTGTAATAGTGGCAATGGAAAAGTAACTAAGCAAAGATCAATATGTGAAAAGCTTGTAGGCAATAGATCAGTGATGGACAATTATGTCGGATGCGATTCCTCATGCAACAGTTATAACATAGGGTGACACAGAACTAGCTCTAGTTCATCAATGTAATGTAGGCATGTATTCCGAATATAGTCATAGGTGGTTATGCAAAAGAACTTGCATGACATCTTCTGTCCTACCCTCCCGTGGCAGCGGGGTCCTATTGGAAACTAAGGGATATTAAGGCCTCCTTTTAATAGAGTACCAGAACAAAGCATTAATACTTAGTGAATAAATGAACTCCTCAAACTATGGTCATCACCGGTAATTGTCCCGATTGTTGTCACTTCGGGGTTAACGGATCATAACACATAATAGGTGACTATTGACTTGCAAGATAGGATCAAGAACTCACATATATTCATGGAAACATAATAAGTTCATATCTGAAATCATGACACTTGGGCCCTAGTGATAAGCATTAAGCATAGCAAAGTCATAGCAACATCAATATCAGAACATAATGGATACTCGGGATCATACCCTAACAAAACTAACTCGATTACATGATAAATCTCATCCAACCCATCACCGTCCAGCAAGCCTACGATGGAATTACTCACGCACGGCGGTGAGCATCATGAAATTGGTGATGGAGGAAGGTTGACGATGACGATGGCGACGGATTCCCCTCTCCGGAGCCCTGAATGGACTCCAGATCAGCCCTCCCGAGAGAGATTAAGGCTTGGCGGCGGCTCCGTATCATAAAACGCGATGAATCCTTCTCTCCGATTTTTCTCCCTGAACGTGAATATATAGAGTTGGAGTTGAGGTCGGTGGAGCATCAGCGGGCCCCCCGATGTTGATTCTTTTGCCAACATTTTTTATATATTCCAAAAATATTCTCTGTGAAGTTTCAGGTCATTCCGAGAACTTTTATTTCTGCACAAAAATAGCACCATGGCAATTCTGCTGAAAACAGCGTCAGTCCGGGTTAGTTCCATTCAAATCTTGCAAGTTAGAGTCCAAAACAAGGTCAAAAGTGTTTGGAAAAGCTTAAACCTTTGCTTGTCCGCAAGCAATTCAGTTGACAAACTGAAAGTGATAAAGAAAAACTTTTACAAACTCTGTTTAATCTTGTTGTTGTAAATATGTAAAGCCAGCATTCAAGTTTTCAGCAAAGATTGTGAACTAACCATATTCACAGTAACATTTAGGTCTCATGTTTACTCATATCAATGGCATAATCAACTAGCTAACAATAATAGTAAATCTTGGATGACAACACTTTCTCAAAACAATCATAAATGATATAACAAGATGGTATCTCGCTAGCCCTTTCTGAGACCGCAAAACATAAATGCAGAGCACCTCTGAAGTTCAAGGACTGACTTGTAATTCATGGTAAAAGAGATCCATTCACAGTCATACTCAATGTAAACTAATAGTAATGCATGCAAATGACAGCGGTGCTCTCCAACTGGTGCTTTTCAATAAGAGGGTGATGACTCAACATAAAAGTAAATAGATAGGCCCTTCTTAGAGGGAAGCAGGGATTTGTAGAGGTGCCAGAGCTTGATTTTGAAATAGAGATGAATAATATTTTGAGTGGTATACTTTCATTGTCAACATAGAAACCAAGAGATCTCGATATCTTCCATGCTACACACATTATAGGTGGTTCCCAAACAGAATGGTAAAGTTTATACTCCCCCTACCACCAACAAACATCAATCCATGGCTTGTTCGAAACAACGGGTGCCTCCAACTAACAACAATCCTGGGGGAGTTTTGTTTGCAATTATTTTAATGTAAGCATGGGACTGGGCATCCCGGTTACCAGCCATTTTCTTGTGAATGAGGAGCGGAGTCCACTCCTCTTGAGAATAACCCACCTAGCATGGAAGATATAGACAGCTCTAGTTGATACATGTGTTATTCGAGCATACAAACAAAATTTCATTTGAAGGTTTAGAGTTTGGCACATACAAATTTACTTGGAAAGGCAGGTAGATACCGCATATAGGAGGGTATGCTGGACTCATATGGAATAACTTTTGGGGTTTATGGAAGTGGATGCACAAGCAGTATTCACGCTTAGTACAAGTGAAGGCTAGAAAGAGACTGAGAAGCGACTAGCTAGAGAGCGACAATAGTCATGAACATGCATTAAAATTAATCAACACTGAGTGCAAGCATGAGTAGGATATAATTCACCATGAACATAAATATCGTGGAGGCTATGTTGATTTTGTTTCAACTACATGTGTGAGCATGTGCCAAGTCAAGCCACTCGAATCGTTCAAAGGAGGATACCACCCTATCATACCACATCACAACCATTTTAATAGCATGTTGGCACGCAAGGTAAACCATTATAAACTCCTAGCTGATTAAGCATGGCATGAGCAACTATAATCTCTAACTGTCATTGCAAACATGTTTCATTCATAATAGGCTGAATCAGGAACGACGAACTAATCATATTTACAAAAACAATATAGGTCGAGTTCATACCAGCTTTTCTCATCTCAATCAGTTCATCATATATCATCATTATTGCCTTTCACTTGCACGACCGAATGGTGGGGATAATAATAATAGTGCAGATGCACTGAACAAAGCTGGAATCTGCAAGCATTCAATACACACGAGAAGACAAGGAAATATGGGCTCTTTGTTCGATCAACAACAATGCATATGAGATCCACTCAACATTTTCATCATGGTTTTCTCCTCTTGACCCCCAAAGAAAAGAAAAGAAACAAAACTATTTACACGGGAAAGCTCCCAACAAGCAAAAGAAGAATGGGAAATCTTTTCGGGTTTTCTTTTTAATTATTACTACTACAGGCATGGAAAGTAGACTAGCTAAAAGCTACAACTAATTTTTTTGGGTTTTCTTAAGGTTTTTCAAAGACACAAGAAGAATGCCGGAAAAGAAAATAAACTAGCATGGGTAGTACAATGAAAAAGTATAAGCACCAACAACTGGCATGAGTGTGTGAACATGAATGTAATGTCGGTGAGAAATATGTACTCCCCCAAGCTTAGGATTTTGGCCTAAGTTGGTCTAGGGCCACCAGTGGCCTGGTGGATATCCAAAGTTGTAGCTGGGGTCGTACTGAGATGCAGCAGCTACTGCCTGACGAGCTATAGCTTGGAGGCAAGCTGCCTCCATCCTCCTCTTGTACTCATTCGCCTCCTCCCTGGTTATAACATATCTCCTTTTGCCTGAAAGTCAAAGAAAGTAGGAGCAGGGAGAGCAACATGGACGGTGCGTCATCTGTCCAATATTAGTCTGTACTGGAGGAATTGTTCATTCCTCTCAACAAACTGATGGCGAACCATGGCATTATAATCTAGGTAAGCAGGAGGTAACTCAATATCATTTCCACGTATGTGTATATGAAGATAGTTAGCTACATGAGTTGCATAAATTCCACCAAACAAATCTCCACTAATGCTATTGTGATGCAACCTACATGCAGCAATGGCCCCCAAGTTATATTGTTTATCACCTAATACCGCACTCTTGAGGACACTAAGATCTAGAACACACATGTGACAAGCCTCATCTTTGCCGTTAATGCATATACCAACGAAGAGAGCAAAATAATGTATGGAAGGGAAACGAATGCTTCCTATGGTAGCTTGTGTGATCTCCCTAGATTCCCCCACAATAATACTAGCAAGAAAGTCTTTATATTCAGATTTGCGAGGTTCACTGACATTGCCCCACTGCGGGAGTTTACAAGCAATATTAAAATCTTCTAGGTCCATGGTATATGATTTATCATACAGATCAAATAAAACAGTGTGAGAATTGCGCGAGGATGTAAATTTAAACCTTCACACAAATGAATAAGTTAGATAGAGGTATTGCCGGCACTTATCTGACACGAAGCTCTCAAGATCAGCGTTACGCACAAATGCGTCAAATTCATCCTTGATGCCTGCCTGGACCATGAACTCCTCTGACGGCCATTCGCAAGGCCGCACTTGAGCTTCCCTTGGTAGTTCAGTGTCCGGCTCATGTATCGCGAGCCTCGGTCCTTGCTTCCTTGAGGAACCACCTTGGTACATTTTGCTACCTCTTGAGCACTGCGTTGGATTTCTTTGAAGAGGAAAGGATGATGCAACAAAGTAGCGTAAGTATTTCCCTTGGTTTTTGAGAACCAAGGTATCAATCCAGTAGGAGGCTGCACGCAAGTCCCTAGTACCTGCACAAAACAAATAACTCCTCGCAACCAACGCAAAGGGGTTGTCAATCCCTTCACGGCCACTTACGCGAGTGAGATCTAATAGATATGATAAGATAATATTTTTGGTATTTTTGTGATAAAGATGCAAAGTAAAATAAAAGCAAAGGAAATAACTAGTATTGGAAGATTAATATGATGAAGATAGACCCCGGGGCCATAGGTTTCACTAGTGGCTTCTCTCAAGAGAATAAGTATTTTACGGTGGGTGAACGAATTACTGTTGAGCAATTGACAGAATTGAGCATAGTTATGAGAATATCTAGGTATGATCATGTATATAGGCATCACGTCCGAGACAAGTAGACCGACTCCTGCCTTCATCTACTACTATTACTCCACCCATCGACCGCTATCCAGCATGCATCTAGAGTATTAAGTTCATGAAAAGAGAGTAACGCTTTAAGCAAGATGACATGATGTAGAGGGATAAATTCATGCAATATGATAAAAAAAACCCATCTTGTTATCCTTGATGGCAACAATACAATACGTGCCTTGCTGCCCCTACTGTCACTGGGAAAGGACACCACAAGATTGAACCCAAAGCTAAGCACTTCTCCCATTGCAAGAAAGATCAATCTAGTAGGCCAAACCAAACAGATAATTCGAAGAGACTTGCAAAGATAACCAATCGTACATAAAAGAATTCAGAGAAGATTCAAATATTGTTCATAGATAATCATAATCATAAACCCACAATTCATCTGTCTCAACAAACACACCGCAAAAAGAAGATTACATCAAATAGATCTCCACAAGAGAGGGGGAGAACATTGTATTGAGATCCAAAAAGAGAGAAGAAGCCATCTAGCTAATAACTATGGACCCGAAGGTCTGAGGTAAACTACTCACACTTCATCGGAGATGCTATGGTGTTGATGTAGAAGCCCTCCGTGATGGATGCCCCCTCTGGCGGAGATTCGGAATAGGCCCTAAGATGGGATCTCATGGATACAAAAAGTTGCGGTGGTGGAATTAGGGTTTTGGCTCTATATCTGATTGTTTGGGGGTACGTAGATATATAGGAGGAAGGAGTACGTCGGTGGAGCAACAGGGACCCACGAGGGTGGAGGGCGCGCCTGGGGGGGTGGGGGGTAGGTGCGCCCCCCTACATCATGGCTTCCTCCTTTATTTCTTAACGTAGGGTCCAAGTCTCCTGGGTCATGTTCGGTGAGAAAATCACGTTCCCGAAGGTTTCATTCCGTTTGGACTCCGTTTGATATTCCTTTTCTTCAAAACCCTAAAATAGGCAAAAAAAACTGCAATTCTGGGCTGGGCCTCTGGTTAATAGGTTAGTCCCAAAAATAATATAAAAGTGGATAATAAAGCCCAATAATGCCAAAACAGTAGATAATATAGCATGGAGCAATCAAAAATTATAGATACGTTGGAGACGTATCAAGCATCCCCAAGCTTATTTCCTGCTCGTCCTCGAGTAGGTAAATGATAAAAACAGAATTTTTGATGTGGAATGCTACTTGGCATAATTTCAATGTAATTCTTCTTAATTGTGACATGAATATTCGGATCCGAAAGATTAAAGGTAAAAGTTCATATTGACATGAAAGTAATAATACTTCAAGCATACTAACTAAGCAATTATGTCTTCTCAAAATAACATGGCCAAAGAAAGTTCATCCCTACAAAATCATATAGTTTAGTCATGCTCCATTTTCGTCACACAATAATGCTCTCGTCATGCACAACCCTGATGACAAGCCAAGCAATTGTTTCATACTTTAGTAATCTCAAACCTATAAACTTTCACACAATATATGAGCGCGAACCATGGACATAGCACTATGGGTGGAATAGAATATGATGATGGGGATTATGTGGAGAAGACAAAAAAGGATAAAGTCTCACATCAACAAGGTTAATCAATGGGCTATGGAGATGCCCATCGATTGATGTTAATGCAAGGAGTAGGGATTTCCATGCAACAGACGCACTAGAGCTATAAATGTATGAAAGCTCAACAAAAGAAACTAAGTGGGTGTGCATCCAACTTGCTTGCTCACGAAGACCTAAGGCACTTGAGGAGGCCCATTGTTGGAATATACAAGCCAAGTTCTATAATGAAAAATTCCCACTAGTATATGAAAGTGACAAAACAAAAGACTCTCTATCATGAATATTATGGTGCTACTTTGAAGCACAAGTGTGGCAAAGGATAGTAGCATTGTCCCTTCTCTCTTTTTCTCTCATTTTTTTGGGCCTCTCTTTTTTTAATTCCTCACTTGGGACAATGCTCTAGAAAATGATGACCATCACACTTCTATTTATTTACAACTCAATGATTACAACTCGATGCTAGAACAAAAGATGACTCTATATGAATGCCTCCGGCGGTGTACCGGGATATGCAATGAACCAAGAGTGACATGTATGAAAGAATTATGAACGGTGGCTTTGCCACAAATACTATGTCAACTACATGATCATGCTAAGCAATATGACAATGATGAATGTGTCATGATAAACGGAATGGTGGAAAGTTGCATGGCAATATATCTCGGAATGGCTATGGAAATGCCATAATAGGTAGGTATGGTGGCTGTTTTGAGGAAGATATAAGGAGGTTTATGATAGAGGCAAAGGTGTCCCGTCTTTCGATGAGATAGTGGCTATCGTTTTAGAGGAAGTCGACTTTCATGATCCGACTACGAACGTGCGAGGACGTCGCGCCTTAGCAATCGCTAAACCAACTCCGAGGGGTTATTGACCACGCCGGAGCATGATCAACCTGACCACAAGGGCCTGTTTCCTGCGAGCAAATGAAGAACAAGCAAGAAACTGAGATTGCAATCTGGATACTGCGAATATAAGATGAAAGCTTTCTTGATCAAGCTGGGGTTCTGTGACGTCTTGGTCTGGTCGTTGGACACAAACGAAGTACGCGAAGTTGCAGCTATGGCGAACTTTTAATCTAAACAAAACCCAAAGTCTAAACGATGCCCTAAGGGCTGTATATATGGAGGAGAGAGGGGGAATTTCGTGGCCCTTGGTGGAGGGGTCCGAAACCAACCCTAACTCTTGTTTCCCCACACATACGGACTCTAAAAACAGCCTATACTTAAGTACTTCGAAAATACATGGGCCTGGCCCAATAATAAGGTGACACAACACCTAAAATAGCCTCTGGACGAAATTTATGAAGTGGTATCTTGTATATTTCGTCCCATGCTTCATGCACTCATTATGGTGGCTTCAGAGTCCTGGAATCATCACTTGTAACTCTGTTCTTGTTCCCCTTGCGCATGCCATCATCTCCATGCTTGAACTTGCTCCAAGGTTCATCTTTCTTGTCCAAGCTAGGCCCTTCATTTGTAAGCAAAACAAATGTATCCAACTTAGGCAGCATCATATTCACATGAACATTAGAATCGTTACCAAGAAACGAAAGTACCTGATAATTCAATTGGCGTGCGCGAGCTCTAGTAATTGGTCCAGTATGTACAACAGCATGGGCTGTCGGTGTAACAATGGTATTGATGTCCTCATCATCCTCCCCTTCTTGAAATGAAGTCGTCCTCGATGAAATTTCATCGTCCTCACCCAAATAAGGCTTCAAATCTGCAATGTTAAAAGTGGGACTAACCCCAAAATCTGCAGGCAGCTCAAGTTTATATGCATTATCATTTATTTTCTCTAACACCTTAAAAGGACCATCAGCACGTGGCATTAGCTTTGATTTGCGCAAATTAGGAAATCTATCCTTACGCAAATGTAACCAAACAAGATCTCAAGGTGCAAACACAACATGTTTTCTACCCTTATCTCCAGCAAGTTTATATTTAGCATTCATACGCTCAATGTTTTCCTTAGTTAACTCATGCATTTTTAAAATCAATTCAACACGTTCTTTAGCATCAAAATTAACCTTCTCCGAAGATGGAAGAGGCAACAAATCAATAGGTGCACGAGGTAGGAAACCATACACAATTTCAAAAGGGCACATCTTAGTAGTAGAATGCAATGAACGATTATAAGCAAATTCAATATGAGGCAAGCATTCTTCCCACATTTTCTTGTTATTCTTCAAAACAGCCCTAAACATAGTAGACAATGTTCTATTGACTACTTCAGTTTGTCCATCAGTTTGGGGGTGACAAGTAGTACTAAAAAACAGTTTAGTCCCCAACTTAGCCCATAAAATCTCCAAAAGTGGCTAAGAAATTTAGTATCATGATCTGAAACAATAGTATTTGGCACACCATGCAAGCGAATAATTTCACGAAAGAACAAATCAGCAACATTAACAGCATCATCGCTTTTATGACATGGTATAAAGTGTGCCATTTTCGAGAACCTATCCACGACAACAAACATGCTATCCCTCCCCTTCTTTGTTCGAGGTAAACCTAAAACAAAGTCCATAGATATATCCTCCCAAGGAACACTAGGTACAGGCAAAGGCATATATAAACCATGAGGATTGAGTCGTGACTTAGCTTTTGACATGTAGTGCAGCGAGCAACAAAACACTCAACATCCTGTCTCATCTTTGGCCAAAAGAAATGTGTAGCAAGTATATCCTCCGTATTCTTGACACCAAAGTGTCCCATTAATCCTCATCCATGCGCCTCCTGCAACAACAAAAGACGAACAGAGCTAGCTGGAATGCATAGCTTGTTAGCACGAAACACAAATCCATCATTATGAACGAACTTGTTCCAAGTTCTCCCTTCCTTACAATTCTGTAATACATCTTTAAATTCAGCATCATGCACATATTGATCTTTGATGGTCTCCAAACCAAATATTTTAAAGTCAAGTTGTGAAAGCATAGTACAACGACGAGACAATGCATCAGCAATAACATTTTCTTTACCCTTCTTGTGTTTAATGACATAAGGAAAAGTCTCAATGAATTCAACCCATTTAGCATGTCTACGGTTCAGTTTTGCTTGACTTTTAATGTGTTTCAAAGATTCATGATAAGAATGTATAACAAATTCCTTGGGCCATAAATAATGTTGCCATGTTTCTAAGGTCCGAACAAGAGCATATAATTCTTTGTCATAAGTAGAATAGTTCAGACTAGGCCCACCCAATTTTTCAGAAAAGTATGCAACAGGTTTGCCATATTGTAATAACACACCTCCTAATCCAATTCCACTAGCATCACATTCAAGCTCAAAAGTCTTATTAAAATCAGGAAGTTGGAGTAAAGGAGCTTGTGTCAACTTATCTTTCAATACCGTGAAGGCTTCTTCCTGTGCGGCACCCCAAACAAAAGGCACATCCTTCTTTGTAAGCTCATTGAGAGGTGCAGCAATGGTGCTGAAATCTCTCACAAAACGCCTATAGAAACCAGCGAGGCCATGGAAACTCCTCACTTGTGTGACCGTGTTGGGCTGCGGCCAACTCTCAATAGCTTCAATCTTGGCTTTATCAACTTCAATTCCCTGTGGAGTAACAACATAGCCAAGAAAAGATACTCGGTCGGTGCAAAATGTGCACTTTCCAAGGTTACCAAACAAACGTGCATCACGTAGAGCAGTAAAAATAGCACGTAAATGTTCCAAATGTTCCTCCAAAGATTTGCTATAAATCAGTATATCATCAAAATAGACTACCACAAATCGTCCAACAAAAGCATGTAAAACTTCATTCATTAGTCTCATGAAAGTACTAGGTGCATTAGTTAACCCAAAAGGCATGACTAACCACTCATATAAACCAAACTTAGTTTTAAATGTCGTTTTCCATTCATCTCCCAATTTCATACGAATTTGATGGTATCCACTACGCAAATCAACTTTGGAGAATATTGTAGATCCACTCAATTCATCAAGCATATCGTCTAGCCTAGGAATAGGATGACGATAACGAATAGTAATATTATTAATGCCTCTACAATCAACACACATACGCGACGTACCATCCTTTTTCGGCACTAAAATGATAGGAACAACACAAGGACTAAGGGACTCACGTATATAACCTTTGTCAAGCAGCTCCTGTACTTGACGCATAATCTCCTTCGTCTCCTCTGGATTGGTACGGTATGGCGCACGGTTGGGTAATGATGCACCGGGAATTAAGTCAATTTGATGCTCAATCCCTCGAATAGGTGGTAATCCCGGTGGCACGTCTTGTGGAAAGACGTCAGCGAACTCCTACAAAATGTTAGTGACAGTAGGAGGCAAAGAGGAAGGCACGTCCTCGAATGAAAATAATGCCTCTTTGCACACAAAAGCATAGAAAACAGATTTGCTAAAATCTAGATCATCAATATTAGATTTGGTGGCAAGTAAACATGCACTTTTCAATTTAATTTCAGAAGCAACACTAGATGGTCTATTATTAGGCTTCATTTATTGCTCAAATTCTTTTACCACAATCTGATTTTCACTCTTATTGTTCTCCTGTTTTTATTTATTAGCTCTATTAATATCATCTTTCAAAATAGAATCAGGAGTCATAGGAAACAAAGTAATATTTTTATCCTTATGAACAATAGTATACTGATTGTTTCTACCATGGTGTACAGAATTTTTATCAAATTGCCATGGTCTACCAAGTAATAAGGAACATGCTTGCATAGGTACCACATCACAATCAACATAATCAACATATGTAGTGATACTAAAATGCACACGAACAGTACGTGTTACCTTAACCTTGCCGCTGTTGTTGAACCATTGGATGTAGTAAGGATGTGGATGTGGTCTTGTGGTGAGAGATAGCTTCTCCACCATCTCCATGCTAGCCAAGTTGTTGCTGCTCCCTCCATCTATGATGACGCGAACAGAACGTTCCTTCACAACTCCCTTTGTATGGAACAAATTATGCCTCTGATTTTGCTTAGCTTGTGTGACCTGCACACTCAAAACACGTTGAGCAACTAAACATTCATACCTGTCAGCATCTTCAGCAGCCATGTATTGCGTCTCGTGATCAAAATCCTCTCCATCGTGTTCTTCACGTGTAATAAGAGCCAAAGTCTCCTCATCATAGTCACTAGCGGACTCATACCCACCATCCTCAGTAGCAATCATCACATGCTGAGATTGGCATTCTCTCGCAAAATGTCCTCTTCCCTTACAATGACGACAAATAATATCTCTTGTGTGCCCTGTTGATGCCATGGAAGAAGAAGGGCTCTGCGCAGGTCCAGTAGGTGTGCTCTTGGCAGATAGTGGTGGTTGTGCCTACTTTCTTGTATCACGGCTGGAGGTGGCTCCTGATGGAGGTGCTGGTGGAGTGGAAGTAGAGGATGCACGTGGTGTCCATGATGAAGATCGACCTGCAGAAAAGTTAGTTCGCGCCAATGTCTGTCGATCCTGCACTTCACGTTCAGCTTTACAAGCAAGATGGAATAAACGAGTGATATTAGTATACTCCTTATACTCTAGAATGGTCTGAATCTCTCTATTTAATCCACCCATAAAACGTGCAAGCATAGCTTCATTCTCCTCAACAATACCACATCTAATCATGCCAGTTTGTAATTCCTGATAATATTCTTCTACAGAATTTTTTCCTTGTCTTAAACGCTGCAATTTCTGAAGCAATTCACGTTGATAATATGGTGGAACCCAACGAGTACGCATAGCAGTTTTCAAAGCAGCCCAAGTAGCTGGAATAGGATATAATCTACAATGTTCAGACCACCAAACACATGCAAAGCTAGTGAAAGCACAAACAACAGCAGGAACACGTCTCTCCTCAGGATATTGTAAACATGTAAATTGTTGTTCAGTTTCTAACTCCCAAGTAAGATATATATCAGGAACATATCTACCCTCAAATGGTGGAATATTCAATTTTAGTTTAGGAAGATGGTCATGTACCTCATGTGGTGGTGCAGCCCTACCGTTGCGATGATATGCATGAGGACAACCTGGTGGTGGTGGTGCTGGTGGTGGCACGTAGTTCTGATTTTGGTCAACCTCATCCTCGTAATGGTCCTCCACCTCTGCAGTAGCAGCAGGAGCGGCAGAAGCATCAACAGCGGCACCAGAAGTTTGCCCAGGGTCAATGGGAACGCGCTGTGCTCGTCCCACTTGATTTGGAAAGTGGCGTTGTTGTTGTTGTTGTTGTTATTGTTGTTGTTGTTGCAGAGGTGCATTAGGGGCAGCCGGTGGTGGTGGTGGAAGACGCGCGAGCAATTCATTAAACTTGTTATCGAGCTTTGTTTCGAACATCTTCTCCATGCCATCTATCTTCTCCATGGCCTCGTCAAATCTGTTTAGCACATCTTGCACCTGTCCACTCATCATTTGCTGAAATTTATCATGCAACTCCTTATTCGTCAGGTTCTCCCAGTCACTCTCGTCGGCTTGTGATCCTGCCATGGTTTGCAGCAATAGAAACACATAAGAATATGATCCTACAGACTACTAACAAGAGGTGGTGGTGGATGTCACAAATCCGTCAAGCAAATCTCAGATTCTTACCAGTTCTTACCCAGCAGCAGGCGGTGATCAGCAACCGTCGTAGTCAAAACTCTCAAAGCTTGGATAGAGCGATTACCAGGGAGAGTCAAACACACGACGTAGATGTATGTGGAGCTGGGAAGGCTTATAATATGGTAGGAAAAAGGGTCAGCAATAATCAATTCAGAGATGCAATGTTGAATAAATGCTCAACGATGGTACTGTGCTGGTCCTAGGCTAGACCGTGCTAGAGACGCGAGCCTAGAACACTAACAAAATCACGGCGCTGCACGTAAACAAGGGAGGAGCACTCTCTGAATTTTTTTCTTTTTTTCCACTTTTTTTTGCACTTTTTTCCTCTCTTTTTTGCTCCGCAACAATTTTTTTCGAAAAAGTCTACAAATTTTTTGCACTTTTTCCCTCTTTTTTTGAGTTCGGAACTATTTTTCTTCTGCGGGTAGCTCGGAATCTCAGGAGTCCTATTCTGTCACGACTCGAAGTATCGCGTGATCCGGAAATCAAAAACAATGAAACAATTACTGGACTCGGACTAGGACTGGTGGCGGAGATGAATCTGGTGGAATCTCGGACTGGTGGCGGTGATGAATCTGGTGGAAATCGGACTAGTGGCAAATAGATGTTGCAGGTGGACTCGGATTGGCGTGATGGCGGCGGATATGTGGTGGCGTATATGGACTCGGATTGATGGTGAATATGTGGTGGTGAATATGGCAGCGACGATGAAGTTGGTGTGGTGGTGGTATATGGCAGCGGCGACATGACAACCTGTGAACAGAACTCGAAACTCTAAAGGACTAGACGCTAAGACCAGCAACTTGACACGATGATGCAACCGCAAATTCAACAAGCAAATACAGAAAAGATTATGCAAAGGCTCAGATTGGTTCAGATAGGATGAACTAACCCTAAATTTTTTTGGCTTTTTTGTGGACTATAGGTACGAAGAATAGACTCGATCTAAACTACGAAAAACTGTAAAATCTCACCGAGCAACCTGGAAATCTGATACCACTTGATAGAGGCAAAGGTGTCCCGTCTTTCGATGAGATAGTGGCTATCGTTTTAGAGGAAGTCGACTTTGACGATCCGACTACGAACGTGCGAGGACGTCGTGCCTTAGCAATCGCTAAACCAACTCCGAGGGGTTATTGACCACGACGGAGCACGATCAACCTGACCACGAGGGCCTGTTTCCTGCGAGCAAACGAAGAACAAGCAAGAAACTGAGATTGCGATCTGGATATTGCGAATATAAGATGAAAGCTTTATTGATCAAGGTGGGGTTCTGTGACGTCTTGGTCTGGTCGTTGGACAGAAACGAAGTATGCGAAGTTGTAGCTATGGAGAACTTTTAATCTAAACAAAACCCAAAGTCTAAACGATGCCCTAAGGGCTGTATATATGGAGGAGAGAGGGGGAATTTCGCGACCCTTGGTGGAGGGGTCCAAAACCAACCCTAACTCTTGTTTCCCCACACATACGGACTCTAAAAGCAACCTATACTTAAGTACTTCGAAAATACATGGGCCTGGCCCAATAATAAGGTGACGCAGCACCTAAAATAGCCTGTGGACGAAATTTATGAAGTGGCATCTTGTGTATTTTGTCCCATGCTTCATGCACTCATTATGGTGGCTTCAGAGTCCTGGAATCATCACTTGTAACTCCGTTCTTGTTCCCCTTGCGCATGCCATCATCTCCATGCTTGAACTTGCTCCAAGGTTCATCTTTCTTGTCCAAGCTAGGCCCTTCATTTGTAAGAAAAACAAATGTATCCAATTTAGGCAGCATCATATTCTCATGAACATTAGAATCGTTACCAAGAAACGAAAGTACCTGATAATTCAATTGGCGTGCGCGAGCTCTAGTAATTGGTCCAGTATGTACAACAATAGGGGCTGTGGGTGTAACAATGGTATTGATGTCCTCATTAGTTTATGTGTGAAAGAGCGTATCATATCACGGGGTTTGGATGCACCGGCGAAGTTTGCACCAACTCTCAATGTGAGAAAGGGCAATGCACGGTACCGAAGAGGCTAGCAATGATGGAAGGGTGAGAGTGCGTATAATCCATGGACTCAAACATTAGTCATAAAGAACTCACATACTTATTGCAAAAATCTACAAGTCATAAAAAACCTAGCACTACGCGCATGCTCCTAGGGGGATATATTGGTAGGAGAAGACCATCGCTCGTCCCCGACCGCCACTCATAAGGAGGACAATCAAAGAACACCTCATGTTTCAAATTTGTTACATAACGTTTACCATACATGCAAGCTACGGGACTTGCAAACTTCAACACAAGCATTTCTCAAATTCACAACTACTCAACTAGCACGACTTTGATATTATTACCTCCATATCTCAAAACAATCATCAAGCATCAAACTTCTCTTAGTATTCAAAACACTCATAAGAAGATTTTTACTAATCTTGAATACCTAGCATAATAGGATTATTTAAGCAAATTACCATGCTATTTAAGACTCTCAAAATAGTCTAAGTGAAGCATGAGAGATCAATAGTTTCTATAAAACAAATCCACCACCGTGCTCTAAAAGATACCGTGCTCAATGTGCTGCTGCTTCCCTTCAATCATAAGAGCACGGTCTACCAACTCCTGGTAGTTGTTGAAGGTGGCTACCATCATATGCATACTCAACTCATCATTCAGTCCTTCCAGGAACTTCTCCTGCTTAGCTGCATCCGTAGCAACATCGTCTGGGGCATAACGTGCTATCTTACTAAACTCCTCCACATACTGGCCAACAGTCCGTCCTCCTTGGCGCAAGTTACGAAACTCACGCTTCTTCATGGCCATTGCTCCTGCTGAAACATGGGCAGTACAGAAAGCCTGCTGAAACTGGTCCCATGTGACAATTTCGACTGGAAAGGTGGCTGTGAAATTCTCCCACCATGATGCTGCGGGTCCTTCTAACTGATGTGCGGCAAACTTAACCTTCTCCGCATCTATGCATCCTGCTGTGGTCAACTCCCTAGCTGTCTTGCGGAGCCAATCATCTGCTACTATTGGCTCGGTGCTACTGGAAAACACCGGCGGATTCAGCCTAAGAAAGCGGGCTAAGTGGTCAACAGGTGGTGGTGGTGGTGGGTTGTTGTTGTTGTTCCCCTGATTCTAATTCTGGACTAGCAACTGCATCAAGGTGTTCTGCTGCTGGATCAACCGGGTGAGCTCCGGCGGAAAGGCAAATCCGGGGTCACGTCTCGGAGGCATCTGAGGGTTTAGAAAAGATGAGATATAAGAATAGAGGGGGTCTAAAGAGAAAACACTACCCATATGCACATGAGGCAAAAGCAAACAATTCACTTCATTCAAACAAACAAAGGCATACAATCGATCTAACTATCGCAAAGTGCTCGGACTACTATATTTACATGGTGGACTACTACTACTGATGAGGTGGTCTACTAGAAATATTCTACGGTTGTAGACTCCATGATATCTGCTCCTGCTTCATCAACATAATCATCATTGCTACTATCTTGTTTTGAGTCGGTGCCGTCAATGATGATGTAGTCTTCCGGGCTAATCTCCTTGGGTTCTTCGTCTTCATCTACTGGTGTCGGGCCTCCCATAAATACTGCTAGCTTCATAGTTAGGTCGGCATTCTTATCCACCAATACTTCAATTTCTTCTTCATAACCTTCGCGTGTAGCCTTGAGTTCTTCCTCGAGTTCCTTGATTCTAGTCTTAGCCTTCTTCAGATCTATCTTGTCGGCACACATCTGATTCTCCTGTCGTCGAATGTGCTGATTTAACTCCTGAATAAAAGTTGCAATTGATCTATCTTTCCTGGTGTTAATCATCTCCCAGTGTTCATCTCGGCGCCCACAAATCTGGTATATAGTATCCTTAAGATCCTTGCGGTAGACTTCTCTAATGAGTCCCATGGCGATGTGAGCTGCCATACTCTTTCCTAGACTCCAAGTTGGTGCATCAAAAGAAAACTCTATGGGCTCAGTGACTGGCATGAACGTCCTTCCTGGGATTTGAACTTGAATCATCCAGCGCTCTTCTTCAGGTAAAGTGGCGTTGTAGGTTCCCGTGAAGCTTGGTACTCCTATGTTCAGGTATCTAGTGACTTCCTTCAAGTGGCGTCCAAAGGGTGTATCTTCATCCGGTTGGTGAACTTGTTCCTTGCATCCGCCATCCTAAAGAGTAGAAAAGATGAGAGGTCAGAAGAGAAGAGAGTGAGTAGTGATCTAGGTCTTTAGCTTAGTGGTCGTGTCCTACAGTTAGCTGTGCTCTGATACCATCTCTGTAGCGATCAGACCTCAAACAGTCTGATCTCTGTGCTCCGGTGTCATCCCTGGATCAGTAATGCTGACACCACACAGTACTCGGAGGATTTATAGCAGAGTAGCAATCACACACTTATTACATCGAGTGTCTCAAAAGAGAACTTATTATAATAAATATGGCTTAAGGCCATCTAATTGCGATAACAGCGGAAGGCTTGGAAGATAAGTGAGTCCATCAACTCCAACGGCATCACTGAGTATAGAACCACGACCTAAAAACTCCTTAATCGTCGTCTGAAAAGTCTGCAACATTAACGTTGCAGCCCGAAAACGGGCCAGCACATGGAATATGCTGTCAAGGTAACACATAGAGAGTAATGGAATGCAACAACTATACTATATGCATATTTGGCTGGTGGAAAGCTCTATGGTTACTGTTGGGGATATTACCACTAGGCGTGAACCGGCCTGCTTGGGCCGGGATAACTTCATTAGTGGTATGAACAGATGAAGGCCCAAGGCCTGTAGCCGGTTTAGAACCTGTAGCCGTAAACCGGCCTGATGTGCAACTTGTATTGTAAGTTAGGAACAGAGAGATACCAACCGGGATACGAGTATGGACCGGTTGGGACTCTATGGACCGACGGGCGTCACCCGTGTATATAAGGGGACAACCCGGCGGCGGTTCAGGGGGAGAACGACAACTCGAGTCTAGGCGAAGCTTGTTTGCTCCCTAGCCATCGAGACCACATCAATTCCATCGCAACTAGACGTAGGCTTTTACCTTCATCGAAGGGGCCGAACTAGTATAAAACCCTCGTGTCTTTGTGTCCGCTTTAACCCCTTCAAGTAAACTCGTAGCGGTGGCTCCATGACTAAGTCCTTTCGCTAGGACATTTGCCGTGACAAATCCACGACAGTTGGCGCCCACCGTGGGGCTGTCGCACGATGGTTTGACGATCTTGGAGGGCAAGCTCAAAGGACTCGAAGGCTATGCTGTGGGCCAGATGACCAAGAGTCGTCGTGGCAAGATCTACATCGACGACGCAGGATGGGGTCCCGAGGCCGATTCGATTGAGTACGGGTACCGGGTCCCCTTTGGTGGCATACACGTTTTCATCGGCAAGACCGGTGAGCCGGGGCCTGAGCCGAACATCTGCATCGACCTCGTTGAGATGGCTCAGCGTGCGAGATCTACCCAGGCTAAACCGACCGTGAAGCGTGCCTTCGTTGGAGTCATCCACGGAGGAGGGCGTGAGGACGAGTCAGAACACGGTAGCGAGACCGTCGTCTATTCCGGCGACGAGTCCTCGACCGGAGAGACCGAATCACTATACCAGTTACAAGACGACCAGGTTAGGGGCTGTTCCGATGGCGACAGTATTCCGGACCCCCCAGGCCAGGTCAACCGGGTTGGAATATTCATGGCTGGCACACAGGCGGCGAATCACTCTTCGACCGCCGCAACGATGCTCTCCGGATCAGCAGGGGCAGGAGGCCTTGTGCGCCCGCCGGTTCAAGTTCTATCTGATCTGTTTGATGCACTAGCCGCGCTTATGGCAGAGGACAATCCGGCGGATCAGGAGGCCCATAATGCAGAAATTGCAAAGGTGAGAGAGCAGATCGTGCAAGCCAAAGAGGATCTGGCCGCAGAAAAAGACAGGATGGCCGCAGAGCGGGCCGCTTTGGACGTCCAGGCTTATAAGCTCATGCTTGACCAGAACGCATCACAGGAGGTCTTAAAGCGGAAGCACAGATCACGCCTGCCGTTAGGGTTTGATCCCCGGAATCTCTTTCACACTCCAGGAGCTGGACCCAGTAATCCGCCGCAGCACCCGGAGACAAACCGGATTGAGGCATCAGGACCAGGGGGACGATCCAACCTCGCCTGATGGAACCTCCTCAGCAGAACATTGTGATTCTTCCGCTGGTCCAGACGCCCCCAGATCATTATTCTAATCCTATGGACAACCTTGTTGCAGCTGCCACGCGATTAGAGGCTATCCCCGTTGAAGGGGACTCTCCGCAAGCGATAGAGACGCGCCGGGTTAAGGAGCTTCTCCGGACCGCGCTGATTCAGCAGGAAGCATATTCATACAGCCATGATCGGATTCACTCTACGCCCCGTCCGAGCCGGAGCTATAGCAGGCGCTTGGATGAACCGGCCATATCGAGCAATGCGCGAGGCCGTGAAGCGGCCCGTGGCAATAACCTGGCAGGTGGTGTTCGCGATGCTCAGGATGTGGTGGACCGGGCCCGGGCACGGAGGGAGGCCGAGTTAGCAGCACAGGATGATGCGGGTCAACTTACACCGGTTCGCCCTACCACCTTCGCCGGACCAGGAGTCGCATCCGCTTTGGGAGTGCCTTGTTTAATCCCCGCTTTACGCAATGTGCGCCTGCCCAAAGATTTCAAGGGTCCACGCAAGGTGCCGAATTACACCGCTGATTTATCCCCTGAAGCGTGGATAGAGAGTTATGAGATGGCCATGGAAATGTTAGACGTGGATGAGACCGCGTGTGCAAAATACTTCACCATGATGCTTGAAGGCACGACTCATACCTGGTTGAAGAGCCTACCGCCCAATTCTGTCGGCTCATGGGCCCAGTTGCGGGCCCGGTTTATCCAGAATTTCAAGGATACGTGTAAGCAGCCCAAGTCCATAGTAGACCTGGCGGCTTGTGTCCAGGGGGAAGGAGAATCAACGACCCATTGGGTGCGCCGCGTTTTGGAAATTTTGCACTCGTCCGACAGGATTAATGCCGACTCTGCGATCTTAACCCTGGAAGGCAACTGCCGGTTTGAGCCTTTAAAATTGAAATTGGGACGCATGAAGCGGTTCTATAATGACATGGGAACCCTCATGGCCGCTCTAGTGAAGTATGCTGATTCGGACAGTACCAAGGATCCCGAGACTGATGATGATGAAGCAGGGAAGGGAAGGAAGAATAACAACTCCAAACAGCAGCAGTACAAACCGGCGGGTCATGGAAACGGAGGCAAGCGCAAGGCGGATGGCAGCATGGACTTTATGGCCAACACTAATGCACAGGACAGGGGGCAGCGGTGCAGAGGTAAAGCGACAAATCGTAATGGGGCTCCCAATCCTAACGCAAGCCGCTTGAGTGATTTGCTGAATCAGCCTTACCCGAAGCACGGGACAAAGGAGGCGCCGGCTAACCATCTTTGGAAGGATTGTTATATCATGCAGGAGTTTAAAAACTCTAATGCCTTCCGGTATGATCACGGGTCAGGTGGCGGTTCAGGATCCGGTTTTCATGGGCCGGATCACGATGGAGCTTCCGGTTCAGGTCGCAATCAGGGCGGTCACACTCACCAGAATAATCAGAACGGCCAGCAGCAGCAGCAGCAGCAGTCGGGTTATCAGAGCCAGCCAAAACAGTTGAACAATGGGCAATATCATGTTTTCACAACTAGCTTGGATAAACGCGACCGAAAACTCCACAAGCGAGCGGTGAATTCTGTTGAACCGGCCTTACCACGTTACTTGTGCTGGTCGGAGCAGCCTATCGTGTGGAGCAGAGAGGATCACCCGCCCCGGGTTGATAATCCGGGCCAGCTAGCATTAGTGGTAGACCCTCAGGTGGGGGGTTATAAATTCACCAAGGTACTCATGGATGGAGGAAGCAGTATTAACATACTGTACTATGAGACATTCCGCCGCATGGGTTTAACAGACAAAGATCTCAGACCGTCTAATACGGTGTTCCATGGGGTGGTGCCTGGCAAATCTGCATATCCTGTTGGTAAGATAGCCCTGGACGTGGCTTTTGGGGATGAGCACGACTCCCGGTCGGAAAAACTAACATTTGAGGTGGTGAAGATCCGGAGCCCATATCATGCCTTGTTTGGCCGGCCGGCTTATGCCAAGTTCATGGCGCGGCCTTGTTATATCTACTTGCAGCTCAAGATGCCGGGTTACAAGGGGACAATAATGGTTCATGGGAGCCGTAGGGTCGCTTTGGAATGTGAGGAAGGTGATGCGGCTTATGCAGAGTCGGTCTGTGCCACGGAGGAGTTGAAGTACTATAAGGACAATGTTGATCCGGCGGATATGACTCCTTTGAAGAAGCCGACTACGGAGCATGATTCAGATCTGAAGTTCAAATCGGCAGCTGAGACCAAGCTTGTTGACTTCGTGCCCTGCGATTCATCTAAGCAGTTCACTGTCAGTGCCAATTTGGATCCCAAATAGGAAAGCGCGCTCGTCGAGTTCATCCGTGAGAATCGGGACATCTTCACATGGAAACCATCCGACATGCCAGGTGTACCGAGGGAACTCGCTGAGCACACTATTAATGTGGATCCTAGGTATAAACCGGTGAAACAATTCCTCCGCCGGTTTAACGAAGAAAGGCAAAAGGCCATTGGAGAGGAAGTGGCCAGGCTTTTGGCAGCTGGCTTTATCATTGAGGTGTTCCATCCAGAGTGGCTTGCTAATCCGGTGCTGGTTCTGAAGAAAAATGGCACTTGGCGTATGTGTGTGGATTACACAGATCTTAACAGGGCCTGTCCAACGGATCCTTTTGCCCTCCCCCGCATTGACCAGATCATTGATGCCACGGCGGGTTGTGAGCGTTTGAGTTTTTTGGATGCATACTCTGGATATCATCAGATCAAAATGGCGGTTAAGGACCAGGAGAAAACAACGTTTATTACTCCCTTTGGAGCCTTCTGCTATGTATCTATGCCCTTCGGACTCAAGAGTGCCCAAGCCACCTATCAACGGTGTGTACAGAATTGCCTGCATAAACATATCGGCCGCAATGTGCACGCCTATGTGGATGATATTGTAGTAAAGTCAAGGCAGAAGGAGACACTGGTGGATGACTTGAAGGAAACCTTTGACAACTTGCGGGTTTACAAGATGATGCTTAATCCGGCCAAGTGTGTCTTTGGTGTTCCGGCAGGCAAGTTACTGGGTTTCCTGGTGTCTAATAGAGGAATTGAGGCTAATCCGGAGAAGATTACAGCTATCACCTCCCTGGCTAAACCGAAGTGCATCAATGATGTTCAGCGTTTGGCGGGCCGGATCGCCGCACTAAGCCGGTTTATCAGCCTCCTCGGAGAGAAGGCCATTCCTTTGTACCAAATGCTGAGGAAGACAAACCATTTCATTTGGAATCCGGCTGCTGATGAAGCATTTGAGGACTTGAAGCGGCAGTTAGCCAATCCGCCTGTTCTTGCAGCTCCGGTCGACAAGGAGCCACTATTATTATATGTAGCAGCCAATGCTCAGGCAGTTAGCGTGGCTATTGTGGTGGAACGCAAGGAGGCAGGCAAGGAATATCCGGTTCAGCGGCCGGTTTATTATATCAGCGAGGTGCTTATTGAATCCAAGCAAAGGTATCCGCATTGGCAGAAGCTGGTCTATGGTGTTTTCATGGCCAGTCGGAAGTTGAAGCAGTATTTTCAAGGGCACCCCATAACAGTGGTCAGTTCAGCTCCCTTGGGTGATATCATACAGAACCGGGAGGCGACTGGCCGGATTGCCAAGTGGGCTATAGAGCTTGGGCCACACGGACTGAAGTATGTGCCTCGGACGGCGGTGAAGTCTCAAGCACTTGTTGATTTCATCAATGACTGGACGGAGCTACAAGCACCAGAGGAGAAGCCGGATCACACATATTGGACTATTCATTTTGATGGATCCAGGCAACTGGAAGGCTCGGGGCTGGAGTCGTGTTAACTTCCCCACGAGGCGATAAGTTTTGTTATGTTCTCCGCTTAATGTTCCCTTGCACTAATAATGCAGCTGAGTATGAAGCCTTGCTCCATGGTCTCCGGATGGCTAAAGAGATGAACTTAAGCCGGGTTAAGTGCTTCGGTGACTCGGATCTCGTGGTTCAACAGGTGTCTGGCACTTGGGATTCTAGGGACCCGCTCATGACTGCATATCGTCGGGAAGTGGATAATATTGCGGGTTGCTTCCAGGGTTATCAAGTGGATCATGTGGACCGTCGGAAGAATGAAGCGGCGGACGCTTTAAGCCGTTTGGGCTCTCAGCGCAAACCGGTCCCGCCTAATATCTTTCTGGACGTGCTGCACAACCCGTCAGTCAAGCTCCCAGGTGAAGCGGATTTGGCTATTCCTGATCCGGAGGCTCAATTGGTGGCAGCATTGCATGCTATTCCGGATTGGACAGTTCCTTATCTTATGTACATGAACCGGGGGGAGTTACCAGAGGATGAGATTCTAGCCAGGCAAATAGTCCGGCGATCCAAGTCTATGACGATTGTCAATGGTGAATTGCATCGTCGCAGTGTATCAGGGCCGTTTCAACGTTGTGTTTCTCCTGAGGAAGGCTGTGAAATCTTAAGAGAAATCCATGAAGGGGATTGTGGACACCACGCCGGTTCAAAGTCTCTGGTGGCAAAGGCGTTTCGTCACGGGTTCTACTGGTTGACAGCGCATGCTGACGCGGAGGACTTGGTTAAACGGTGTGATGGATGTCAGAAATTTTCAAGGCGTGCTCATGTGCCGGCTCAAGAATTGAGGATGATCCCAATAACATGGCCGTTTGCAACTTGGGGGCTGGATATGGTCGGACCTTTTAAAAGATCCAAGGATAAGAAAACCCACCTTTTGGTGGCAGTTGACAAATTTACCAAGTGGGTTGAAGCGGAGCCTATCAGCAAGTGTGATGCAGCAACAGCGGTGCAGTTCATCAAAAAGGTGATTTTCCGGTTTGGCTTTCCACACAGTATCATTACTGACAATGGTACCAATTTATCTAAGGGCGCTATGAAGGAGTTCTGTGAACGAGAGCATATCCGGCTTGACGTGTCATCAGTGGCACACCCCCAGTCCAATGGACAGGAAGAACGAGCTAATCAAGAGATCTTGCGAGGCATCAAACCCCGGCTTATGGTCCCATTGCAAAGAACACCAGGATGTTGGGTTGAAGAGCTACCATCTGTGCTAAGGAGTATCAATACTACGCCAAACCGATCCACAGGATACACGCCATTTTTCATGGTCTACGGAGCAGAGGCAGTTCTCCCTAATGATATCCGGCATGATTCCTCGGGTGGCAGCTTATGTCAAAGCGGACAATGAGACAGCACAGCAAGACGCTTTGGACCTATTGGACGAGGAGCGTGATATAGCAGCTGCCCGTTCGGCGATTTACCAACAAGATCTTCGTCGCTATCACAGTCGCCGGGTTAGAACCAGAACTTTTCAAGAAGGAGATTTGGTGCTTCGGCTCATCCAAGACCAAACAGATATACACAAGTTATCCCCACCTTGGGAGGGACCTTTCGTGGTCAGCAAGAATCTGCACAACGGGTCGTACTATCTGATTGATATTCGAGAGCATAAAGACTCACGTACATCAGAGGAGGAGACTAACAGGCCGTGGAATATAGCTCATCTTCGGCCTTACTACACTTGAGCCATCGGCTCTATCTATGTACATATCATGACAGTGTATATATTATCTTTGATATAATAAAACCGGAGCCTCAGCTAAAGCGGGGTCTCTGTCTTTCTTATCATGCGTGGTTACATGGAGTGGCTCTGTTTTTAAAGCGGACTCCGGTTTACCCCTTGACATTTGCTTTTTATACATCACTGGGGGCCTTGGTCGTGTCCGAACCAATGCGACACCTTTTGATGGGCGACAGCCACCAGATCACTTGGGGACATGGTCAAGTCTGAACCAGTCACGCCTCTTGGTCGGCCTAAGGCCACAAAATCACTTGGGGGCTTGGTCGAACCCGAACCATTGCCACGCCTCTTGATCTGGCATATATGCCACGAATCATTTGGGGACCTGGCTGACTTGAATCATTGTCACTCCTATTGGGGGCTTGGTCCTGTCCGACCATCGTAATACCATCTGGTCAGCTCAGTATAGCATATTTTTGCAAACAGTTTTTATCATTGCCTTGGTTTCCATGGTATTTTCATGGCTTGTTTGTTCTTAGCTTTTTGTTGGATTCCTTTTATGTCAACAAACACCTTTAATCCGGAGAAGTATGCCTGGTTTATTTTTATTTTTTCCTGTTAACATCATGGAGTAACAAGGGGGTTTATATTGACCCAGTACGGTCTATACGGGAGCTGTTTTCTCCCCCTTGTTGACGGTAATGGTTTATAAAACCTCCGCTTCAAAGCTTGGCTAAACCAGCTTCATGCCAAGACATGGCAGGAAATATGAATGGAGGTTTTTTCGAACAAAAGCTTCAGTACTTATGCACGAAGGCATATTGAAGATAGAAGTATTAACTATCCTGTTACAAGGCATCATGGTGCCCGAATAAAGATCATTTGTTATTTTGGAAAGATTCCAAGGACAGCTATACAAACCGGCTCCCGGTTTAGGCCTGCTCCTCGTCATCATCCGCTTCAGCTTCTTCGTCCCTACCCATTGGCTGGAAATCAACAGTGGTCCAGTCGATTCCCATTAAAGCTTGGAAAACAGCCTCTTCATGTATCAAGGAAGACGGTTCAATATCAGGAGCGCAAGTGTGCTTACGGATTGGAGGGATCAGATTCTCCGCTTCAAGAGTTGGGGCAGGCACTCGCTTGTTCTGGTCGTTGTATTGTGCTTGATAATGCGTCAAGTCTGCCTCTTTAGCTAGCTGACAAGCCAGAGGGCGCACTGCACGGTTTATTGCCCTTAAATCCTCTTCGTTGAATTCAGAGCCATCTTCCTTCAGGCTGGGATAGCCTTGAGATGCTTCCCCAGGGTCGAAATCTGGCACCCATGCCTTTGCCCGGATCAAGGCGTTAATAGCTCCGGTTCGAGCAGCAGATTTCTTCAGCTCCTCCATCCGGGCCGGAAGCATCGACAACATGTTAAGAGTGTCCTGGATTAAAGAAGGTGCCGGGTTGTTATGAGAGGCTGTGGTGATGATCCGCTGGGCTCCGGTATATAATTTTTCCACTAAGGTGTAGGTAGCCTTCAGTTTCTTCCGCACATCGTTTCCCAAGTGCCCGATGCGTGTGCCTACAACAATATAGGGACGGTTTCAAACCGGATTTACGCTGCAGCAGGTTCAAATTATCACAAAAGTTAAAAGGAGCTTACCAAAGATCGCAGCGGTCATGGAGTGTATTTGCCGCTTTACGGACGTCAGTTCATCTGCCACCGGTTTAAGGGCAGCTTCAGCATTTTCCGCTCTTTTGGTTAAAGCGGCCTTCTCAGTGGCCCAATCAGCCCGCTCTTTCTTGAAGCCTTCCTTCAGCTGTTCAGCGGTGCTCAAGGCGCTGGTTAATTCTTCCTTTGCCTTGTCTGTTTCAGCTTGTTGAGTTTTCAAGGCCTCCTGCAAATCAGCAATCCGGTCCTCCTTGATTCTCACCTCAGCCTGCATACAGACAGCATTTAGCTTTAAACAAGCGGTCCAAGAAATTGAAGTATCAACCACATAACAAAGTTATACGCCTGATACTTGGGGGCTAATGAACCTTCAGTTTTCAAAAGTTACTAGATTGCAAAGTCCCAAGCTCAATACAGGTATTCAACTTGGCACTTGGGGGCTAATGGCTATTTGCTCAAATTATGTTCTAAGGGTAGTTTTCTGTTGGAGCCCCGGTCTAATTTTGCTAAGTTAAACCGGCCCTTGGGGGCTATATTAATGGATTTCAAAAGTGTTGAGGATCATATTCAAGTCCCGGTTTGACGAAGGCTACAAACCGACCCTTGGGGGCTAGGAGGATTCATGCAAAGGCAGTCAGTAAAGAAGTAAGTTACCTCAAATTTATCCCTCATCATTTTTACCAGACCAGCTTCACAGTCACGGCTAGTATAAAGCCGGTTTAGATAGCCGGAATGAAGATCTTGGGCACTCAGAGCAACATATGTCTCCAGTTCAACATCCCATTTTTCTTTATTCAGAGCGGAAAAATCCTCTTTTATGGTATGCTTGGTTAAGGTGACAGGATTCCCGGGTTCAAAGCGGCCTACACCGGTAATCACAACATCATCATCTTTGGACTCGCCGGTTTGTGTTAGTGTGATCGGTTTGTCAGTAGGACTGTGGGATTTCTCAATCCGGACGGAGCTGACAGGCGGGTCAGTAGAGACTGAAGTATTAATAGGCCTCTCTTCGGGAATAGCATCGTCTTGTAAAGGAGGATCATTGGGAATATCCTCAGGAGCAAATGCTTCAAGATCTGGCGTTTTGTCATGTTCTGGGGCTACATCTTCTTCAGCCGCTTTATCCAGGCGGGCTTTCTTGCTCGGTTTAGGTTTGGCCCTGAAAGAAAATCAAAGAGTCAAGGAAAAGCATAAGCCATTACATAGTGTACTGGAAGCATATGTTCAGCTTAGCTTACCCAAGAACCGTTTTTAACGGTGGCAGCTGAGTGGCCGACGATTCACCAGAAGATGAATGAGAAGTATCCTGATAATCGGAGTCGGATGGGTTAAGAGGTTGACGGAAGAAACCCGCTTTAGGATGTAAATCAACAAAAAGGTCAGATACCTCGGAGCGGCGTTTTCGAACCGGACTGTTTGGTAAACCGGTGGAGGTAACTACCTGGCCACTGTGCCGGGTTGTGCGGCGAGCTTCATGTTGCTGAGTCTTCATAAGAAATTTAGGATCCAAATAAGCAAGAGGATGAGAAAATTTAACTTTCCGGTTTGCCTGTCGAAATTTTGGCAAAGGCAAGATTTCTGAATCAGAAGAGAGAATAGTTACCTCAACGAATTCCGCATTGCTGGCTTCAGCGTCGTCCTGACAAGCATCATCATCAATAAGGCGTGTAAAAAATAAGCCAAGCGAGTCAAGTTCTACCTCAAGGTCCGGGTTACCCACATCGTCATCAATAGCTGGATCAGATGAAGCGGTGGTTTTTCTCTTGTGAGCTGGCTTCTTGATAACCTTGGTCTTGGGGCGGATTGGCTGCCCTGCTTTCTCCGTTTTGTCTTGAGAAAGCTTCTTGCTCCAAAACGGATTATCGCCCTGGATCAGCAGTAATTAAATGTCAAACAGATAAAGCAGTAACCGGTTCAACAATAGAGCAATTAAAATCTTATCGCTGGCGGTTTGTTGGTGGTGCAGTAAGGAGGCAGACCGGTTTGAGCACAGAGGTGCTCCGGTTCATTCAGCATCTTTTTTACAGATTCTGTGACTTCATCATCGGGGAGTTGGATTTTAGTGTGTCGGAGTGGGTCATCGACACTATCAGTATACTTGCACATCAAACTGGAGCGCCGGCTCAGAGGCAGTATGCTCCATGATATCCAACAGCGTGCAAGATCTATTCCCGTTAAGCCGTTGGCCATAAAAGCTCAGAGCTTGGACAGTTGCGGAGCGTATTTAATTCTTTCCTTGGCGCTTAGTCTTTGTGGAAAAGGGTGTGTGTTGCTAAGCCGTTCCGGACGGAAGCCAGGCAAGGGATTTTCATTGTCAGGGGAGGTATCCTTGCAATAAAACCAAGTTGCATTCCACTCCTTGGGGTGAGTATGGAGTTTGACGTGGGGATAAGTGATCTCCCTCCTCTTCTGAATGGCCATACCGCCCAATTCAGTGTTGGGGCCATTGGTGAATTCAGTGCGACGGTTTAAATGGAAGAGGTCTCTAAACAACTCAACTGAAGGCTCCTCTTGAAAGTATACCTCAGAGAGCACTTGAAAGTGGCATAGATTGGTAACAGAGTTGGGGCCAATATCCTGTGGACGGAGCTGAAAATTGGCTAACACATCCTGGTAAAATTTAGAGCCGGGCGGTTTGAAGCCCCGAGCCAAGTGATCTGCGAAGACCACAACCTCTCCTTCCTGGGGGGTGGGAGGACATTCATTTCCAGGAACCCTCCAGTGGATCGTATCTTTACTGTCTAAAGCACCGATCAAGACTAGATCGTCCAACTGTGATTCCGTGACGCGAGAAGGAACCCAATTGCACTCATACACTTGTTTGGCCATGGCGAGATCTACAAGAAATAGGTGATCCGGTTCAAGAACATGCTGGGTAAAAGAAGGTGTTGATCTAAACTACGATAAACCGGGGACAGTACCTATAAATCGGTCTTCCACAATGCGGCATCATGTGGATTCTGGCGGTTCAACCAGGGGACTAATGGTATATACCGGTTTAGTAATTTTTTTTTCTATGATAAGTTAAACTGCCTGACCTAAGCATCGGAAGAAATTGAAGCTATGGATAACTAGGTATGCAGAAACAAGTTTCACATGATCTTATCACAGCCGCGGATCTACCGCGAGCTCACAAAAACAGAAAATATTCCGAAGAGTAAGGCAGAAACAGAAGTGAACCATTGAGCGGGTATGTGCGAGAGATATATGGACTTAGATGAGAAACTATAGGTGGATGCTTAAAGACTACTACTAAATGCAGGAGGGATTCACAGATTCATTCAAGGTCAGAAAACAGGTATGAGCATGCGACGAACACAGCACGAACATGGAACCCTAAGAACAGATCTAGGTCAAGAAGAGGAGAAAGCTTACTGGGAACGGAGAAGATGCGGAAAGATGCCGCAATGCTCTGGTACGTTCAGGTTGATGCAGCGGCCCAAGACGAGGCAGAGGTCGACGGCGGTGGCGGAGCTCCAAGGCTGGCGACACGAGGAAGACGAAGAAGAAGGGACGAAGGGAAAGGGAAAGAAATGACCCTTCGGTCTTATTTATAAGCAACAGAGCTAGGTCAAGCGCGCGGATCCAGGAGCTATTGTTAAAAGAGGGCGTTATAAATGATAAAATTTCATGATGACATCATGCCGGCTTACAGCAACCAGAAATGATGACGACACGGCGGTTTACCAATTACCCGAAGATGTCCAAGACACCAGATTTTGTGAGGGATTGACATGAACCAGTTCAAATCAATCTGGGGCCTAATGTTGGGGATATTACCACTAGGCGTGAACCGGCCTGCTTGGGCCGGGATAACTTCATTAGTGGTATGAACAGATGAAGGCCCAAGGCCTGTAGCCGGTTTAGAACCTGTAGCCGTAAACCGGCCTGATGTGCAACTTGTATTGTAAGTTAGGAATAGAGAGATACCAACCGGGATACGAGTATGGACCGGTTGGGACTCTATGGACGGGCGTCACCCGTGTATATAAGGGGACGACCCGGCGGCGGTTCAGGGGGAGAACGACAACTCGAGTCTAGGCGAAGCTTGTTTGCTCCCTAGCCATCGAGACCACATCAATTCCATCGCAACTAGACGTAGGCTTTTACCTTCATCGAAGGGGCCGAACTAGTATAAAACCCTCGTGTCTTTGTGTCCGCTTTAACCCCTTCAAGTAAACTCGTAGCGATGGCTCCACGACTAAGTCCTTTCGCTAGGACATCTGCCGTGACAAATCCACGACAGTTATAGTTTTGCATAAAGCCAATTTTTCCCTACTTCAAAGGAATAAATTTAATTACTATCATGGTGGTTGTTAAACATTGAGAATGGTTGACAGCATTCTGAATCCCAATTAAGCATCATCATTAACCCAACAACATTAATTTTAGAGTAACATGTTGAGATTCACATGATAATCCAGATACTAGATACTCAAGATGTCCATAACCGGGGACACGGCTAATCATGATTAGTTTGTTACACTCTGCAGAGGTTTGCGCACTTTTCCCCACAAGACTTGATCGCCTCCGTTGGATTTCTCGCACCACATGGTGTTTGAGAAACGGATGACCGAGACACAGTCTTTCAGAAGCGCTAGCACCTTACGATGGATAGACCGGTACACCTACTTTCCCCTACATCTGCTAGTCTACCCTGTAAGAGTTCGCACGACTTAATCAACTATGCCAGAGCCCATAATGGCTTGTGGTTGCACACGGAAGTTTCTAGTTTGAAAAAATCTCATGATCCCTTTGAGCCTGGGTGGCGGTCCAAAAGAAAACATGCATGTCCTGGAATACCCAGGTGCCTCAATCCACCCAGATGTGTATTTAAGTTGCCACCTTAGATAAACCATTAATTATCAATCTCACATCTGTCATGGATTTCACTCACCCAATCCATGTCTACTAGCATAGCATGGCATAATAAGCAAATGTAGAAGTAACTCCCAAAGGTTTGATAATAAACAGGTAATAGGTACTACCTCATCTACTTCCCATCCCACAGTTTAATTAGATCCTAATCATGCAATGTGTGAAGATTGATCTAATGCAAAAAACTGGGTTGTAGAAAAGGTATGATCAAAGTGTTACTTGCCTTGCTGATGATCTGTGAAACCTAACGATTCGAAGTAACAGGCGGCGCACTCCGGGTACTCTATCGCAGGAAAACAAACAAGCATACAATAAGTACTCATCTAATGCACAGGTAAAACTCAAATAAGAGATCTAACCAGAAGGTTCAACTTAAGAACTCCGGTTGGCAAAAAGAATCAAATCGAACGAAGCAAAGAAAGTCAAACGGCGAAAGAAAACAACTTCGTTCTAGTAATCTGAACCTAAATCAAATTTTACAGTAGCAAAAACTTGTTTAAGTTGTTTATTCGGATAGAGGGTTTTGAGACGAAACTCCAGGCGCTTGAATCGCATGATTCCGATAAACGAGCGAAAAGTTAAACTAAAAACGAAAATCAGATCAGAAATCGCGATCAGAAAATAACCGCGGAAAAATCCGATGAAAAAGAAAAACGACGAACGGATTTTTTTTAAACGGCAAGGATTTCGAGGTGCGGCGAACCTCGGGCGACGCGCGGCTCCGGCGGATCGACGTCGGGGCGGCGGCGGCGGCTGGCGGCTAGGGTTAGGGTTCGGGCGGCGGCTGCTGGTGGGCTGGCTCGGGCCCGAGGCGCGGCTTATAAAGCCCCCCGGCCGGCAGAGTTCTGGCCGGTTACGGCCCGAAGTCGGTTGCGTTTTTTTTTCGCTCGGAAGAAAAATAAAAAGAAATACTAAATGGACTCCAAAAATCCCGAAATAAATTTTCCCGGGCTTCTAAAATCAAGCCCGACAAAGTGAACATTTATTTGGGCCCTAAATGCAATTTTAAAAAAAACGCACATTTTTCCTAATTAAAAAAACAAAAAAAAAACTCCGAAATAAAACTATTTGATTTTTTTTATTAAATCCTCGATATTTCTATATTTTGGGAAAGTCATTTTATTCCCTCTCTCATATTTTTGTAATAGAAATAATTAATGATAAAATAAATAAAATCAAATGATCCTATTCTCAAATTTGAGAAAAACTCAAATATGAAAATAACGAAATCCCCAACTCTCTCCGTGGGTCCTTGAGTTGCTTAGAATTTTCTAGGATCAAAACCCAAAGCAAATAAAATATGATATGCATGATGATCTAATGTATAACATTCCAAATTGAAAATTTGGGATGTTACACCAGAGGTGGTGGTGGTGTCACAAATCCGTCAAGCAAATCTCAAATTCTTACCAGTTCTTACCCATCAGCAGGCGGTGATTGGCAACCGTCGTAGTCAAAACTCTCAAAGCTTGGATAGAGCGATTACCAGGGAGAGTCAAACGCACGACGTAGATGTATCTGGAGCTGGGAAGGCTTATAATATGGTAGCAAAAAGGGTCAGCAATAATCAATTCAGAGATGCAAAGTTGAATAAACGCTCAACGACGATACCGTGTTGGTCCTAGGCTAGACCGTGCTAGAGACACGAGCCTAGAACACTAACAAAATCAGGGCGCTGCACATAAACAAGGGAGGAGCAGGCTCTGATTTTTTTTCTTTTTTTGCACTTTTTTTGCACTTTTTTTCCTCTTTTTTTTGCTCCACAGCAAATTTTTTCCGAAAAAGTCTACAAATGGTCTAAAAACTGCCTAGCCAGAATTTTCCAGACTTTTTTTGAGGAATTTTTTCCAGTCTACAAATAGTTTGAGGAATTTTCCAGATTTTTTTTGAGTTTGGAACTATTTTCCAGACTTTTTTCCAGTCTACAAATAGTTTGAGGAATTTTCCAGAATTTCTTTTAGTTTGGAACTATTTTTCTTCTACTGGTGGCTCGAAAGTTGGGGAGTCCTACTATGTCACGACTCGGAGTATCGCGTGATCTGGAACTCGGAAACAAAGCAACAAATACTGGACTCGGACTGGTGATGGAGATGAATCTGGTGGAAATCGGACTGGTGGCGGATTTATGTTGCAGGTGGACTCAGATTGGCGTGATGGCGGTGGATATGTGGTGGCGTATATGGAAGCAGCGATGATGATGATGCGGTGGTGATATATGGCAGCGGCGACGTGACAACCTGTGAATAGAACTCGAAACTCTAAAGGACTAGACGCTAAGACCAGCAACTTGACACGACGATGCAACCGCAAATTCAACAAAGCCAATATAGAAAAGATTATGCAAAGGCTCAGATTGGTTCGGATAGGATGAACTAACCCTAATTTTTTTGGCATTTTCGTGGACTATAGGTACGAAGAACAGACTCGGTCTAACTACGAAAAACTGTAAAATCTCACTGAGCAACCTGGAAATCTGATACCACTTGATAGAGGCAAAGGTGTCCCGTCTTTCGATGAGATAGTGGCTATCGTTTTAGAGGAAGTCGACTTTGACGATCCGACTATGAACATGCGAGGACGTCACGCCTTAGCAATCGCTAAACCAATTCCGAGGGGTTATTGACCACGCCGGAGCACGATCAACCTGACCACGAGGGCCTGTTTCCTGCGAGCAAATGAAGAACAAGCAAGAAACCGAGATTGCAATCTGGATATTGCGAATATAAGATGAAAGCTTTATTGATCAAGGTGGGGTTCTTTGACGTCTTGGTCTGGTCGTTGGACACAAACGAAGTACGCGAAGTTGCAGCTATGGCGAACTTTTAATCTAAACAAAACCCAAAGTCTAAACGATGCCCTAAGGGCTGTATATATGGAGGAGAGAGGGGGAATTTCGTGGCCCTTGGTGGAGGGGTCCGAAACCAACCCTAACTCTTGTTTCCCCACACATAGGGACTCTAAAAACAACCTATACTTAAGTATTTCGAAAATACATGGGCCTGGCCCAATAATAAGGTGACGCAACACCTAGAATAGCCTCTGGACGAAATTTATGAAGTGGCATCTTGTATATTTCGTCCCATGCTTCATGCACTCATTATGGTGGCTTCAGAGTCCTGGAATCATCACTTGTAACTCCGTTCTTGTTCCCCTTGCGCATGCCATCATCTCCATGCTTGAACTTGCTCCAAGGTTCATCTTTCTTGTCCAAGCTAGGCCCTTCATCTGTAAGCAAAACAAATGTATCCAACTTAGGCAACATCATATTCACATGAACATTAGAATCATTACCAAGAAACGAAAGTACCTGATAATTCAATTGGCGTGCGCGAGCTCTAGTAATTGGTCCAGTATGTACAACAGCAGGGGCTGTCGGTGTAACAATGGTATTGATGTCCTCATCACAAGCTAAAAAGTCTCTAGCAGTTTCTTCATCCATAACATAACCCTCAGGCACAACAGGCAATTCATATCTAGGGGGAGAATCTTCATCATCACTTTCATCAATATTATCACTTTCAATAGTTTCATATCTCTAGCCCTAGAAAGTTTTCATTAAGAAATTCACCTAGTGGCACAATATTATCAAGAATAGAAGTAGTTTCATCATAAGTATCATGCAAAGTAGAAGTGGCATCATCAATAACATGCGACATATTAGAATAGATAGCAGGTGTAGGTGTCGCAAGTTTACTCAAAACAGAAGGTGAATCAAGTGCAGAGCTAGATGACAGTTCCTTACCTCCCCTCGTAGTTGAGGGAAAAATCTTGGTTCTTTCATCTTTCAAGTTCTTCATAGTGGTCAACGGACATAAATCCCAAGTGACTCAAAGAATAGAGCTATGCTCCCCGGCAACAGCGCCAGAAAATAGTCTTGATAACCCACAAGTATAGGGGATCGCAACAGTTTTTGAGGGTAGAGTATTCAACCCAAATTTATCGATTCGACATGACGGGAGCCAAAGAATAATCTCAAGTATTAACAATTGAGTTGTCAATTCTACCGCACCTGAAAGACTTAATATTTGCAGCAAAGTATTTAGTAGCAAAGTAATATGGAAGTAACGTTAGTAGTGGCAAAAGTAATAATATTGATTTTGTAGTGATTGTAACGGTGGCAACGGAAAAGTAACTAAGAAAAGATCAATATGTGAAAAGCTTGTAGGCAATGGATCAGTGATGGATAATTATGTCGGATGCGATTCCTCATGCAACCTTTATAACATAGGGTGACACAGAACTAGCTCCAGTTCATCAAGGTAATGTATGCATGTATTCCGAATATAGTCATACGTGCTTATGGAAAAGAACTTGCATGACATCTTTTGTCCTACCCTCCCGTGGCAGCGGGGTCCTATTGGAAACTAAGGGATATTAAGGCCTCCTTTTAATAGAGTACTAAAACAAAGCATTAACACTTAGTGAATACATGAACTCCTCAAACTATAGTCATCACCGATAATTGTCCCGATTATTGTCACTTCGGGGTTAACGGATCATAACACATAATAGGTGACTATTGACTTGCAATATAGGATCAAGAACTCACATATATTCATGGAAACATAATAGGTTCAAATCTGAAATCATGGCACTCAGGCCCTAGTGGCAAGCATTAAGCATAGCAAAGTCATAGCAACATCAATCTCAAAACATAATGGATACTAGGGATCAAACCCTAACAAAACTAACTCGATTACATGATAAATCTCATCCAACCCATCACTGTCCAGCAAGCCTATGATGGAATTACTCACGCACGGCGGTGAGCATCATGAAATTAGTGATGGAGGAAGGTTGATGATGACGATGGTGACGGATTCCCCTCTCCGTAGCCCCGAACGGACTCTAGATTAGCCCTCCCGAGAGAGATTAGGGCCTGGCGGCGGCTCCATATCATAAAACGTGATGAATCCTTCTCTCCGATTTTTTTTCTCCCCGAATGTGAATATATAGAGTTGGAGTTGAGGTCGGTGGAGCCTCAGGGGGCCCACGAGACAGGGGGCACACCCCCACCCTCGTGGACAGGGTGTGGGGCCCCTGACGTTGATTATTTCACCAATATTTTTTATATATTCCAAAAATATTCTCCGTGAAGTTTCAGGTCATTCCAAGAACTTTTATTTCTGCACAAAATAAACACCATGGCAATTCTGCTGAAAACAGCGTCAGTACGGGTTAGTTCCATTCGAATCATGCAAGTTAGAGTCCAAAACAAGGTCAAAAGTGTTTGGAAAAGTAGATACGATGGAGACATATCAGCGGGCTGCGCGTATGCGTCAACATTCCAGGGCTCAATAGGGCCGCGTCTCAGGAGCGCTTCTGTCCTTCGCACGCTGGCCGGTGCGAGGTTCCACCTCACAGCTATGTTCGCATGTCGTTTGGCTTGCTGAACGTGGCTGTCACCTACCAGCGTCGTCTACGGAGCATCCTGGCGGCTCAGGAGGCCAGGCACCACGCAGTCCTGGAAGAAATGGCGACAATCCTCAAGGAACCACCCGAGCCCCCGGAGCCTCCTGAGGCTCAGGGCCTTGTTGGCTCGTGAGGAGAGACTCTTCGGCACGCATCATCAGCTACTTCAACACTCCTTCGACAACGGTATCAGGTGACATTTTCCGGTTTACTTAGCTGGGAGCGCCCCTCGGGCTGCATCATTCCCAGGTCGCATGGGCTTGTCCCTGCGGCACATATCTTTCTGCATCTTTTGCTTACTCTGCTGGGGGCGCCCCTCGGGCTGCATCATCCCCAGGCCGCTCGGGTCCATCCCAGTGGCATGTATCGTTTTTACACCTATTTGAACTAGCTTATCTCCTTGCGTGGTTCTCTTATGGCTATCGCTTGTTTGATTACATCTCGTGGCTATGCTCTCTCTCCGACTAACCTGCAGGAACCTCCTGAGGATGACAACGGGTAGCACCGTGGGCTCCTTCCTTTCCCATGCAATTCGCTTGCGCGTTAAAGGGGGGGGGCACCTGAGCATCGCGCCTCAGGAGCCCTTACTGGCTCTCCAGCCCTCACCCCTGGCATTGTCAACGGCATTGCGACCTGGCATACCAGCGGCGGCTGAGCTCGCTCGAGGGCCGGGACCCGAGGACGTAGAGTACACGGAAGAGTGTGGTAAAGAAGGGAAGGCTTGCACGGACCTAACCCGGCTACACTATGGGCATTGACGCATGAGCCTGGCGCAGCACAAGGAATCGACTCTGGACCGCTACAATAAATTTTGCACTCGGGTCAGCCAAGCATTGCGGCATAGGATTCCCATCTCTTGCAACCTTGCTACGGTGACGCCGCCTTCCTTTCCCATCCTAGGTTAGCTACTTGCGTGCTAAATGGGACCTCTTGAGCATCGCTCCTTAGGAGTTCTTACTGGACCTCAGGCCGCTCACCTCCTGGCCTTGACCACGGCATCACGACATGGCATACCAGCGACGGTTGCAGCCTGCCTGGGGACCGGGACCTGTCGACGTAGAGCACCAAGCTACCGCGAGGTTGGAAAGGGGGGACTGAGCCGAAGTAGGACATGCAGTCATGCATCTTCGTAATAAGGACAATATTAACCAAAGGGAACTACAGATCCTTTACACGCCCCCATGGGGTTCGCCTCGTTTCCTCGCAGGGAACAAAAGAAGAAGGTTTCTAGGAGCCCTATCTACAAGCGTCAACGCGACCGACGCCATCATCAACAGTGGGCCACGGGAGGTCGACGCCAACCCCATCCAGATCAACGACGGCGGTGGGCAGACGCCGCAACCACGCTCCGGGCACGGCGAGAGCTGGGGGGCACGTAGCTGTCATCGCTCGTCTCCAGAGTCTCATAGGGCTCGGGAGCGTCGCTGGGCTCCCAAGCACCGTCGGTGTTGCTGGAGGAACTGCTAGTTAGGCCAGTGGCAGGCCCGGCTCCTGCCGATGTGCCGTCCTGATGACCCCCTCCAGGACAGCACTCGAGGTGGCGGCCTTCCTCGTCAAAGACCTTGAAGAACATCATGGAGGCGCCATCATATTCGAAGTGGATGGCGAGGGCGCCCTCCGCACGGCAAACCCGGGCGACCTCACCCCATCCGCGGGTCATGAAGATCTTGCCGGGGAGATGACCTCAAACTCCACCCCCGTCGTCGGGGCATCACACTCAGCATGCTGCAGCCATAGCTCGAGGGGACCCCTTGGCGGCATTTCAGCAGAGAAGAACGGCGGGAACCAGATCCACGTACACGGCGGCATCGCCGCCCACACCACGAGTTCACGCGAGGAGCCCTCGATGTGGGTTCGCGGGGCGGTGGCACGCGCCACCACTGCACGGGCATTGCGGCCATGGCGCGAGAGGCGTCGGTCCCTGCCTCCTCCTCCAGAGTCCGCTGCTTGGGCGTACAAGGGTAGCGGATAGCCAGGGGGAGGCCGTTCATGCCAAGGCCTCGACACCTCCGGCCTTACGATGACATCGCGAGGGCAGGCAAGCCTCTTCTTCGACAGGAGAGACCCAAGCTCTTCATGGGGGGCTTTTCCCTTCTCGGCGGCGGAAAACCTCCATATCGGTGCCATGGATGACTCAACGAAGAAGTGAAGCGAGGAAGAAGAAGCAAGCGGAACGGAGGAAGAGATGGGCGACGGGGGCTCCGCCCCTCCCCATTTATAGCGGGAGAAGGCCAACCAACGACCCCCACGATCGTAATGATGGCTTTTCTGCATGCACTAGGGACTCGTCAAGTCGGGCAGTTGCCGAGGCAGCATGGGGAAGCGGAGATGCCCACGTCCCATCAGTCGCCACGCGTCAATCAAGGCCGCATGCGATTGGGGCCCGCGGTGCTCCGCACTTGCCCCTTGGCTTTGCCTCTAAGCCAAGTCTGAGCGCGCCTTGGACCCGGGGGCTACTGTCGGCGTTCTGGGATCGGGGGTCCCCAGACTTGCCTGCCTGTGGCCCACGGTGTGGCTCCTATAGCGGCCTGGTACGACCCATCTTCACTAGCAAACACTCAAGACCCTTGCGGGGGCCAAGCCTCGCGGGGCGGACGACACAAGACCTCCTCAGGGACAGCCTCACTAGGCTGGCTCGCGAGGAGCGGAGAGATCAAGATGATGGCACCTCATGAGGTTCCCGTGACGTGAGCCATGATGACCAAGGCCAGGCGGGTGCCAGCGGGCGCAAAGCACCAGTTGCCTCTTTGGTGCTAAAGGAGCAGGCGCAAGCGTGGAGTCCCAAGGCACCAGGCAAAGGTTTCCATATCGGTGCAATGAGACCAAGAACTGCAGGACAGAGGTCATCGCAGAGCCCACGACGGCATCACCACCAGAGCCTTTGGCAGGCGAAGACCACCTTTTGTCAGGATAGCTTGTACTAGCTGTCCCCTTCAAATTGGCTGTTGTGGGATCCCTTCCCGCCTAATATTTGGGATGAGGACTAGGGCCTCTATAAATAGGAGTAGCCACCACCAGGGACGGGGACCGGATCAATTCCACCCTCATACGCACCAGCTCACCGAGCTTAAGAACACCTCTCCTTAGGAGGTTGTTCTTCCCTTGTACTGGTTCATCCTCAGCTTACAAGGCAATCCACCACACCACACTGGAGTAGGGTATTACACCACATTGATGGCCCGAACCAGTATAAACTCTTGTGTCCCTTGTACTTCGAGTTCGACGAGCTGAGCTTTGAGATCGTGGTGAGTGAGTGAGCTGGGGGAAGGAGAGATCTTCGTGCGCACCCTAGAGTTCAAACCTTAAGGGTTTTGCCGGAACCCGAAATCCGATATTTGAGCTAACCTTCCGCTTTGCTTAAGTCATTCTGTGACTATCACCTGCTTATCTGATACCCCACCCGCGACCGCCCTCGTTATCACGGGAGCCGCGCGCTGGTTGTCTTTCTTTAGGATCCCTCGCTTGAGTAGTCTAGGCATGTCGTCTGTGCTCGGGTCCGTCCCTGCAGCATCGATAAACCCAATGATTGAGCTCTGTCTGGCGGGCCGGCCCCATTCACATCATCTCCCAGGATCATTGGTGTCTGGCCTCCTCATGTGTCCGCCTCAGGAAATTCGTCCGGCGCAGGTTGCCTAACCATCTTGCAGGATCGCTGAAGCTATCAAGAATCAAGACCAGGTGCAACCCGTCTTGAGGTAGGGCCTCATGAGTCCCGTGCTAGCTCACGGGTGCCCAGACACACCTCGTCTAGCCCTGCCGTGCAAGCCACGTGTTAGGGCGGGGCTGTACACGCCCCAGGGGCTCCACTCAGAGGGAGCCCTCACCCATGCACCAGTGGAAGCACCATGCTCCGCGCTGGCAGTCGACACGGTCGAGGAGCGGCTATGCCCGTTCAAGTGCGGAAGTGCTATGCTCCATGCTGGTGACAAACAACTAAGGGCGGCCCCATGGCCGTACCAACCTCAGGGAGCCACCCGACTCAGTGTCCGGCCTCACTGCAATGCTTCCCCCTCGGGAGAGTCGCGCGAGGAGGCTGGGCACGGGGGCTACGCTCAGGTCCTGCCTAGCGTACGCCGCCCTGCCAGGTCCCTCGGACCTGGTCGTCGCGCACCACTCCTGAGCGGGACCTCGGCGAGGACAGGTATGAAGGTTGTTTGAGCGTCAAGGGGGACTTCTGAGCATCGCGACTTAGGAGCCTAACTGGCCACATAGCCCCTCACTCCTTGGTCCATCCTGGTGATCCGGACAGCCCAATGGCGGCTGAGGTATGCGCGGGGTCAGGCCCCACTGACGTAGAACACTAGGCCTACTTACGCACCTCCTTTCCGCAAGCTGTTTGCACGTCAAGGGGGACTCCTGAGCATCGCGACTCAAGAGCCTAACTGGACACGTAGCCCCTCACCCCTTGGTCTCGTCCTGGTGATCCGGACGATCCAATGGCGGCTGAGGTACCCGCAGGGTCGGGCCCTGCCGACGCAGAACACCAAAGCAAATGGAAAGGAAATCACGGAATCTCAAACAAATATTACAAGACATACTGTTTTTCGAATACCAAACACAAGTTTAAATGCCTCCACGAGGCATGGTTCATGTTGCAGAAGCAAAGCAGGAAAAGGAGCCACCAGCAAGCCATCTCGTCATCCCTGGGCACTGCCGTCACTTGCAAAAGGTGCCCCTTCAACGACGACGTTGCCCTCACCAGCGCCGCCCGCCGGAGTTGCAGGTTTGGCAGTGCCGCCAGTCGAGGGCGCAGGGTCGAAGGTGTGGAACTTCTTTAGCAAGGCCTCCACCTGGCTCTTCACGGCTTCAACAGTGGCTGTGCAGCGCTCGTCATCCACGGACTTGATCAGCTCGTCAAGGTCGGCGTTGGGATCGTGAAGATGGAGGTGGCTGAAGACGCGCGTCAGTGCAGCAGAGGAGAGCGCACGAGCTTCCCCCTCCATCAAGGGGCCAATCCCGTCGACGATGTCTTCAAGCGCCGCAACAAGATGAGGAAGCAGCTGGGCAGGGCCCTCATCATCTGTCACCAGCGGCTCCTCCAAGCCCTTCTCGTAGAGTGCCCGTAGCGCCGCGTGGGACTTCTCTTCAAGGGACCTGAAGGCCACGCGGTCCTCAGCCAGGACCTTCACCTTGGCTTCCAGCTCGGCCTTCTCTGTCTTCATCTCCTGCTCTAGCTTCTCCAAGCGGATGCGCTCCGTGGCCTGTGCCCTCGCCAACTGCTCCAACTCGGCGTTACGACCTCTGACAGCGTACTCTCGGGCCTTCATCTTCTCCTCCTCCCCCTTGCGGTCTCGAGCCTCAGCCGCACGCTCATTGTGCATGGCCTCTAGCTCGGCCTCCAGCAACCGGCAGCGATCCTGGGCAGCCCCGGCGTCCTTCAGCGCCACCTCGCGGGCGCCCGTGGCTTGGGCAGCGGCCTGCTTGTCCTTCTCGGAAGCCACCACGGCCTGGCCCAGCGCCTCCTTGACCGACGCATCAGACTGCAGCCAACCAGAGATCAGTTCAAGGCGCCCCGCCACCAGTCGGCGGTCAGCGCCTTGGAGGTCGCCCCGAAGCCGTGCCAGCATGGAAAGGGCCTCCTCCAAGGCGTCGGGTGGAGTGGAAGGATCACGGGCCAGCGATTCAACCAAAGGAGGAGGCAGCGCCATCTCCAGGACCTGCGAGCTGGAGACGACAGGAAGTGGAGCTAGGGGCTCCTGAACCTTGGCCGCGTCAATGGGCGAGCTGGGGATAGGCGCCTCTGGAGCCGGCTTGGCCGAGGAGATCACCTTCTACTGAGGCATGTCCACTAGGCCTCGCAAGGACGACCGAGCGGGAGAAGTGTGGGCGCCATCGCTGCCCTTCTACGCCAGAGGAGGAGCGGCCGCACCAAGCTGCTGGGTCCCCGAGGATGTGGCCGCACCTCCTTCTTCTTCTTCGACGATGGCGTCGGCCTAGCAACACAAGAAGGAAACGCCAGGAAGCCGCAACTGAAGCAGTAGCAAGGGCAAGGTCATGACAGGACACTCACTAGTCCACGGCGGCGTAGTCCCGCCGCCTCTTCAGAAGTGCGGAGCCGGGGGGGGGGGGCTCGCGGCCTGAGGTGCGGGCGCGCGAACCTCAGAAGTCGGCGAGGCCGCAGTGGCCCCGGGCGGTGGTGAGGCAGGGGCGTCGCCCCGAGAGATCAGCGATGATCTGCTCTTCGTCGGGACACCGGGCGTCAGCCTCCTTGAGGGGGAGACCCTGGACCTCATAGTAACCCCAGCAGGGGGCATGACTTCCCTCACTGGGTGGTTGTCAACATCGTCGTCGTCAGGCAAGGCATGGAGGAAATCGGCCTTGCGCGAGGGGGAGGTCTCCCCAGACCCCTCTGGGGTGGCCGCCGAGTCCTCCTCCTTCTCCTCGCCAGAATTGCTGGAGGACACCACCACCGGAGTCGTCACCGCCGGGGCCTCTGAAGGCGCCGGCGGCACAAGACCACGTCCATCAAAGACAGGCGGGGCGGCGGCAATCTTCGCCCCATCCGGACAGCGGTACAAGTGTACGAAGGTGTCCGGTGGGTACCCCTGGTCGTCCCCAACCAAGGAGCGGAGGGCTGTGCCTAGCTCCACATTAGACAAGGCCTTCGGGCACAGGCGGAGGTCGTCACCCCCATCCCCAAGCTTCCAAAAGGGTTGTGGGTGCGACTGGAGCGGAGCCACACGCTGCGCCATGAACTCCTTGATGATCATGGCCCGTCAGCTTCACTGCCCTTGGATCGACAGGCTTCAGGTCGGCGGTCATCTTCTCCTGCACCAATTCTGCCCGAGGGTCATCCAGCTTCACGCGGAACCACCTGTCGTGAGACATGGGCATCGCCGTCGGTAGCACCAGCCGGGGGTGAGAGCACTTGGCATCCATCAGGACCCACTTGCTCCTGAAGCCCTCGGCCTTGTTCCTGGCCTTCGAGATCGCATTGGTCTTGTTGGCTGCGACAAAGTTGGCACACCCCGAGCAGGGGCCGTCCTTGATCCGGAGATAGAAGAAGTGGCGCAGCAGCGCCACAGACGGCATCACCCCAACGTACGCCTCGCAATAGAAGGTGAAGATCGACAGAAGAAGGATGGAGTTGGGATGAAGGTGGAGGGCGTGAAGCTTGTAGTGGATGAGGACGGAGTAGAAGAAGTTGGAGAAGGGGGGAAACAACCCCGCAACAATGCTGCTCATGAAGAAGGGATATAAGGTGCTACCCGAGGGCTCCGGCTCGTTGGAGCCAGCCCGGAGCGCGGTTTTGCTCTTCTCATCTCTTGCCGCCGTCATCAAGAGCATGGTGGCAAGGTTCTTCTCCGAAACGCTTGGCATGCTCAACGCAGGCTCGTACCAGGATGGCGGAGTGACAGCCCGAGCTTTGTTGGGCGCCATTGGCGGCGGGTTCGGAGGAGGATTTGGGCGGATCTGGAGCCCTTGGGAGCGAGGAGTAAGAAAGGGGATCTGGAGCAAGACGAAAGGGAGCAATGAAGGCAACGCAGCCCGCGCTAGCCTTTTGTTAGTCGGGCAGTTGCCGAGGCAGCATGGGGAAGTGGAGACGCCTGATAACCCACAAGTATATGGGATCGCAACAGTTTTCGAGGGTAGAGTATTCAACCCAAATTTATTGATTCGACACAAGGGGAGCCAATGAATATTCTCAACTATTTGCAGCTGAGTTGTCAATTCAACCACACCTAGAAATTTAATATCTGCAGCAAGGTATTTAGTAGCAAAGTAATATGATAGTAGTGGTAACGGTGGCAAAGAGTAACGGTAGCAAAAGTAATATTTTGGGTTTTATAGTGATGGTAACAGTAGCAACGGAGAAGTAAATAAGCGAAGAACAATATATGGAAAGCTCGTAGGCAATGGATCGGTGATGGAGAATTATGTCGGATGCGATCGATCATGTACCAGTCATAACACAGGGTGACACAGAACTAGCTCCAGTTCATCAATGTAATGTAGGCATGTATTCCAAATATAGTCATACGTGCTTATGGAAAAGAACTTGCATGCCATCTTTTGTCCTACCCTCCCGTGGCAGCGGGGTCCTATTGGAAACTAAGGGATATTAAGGCCTCCTTTTAATAGAGTACCGGACCAAAGCATTAACACATAGTGAATACAGGAACTCCTCAAATTGCGGTCATCACCGGTAATGATCCCGATTATTGTCACTTTGGGGTTAATGGATCATAACACATAATAGGTGACTATAGACTTGCAAGACAGGATCAAGAAATCTCATATATTGATGAAAACATAATAGGTTCGGATCTGAAATCATGGCACTCGGGCCCCAGTGACAAGCACTAAGCATAGCAAAGTCATAGGAACATCAATCTCAGAACATAGTGGATACTAGGGATCAAACCCTAACAAAACTAACTCGGTTACATGATAAATCTCATCCAACCCATCACCATCCAGCAAGCCTATGATGGAATTACTCACACACGGCGGTGAGCATCATGAAATTGCTGATGGAGGAAGGTTGGTGATGACGAAGGCGACATATTCGCCTCTCCGGAGCCCAGAACGGACTCCAGATCAGCCCTCCCGAGAGAGTTTAGGGCTTGGCGGCGGCTCCGTATCCTAAAACGCGATGAATCCTTGGTTTTTTCTCCCCAGACACGAATATATGGAGTTGGAGTTGAGGTCGGTGGAGCGTCAGGGGGCCCACGAGGCAGGGGGCGCCCCCACCCTCATGGACAGGGTGTGGGCCCCCTGATGTGGATTCTTCTTCTAGTATTTTTTATATATTCCAAAAATAATCTCCATTGTTTTTCAGGTCATTCCGAGAACTGTTATTTCTGCACAAAAATAACACCATGGCAATTCTGCTGAAAACAACGTCAGTCCGGGTTAGTTCCATTCAAATCATGCAAGTTAGAGTCCAAAACAAGGGCAAAAGTTTTTGGAAAAGTAGATACAACGGAGACGTATCAACTCCCCCAAGCTTAAACCTTTGCTTCTCCTCAAGCAATTCAGTTGATAAACTGAAAGTGATAAAGAAAAACTTTTACAAACTCTGTTTGATCTTGTTGTTGTAAATATGTAAAGCCAGCATTCAAGTTTTTAGCAAAGATTATGAACTTACCATATTCACAATAACATTTAGGTCTCATGTTTACTCATATCAATGGCATAATCAGCTAGCGAGCAATAGTAACAAATCTTAGATGACAACACTTTCTCAAAACAATCATGATATGATATAACAAGATGGTATCTCGCTAGCCCTTTCTGAGACCGCAAAACATAAATGCAGAGCACCTTTAAAGATCAAGGACTGACTAGACATTGTAATTCATGGTAAAGGAGATCCAGTCACAGTCATACTCAATGTAAACTAACAGTAATGGATGAAAATGACAATGGTGCTCTCCAACTGGTGCTTTTTAATAAGAGGATGATGACTCAAGATAAAAGTAAATGGATAGGCCCTTCACAGAGGGAAGTAGGGATTTGTAGAGGTGCCATAGCTCGGTTTTGAAATAGATATGAATACTATTTTGAGCGGTATACTTTCATTTTCAACATAACAACTGAGAGATCTCGATATCTTCCATGCTACACACATTATAGGCGGTTCCCAAGCAGAATGGTAAAGTTTATACTCCCCCACCACCAACAAGCATCAATCCATGGCTTGCCCGAAACAACGGGTGCTCCAACTAACAACAATCCTAGGGGAGGTTTGTTTGCAATTATTTTGATTTGATTTGCTTAAAGCATGGGACTGGGCATCTCGGTGACCAGCCATTTTCTCGTGAGTGAGGAGCGGAGTCCACTCCTCTTGAGAATAACCCGCCTAGCATGGAGGATACAGATAGCCCTAGTTGATACATGAGCTATTCGAGCATACAAAACATAATGTTTATTTGAAGGTTTAGAGTTTGGCACATACAAATTTAATTGGAACGACAGGTAGATACCGTATATAGGTAGGTATGGTGGACTCATATGGAACAACTTTGGGGTTTATGGAGTTGGATGCACAAGTAGTATTCCCTCTTAGTACAAGTGAAGGCTAGAGAAAGACTGGGAAGTGACCAGCTAGAGAGCGACAACAGTCATGAACATGCATTAAAATTAATCAACACCGAATGCAAGCATGAGTAGGATGTAATTCACCATGAACATAAATATCGTGGAGGCTATGTTGATTTTGTTTCAACTACATGCATGAACATGTGCCAAGTCAAGCCACTCGAATCGTTCAAAGGAGGATACCACCCTATCATACCACATCACAACCATTTTAATAGCATGTTGGCACGCAAGGTAAACCATTATAAACTCCTAGCTAATTAAGCATGGCATAAGCAACTACAATCTCTATTTGTCATTGCAAACATGTTTATTTCATAATAGGCTGAATCAGGGATGATGGACTAATCATATTTACAAAAACAAGAGAGGTCGAGTTCTACCAGGTTTCCTCATCTCAATCAGTTCATCATATATCATCATTATTGCCTTTCACTTGCACGACCGAATAGTGTGGATAATAATAATAGTGCACGTGCATTGGACTAAGCTGGATTCTGCAAGCATTCAATTCAAGAGAGAAGAAAAGGTAATATGGGCTCTTTGTTAGATCAACAATAATGCATATGAGAGCCACTCAACATTTTCATTGTGGTCTTCTCCTCTCGACCCCCAAAGAAAAGAAACAAAACTATTTGAACGGGAAAGCTCCCAACAAGCAAAAGAAGAAAGAGAAATATTTTTGGGTTTTCTTTTATATTACTACTACAGGCATGGAAAGTAAACTAACTAAAAGCTACAACTAATTTTTTTGTTTTTTCTTAAGGTTTATTAAGGCACACAAGAAGAAAGCTAAAAGGGAAATAAACTATCATGGATGATACAATGAAAAAGTATGAGCACCGACAACTAGCATGAGTGTGTGAACATGAATGTAATGTCGGTGAGAAATACGTACTCCCCCAAGCTTAGGCTTTTGGCCTAAGTTGGTCTATGCCCATGGATGGCCTGGTGGATATCCGAAGTTGAAGCTGGGGTCGTACTAAGATGCATCAGCTATTGCCTAACGAGCTGCAGCTTGGAGGCGAGCTGCCTCCGCCCTCCTCGCATACTCGGTCGCCTCCTCCCTGGTTATAACATATCTCCCTTTTGCCTGAAAGTCAAAGAAGGCAGGAGTAGGGAGAGCGACGTGATAGGTGCATCGTCTGTCAAAGATTAGTCGGTATTGGAGGAACTGATTGTTCCTCTCAACAAACTGATGACGAACCATGGCATTATAATCTAAATAAGCAGGAGGAAACTCAATATCATCTCCACGTATGGGTATCTCAAGAAAATCAGCTAAACGGGTTGCGTAAATTCCACCAAATAAATCTCCATTAATTTTGTTATTATGCAACCTACGTGCAACAATGGCCCCCAAGTTATATTGTCTATCTCCTAATACAGCACTCTTGAGAACACTAAGATCAGGAACACACATGTGACACACCTCATCCTTACCATTTATGCATCTACCTATTAAGAGAGCAAAATAATGTATAGCAGGAAAGTGAATGCTCACTATGGTAGCTTGCGTGATTTCTCTAGATTCCCCCATAGTTATACTAGCAAGAAAGTCTCTATATTCAGATTTGCGAGGTTCAGTAACATTACCCCGCTGTGGGAGTTTACAAGCAGTGTTAAAATCTTCTAAGTCCATGGTATAATATTTATCATAAAGATCAAACAAGACAGTTTGAGAATTGCGTGATGATGAAAATTCAAACCTTCTCACAAAGGAATCAGTGAGGTAGTGGTACCGACGGCACTTATCTGCCATGAAGCTCTCAAGATCGGCATTACGCACATATGCTTCAAATTCCTCCTTAATTCCTGCTCGAACCATGAAGTCCTCTGACGGCCATTCACAAGGCCGCACTTGAGCATCCCTTGGTGGTTCATTGTCTGGCTCGCGTATTGCGGGCATGGGTCCTTGCTTCCTTGAGGATCCACCTTGGTACATTTTCCTAAACACATTTCTTCCTCTGAAAAATGTCTGAAATTTTTAGTAACTTAAAATAAAAGTGAACCAAACTCAACAAAATTGATAGCAACTACTCCTACAAGTGCCTAGAGGATATATCATGCATTAAAACAACTTTTGACCATATAAATTTGACATGCAAGCTCAAGAACAAGGTCACCTAAGCAGCAAAAATTTGCAATGAATAAAACACTAGAACAAAAACAAATTGGACCATTGGAGGAGTCACATAGCAAAGAACAATCCCCGAAAGCAGTTTTGTGAATGGAGCTTTGAGCTAGGAGATCGAAAATGGCAGCAAGATGAGCTAGAACTCGTGCTTGAGCTGGTTGGTGAATTTTTTGGGAGGAAGGAGTGTGTGGTGGCTGGAATAAGTGGAGGGGGGCACCGGGGCCCATGAGGCAGGGGGTGCGCCCAGGGGGTAGGGTGCGCCCTAGACCCTCGTGGCCAGGTGCTGGCTACCCCTGATGTGTTCTCAGTGCCAGATATTCTCAAATATTCCAGAAAAAATCATATTGAATTTTCAGGGCATTTGGAGAACTTTTATTTTTGAGGTATTTTTTATTGCACGGATAATTCTGAAAACTGACAGAAATTACTATTTTTGCTTTATTTAATGTAAATAACAGAAAGTAAAAAAGAGGGTATAGAGATTTGTGTTTTCTAAATTCACCCATCTCATGTTTTTCAAAAGGAATCCACTAACAAGGTTGATCAAGTCTTGTTAACAAACTCATTCCGAATTGCATGAAACCGGAGAATTTTCGAATAACACTAGGTTACCTCAATGGGGATATGCATGTCCCCAACAATAAGAATATCATATTTCTTCTTGACAGTAGGAAGAGGAAATTCAAAACCTCCAAAAATAATCGATGAAAATTTTCCAATGGAATTGATACTTTGGACTTGAGGTTGTTTTCTCGGGAAGTGTACCGTGTGCTCATTACCATTAACATGAAAAGTGGCATTCTTTGTTGCAATCAATAACAGCCCCTGCAGTATTCAAAAAGGGTCTTCCGAGAATAATAGACATACTATCATTCTCAGGAATATCAAGAATAACAAAGTCCGTTAAAATAGTGACGTTTGCAACCACAACAGGCACATCCTCAAAAATACCGACAGATATAGCAGTTGATTTATCGGCCATTTGTAAAGATATTTCAGTAGGTGCCAAATTATTCAAATCAAGTCTACGATATAAAGAGAGAGGCATAACACTGTAAAGCCCCGAATGTAACTTTCCCAATTTGTACTCCAACTCTTGCCGTTTCCGTCGTTAAGTTATTTTATTTTCTCGGGTTCGGGTCTTTGTCTCCGTGTGTTGTTTTCGTTGTCATGCATCTCATATCATGTCATCATGTGCATTGCATTTGCATACGTGTTCATCTCATGCATTCGAGCATTTTCCCCGTTGTCCATTTTGCATTCCGGCGCTTCGTTCTCCTCCGGTGGTCATTTCTAGCTTTCTTTCGTGTGTGGGGATTAAACATTTCCGGATTGGACCAAGACTTGCCAAGCGGCCTTGGTTAACTACCGGTAGACCGCCTGTCAAGTTTCGTATCATTTGGACTTCGTTTGATACTCCAACGGTTAACCGAGGGACCGAAAAGGCCTCATGTGTGTTGCAGCCCAACACCCCTTCATTTTGTCCCAAAACCCACCAAACTCTGCTCCATGCTCTAGAGAGTTCGATCACGATCGCGTGGCCGAAAACCGCACCTCATTTGGACTCTCCTAGCTCCACTTATGCCTATAAATACACCCCCCTTCGTTTTCGGATCTCTCTCTCCCCGAAACCCTAGTCTAAAAAAAAACAGATCCCCGCACCGACGGACATGTCCGGAGCCTAGCCGGACACGTCCGCCGCGCCCCTTCGCCCTCTCCCCAAGCGCCACGTGGTGCCGCTCCACACCCGCCGCCGCTGGGCCCGAAGGCCCGTAGCCGGCCCCCGCCGCCGCCTCCGCGGGCCAGAGGAGCCCCGCGCCTCCCGGCCTCCTCCCGCCACCTTCTCCCCCGGCTCAGGCGGCCGGAGCCGCCGCCGCCACCGCGCCGGACCGCGCTGCCGTGCTCCCTCGCCGGCCGCGCCGCTCCACGCCGACCCCGCCGCCGCACCGCGCCACCTCGCCGCCTCCGCCCCGGATCCGGCCGGCCTCGCCCCGGCCCTCTCCTTCTTCTCCGGCCACGACGGTCTCCGGCGAGCTACAGTAAATCCGGCGATCCTTGTAATCCGTGCCAGATCCAGATCTGAGTTTCGGGTTGAGTTTTTCCCTCTCTGCCTTAATTTTTTATGCCTACTTTGACCTGCCGTAACTTTGCATCCGTAGCTCCGATTTGGGCATATAGCATATCAAAATGTTCGCCTCGACGAGTACATCATTTCATTCCATTGCATTATTTTCATTTGAGCTCATCTTGATGCCCAAAATGTTGTTAGAAGGAGGCTTCATGATTTCTGATCCGATTTTAGTTTCTGTTTATCTTTTCGCTCGTTTAACGGAATCAGGCGATTGAAGTGCCTGGAGTTTCATCTCGAAACCCTCTTTCCGTTTAACCAACTCAAACAAGTTTTGCTACTGTAAAATTTGACCTACTTTCAGATTAGTAAACGAAGCTTCTTTCTTTCGCTGTTTGAGTTTCGTTGCTCCGTTTGTTTTGATTCTTTTTGCGAACCGGAGTTCTTAATTTGAACTTTCTGGTCAACCTCTCTTATTTGAGTTTTGCTTGTGCATCATTGCTTGTTACTTATGTATGTTATTGTTTGCTTGCGATAGAATTCCCGGAGTGCGAAGTGTGTTACTACGAGTCTCTAGGATTCGCGGATCGTCAGCAAGGCAAGTAACACTTTGATCATATCCCATCATTACCCAGTTTTTATGCATTAGTTCCAATCCTCAAACATTGCATGATTAGGATGTCATTAACTTGTGGGTTGGGAAGTAGTTGCTGAGGTAGAACCTATTGCCCTGTTATATTCAAACCCTTGGGAGTTACTTCTACGTATTGCTTATATTGCTATGCTATGCTCGTAGACGTGGTTTGGGTTTGAGTGAAATTCATGTCAGATGTGAGATTGTTAATTAATGGTTCAACTTAAGGTGGCAACTTAATCAAACAACTGGGTGGATTGAGGCACCTGGGGAACCCAGTGTTGTCTGTTTTTTTGGAAATCCCGGGGTACCCGTGTGATCTTCCTATGGACCGCCACCTAGGCTCAAAGGGAACTGAGATGATTCATGCTAGAAACTTCCGTGTGCAGCCACAAGCTATTATGGGCTCTAGCATAGTTGAGTAAGTTACGTGAAGCTCTTGAAGAGGTAGATCAACAGGTAGTGGGTTTTGTAGGTTTGGTATGGTCTACCCGGAGTAAAGAGTTAACGTTTCTGAAAGACTGTGTCTCGGTCATCCGTTTTTCAAACACCATGTAGTGTGAGAAATCCAACGGAGGCGATCGAGTCTTGTGGGAAGAAGTGCGCAAACCTCTGCAGAGTGTACAATCTAATCATGGTTAGCCGTGTCCCCGGTTATGGACAATTCTTGAGTATCTAGTACTTGGGTTATCACATGTATCTCACCATGCTTAATTAATACTGTTGGGATGTTAATTCACTTCAATTGGGATTGAGTTGGGGATACCTTCTCAATGATGTTTCAACCACCATGATAGTAAATTAAAATCTATTCCATGGTTGTAGGAAAAAATTGGCTTTTCGCAAAACTACAACCATACAGCTTTCCACCAGCCATATATGCATGTAGTGATAGCATTATTCTGTTTCTGCCCTACTGTGTTATATTGCCAGCATATTCCACGTGCTGACCCGTTTTCGGGCTGCAACGTATTATGTTGCAGACTTTTCAGACGAGGAGTAAGTTAAGTTAGGTCGTTGCCGTGCAGCTCAGCTATGCCATTGGAGTTGATGGATTCACCTTATCTTCCAAGCCTTCCGCTGTTATCGCATTAGATGGCCTTAAGCCATATTATTGTAATAAGTTCTTTTTGGAGACATTCGATGTAATAGTGTGTGATTGCTACTCTGTTATAAATCCTTCGAGTACTGTGTGTGTCAGCATTACCGATCCAGGGATGACACTGAAGCACAGAGACTTGACCATCTGAGGTCGGGTCGCTACAAGATGGTATCAGAGCACACGCTGAGTGTGGGACACGACCACTAAGATAAACCCTAGGTCACACTTCTCTTCTCATTTCTGACTCCTCTCCATTTTCTACTCTTTAGGATGACGGAGATGAAGAACAAGTTTGCACAACCGGATAAAGACACACCTTTTGGACGCCACTTGAAGGAACTCACTAGGTACTTGAACATTGGAATACCAAGCTTCACCGGGACGTTTCAACGCCACTTTACCTAAAGAGGAGCGCTGGATGATTCAAGTACAAGTTCCAGGAAGGTCGTTCTCGCCAACTTCTAAACCCACAGAATTTTCCTTCGACGCACCAACCTGGAGTTTAGGAAAGAGTATGGCAGCTCACATCACCATGGGACGCATTGGAGAAGTTTACAACAGGGAGCTTAAGGACACTATTTACCAAATATGTGGGCACCGAGACGAGCAATGGGAAGTAATCAGCATTAAGAAGGATAGATCCATTGCAGCTTTCATCTAGGAGTTAAACCAGCACATTGGTGTTAGGAGAACCAGATGTGTGCGGACATGATGGACTTGAAGAAGGCGAAGACTAGGATCATCGAGCTGGAGGAAGAACTCAAGTTTACCTGCGATGGATATGAGGAGGAAATCAAGACCCTACTGGAGAAGAATGACGACTTAGTCAAGAAGATCGGAGTATTCATGGGAGGACCAGCACCAATAGAAGAAGAAGAAGAACCCAAGGAAATACGCCCCGAGGACTACATCATCATCGACGACACCGACTCCGACCCTACTGATGATGACTTTGAAGACAAAGCTGGAGCAGACATCATGGAGTCTTCCACCGATCAAAATTTCTAGATGACTACCATATATTAGTAGTATTTCCCCCATGTATATAGTAGTAGTGAGCACTTTTGCGATAGTTCTAGACTGTTTGTATGCCCTTGCTTGATTGATTGAGTGAAATGATTGTGTTTGTCTCATGTGCATATGGGTAGTGTTTTCTCATTAGACCTCTTCTATTCTAAATCTCTCCCATCTAAACCCCTCAGATGCCTCCGAGACGTGACCCCGGTTTTGCCTTCCCATCGGAGCTCACCCAGTTGATCCAGCAGCAGAATGCCTTGATGCAATTGCTAGTTCAGAACCAGGGCAACAACAACAACAATAACAACAACAACAACAAAAACCCACCGCCAGTGCATAACCTAGCCCGTTTTCTAAGGTTACAGTCGCCGGTGTTTTCCAGTAGCATCGAGCCTATAGTTGCTGATGATTGGCTATGCCGTATTGGAAGAGAGTTGACCACCGCAGGTTGCACAGATGCTGAGAGAGTGCGCTTTGCCGCACATCAATTGGATGGACCAGCAACCTCATGGTGGGAGAATTACACGACCACTTTTCCTATAGCCAATGTCACTTGGGACCAGTTTCAGCAAGCTTTCCGCACATCCCATGTCTCCACTGGAGCTATGCAAATGAAGAAGCGGGAGTTCCGCAACTTACGCCAGGGGAACCGTACTATGGCTCAGTATGTGGATGAGTTTAGCAAGTTATCTCGCTACGCCCCTGATGATGGGGCCACAGATGCTGCGAAGCAGGAGATGTTTATGGAAGGGCTAAATGATGAGATGAGCATGCAGTTGATGGTAGCAACCTTCAACAACTACCAGGAGTTGGTAGATAAGGCTCTTATGATTGAAGGGAAACAACAGCAGATTGAGAGCCACAAGAGAAAGTATGGACAAGGGAATTATAACTCAGGAGCTCAGCAGAAGCCTCGCCTAACCCCGAACACGGGAGGACTTGTTCACAACCATGGAGGTCACAACCACACTGGAGGAGGATCACATAACCATAGTGGTGCTAAGAATGGGAATGGGAACGGAGCTAACAACAATCAGAACCGCTCCAACCCGTCCACTCCCGCCAAAAGAGACTTAAGTCAGGTTACCTGTTTTAAGTGCGGGAAGACAGGGCACTAGGCCAATGATTGCCCCGAAGGAAGGAATGGAAACGGAAATGGAAGCGCTGGGAAGAAGCCCAATCCATTCAACAAAGGACAAGTGAACCACATTAACATGGAGGAGGTTGAAGAGAAGCCGGACGCAATAATAGGTAAGTTTTTGGTTAAGTCATTTACCGCTCTTGTTCTTTTCGATACTGGTGCATCGCATTCATACATATCAAGGGGATTTGTGGATAAGTTTAAGCTACCAACCCAAACCCTTAGGACCCCTCTTTTAGTGAGTTCACCCGGAGCAGAGTATATGGCTAGCCGATGGTGTGACCAGATACCCTTAACCATTGGTACACATGTTTTTCCGTCCGACCTAATTATCTTGGAGTCACAAGGATTGGATGTGATATTGGGTATGGACTGGATGTCAAAGTTTGGAGGAAGCATTGACTGTGCTAGTAAGTCGATTTATCTCACCACCCCGGAAGGAAAAAGGACTAAGTATGTATCTAGGCATCTGCCTAGGAGGAGTCAAGTGAATGCCCTTACGGGAGTTGTTCAGGAGGAAATGCCTGTAGTGAAGGCTTACCCGGATGTTTTCCCAGAGGAGTTACCAGGCATGCCACCGGACAGAGATATTGAGTTTTTGATAGAGTTGTTACCAGGAACAGGACCAATATCCAAGAGACCCTATCGGATGCCTGCAAATGATCTGGAAGAAATTAAGAAACAGATCAAGGAGTTATTGGAGAAAGGGTATATCCAAAGAAGTTCATTACCTTGGGGAGCCCCAGTACTTTTGGTTGAGAAGAAGGATAAATCCATAAGGATGGTTGTTGATTATCGAGCATTGAATGAAGTGACGATTAAGAACAAGTACCCACTGCCGATGATCAACGATCTATTTGATCAGTTGCAAGGAGCTAAAGTGTTTTCGAAGATCGATTTGCGATCGGGGTATCATCAGTTGAAGATACGAGAGAAGGACATACCAAAGACGGTGTTCACAACGCGATATGGATTATACGAGTACATGGTCATGTCGTTTGGACTGACTAACGCCCCTGCCTATTTCATGAGCATGATGAACAAGGTGTTCATGGAGTATTTGGACAAGTTTGTTGTGGTGTTTATTAATGATATCATGGTATACTCAAAGAACGAGGAGGAGCACAAAGAGCATTTGTGTTTAGTTCTCGAGAAGCTCAGGGAACACCAGTTGTATGCTAAGTTTAGCAAATGTGAGTTTTGGCTGAAGGAAGTCGGATTCCTTGGACGTGTTATATCAGGAGAAGGTATAGCAGTAGACCCCAGCAAGGTTCAGTCAGTCACTGAATGGTTGGCACCCACCTCAGTTAGCGAGATCCACATTATTCTTGGACTCGCAAGATACTACCGGAGATTCATTGAGAATTTTTCCAAGATTGCAAAACCAATGACTGAACTGTTGAAGAAGGATACCAAGTTTAAATGGACAGAAGATTGTGAAGCAAGTTTCCAGGAGTTGAAGAAACATTTGACTACAGCCCCAGTGCTACTACTGCCAGATATACATAAGGAGTTCCAAGTGTATTGCGACGCCTCTTGCTTAGGACTTGGATGTGTGCTTATGCAGGACGGAAGAGTTGTTTCGTATGACTCACGACAACTAAAACCTCATGAGTTGAATTATGACACACATGATTTGGAGCTAGCAACCGTAGTGCATGCGTTGAAGACTTGGAGACATTACCTTATTGGAAACCGTTGTGATGTGTACACGGATCACAAGAGTTTGAAGTACATCTTCACCCAGAAGGAGCTAAACCTTAGGCAGAGGAGATGGTTGGAGCTTATAAAGGACTATGACATGAAGCTACACTATCATCCAGGAAAGGCCAATGTCGTAGCAGACGCATTGAGTCGGAAGAGTTATGCTAATACCCTTGAAAGTAAAGGACTGCCGAAGGAATTAGCAAAGGACATCATGGAACTTCAGTTAGAGATTGTACCTAGAAGGTTCATTGCCACAATGGAGCTCCAGTCGACATTGCTAGACAAGATTCAGGAAGCTCAGAAAGATGATAAAGAGATTGCCAAGATAAAGGAGAAGATGGGCAAAGGAAAGGCCAAAGGTTTTTGTGAGGATGAGCACGTTACCCTATGGTTTGAGGACCGAGTTTATGTGCCCAACAACCAGGAGATTAGGAAGTTAATACTTCAAGAGGCCCCTGACTCACCATACTCGATACACCCCGGAAACACCAAGATGTATTTGGATTTGAAGGAACATTTCTGGTGGACTGGTATGAAGAAGGATATTGCCGAGTATGTAGCCATATGTGATGTATGTCAGAGAGTTAAGGCAGAACCTCAGAAGCCAGCAGGACTGTTACAGCCTATGCCGATACCCGAATGGAAGTGGGATAAACTTGGCATGGACTTTATCACCGGATTACCCAGGACTAAAGCAGGATATGATTCCATATGGGTAGTAGTTGATCATTTGACCAAAGTAGCTCACTTCATCCCAGTGAAAACCACCTATACAAGTGCAAAATTGGCCAAGATCTATATGTCCAAAATCGTATGTCTGCATGGAGTTCCGAGGACCATCGTATCGGATCGAGGAACACAATTTACTTCAAAGTTTTGGCATCAGTTACACCAGACTTTGGGAACGAGATTGGAGTTCAGTATAGCGTTTCACCCGCAGATAGATGGACAGACTGAGAGAGTCAATCAAATTTTGGAGGACATGTTGAGATCCTGTGCGCTAGATTATGGATCTAGTTGGGATGACAATTTGCCGTATGCAGAGTTCTCATACAACAATAGCTACCAAGCCAGTTTGAAGATGGCACCGTTTGAAGCCCTGTATGGACGCAGGTGCAGAACATCGTTGATGTGGGATGAGGTAGGAGACCGACAATTGTTTGGACCAGACTTGATTAAAGAATCTAAGGAGAAGGTAAAACTAATCCGAGACCGACTGAAGATTGGTCAGTCCAGGCAGAAGAGTTACACAGACTCAAAACGCAAGGAGGTAACCTACGAAATTGGAGATAGAGCATATCTGCGAGTATCGCCCTTGCGAGGAGTGAAACATTTTAGAATTAAAGAAAAGTTAGCCCCGAGATTTGTCGGACCGTATCGCATTTTGGAACGGATGGGAGAAGTCGCCTACAAGTTGGAGTTACCTGAGGGATTGTTAGGAGTCCACGATGTGTTCCTCGTTTCACAGCTGAAGAAGTGTCATGCTAAGATGGCGGAAATACCATTAAGAGATACAGTACCCTTGGAGGCGATTCAGTTAGATAGTGATTTGACTTACGAGGAGAAGCCAGTTAAGATTCTTGAGTTTGCCAGCAGAGTCACCCGCAGTAAGGTTATCAAGTTTTGTAAAGTTCAGTGGAGCCACCATACCGAGGATGAAGCTACCTGGGAACGAGAGGATGATCTCCGCAAGGACCACCCATACCTATTTTCTAGCCAACCCGAATCTCGAGGGCGAGATTCATCTTAAGGGGGGTAGGTTTGTAACATCCCAAATTTTCAATTTGGAATGTTATACATAGATCATCCATGCATATCATGTTTTATTGCTTTTTCCGTTCCGTAATTATCGAAATCCTAAGCAGCTCAAGGACCCTCAGAGAGAGTTGGGGATTTCCCGGTCTTCATATTTGATTCTTTTATCAAATAATGAAAAGAGGATTTGATTTTAATTATTTCTCTCGGAAAATATATCACACTAAAAATTAAAGAGAGCAGATAATATGACTTCTCCAAAATAAATGAAATATTGGAGGAAAAATATTAAAATCATTAAATTGATTTTTTATTTTATTTTATTCGTATTTTATTTGCATTAGAAAAATTGCATGTTTTTCAAAATTGCATTTTAGGGCCAAGAAAATGTTCATCTTATTCCAAATATTTTATTTAGACGGTGAAAAATTGTTTTGACATTTTTAGGTTTTTATTTATTTTTTTCTAGGATTTTATTTCGGTCGGCGAAGTTTAAAAAAAAGGGTTCCGCACCGACTCGGCCTAAGGCCCAGCTGCGCCAGGCCACCACCGCCACCGCCGCCACTCGTACCGGAGTCCAAGGTGGACTCCGCAGCCGCCGCGCCTTGCCTCCTCCTCCAAGTCGCCGCACCCGCCCCTTTATATACGTCGCCACCCCGCGAGCCGCCGCCCCGCACCCCGCCCCGCCGGAGCCCCTCGCCGGAGGTAGCCACTGCGCCCCGCCGCCGGTTTTTTTATAAAGACCGTTTGGTTTTTTTCCAGAAACCCTAGATCCGCTTTTTCGGATTCGCCAGTTTTTCTCGGTTCTTCTAGTTAGCGGACATTCGTCCGAACGTTCGTTTTAACGAACTGTCCCTCGCCCGTTGGAAACAGCTAACGAACGCTCGTTCGTTAGTCTGTTCGTGAGTTTTCTTTTATCGGATTTATTCCGCGATTTTTCTGATCATGATTTCTGATCCGATCTTAGTTTCTGTTTATCTTTTCGCTCATTTAATGGAATCAGGTGATTCAACCGCCTGGAGTTTCGTCTCGAAACACTCTTTCCGTTTAACCAACTCAAACAAGTTTTGCTACTATAAAATTTGACATAGTTTCAGATTAGTAAATAAAGCTTCTTTCTTTCGCCGTTTGAGTTTCGTTGCTCCGTTTGTTTTGATTCTTTTTGTGAACCGGAGTTCTTAATTAAGAACTCCGGCTCGCAAAAAGAATCAAAACAAACGGAGCAACGAAACTCAAACGGTGAAAGAAAGAAGCTTCGTTTACTAATCTGAAACTAGGTCAAATTTTACAGTAGCAAAACTTGTTTGAGTTGGTTAAACGGAAAGAGGGTTTCGAGACGAAACTCCAGGCGCTTGAATCGCCTGATTCCGTTAAACGAGCGAAAAGATAAACAGAAACTAAGATCGGATCAGAAATCACAATCAGAAAAATCGCGGAATAAATCCGATAAAAGAAAACTCACGAACAGACTAACGTACGAGCGTTCGTTAGTTGTTTCTAACGGGCGAGGAACCGTTCATTAAAACGAACGTCCGCTAACTAGAAGAACCGAGAAAAACCGGCGAATCTGAAAAAACGGATCTAGGGTTTCTGAAAAAAAACCGAACAGTCTTTATAAAAAAACTAGCGGCGGGGCGCGGTGGCTACCTCCGGCGAGGGGCTCCGACGGGGTGGGGTGCGGGGCGGCGGCTCGCGGGGCGGCGGGGCTTGGCGGCGACGACGCTAGGTGGCGGCGGCGAGCGCGGCAGGGGCGGCGGGGCTAGGCGGCGGTAGTGGTGGTGTTGGAGCGGGGTGGCAACGTATAGAAAGGGGCGGGGGCGGCGACTTGGAGGAGGGGGCAAGGCGCGGCGGCTGCGGAGTCCAACTCGGACTCCGGTCCGAGTGGCAGCGGCGGCAGCGGCGGCCTGGCGCGGCTGGGCCTTAGGCCCAGTCGGCGCGGAACCCTTTTTTTAAACTTTGTCGACCGAAATAAAATCCTAGAAAAAAACCTAAAAATGCCAAAACAATATTTCACCATCTAAATAAAATATTTAGAACAAGATGAACATTTTCTTGGCCCTAAAATGCAATTTTGAAAAACATGCAATTTTTCTAATGCAAATAAAATCCGAATAAAATCAAATAAAAAATCAATTTAATGATTTTAATAGTTTTCCTCCAATATTTCATTTATTTTGGAGAAGTCATATTATCTCCTCTCTTTAATTTTTAATGTGAAATATTTTTCAGAGAGAAATAATTAAAATCAAATCCTCTTTTCATTATTTGATAAAAGAATCAAATATGAAGACAGGGAAATCCCCAACTCTCTCCGAGGGTCCTTGAGCTGCTTAGGATTTCAAGGATTACGGAATGGAAAAGCAATAAAACATGATATGCATGGATGATCTATAACATTCCAAATTGAAAATTTGGGATGTTACAATTTGTTTGCCTCTTGCATATCTTCAGGACTAAGAAATAGAATACCCCTTTTCTTCAGAGTTGGCTTAGGAGTTGGTTCAAGAAGTGTCCAATTATTTTCATTAGTCAACGTATTATTCAATATTAATTCAGCTTGATCAACAATTCTTTCCCTGAAAACAGAACCAGCACATCTATCCAGGTAATCTCTGGAAGCATCGGTTAGTCCATTATAAAAGATATCAAGTATTTCATTTTTCTTGAGAGGATGACCAGGCAAAGCATTATGTAATCGAAGAAGCCTCCCCCAAGCTTGTGGGAGACTCTCTTCTTAAATTTGCACAAAATTATATATTTCCCTTAAAGCGGCTTGTTTCTTACGAGCTGGGAAATATTTAGCAGAGAAGTAATAAATCATATCATGGGGACTACACAGACAACCAGGATCAAGAGAATTAAACCATGTTTTAGCATCACCCTTTAATGAGAACAGAAATAACTTAAGGATATAATAATAGCGAGTTTTCTCATCATTAGTGAACAGGGTGGCTATATCATTTAATTTAGTAAGATGTGCCACAACAGTTTCAGATTCATAGCCATAAAAAGGATCAGATTCAACCAAAGTAATTATCTCAGGATCGACAGAGAAATCATAATCCTTATCAGTAATAAAGATAGGTGAAGTAGCAAAAGCATGGTCATATTTCATTCTAGCATTCAAAGACTTTTCTTTAAGCTTACCTAATAATTTCTTAAGATCAGATCTATCATTGCAAGCTAAGAAGTCTCTAGCAGTTTCTTCATCCATAACATAACCCTCAGGAAGAACAGGAAATTCATATCTAGGGGGAGAATCTTCATCATCACTTTCATCAATATTATCAATTTCAATAATTTCATTCTCTCTAGGCCTAGCAAGTTGTTCATCGAGAAATTCACCTAGTGGTACAGTAGTATCAAGCATAGAAGTAGTTTCATCATAAGTATCATGCAAAGCAGAAGTGGCATCATCAATAACATGCGACCTATCAGAATCAATAGCATGTGTAGGTGTCGCAAGTTTACTCATAATAGAAGGTGAATCAAGTGCAGAGCTAGCTGGCAGTTCCTTACCTCCCCTCGTAGTTGAGGGAAAAATCTTGGTTCTTCGATCTTTCAAGTTCTTCATAGTGATAAGCAGATATAAATCCCAAGTGACTTAAAGAATAGAGCTATGCTCCCCGGCAACGGCGCCAGAAAATAGTCTTGATAACCCACAAGTATAGGGGATCGCAACCGTTTTCGATGGTAGAGTATTCAAACCAAATTTATTGATTCGACACAAGGGGAGCCAAATAATATTCTCAAGTATTTGCAGCTGAGTTGTCAATTCAACCACACCTGGAAACTTAATATATGTAGCAAGGTATTTAGTAGCAAAGTAATATGATAGTAGTGGTAACAGTGGCAAAAAGTAACGGTAGCAAAAGTAATATTTTGGGTTTTATAGTGATGGTAACAGTAGCAACGGAAAAGTAAATAAGCAAAGAACAATATATGGAAAGCTCGTAGGCAATGGATCGATGATGGAGAATTATATCAGGTGTGATCGATCATGTAACAGTCATAACATAGGGTGACACAAAACTAGCTCCAGTTCATCAATGTAATGTAGGCATGTAACACCTACAATGCGGTTATATCTCCCACGTGTCGGGGCACGACTTAGAGGCATAGCCGCATGGTAGATTTGTCGCAAGAGGGGTAATCTTCACACAATCCCATGTACTGAATAAGAAAGGGATAAAGAGTTGGCTTACAATCGCCACTTCACACAAATACAAGTTAAACAAACATCATCCAGAGTACAATCAAGGTTCGACTACAGAACCAAAATAAAAGAAGACAACCCCAAATGCTAGATCCCTGATCGTCCCAACTTGGCTCCACTACTGATCAACAGGAAATGAAACAAAACAACGATCAAGATCTTCATCGAGCTCCCACTTGAGCTGGGTTGCGTCACCTGCACTGGTATCATCGGCACTTGCAACTATTTGGAAGTATCTGTGAGTCACGAGGACTCAGCAATCTCACACCCGCGAGGTCAAGACTATTTAAGCTTATGGGTAGGAAAGGGGAGTGAGGTGGAGCTGCAGCAAGCACTAGGCATATATGGTGGCTAACATACGCAAATAAGAGCGAGAAGAGAAGCAACGCAACGGTCGTGAACTAGAAGTGATCAAGAAGTGATCCTGAAACTACTTACGCACGGCCATAACACAAGAACCGTGTTCACTTCCCGGACTCCACCGAAAAGAGACCATCATGGCTACACATGCGGTTGATGCATTTTACTTAAGTCAAGTGTTAAGTTCTCTATAACCGGATATTAACAAATTCCCATCTGCCACATAACCGCGGGCACGGCTTTCAAAAATTCAAACCCTGCAGGGGTGTCCCAACTTAGCCCATCACAAGCTCTCACGGTCAACGAAGGATATTCCTTCTCCCGGGAAGACCCGATCAGTCTCGGAATCCCGGTTACAAGACATTTCGACAATGGTAAAACAAGACCAGCAAGACCACCCGGATGTGCTGACAAATCCCGATAGGAGCTGCACATATCTCGTTCTCAGGGCACACCGGATAAGCTAAGCGTACAGGTACCAACATAACCCAAGTTGCCAAGGGATGGTCCCGCACGATGCTCTAGTTCGGACCAACACTTAGAGAAGCACTGGCCCGGGGGGGAGGTTAAAATAAGATGACCCTCGGGTTAATTACTCCCAAGGGAAAGGTATAGGTTGTTAGGAAAATGTAAAACCAAGGTTGGGCCTTGCTGGAGGAGTTTTATTCAAAGCGAACAGTCAAGGGGTTCCCATAACACCCAAACGCGTAAGGAACGCAAAATCAAGGAACATAACACCGGTATGATGGAAACTAGGGCGACAAGAGTGGAACAAAACACCAGGCATAAGGCCGACCCTTTACCAAGTATATAGATGCATCAATTAAATAAAAGATATTTTGATATCCGAACTTATCCATGTTCCAACATGGAACAATCTTCAACTTCACCTGCAACTAGCAACACTATAAGAGGGGTTGAGCAAAAGCGGTAACATAGCCAAACAACGGTTTACTAGGAAGGTGGGTGAGAGGCTTGACATGGCAATATGGGAGGCATGATATAACAAGTGGTAGGTAGTGCGACATAGCGATAGAACGAACAACTAGAAAGCGAAGATAGAAGTGATTTTCAGGCTATGGTCATCTTGCCTGAAATCCCGCAAGGAAGAAGAACGAGTCCATGAAGAAGACAAACAGACGTAGTCGAATGGATCATCACAACTCCGGAACGAAACCAAAGCTAACGAGAGAAGCAACCCGAAAAGAAGCAAGCAACATAGTAAATGACCATCACATAAACATGGCATGATGCGCAACCAAGTATGATGCATGTCCGGTTTAAGAGGCATGGCATGGAAAAATGCACAAACAATCCTACAAATTAAGCGGAGCTCAATATGCAACTCTGTTGCATATTGATGAAACACCACGTGACTTATTTAGTTCTCTCTCGTTTAGGTACCCATCAATATTAAATGTTCTTAAACATGGCAAGGGGTGAAGCAAATGAAAACTACTATCTAGGCAAGTTTAAATGAGGCTGGAACAACAAGCAACAAGTCCGAAAAAATCCCCATGAGCATATATTAGATTTGGTACTATTCTGCCCTAAAGCATGTTTTTGAGTTGTTTAACATGCAAAGCAATGCCACCAAATTAAACTAGGCATCTTCCCCATTGACATATAAAGTTTATTAAATCTGGAGCTATGGTTATTTAGTTATGAATTAAAGCATTTTAGCATGGCATTGGAGCAAATTAAAGCAAACAACAATTTAAACATTTTAAACACGCATGAAAGTTGGATATTAAGAAACTAGATGAAATTCTAGTCATTTTTCATATATAAAGTTTTTACAAATCATGCACGGTTTGTTAGTTATTATATGCATGAGGTCTAGGGGGCTTCCTGTAAAACTGGAGTTTCTCAGGAAATAGATAAATTCACTGACGGGAAAAAATAGAGTTGGGCTGAAACTGGCTGGGGATCTCACCCAGTGGGCCTGGCCCAGAGCAAGCTACGGATGGGCCTTGGTGCTGGAGGCCCATGGCGAAGACGAGGCAGGGGAGCGCTGGCATGGTCATCGTCCTCCCCACGAGGCGAGATGAGCCGACAGCGTGGTTCTCCGACGAGGGCAGCACATGATGAAGCGGAGGTCGGAGATCGGAGCGGGAGGCGGATCCGGGGCGGGGGACGCCAGATCTGGCGAATCCGGGCGATGCCAGAAGCTGGGTGGCAGCGAGGAGCTCTGGGTGGCGGCGTTGTCCATGGCCAAAGAGAGCAAGCTGTAAGGGAAGAAGGAGGAAGAGAAGCGGAGGAAGGGAGGAGAGGGGCGGCCGGGGACGCGGCCTGGGCGGCGGACGGAGCAGCGGGGTTGCCGGCGGTGTGGTGGGCTCCGGTGCGCGGGGACTGAGGTGGCGGTCCTGATCCCGATTGAGCGAGGGAGAGGGAGCGCGTGTCTGTGATCATGCGGGCCTGGGCGGGCCTCCCGCGGGTTGCGGCGGGCCACGGTGGCTTGAGGGAGGCAGGGGATAGGTGGCGCCCTCCCAGTGGCTTTGGCGGTGACTGGCGGCGGCGCTAGCGAGTGGTGCGGCGCCAAGTGGCGGAGGAAGGGTGGCCGGGCACGGAAAGTAAAGAGGGGGTGGCGGATGCAGGTGGGAGGAGGGTTAGGGTAGGTTTAGGGGCTAGGGATGCCCAAAATGGCAAGGGGGGCTGCTTAAATAGGAAGGGGCTAGGGTTTAGGTGGGTTAGAGGGGTTTCGGAGCCCTCCAATCTCGATCGGACGGTTCCGGACACGAGGACGGAGTAGGTGGGCTGTGATGGGTTGTGCAAGTGGACTAGTGGGATGAGAGGAGAGGAAGATGGGCAGCCCGACACATGTTTCCGGATCCCGGAAACGTCCGAGGATAGACCGGCTACTATTGCCGCTATAATTATCCATTGGGGCATCGAACGAACTCCGAATGCGATGAAACTTGGCAGGCGACCTACCGACAACATAACAACACTGCATGCCAACTTTCAACCTATTCCGAGAACATTTTCTGGCCACTTATAAAGTACTATTTCGAAGGTGTCGCAGGCGCGTGCAAATGTGTCTGGGCTCAGAACGGACAATGGACAGAACTGGGGAAACACGGACAGATGCGGGAAAACATGATGATGCAATGCACATGATGACATGGCAAGATGCAAGCACGCAAGTGAATGACAAGGCAACATCAACGAATAACTGGAAGACACCTGGCGCATCGGTCTCGGGGCGTCACAAGGCATGTATTCCGAATATAGTCATACGTGCTTCTGGAAAAGAACTTGCATGACATATTTTGTCCTACCCTCCCGTGGCAGCGGGGTCCTATTGGAAACTAAGGGATATTAAGGCCTCCTTTTAATAGAGTACCGGACCAAAGCATTAACACATAGTGAATACATGAACTCCTCAAACTACGGTCATCACCGGTAATGATCCCGATTACTATCACTTCGGGGTTAACGGATCATAACACATAATAGGTGACTATATACTTGCAAGATAGGATCAAGAACTCTCATATATTGATGAAAACATAATAGGTTCAGATCTGAAATCATGGCACTCGGGCCCTAGTGACAAGCATTAAGCATAGCAAAGTCATAGCAACATCAATCTCAGAACATAGTGGATATTAGGGATCAAACTCTAACAAAACTAACTCGATTACATGATAAATCTCATCCAACCCATCACCGTCCAGCAAGCCTACGATGGAATTACTCACACACGGCGGTGAGCATCATGAAATTGGTGATGGAGGAAGGTTGATGATGACGAAGGCGACGGATTCCCCTCTCCGGAGCCCCGAACGGACTCCATATCAGCCCTCCCGAGAGAGTTTAGGGCTTGGCGCGGCTTCGTATCGTAAAACGCGATGAATCCTTCTCTCTGGTTTTTTTCTCCCCGAACACGAATATATGGAGTTGGAGTTGAGGTCGGTGGAGCGTCAGGGGGCCCACAAGGCAGGGGGCGCGCCCAAGGGGGGTAGGCGTGCCCCCACCCTCGTGGACAGGGTGTGGGCCCCCTGACATGGATTCTTCTTCCAGTATTTTTTATATATTCCAAAACTAATCTTTGTTGATTTTCATGTCATTCGAGAACTTTTATTTCTACACAAAAATAACACCATGGCAATTCTGCTGAAAACAACGTCAGTCCGGGTTAGTTCCATTCAAATCATGCAAGTTAGAGTCCAAACCAAGGGAAAAAGTGTTTGGAAAAGTAGATACGACGGAGACGTATCAACGCCCATGTCCCGTCAGTCGCCACACATCATTCAAGGTGTACCGCCCCGAGTCCGTTATGCCAGGTGTCTTCCAACTATTCGTTGTTGTTGCCTTATCATTCACTTGCGTGTTGCATCTTGCCATGTCATCCGCATTGCATCTGCATGTTTTCGAAACTTGCATTCGTCCGGGTCTCCCAGTTCCTTCCATTGTCCGTTCTGAGCCCAGACACACTTGCACGCGCCCGCGGCACGTTCAAAATATTATTTTATAAGTGGCCGGAAAATGTTCTCTGAATGGGTTGAAAGTTGGCATGCGGTGTTGTTAGGTTGTCGGTAGGTCGCCTGCCAAGTTTCATCGCATTCGGAGTTCGTTTGATGCCCCAATGGATAAATATAGCGGCAACAGTAGACGGTCTATCGTCGGACGTTTTCGGTCTCCGAAAATAGTTGCCGGGCTGCGCTCCTTCCCTTTGACCTTAGCCCAACCTTCTCTTCACAGCCCACCTAGGCCTGCTTAACCCCCCATCTCAATCGGATCCGTCGGATCGGGATCGGAGGCTCTGAAAACGGCCTCAAACCCACCAAACCCTAACCCCTTCCTTATATAAACACCCCCACATGCCAATTTTGGCCTCCTCCAACCCCCCCTACCTCGTTTTCCGCACCCCAATCATCAGCCGCCGGCGCCCTCTTCGTGTTTCATGCCAGCCACCTCCTGAACGCCACTTGGCGAGTCGCCAATGGGCGCGCCGCCTCCAGCCGACCCCCTTCCAGCCAATCAGGGAAGGCCACGCGCCCCCTGCCTCCCTATGCCGTCGTGGCCCGCCCAGGCCCGGATCAAGACCGCGGAACCCATCTGGGACCGCCCCCAAGCCCGCGCGTCGCCACCGCCGATACAGATCGGGAAAGCCCCGTTCTCTCCTCCCGTGCGCCACCGACGAGCCACAGCTCGCCGGAGTTGTCCGCCGCCCGCCGGCGACCTCCAGGTCACGCTGCCGCCCCTCGCGCCTCCTTTTCCCTCCTCTGCTCTCCCTCTCCCTCTCACCAGCCCCTCCTCGTGCCCTATAGGACATCGCCCCGCCGCTGAACCCTCGCCGCTGGACCTCCCCGAGCTTGCCGGGATTCCCGCCACCGGTGCCGGAGATGCACTACAAGAAATATGTCAACTTGTGACCACCACTATTGGTCACTGAATGGTCACAAATTTCCATTTGTGACCTTTTTGTGACCAAAAACATAAGGTCAAAAGCTGGCCGTCATAAACTGACTATAGCGACCTTTCTTCTGGAATGGTCGAAGACGTTTATGACCAAAATACGTCTACTGTGGCGTTTTGGTCACTAGCAACCTCCCCAGGCCACGTAGGCATCCAGCGTGGCAATCTGACGTGGCACAAAATTCAGCCCGGTCCAATTCGATTTTCTACATGGGCCTAGCCCAACAATTCATCCTATTTGTGTTTTTTTCGCTACTAATTTTGGTGAACTACACGGGCCTAGCCCAGCAATGCAGCCTTTTTATTTTCTGGGCCATGGCCTTTTTGGCTCAACAATTCCAGAATTTTTATAATTACTTTTTTCTTTTTTATGATGGGTCAATTAGTTAGATGGGTCCCAATTGTAAGTTCTGGTAATTGGTCCCAGTTTTCAAGTTTTAGTAAGTGGGTCCCAATTGTCAAGGTCATATTCTTCAGATTTCAATTTCATAGTAAATAAATAGCATGTATTTAAATTGGCCAGACAAAAAATACAAGTAGTACTTCAAATAACAGCAGCCAAAATCAGTATGGAGCTGCTACTCTACAAATAACACATAATACATTTTCAATCACGGTTTTACAAGCTCTATGTGTAATAACTAGAGAATATACAAGCTCTACAAGTGTCTTCAATCTTCTTCAACATGGAGCTCCTTCGGAAGCACAGTGTAGAGAGAGCACAAACTGGGCACCTGCATCATCACAGGAAGGCAATTTTAGATCATAAAAACGAATGTTCCAACCACAGTTTAGAGAAAAGAACCAAGTAAATTTGCCCTCAATCATACAAACAAAGTTTAGAGAAAAGAACAAGCACTTATTATGCAGGACACATACATACACATCTCAGGAAAATCTCGGAAAGGGAGAGAGAGCAGCAACAACAACAGGGGGTTCAGACTTCAGAGAAGATAAGCAGCAAGGTGAGGAGAAGAAGAAGCAAGCATGGGAATGAAGAGAGGAGTAGCAGCAAGAAGCAATAAAGAGGTTCCGAGAAGAATTGCAGCAGCAGGTTTAGTGGATTCAGAAATGGAATTCCATCATAAAAAACAAAGGATTTTCCATGGTGGTGGTGGGCTGGTGGTGATGGTGAGAAGGAGCAGAGCGGCAAAACAAAGGGCATTTGATTAGGCGAAGGACAACCTGAAGAAGGGACGACCTATGCTCGCCTACAACTTTGACATCCGTGTTCATATGCTGAAGGAGCTTGACGAGGACACCGGACACCAACGATGCCTTTGATGCAACTCCTTAAGCGCATTACTCTGCAATGTTCAAAGAGATTCAGCAGTTAGATAAATCACATGAGTGTCTAAAGAATCAAAACCAAGCTAAGTTAGTTATCAGTTCACTGCTAGCTAACCTGGTCGGCTAGCCCTTTTCAAAAGTGAAATCCATGAACCCGGTTATAGTAATGGCTGCAACTTTTCGTGAATGTATTTATAGGGAAACATGGGTCACAAGGAACTTAAAGAAGGAACCTCACAATAGCAAGACCGGCTGCATCTCCAAATATAACCGGTGAACCACAATAACAAGTGGATCAGCTATTGTTCCTTCCTGTTGGAAACCATCAGCTGTTTTGCTCCAGAGTGTTATGTCAGAACTATCAACAAGATGACGACTCGAGGAAAACAGCATGATGATATTCTAGCGCATAGAGTATATATACAAGTATTCTAACACCACAACATTGACAGTAGGAAGCTAACTAGCATCTGATAATTTCTCGACAGATGATAATCTCATCTAGCATCTGAATCTAAACTCAAGCAGCATGCATCAATTGTAGGAGGGGGCAAGCAATTAAAAGCTACAGATAGAACACAAGTTCTATGTACCTAGATAACAAAAGTAAGAAAGAAATCGATGAAATGTACAATGGAAATTTACTATTGTTATAGAGCAAACATTAAAAATCCATGCTCAGTTACATACCAATTATTGCAACTGATGATGCTGCACCATTCATAGGCAATCAGAGATGAAGGAAACAAAGCAAAGAAATGTCATCACCTTAAGCTCCTCAAGGGTAAAGCCTCTGCCAGCCCTCGCCTTAATGTTGTACTTGTGGGTCTGGCATTGTACGATGGGGCGAAGAGGTCCAGAGGTAGGGCAGGGGAAGAACTTCATAGCCTTCTTCTGGCGAGCTGTATACAAAAAAGAACAGAATGTAAGATGGCAGTGAGTTAAGCGAGCACCACAATAACAGAAACATGTTGTCAGTGGATTGGATGGTAACACAAACATCTACTCTGTCCTACTGTAACAAACATGTACTTAACTCCTTCATACACCAGTGCAAGTGTTGTTCACATGTTACTACTTGATTCGACTTTATACAAATAAATAGACATGACAATAAACTTGCATAAAGAGACGTCTAGTCTAGCATCAGACTAACTTATTGGTATAAAGTGACATGGATATTCATGACAATACAATGGCTCAATGGCTCAATGCCTGAAGCTTTTTCGCTTACGATAGGAGATTTTACAAAAAAGAATACAAGGTGCCTCTAAACATGAGCAGAGTAGGTCTAGAGCACTTATGTCAATGCCTCCCATACAATTTATTTAACTCATAGGTTTACATTAATTGAAATACTCTGGGATAGTTCAACAAACAAAAATGTGAAGCAAATAGCATTTTTCAGTTTAGCAACATGTTGTACATACAGTATGAGCAGCACAGGACAGTAAAAATAGTGAGCAATCTGCAACTCTATTTTGATGATGTGGGTGCATCCACATAATAGAATTTATTTATCCGTGTGCATTGATCACTAGTCAATTCGTATCCATTGATGACCACAGTGTTGCTGCAGCAGGAAACATTCAGTCAATGTTGCTGCAGTGTCCCATAACAAGATTCTTATGTATGGACTGAATTTTTGTGCATATGTAACTAGAATCAAACTGTATCCAATAATATATGGCGACATGTCACAGCAGGAAATTTGAGTAGGGGTTGGAGAAGAAGGGCGGGCAGTCAGTACCTTGTAAGAAGAGATGCTGCTGGGCAGAGGCCTAGTCATGGATTACTCGTGGAGGTTCATGGAAGAAACATGGAGGGGATGTGAGAACACTCGTGAGATTGCATTAGATTGAAACGAGACGAATGGGATAGTGGAGTGGAGTGGATGCTTACGGGAACTCAATATCGAGGCGGGTCGTGCCGTCGTTGATGGCGGCGGCGAGGGAGCGGGCGGTGTCGGAGACGAGCACTTCGTAGGAGCGCGGCTTGTAGATGGACACCCCGGCCCTGAGCTCCCCCACCTTCGCCTCCTTGGCCGCCTCCGCACGCACCGACCGGAGCCGGCGGCGGCACCGGAAGCGCGCTGGCGCCCCGGCGAGGCGGGCGGGCGGGGAAGGGACAACGCGCGGAGCCGTGGGGGAGCGCAAGAGGCGGACGGCGGTGGAGAGAGGCGCCATGGCCGCGCGCGGAGGAGGAGGGGAGGAGGAAGAGGCGAGGCGGTGCTCTGCTCTGCTCTCCGCCAGCGTGTAGCCCGTTGGTCCTGGATTGCGCCCCTCCCAGTCGACCTCGAGGTCAGAGAGAGACATATCTCGCAGCTCTGGATCTGCGAGGAGGGGAGGGGGAGGCCCGGCGGCGAGCTATGGTGGGAGGATGTGGTCTAAAACGGGAAGAAGGGGGCGGAGGCGACGACGGCGGCGGGAATGGATCTCCTCGCCGCGGCGGGATGGGGAAGGAGGGGGAAGCGAAAGGGGGGGCGTTGTCGTCGATCTGGAGCGAAAGAATGGAGGCGGGGGAGGGAGGAACGAGAGAAAGAATGGAGGCAGGGGGGTGGGTGGAAAATGTCCATGAGGACAGACCTAGGGTTTCGGCTCGGGTGGGTTTGGGCCGTTGGATCTGAAAGCATCCGACGGTGGTTGATGCGTGATCCGCGTGATATGCCCATGGTCCAATCAGAACGCACCAATCCATTTGATGACCTTATGACCATATAAATTGGTCATGATCGATTCAAGATAAAAAATTTCATTCCATTTTTCAGTGCTCAAAATGAGTATTTTTGTGAAAGTCCTATCAAATATTTGTTCAAATTATATCATATTTTGCACAAGTTTACATCATGGATTTGTAAACAATATTGACAAAGGGAGTTTTTACTTCCTTTGCACGAAAACATAATTTTCCATTTTTCGAGTGGCCAAAATAAGTTTTTTTGTGAAGGACCTATAATATATTTGTTGCAAAATTGGACCAAATCATTTTTCTAAAATACTAGGCCATATTTAATGCACAATTGACCAATTGGTTGGGTGTAAAAAGTTTTGATCCACCTCTCGTGAAAAAGACAAATTTCCGCCGATTCAGTCGGAAGCGGGTCAAATTTGAACTGTAGCTGCCTTGTAGTTTGCTCTTTATTTTTTCCAAAAATCATTTCTAGGTACATAAGTATCTATTTAATTAGAGAAACATCAAAAAAATTCGAAGATTCAACCACTAGCTAGGAACGGTCATTCCCGCCGTTTTGACCGCATTACGAAACGGGCATAAAAAATTCAAAAAAAATCAAAAAATTGGGAAACCTTCGCATTGTGTCATTATATGTGGCCAAGTTCCCAGGAAAAATAGTAAACTTTTAATAAGACAATTATTTTAAAAAGTGTTCTTAGAAACGAGCTATCACGTATGGAGATCAATGGCTTTCAAGCCAAATGATCAATCTTATGGCCACATTCATGGCATAGTTTGTTCAAATGATCTCATATTGTGCACAAAGGTGCATATTGGAATGGCAAACAATATTGCCTAAGGAAGTTTTCACTTTCTTTGGATGAAAAAACCATTTTCCATTTTTCGAGTGCCCAAAAGGAGGTTTTTTTGTGAAGGACCTCGCAAATATTTGTTGCAAAATTGGACCAAATCATTTTTCTAAAATATTAGGCCATATTTAATGCACAATTGACCAAATGGCTTGGTGTAAAAAGTTTTGATCCTCCTCTCGTGAAAAAGACAAATTTCCGTCGATTCAGTAGGAAGCGGGTCAAATTTGAACTGCAGCTGCATCATAGTTTGCTCTTTATTTTTTACAAAAATCATTTCTAGGTACATAAGTACCTATTTAATCAGAGAAACACCAAAAAAATTCCAAGATTCAACCACTAGCTAGGAACGGTCATTCCCGCCGTTTTGACCGCATTTTGAAACGGGCATAAAAAATTCAAAAAAAATCAAAAAATTGGGAAACCTTCGCATTGTGTCATTATATGTGGCCAAGTTCCCAGGAAAAATAACAAACTTGTAATACGGCAATTATTTTAAAAAATTGTTCTCAGAAACGAGCTATCACGTGTGGAGATCAATGGCTTTCAAGCCAAATGATCAATCTTATGGCCACATTTATGGCATAGTTTGTTCAAATGATCTCATATTGTGCACAAGGGTGCATATTGGAATGGCAAACAATGTTGCCTAAGGAAGTTTTCATTTTCTTTGGACGAAAAAACCATTTTCCATTTTTTGAGTGCCCAAAAGGAGGTTTTTGTGTGAAGGACCTCCCAAATAATTGTTGCAAAATTGTACCAAATCATTTTTCTAAAATACTAGGTCATAGTTAATTCACAATTGACAAAATGGTTGGGTGTACAAAGGTTTGATCCACCTCTCGTGAAAAAGACAAATTTCCGCCGATTCAGTAGGAAGCGGGTCAAATTTGAACTGCAACTGCATCATAGTTTGCTATTTATTTTTTACAAAAATCATTTCTAGGTACATAAGTACCTATTTAATCAGAGAAACACCAAAAAAATCCAAGATTCAACCACTAGCTAGGAACGGTCATTCCCGCCGTTTTGACCGCATTTTGTAACGGGCATAAAAAAATCAAAAAAAAATCAAAAAATTGGGAAACCTTCGCATTGTGTCATTATATGTGGCCAAGTTCCCAGGAAAAATAACAAACTTGTAATATGGCAATTATTTTAAAAAGGTGTTCTCAGAAACGAGCTATCACGTGTGGAGATCAATGGCTTTCAAGCCAAATGATCAATCTTATGGCCACATTCATGGCATAGTTTGTTCAAATGATCTCATATTGTGCACAAGGGTGCATATTGGAATGGAAAACAATGTTGCCTAAGGAAGTTTTCATTTTTGTTGGACAAAAAAACCATTTTCCATTTTTTGAGTGCCTGAAAGGAGGTTTTTTTGTGAAGGAACTACCAAATAATTGTTGCAAAATTGGACCAAATCATTTTTATAAAATACTAGGCCATATTTAATTCACAATTGACAAAATGGTTGGGTGTAAAAAATTTTGATCCACCTCTCGTGAAAAAGACAAATTTCCACCGATTCAGTTGGAAGCGGGTCAAATTTGAACTGCAGCTGCCTCATAGTTTGCTATTTATTTTTTCCAAAAATCATTTCTAGTTACATAAGGACCTATTTAATCATAAATACATGGTTTGGTGGCGATACGTCGAGGTTTGTGCGGTGGCCGAGGGCCCCAACTCTAGAGCGCGTAAACTCGCATGCCCGTCGCGTGGTCACCGCGTGACCGTAATGTTGCCATGTGTTCTAGGCGGCCTAGGCATGTCTAGTGGGTTGGGCACTCCCCAGGTTGGTGCTAGGAAGAAAATTACAACATAAGATTCTCACGAGGAGACCGATCGATGCTCAAACATGAATTAGCAGCCAAGTGTTTGATTAGCGGTACGGGAAATGCACATGGCCAATGTGCTTGAGTTTTGGCTGAGGATGATCATCTACTAAGGAGAATGTCTTCACGAATTTTTAGCTCAAAAGGAGGATCCTAGGTGGTACTTGCTTTGCAAAATACCACGCTGGACAAAAATATGAATGTTGAAGATGGGCTCAAAATAATGAATGGAGTGAGCTGAAAGTTTGTGGAGGATGGTTATTTGGGCATAGGAAAGCATTGTAGAAAATTGATACCATTTGGACATGCCAAAGTAGTACTTCCTTCACAATGCTCTTCTATGGACAGAAACTTGGGAAAACTAGTGAGAGAGATTGGATGAATGAAATGATCTCAAAATTGGTGTAGGTAAGTTACTTAGGTATGGTCATGCGCTGGTAAATTTTTAGATCATTTGGGTAAGCCTAGCTAGTACTTACTTCACAAAGCTTCTCTCGAGGTAGAAACTTTGGAAATTTCCCGAGAAAGATTTACTAGGAAAATTGAGCTGAATATTATCATGTGGCAATGATTTGGGTATGGAAGAGTGCCCGAAAAGTTTGAGGGTAATAGGAGGGGTCTATATAACACTTGCTTTGCAACGTGCCAATTTGGCCATAAAATATAAATTGAACCTGGGCTCACATAGATGATTTGACTGAGCTGCAATTTGGAGGAGGGTGATAATTTGGGCATATGAAGGAACTGTATAAATTTCATGTCATTTAGAGATATAAAAAAGGTACTTCCTTCACAATGCTTCTAGGTGGACAAAAACTTTGGAAATTTGCCGAGGAAGATTTGCTAGGCAAATGGAGCTGAATTTTGTCATGCGGTAATTATTTGGATAGGAAAGAGTGCCCAAAAATTCCGAGGGCAATCAAGAATATATAAATAGCACTTCCTTCATAAAGTGTTGTTGTGAACAGAATAGGAAAATGAATATTGTTGAATTAGTTTTGAACTAGGCAAGGAAGGATTTTTACATATTTGATGAAGATATGCCCCAAAGAATTTATGAGATTGTTTTGGGAATTTTGGGAATGATAGAAATATAGGTTGCTTCACAACCTAGGGCAAAAACCGCCACATGGACATGACACATAGGCAAAACTGATGAGATGGCGCCTAGTCATCACAACTCACCACAATCTACAAGGCTATGACCATCTATATTGGTCATTAACAACTAGAAATAAGGCAGCGGACTAGCACTGTTTGCTTTGTGACCACTTCGTGTAAGGAAATTACGACCTTTCTGACCAAAATGGTCGCAATGGTTTAGTGTTTGGAGCCCCCTGAACAGCTTTTGACCAATTGGTCTAAAATGGTCATAAATTTATGACCAATTCTTCGAGGGTCACTGACATATTTCTTCTAGTGATGGACGGATTGAGTGGATCCCGTCCGGATCTATGCCTCCAGGACCTCCTATGCCCATCCCCACCTGTCGGTGTTCTGGGAACGGGGGTCCCCAGACTTGCCTGCCTACGGCCCACGGCGTGGCTTCGCTAGCAGGCCTGTACGGCCCATCTTCATCAGCAAGGAATCAAGACCCTCGCGAGGGGCCAAGCCTCGCGAGGCGGACGACACAAGACCTCCTCAGGAGCGGCCTCACAAGGCTGGCTCGTGAGGGGCGGAGAGTTCAAGGCCGGGCAAACCTCGCGATGTTCTCGTGATGTAAGCCATGACGATCGAGACCAGGCGGGCGCCAGCGTGCGCAGTGTCCTTGTTTCCTCTTTGGTGCTAAGGAGGCAAGCGCAGGCGCGGAGTACCGGGGCATCAAGCAAATGTTTCCATATTGGTGCAACGAGACCAAGACCAGAAGGACGGCAAGACGGAGGTCACCATGGAGCCCATGACGGCGTCACGACCAGAGCCTTTGGCAGGCGAAGACTACTTTTGTCACGATAGCTTGTACTAGCCGTCCCCTTTCAAATTGGCCATTGTTGGCTCCCTTCCCGCTCAATATTTGGGGAGAGGACCAAGGCCACTATAAATAGAACTAGCCACCACCATAGCCAGGTGAAGAAAAGAGAGAGAGAGAGATCTGAGATTGGAGCCACCACATCCTTGGCGGCACACCCACCAAGCACAAGAACACCTTAACCTCAGGAGGCGGTTCTTCCCCTTGTACTGTTCATCCTCAGCCCAAAGGCCAATACACCACCACACAGGAGTAGGGTATTACACCACAACGGTGGCCCGAACCAGTATAAATCTTGTGTCCTTTGTGTTGCGAGTTCGTCGGGTTAGTTCGTGAGATCTTAGCTAAGTTAGGACGTGGATCAATAGGGGAGAGATCTTCGCACGCACCCCAGTGTTCGAACCTTAAAGGTTTTGCCGGAACCCGCGATCCGACACCACCGGAGTCAGCCGCGCCCATCGTCGTTTCCCCACGCGCCGCCCTTGCCGGAGTTCGGCCGCTGCCGTTGCCGCTCCCCGTTGGCCGCGCACGTCGCCCGCTTGGGCCTGATCCGCACCAAGGCCTAGCATCGCCAGCTGGCCCGGGATGAGCAGCTCCCTGGCCTTTCCTCTGTTGGGCTAGCCGGATGCGGCCCATATCATGTTTCTTCCTACCTGCGATTTTAGCTTTTATCCAGAGTTACCAGTTTGGCAGAAAAACCCCTAGTCTTCATGCATATAATATCTCACCAACCGTGCATCCAAATTGAACAAACTTAATATGTAAAATGACTAGAATTTCATCTAGTTTCATAATTTCCTACTTTCATCTATGTTTAAAATGTTTAAATTGTTGTTTTCATTTATTTTGCATAATGCCATGCTAAAATGATTTATTTCATAACTAATTAACCGTAGCTCGGTTCTAAATAATCTTTATATGTAAATGGGGTAGAAAAATGCCTAGTTTAACTTGGTGCACTCATCTTGCATGTTTAACAACTCTAAAATATGGTATAGGGCAGAACAGTACCAAATCAAAAATATGCATATGGGGATTTACCGGAATCGTCGTTTGATGTGTCCGGCCTCATTTAAATTGCCTAAAGTGTGTAGTTTACTTATGCTTCACCTCTTGCAATGTTTAACAACATTTAATATTGTTGGGTACATAACTGAGAGAGAACTAAATAAGTCATGTGGTGTTTCGCCAATGTGCAACTCATTGTATATTGAGCTCCACTTAATTTGTAGTATTGTTTGTGCACTTTGCCATGCCATGCCTCATTAAACCGGACATGCATCATACTTGGTTGTGCATCATGCCATGTTTATGTGATGGATGTTTACTATGTTGCTTGCTTCTTTCCGGGTTGCTTCTCTGGTTAGCTTCGGTTTCGTTCCGGAGTTGTGAGGATTCGTTCGACTACGTTGGGTCGTCTACTTCTTGGACTCGTTCTTCTTCCTTGCGGGATCTCAGGCAAGATGACCATACCCTCGATATCACTTCTATCTTTGCTTGCTAGCTGTTCGCTCAACCGCTATGTCGCGCTACCTACCACTTGTTTATCAAGCCTCCCAAACTGCCATGATAGCCTCTAACCTTTTTCAACCATCCTAGCAAACCGTTGTTTGGCTATGTTACCGCTTTTGCTCAGCCCCTCTTATAGCGTTGTTAGTTGCAGGTGAAGCTGAAGTTTGTTCCATGTTGGAACATGGATATGTTGGGATATCACAATATATCTTATTTAATTAATGCATCTATATACTTGGTAAAGGGTGGAAGGCTTGACCTTATGCCTGGTGTTTTGTTCCACTCTTGCCGCCCTAGTTTCCATCATACCGGTGTTATGTTCCTTGATTTTGCGTTCCTTACATGGTTGGGTATTATGGGAACCCCTTGACAGTTCGCTTTGAATAAAACTCCTCCAGCAAGGCCCAACCTTGGTTTTACATTTTCCTAACAACCTATTACCATTCCCTTGGGTCGGCCAACCCGAGGGTCATCTTTATTTTAACCCACCTGGCTAGTGCTTCTCTAAGTGTTGGTCCGAATCGGGCAACCTGCGGGGCCACCTCGGGGCAACTTGACGGATGGTTTTACTCGTACCTTGACCTATCCGGTGTGTCCTGAGAACGAAATACGTGCGACTCCTATCGGGATGTCGACACATCGGGTGGCTTTGCTGGTCTTATTTTACCATTGTTGAAATGTCTTGTAACCGGGATTCCAAGACTGATAGGGTCTTTCCGGGAGAAGGAATATCCTTCATTGACCGTGAGAGCTTGTGATGGGATAAGTTGGGACACCCCTACAGGGTTTAAACTTTCGAAAGTCATGCCCATGGTTATGTGACAGATGGGAATTTGTTAATGTCCGGTTGTAGGGAACTTGACACTTGACTTAATTAAAATGCATCAACCGCATGTGTAGCCGTGATGGTCTCTTTACGGCGGAGTCCGGGAAGTGAACACGGTTTTGGAGTTATGTTTGAACGTAAGTAGTTTCAGGATCACTTCTTGATCACTTCTAGCTTCTCGACCGTTGTGTTGCTTCTCTTCTCGCTCTTATTTGCGTATGTTAGCCACCATGTACGCTTAGTGCTTGCTGCAGCTCCACCTCATTACCCTATCCTACCCATAAGCTTAAATAGTCTTGATCTCACGGGTGTGAGATTGCTGAGTCCTCGTGACTCACGGATACTTCCAAACAGTTGCAGGTGCCGATGATACCAGGGAAGGTGATGCAACCGAGCTCAAGTGGGATCTCGATGAAGATCTTGATCGTTGATATGTGTCTTTTCTAGTTGATTAGTAGTGGAGCCCGGTTGGGACGATCGGGGATCTAACATTTGGGGTTTTCTTCTTTTATTTTGGTTCCGTAGTCAGACCTTGATTGTATTCTAGATGATATATGTTTAACTTGTTATTTGTGTGAAGTGGCGATTGTAAGCCAACTCTTTATCCCTTTCTTATTTAGTACATGGGATTGAGTGAAGATTACCCCACTTGTGACTAAACCACCATGCGGTTATGCCTCTAAGTCGTGCCTCGACACATGGGAGATATAGCTGCATCGTGGGTGTTACACAAGGCCGCAGGTGATTGGGGCCCGCTGCGCTCTGCACTTGCCCCTTGGCTTCGCCTCGAAGCCAAGTCCAAGCGTGCCTAGGGCCCGAGGGCTACTGTCGGCGTTCTAGGAACGGGGGTCCCCAGACTTGCCTGCCTGCGGCCCATGGCGTGGCTCCTCTAGCAGCCTGGTACGGCCCATCTTCACCAGCAAACACTCAAGACCCTTGCGAGGGGCCAAGCCTCGCGAGGCGGATGACACAAGACCTCCTCAAGGGCAGCCTCACTAGGCTGGCTCGTGAGGAGCAGAGAGATCAAGGTGAGGGACACCTCGTGAGGTTCCCGTGACGTGAACCATGACGACCAAGGCCAGGCGGGCGCCAGCGGGCGTAGAGCACTAGTTGCCTCTTTGGTGCTAAAGGAGCAGGCACAGGCGAGGAGTCTCGAGGCATCAGGCAAAGGTTTCCATATCGGTGCAACGAGACCAGGACCAGCAGGACGGCAGGAGGGAGGTCATTGCGGAGCCCACGACGGTGTCACCACCAGAGCATTTGGCAGGTGAAGACCACCTTCTGTCAGCCCCCTTCAAATTGGCCATTGAGGGATCCCTTCCCGCCTAATATTTGGGAAGAGGGCCAAGGCCTCTATAGATAGGACTAGCCACCACCAGCGACGGGGGATCGGATCCATTCCACCCTCATACGCACCAGCTCACCGAGCTTAAGAACACCTCTCCTCAGGAGGTTGTTCTTCCCTTGTACTTGTTCATCCTCAGCCTACAAGGCAATCCACCACACCACACTGGAGTAGGGTATTACACGACATCAGTGGCCCGAACTAGTATAAACTCTTGTGTCCCTTGCTCTCCGAGTTCGACGAGCTGAGCTTGGAGATCGTGGCGAGTGAGTGAGCTGGGGGGAAGGAGAGATCTTCATGCGCACCCCAGAGTTCGAACCCTAAGGGTTTTACCGGAAACCGAAATCCGATAGTAATTGCATGAAAGGATTCATGTCGTCATGTTTAAATTCAAGAAATTTGAAATGGGGATGTATAAACCCTAGCACCAAATGGAACTCAACTAAGTTCAAGTTAAAAATATTTTCAATGAACACAAAATGCCCTTCAAAAATGTGCATCATTTCTGGTTAAGGTGGGGGGTGAGTTGTCACAACCCTAGAATTGCTTGTAAATAATTGCATGAAAGCATTCATGTCGTCATGTTTAAATTCAGGAAATTTGAAATGGGGATGTTCAAACCCTAGCACCAAATGGAACTCAACTAGGTTCAAGTTAAAAATATTTTCAATGAACCCAAAATGCCCTTCACAAATGTTCATGATTTATGGAAAAGGGTGAAAACCTTAACCAGAAATGATGCACATTTTTTCAGGACATTTTTGGTCTTTGAATTAAATAAATACTTTGAGTCGTAGGGTCTTGTTGTGATACCATGTTGTATTTGCACATATCGGGCATGTTGTGTGTATGTTATTGAAATGCTTGGTATGTGTGGGATCCGACAACCTAGTTGTTTATTCTTGGTAGCCTCTCTTACCGGGAAATGTCTCCTAGTGCTTCCACTGAGCCATGGTAGCTTGCTACTGCTCCAAAACACTTAGGCTGGCCGGCATGTGTCCTTCTTCGTTCCTGTGTCTATCCCTTCGGGGAAATGTCACGCGTTGTACCTTTAAGTCCTTGTAGCTTGCTACGACTTGGGTTCATATGTTGATGATCGATACGTTTGTTGTTGGGTCATGTATGCCTATCCCTATAAGTTAGTGCCACTTTGGGTTTATGACTAGTCATGTCCGCCTGGGTTCTCTGTCATATGGAAGCTAGCGACACTATCATATACGTGAGCCAAAAGGCGAAAACGGTCCCGAGCCAGGTAAGGTGGCACCCTGTAATGCCCTGTATGTAACTTGCCATATTTGTATTCCAACTCTTGCCATTTTCGGCTCTAAGTTATGATATTCCCTCGTGGTTGGGTTTTGTCTTCGTTTTGCATTTTGTCCTTGCCATGCATCTCATATCATGTCATCATGTGCACCGCATTTGCATACGTGTTCGTCTCATGCATCCGAGCATTTTCCCCGTTGTCCGTTTTGCATTCCGGCACTCCTATGTCCTCCGGCGTCCCCTTTTTCCTCTTTTCATGTGCTAGTGTTAAACATTCTCGGATTGGACCGAGACTTGCCAAGCGACCTTGGTACACCATCGGTAGACTGCCTGTCAAGTTTTGTGCCATTTGGAGTTTGTTTGGTACTCCAATGGTTAATCGAGGAACCAGAAAGGCCTCATGTGTGTTGCAGCCCAACACCCCTCCAAAGTGGCCCAAGACCCATCCAAACCACCTCCATCCTCTCGGCTGTTCGATCACGATCGTGTGGCCGAAAACCGCACCTCATTTGGACACTCCAAACTCCCTCTACCTATATAAAGGCCTTCCCCCGTCCAAATCACGGATCAAATCCACCCTAACCCTAGCCTAGCCCATCCTCCATCGCCGGACACGTCCGGCTGAACCGGACAAAGCCCGCGCCGCCGCCCGCGCCCACTCAGCGCTTGCCACTTGTCCCTGCCGCCAGCCGCCGGCCCTCCCGGCCCAGGTCACCGCCGCCGCCCCGCACGGGACCCCGCCGCCTCCGCCTTCCTCCCTCCGCCGCCCGAGTCGCCGGCGCGTCTCCGTCGCCACCCGTCAGCCGCCTCCACTCCGCTGACGCCCGCCACCGACCGCCGCCTCGCCGCCCGCCTCCACCGACGCCGCCTCGCCGCCCGCCTCCACCGGATCCGGCCTCCGCCGCCCTGGGTCCGACATCTCCTCGTCGTCCCTGACGAACTCCGGCGCCACCACCCTCTTCTTCCACTCCGGAAAACTTCCCGGCCAACCTCGGTTCACGTGCGCCCAGATCTGGCTACAGTAAACCCTAGGTCGATTTTGCCCAAGTCCTTTTCTGCATATTTTTTTAGCGATGTTCATCGCATCATATCTCATCATCAGTAGTTCTGTTTTGCGCATGTGAGATATCAAATTTTTTGTTTGGATGTGCTCTTCATTTTGTTCAATTGCACCATGCTCGTTTGAGTCCATCTTGATGCCTAAAATGCTGTTGCAAGAGTGCTATAAAATGTTAGTTTCTGTTTCTTAACAAATTATGATCATTTGTCATTTTTGACATGATTAATGTGTGCCTCCTATGAATTTGAGCCCTACATGTGTTTTGGGCTATGCCATGCCATCTTTACAGGGGTGTATGCTATGTATTTTTGTGATCAATATGGTGACTAGCACATGCATGCAAAGTAGCTCTCGTGATGTTGCTGATTTCAGGGACTTAGAATTCTTTCAAGTAATTTCCCTGATGTTATTTTTATGCCATGTATTCATGTTGCTACAGAGTGACATGCCACTTTTGAGCATGTTCAGTAAGGATGATTTTGAGATATTATTATGATCTATCCAGACATGTCTTTTTTTGCATTTATGAGTACCCTAGCATGACTCAATCTTGCTCTACTTTTGCTATAAAATGTTCCTGGCAGATTGTTTACATATTATTCAATTTTGCCAAGGTTGTTGTAGTTGATCCTTGCATGCTATGAGATGGTTATTGCCATGGTTAGCTTCTTGAACATGTCTTATTGCTGGGTGTATGCTTAGTTTGTCATGCAATGCCTTGTCGTGAGTGCATCGAGCTCGCAAACATGCCTACGTAACTCTGTTTTATGCCATGTCCAGTTTTCTGCTAAGTCTGAATCTGTTAACGAAACTTGCTATGTTTACATGGGTGCCATCATATTTTCTGATCCTTTTTGGCTTATGGTCAGTAAGGGACTTTTGTTATATGCTTTGAGTAGTTTCATACCATGCCTTGCTTTGCCATGATATGTTCCTGTAGCATATTGTTATCTTGCTCTAAACATTGCTTCCTGATGTTAATTCCTGGCATGTTGTTATTTTCACCAAGTCTGTGATGCTGTTATCTTTTGCACTTTTGCCATGCTTGTTTGAACCTGCTATTGTGTGATTTAGCCGTAGCTCAGTGTTCATCTTTTGTCAAGCATCTTGAGTGGATCACTGCCATGTGCTTTGTTGCTATGTTAGAGTGCAGTAGCTTATTTTCTTGATGCATTTTAGATGGCATCGTGCTGTTAATCGCAGATTAGTGCCATTATTGTCTTGCTTTCCATTTGCAAACCGTGCATCCGATCCCGGTGATCTTTATATCGATTTCGACCAAAATCAACTCATCTTTCCAGCGGCACTCTTGGTTTGCCAAGTTGAGGCCTGGTTCAATCTTTCCTTTCCAAAGCACGCATATGCATTGCATATTACATCCCGCATATCATGCCATGTTTTGCATCATGTTGCTTGCGCATTGCACCGTGGTTGATTGTGGTTCCCTTTGCTTGTGTTATTGCTTTGGGTAGAGCCGGGAGATGAGTACGTGATCGAGGAACCCGTTGAGTAAGCTTACGAGGAGCAAGCTTACGTCAACTCGGAGAACTTTCCAGGCAAGATGACCATACCCTCGAAATCACTTCTATCTTTGCTTGCTAGTTGCTCACTCTATTTCTATGCCTATGCCGCGATACCTACCACATGCTTTATCATGCCTCCCATATTGCCATGTCAAACCTCTGACCCACCTCGTCCTAGCAAACCGTTGATTGGCTATGTTACCGCTTTGCTCAGCCCCTCTTATAGTGTTGCTAGTTGCAGGTGAAGATTGGAGTTTGTTCCTTGTTGGAACATGTTTATTGTTGGGATATCACTATTATATCTTTTCTACTTTAATGCATCTATATATTATTAAAGGGTGGAAGGCTCGGCCTTATGCCTGGTGTTTCGTTCCATTCTTGCTGCCCTAGTTTCCGTCATACCGGTGTTATGTTCCTTGATTTTGTGTTCCTTACATGGTCGGGTTATAATGGGAACCCCGTGACAGTTCGCCTTGAATAAAACTCCTCCAGCAAGGCCCAACCTTGGTTTTACCATTTGCCACCTAGCCTTTTTTCCCTTGGGTTTCGCGGACTCAAGGGTCATCTTTATTTTAACCCCCCCCCCCCCGGGCCAGTGCTTCTCTAAGTGTTGGTCCAACCAAGAGCATCGTGCGGGGCCGTCCCTTGGTAACTTGGGTTACGTTGGCTCCCGTACGCTTAGATTATCCGGTGTGCCCTGAAAACGAGATATGTGCAGCTCCTATCGGGATTTGTCAGCACAGTGGGTGGTCTTGCTAGTCTTGTTTTACCATTGTCAAGATGTCTTGTAACCAGGATTCCGTGTCTGATCGGGTCGTCCTGGGAGAAGGAATATCCTTCGTTGACCGCGAGAGCTTGTGATGGGCTAAGTTGGGACACCCCTGCAGGGTTTTAACCTTTCGAAAGCCATGCTCGCGGTTATGGGCATATGGGAATTTGTTAATGTCTGGTTGTAGAGAACTTGACACTTAATTTAATTAAAATGCATCTACCGCGTGTGTAGCCGTGATGGTCTCTTCTCGGCGGAGTCCGGGAAGTGAACACGGTCTCGTGTTATGCTTGAACATAAGTAGTTCTAGGATCACTTCTTGATCTTTGTAGCTTCTCGACCGTGCTTTGCCTTCTCTTCTCGCTCCCATTTGCGTATGTTAGCCACCATATATGCTAGTTCTTGCTGCAGCTCCACCTCACACCCTCTTCCTACCCATGAGCTTAAATAGTCTTGATCGCGAGGGTGTGAGATTGATAAGTCCCCGTGACTCATAGATTACTTCCAAAACCAGATGCAGTTGTCGATGATGCCATTCCAGGAGATGCGACTGAACTCAAGTGGGAGTTCGATGAGGACTCAGGATGTTACTACGTTTCCTTTCTAGACGATCAGTAGTGGAGCCTAGTTGGGGCGATCGGGGATCTTATGCATTTGGGGTTGTCTTTATTTTGGTTCCGTAGTCGGATCTTGATTATATCTGGATGATGTAATGTTATATTTATGTATTGTGTGAAGTGGCGATTGTAAGCTAACTCTGTATCTCCTTCTTATTCAGTACATGGGATGTGTAAAGATTACCCCTCTTGTGACATGCCTACAATGCGGTTATGCCTGTAAGTCGTTCTCCGACACGTGGGAGATATAGCCGCATCGTGGGTGTTACAAGTTGGTAATCAGAGCCTTCCCCGACTTAGGAGCCTCCTGCTTGATCGAATAGCTGGCGTTGTTGAGTCTAGAAAAATGTTTTGAGTCTTTTAGGATTATATATATTGGAGAGTAGGATTCTTTTTACTCCTTAGTCCCTTTGTCGCTCTGGTAAGGCATCCTGACGTATAGTTTTGACTCTTCTCTTCTCAAATTTCACTAAAAAAAATTAGGATCACGCGGGTATCTTGGAATCATTTCGATGGTTTTTGTGACGAGAACATTGTTCTTGGTGCCTCCTGACATTTAGGGGTTGTGGCAGTGTCCCGGGGAGTTGAGCTCCGAGGTGTTATCGTCACAATTTTATCGTTGCAGTTCTGGAATACCTGAGTTTCGCGGACATTGAAAATCTCTTTTATGTAGTTGTTGGTGAGATAACCTCGACGCCACCCAGTACTGGGGAGGGAGTTCGGGAGTATTGCCATAACTTGTATAACGAATGCTTTTCGAAGGTTGAGGTAAATGATTTCCGAAGGTTTCTTGGTTATGTGTTGAAGGATGGATACAGCTGGATGTAGGATTTGCTAGTTTTGGGTGAGATATTATGCTTCCCCTGTATCCCCAACACCTGATTGCATAACCGGAAAGTTTTGGAAGTTTCATAGGTGGGAATTCTGGTAGCTCTAGTATTTCTTCCGCAGATATTTGGTTTGTGATTGGGTAGTCCTTACCAAGTATTTGTTCATGTTCGTACCTTGTTGTTTTATTCATCTACCTCTATCTAAGTGGCTTCCCAATTTATGGAAGTGTGATCATTTGGAATTCATTCGTTCATTCTTGTTCGAATGTTAAGGCTATATGTTGCAATTTCGATCCATTTGATTCAGCTTGAATATATGTCTTTCAAGATGCTTACGGATGTCACCCTCTTCAGGATGGCTCCTCCAACGCGTCAGAATCCGGAACCGCCACCACCACCTCCACCTCCGGAGGCATGGCAAGCTGTGATGGCCGCTACCAATGCCAACACGCAGCTGATTATGCAACCCTTGCAAGAGCGCAACCAAGGAAATCAAGGCAATGGCAACAATCAAACTCAGTTTGCTACCCTCAACCAGTTCCTCGCAAACCAGCCGAAGTCTTTCAGTAACTGTGTCGAGGCCACAGACGCTGATGATTGGCTCATGGATATCTGCAAACATTTTAAGTGTAGCAACGTCAGGCCTGAGGACTTTGTCAAGTTTGCTTCATTCCAACTCAAAGACCAAGCTGTTGAGTGGCATCAACAATACAAAGATTCTAGAGGAGGTCATGTGATTACCTGGGATGATTTCCGTCAAGACTTCAAAGCTCACCACATTCCTCAGAGTGTTGTTGAGAGTAAGGGTGAGGAGTTCCGCAATCTGAAGCAAGGCAGCTTGTCTGTTTACCAATACAACATCATGTTCCAGAGGCTCGCTCGCTTCGCCAAGCAAGACATCCCTGACGAGAAGAGCATGATTTATCAGTTCAGAGGTGGCCTCAGAGAAGATCTGCAACTAGCTCTTGTGCTTTTTGAGCCAAAAAAGTATGATGAGTTCTACAATATGGCATTAAAGCAAGAGGCTGCTCAGCTCAAGTGCGATGCTTCCAAGAAGAGAGTCAGGGATGCAACTCCTTCTTCTTCTTCAACTCAAGTGGCAGCTAAGTAGCAAAAGTACTGGTTGCCTCCTCCTCCGTTCCGTCAGCCTTATGAGCAGAAGAGCAAAGGTGGCAATGGAAATTCCCACCCACCCAACCTAGGCTTTCAAAACAAAACTTTGTCTCATGCTCCAAGGTCAAGTGCTCCGTATCACCGGCCGCTCTCAGAGGTTACATGCAACAAGTGTCAGCAGAAGGGTCACTATGCAAACAAATGCTTCAACCAGAGGTGTCTTCCGCCTCCTCCTCCTGTTAGATCTTCTAGCAATGCAGTGGTCGAGCATAATCCCAAGTTTGAAAAGGTCAACATGGTGAACGCAGCTCAGGCAGAGGACTCTTCAGAAGTGATCATGGGTAACTTTCTAGTTAACACTACTCCTGCAAAAGTCCTTTTCGATACTGGTGCATCGCATTGTTTCATGTCAAGATCATTTGTTTCAAAGCATGACTTTGTTTCGGAAATGTTGAGTAAACCTATGGGAGTGGTTTCTCCGGCCAAGTCTATGAGGGCTACCACGATGATCCCGAATGTTTCTATCATGATGGGTGACTATAAGTTTATGTCTTCTCCAATGGTCCTTGGTGACTCGGATATTGATCTAATTCTCGGAATGGACTGGCTTTCTAAGCACAAGGATCAACTTGATTGTGCTGCCAGGCAGATTCAATTGACACACTCGTCTGAGGATGTGATCGTCTTTGCCGCTTGTGATGATACCATTCGACTATTTTCTCTCAATGAGAAGGGCGAGTTGAATGCCATCTCTCAGATTCCAGTCGGTTGTGAATATCAAGACGTCTTTCCAGAAGAGCTTCCAGGAATGCCTCCTCACCGGCCAGTTGAATTTGTCATCGATCTTGAGCCTGGCACGGAACCTGTTTGCAAACATCCTTACAAGCTTGGACCAGAAGAGTTGAAGGAGCTGAAGAAACAACTCGATATTCAAGAGCGTATGGGTCTCATCTGACCAAGTTCTTCTCCTTGGGGTTGTGGTGTTCTTTTTGTCAAGAAGAAGGATGGAACGGACCGACTTTGTGACGACTACCGTCCATTGAACAAGAAGACCATAAAGAACAAGTACCCACTTCCCAACATCAATGAGCTTTTAGAACAACTTAAAGGTGCTCAAGTTTTCTCCAAGCTTGACCTCCGTATGGGCTATCATCAGATTCGCATTCGTGAACAAGACATCCCCAAGACAACATTCAGGACAAGCTATGGTTCCTATGAATACACTGTCATGTCTTTCGGCCTTGTCAACGCTCCTCCAACATTCTCTCGCATGATGAACTTCATCTTCAACCATACACAAATGACTTCATCTTGGTCTATCTCGATGACATTTTGGTCTTTTCCAAGAACAAGGAGGATCATGCCAAGCACTTGAGGTTAGTGCTGGACAAACTCAGAGAACATCAGTTCTATGCGAAGTTTTCAACGTGCGAGTTTTGGCTCGATGAGGTTCTCTACCTTGGGCATATCATCTCAGCCAAGGGCATAGCTGTGAATCCTGAGAAGGTGTCTGCAATTGTGAATTGGGAACCGCCTCAGAATGTGAAGCAACTCCGCAGCTTCCTTGGGCTTGCAAGCTATTGTCGAAGGTTCATTGAGAATTTCTCTAAGATCGCGAAGCCTCTTTCCAACCTCCTCTAGAAGCATGTGAAGTATGTATGGACGCCTGAATGTGACATCGCTTTCAACACCCTCAAAGAGAAGTTAGTCACAGCTCCAGTCCTGACTCCTCCTGATGAATCCAAACCATTTGAGGTTTTCTGTGATGCTTCCCTTCAAGGTCTCGGTGCTGTGTTAATGCAAGAGAAGAAAGTTGTCGCCTATACCTCTCGCCAGTTGAAGCCCAATGAAAAGAACTACCCCACTCATGACCTCGAGTTGGCGGCAGTTGTACATGCTCTTTTAACATGGAGACATCTCTTGTTGGGAAGAAAAGTGGACATCTTCACTGATCATAAGAGTCTCAAGTACATCTTCACTCATCCCAACCTCAACCTTAGGTAGACTCATTGGGTCGAAATGATTCAAGAGTATAATCCGAGTATTGAATATACTCCAGGCAAGGCCAATGTCATTGCTGACGCTTTGAGCAGGAAGGCTTACTGCAATAGTTTGATTCTTAAGCCCTTCCAACCGGATCTTTCTGAAGCTTTCTGCAAACTTAATCTCCAAGTTGTCTCTCAAGGATTCCTTGCCAACCTCCAAGTCTCTCCTACTTTGGAAGATCAGATTCGTGAGGCTCAACTTATTGATGCTATGATGAAGAAGGTGAAAATTGGGATTGCCAAGAGCCAACCCAAATACAAGTGCTATCGTCTTGATGACAAAGATACTCTTTTCTTCGAGGATCGCATTGTTGTTCCTAAGGGTGACCTTCGTAAAGTCATTATGAACGAGGCTCACAATTCACTCCTTTCTATTCATCCTGGAAGTACAAAGATGTACCATGACCTCAAGCAGTCGTATTGGTGGACTCGAATGAAGTGCGAGATTGCTCAGTTCGTGAATGAATGTGATGTCTGCAGAAGAGTGAAAGCGGAACACCAACGGCCAGCTGGTCTCCTCCAACCTCTTGCCATTCCAGAATGGAAGTTTGACCATATTGAGATGGACTTCGTGACTGGATTTCCCAAGTCCAAGCGTGGCAATGATGATATCTTCGTTGTCATCGACAAGCTCACTAAAGTGGCTCATTTTCTTCCTATCAAAGAATCTATCACAGCAGCTCAGTTGGCAGAGCTATATACCTCCAGGATTGTCTCTTTGCACGGCATTCCGCAGTTGATATCTTCAGATCGTGGAAGCATCTTCACTTCTAAGTTTTGGGATTCCTTCTAGAAGGCCATGAGCACCAACATTCGCTTCAGCACAGCCTTTCATCCTCAAACTAGTGGCCAAGTCAAGCGAGTCAATCAAATTCTTGAAGATATGCTCAGGGCTTGTGTCATTTCTTTCGGCATGAAGTGGGAAGATTGTCTTCCATATGCCGAGTTCTCCTACAACAACAGCTTTCAAGCGAGTTCGGGCAAGGCCCCATTCGAGATTCTCTATGGCAGAAAGTGGCATACTCCCCTTAACTGGTCAGAGACTGGTGAACGCCAACTTCTTGGCAATGACTTGATCATAGAGGCTGAAGAAATGTGCAAAGTCATTCGTGAATATCTCAAAGTCGCGCAATCGCGCCAGAAGAGTTACTATGATAGCAAGCATCGTGACTTGGCTTTCGAGATCGAAGACCATGTCTACCTCCACGTCTCTCCAATGAAAGGTACTCGTCGCTTCGGTATCAAAGGGAAGCTTGCCCCTAGATACATGGGTCCTTTCAAGATCATTGGCAAAAGAGGCGATCTCGCCTATCAACTTGAGCTTCCATCCAACTTTGTAAACGTGCACGACGTGTTTCATGTGTCTCAGCTTTGCAAGTGTTTCAAGACTCCTGACCGCACCATCAACTTCGAAGAGATTTATCTCCAAGAAGACCTGTCTTATCATGAGCATCCCATTGCTAACCTTGAAAAAACTGAGCGCAAGACTCGCAACAAGTCTATCAAATTCCTGAAAGTGAAGTGGTCACATCATTCCGACCGTGAAGCCACCTGGGAACACGAGGATCACCTCCATTCCGAATATCCGGAGTTTTTCCAGTCCTAGATCTCGGGACGAGATCCTTTCGTAGTGGTGGAGTGTTGTAACGCCCCATATGTAACTTGCCATATTTGTATTACAACTCTTGCCATTTTCGGCTCCAAGTTATGATATTCCCTCGTGGTTGGGTTTTGTCTTCGTTTTGCATTTTGTCCATGTCATGCATCTCATATCATGTCATCATGTGCATCGCATTTGCATACATGTTCGTCTTATGCATCCGAGCATTTTCCCCGTTGTCCGTTTTGCATTCTGGCACTCCTATGTCCTCCGGTGTCCCCTTTCGCCTCTTTTCATGTGCTAGTGTTAAATGTTCTCGGATTGGACCGAGACTTGCCAAGCGGCCTTGGTACACCACCGGTAGACCGCCTGTCAAGTTTCGTGCCATTTGGAGTACGTTTGCTACTCCAACGGTTAACCGAGGAACCGTAAAGGCCACGTGTGTGTTGCTGCCCAACACCCCTCCAAAGTGGCCCAAAACCCATCCAAACCCCCTCCATCCTCTCGGCTATTCGATAACGATCGCGTGGCCAAAAGCCGCACCTCATTTGGACACTCCAAACTCCCTCTACCTATATAAAGGCCTTCCCCCATCCAAATCACGGATCAAATCCACCCTAACCCTAGCCTAGCCCCTCCCCCGTCCCCGGACACGTCTGGCTGAACCGGACAAAGCCCGCGCCGCCGCCCGCGCCCACTCAGCGCCCGCCACCTGTCCCTGCCGCCAGCCGCCGCGGCACGCGGGCCCGCGAGCCCACGGCCGGCCTTCCCGGGTCGGGTCGCTGCCGCTGCCCCGTGTGGGACCCCGACGCCTCGCGCCTTCCTCCCTCTGCCGCCCGAGTCGCCGGCGCGTCTCCACCGCCACCCACCGGCCGCCTCCGCTCCACCGACGCCCGCCACCGACCTCGCCGCCACCGACCTCCGCCTCGCCGCCCGCCTCCACCGGATCCGGCCTCCGCCGCCCTGGGTCCGGCCTCTCCTCGCCGTCCCTGACAACTCCGACGCCACCACCCTCTGCTTCCACTTCGGAGAACTTCCCGGCTAACCTCGGTTCGCGTGCGCCCAGATCTGGCTATAGTAAACCCTAGGTCGATTTTGCCTAAGTCCTTTTCTGTATATTTTTTAAGCGATGTTCATCGCATCATATTTCATCATTCGTAGCTCCGTTTTGCGCGTGTGAGATATCAAATTTTTCGTCTGGATGTGCTCATCATTTTGTTCCATTGCACCATGCTTGTTTGAGTCCATCTGGATGCCTAAAATGCTGTTGCAAGAGTGCTATAAAATGTTAGTTTATGTTTCTTAACAGATTATGATCATTTGTCATTTTTGCCATGATTAATGTGTGCCTCCTATGAATTTGATCCCTACATGTGTTTTGTGCTATGTCATGCCATCTTTATAGGGGTGTATGCCATGTATTTTTGTGATCAATGTGGTGACTAGCACATGCATGCAAAGTAGCTCTCGTGATGTTGCTGATTTTAGGGACTTAGAATTCTTCTGTCATTTTCCTGATGTTATTTTTATGCCATGTATTCATGTTGCTATAGAGTGATCCATGCCTCTTTTGAGCATGTTCAGTAAGGATGATTTTGAGATATTATTATGATCTATCCATCCATGTCTTTTTTGCATTTATGGAGTATCCTAGCATGACTCAATCTTGCTCTACGTTTGCTGTAAAATGTTCCTGGCAGATTGTTTACATGTTATTCAATTTTGCCAAGGTTGTTGCACTTGATCCTTGCATGCTATGAGATAGTTCTTGCCATGGTTAGCTTCTTGAACATGTCTTCTTGCTGGGTGTATGCTTAGTTTGTCATGCAATGCCTTGTGGTGAGTGCATCAAGCTCGCAAACATGCCTACGTAACTCTGTTTTATGCCATGTCCAGTTTTCTGCTCAGTCTGAATCTGTTAACGAAACTTGCTATGTTTACATGGGTGCCATCATATTTTCTGATCCTTTTTGGCTTATGGTCAGTAAGGGACTTTTGTTATATGCTTTGAGTAGTTTCATGCCATGCCTTGCTTTGCCATGATATGTTCCTATTGAATATTGTTATCTTGCTCTAAACATTGCTTCCTAATGTTAATTCCTGGCATGTTATTTTCACCAAGTCTGTGATGCTGTTATCTTTTGCACTTTTGCCATGCTTGTTTGAACCTGCTATTTTGTGATTTAGCCGTAGCTCAGTGTTCATCTTTTGTCAAGCATCTTGAGTGGATCACTGCCATGTGCTTTGTTGCTATGTTAGAGTGCAGTAGCTTATTTTATTGATGCATTTTACATGGCATTGTGCTGTTAATCACAGATTAGTGCCATTATTGTTTTGCTTGCCATTTGCAAACCGTGCATCCGATCCTGGTGATCTTTATATCGATTTCGACCAAAATCAACTCATCTTTCCAGCGGCACTCTTGGTTTACCAAGTTGAGGCCTGGTTCAATCTTTCCTTTCCGAAGCACGCATATGCATTGCATATTACATCCCGCATATCATGCCATGTTTTGCATCATGTTGCTTGCGCATTGCATCGTGGTTGATTGTGGTTCCCTTTGCTTGTGTTCTTGCTTTGGGTAGAGCCGGGAGACGAGTATGTGATCGAGGAACCAGTTGAGTACGCTTACGAGGATCAAGCTTATGTTAACTCGGAGAACTTTGCAGGCAAGATGACCATACCCTCGAAATCACTTCTATCTTTGCTTGCTAGTTGCTAGCTCTATTGCTATGCCTATGTCGTGATACCTACCACATGCTTTATCATGCCTCCCATATTTCCATGTCAAACCTCTAACCCACCTCGTCCTAGCAAATCGTTGATTGGCTATGTTACCGCTTTGCTCAGCCCCTCTTATAGCGTTGCTGGTTGCAGATGAAGATTGGAGTTTGTTCCTTGTTGGAACATGTTTATTGTTGGAATATCACTATTATATCTTGTCTACTTTAATGCATCTATATATTGGTAAAGGGTGGAAGGCTCGGCCTTATGCCTGGTGTTTTGTTCAATTCTTGCCGCCCTAGTTTCCGTCATACCGGTGTTATGTTCCTTGATTTTGCGTTCCTTACGCGGTCGGGTTATAATGGGAACCCCTTGACAGGCCTTGAATAAAAATCCTCCAGCAAGGCCCAACCTTGGTTTTACCATTTGCCACCTAGCCTTTTTCCCTTGGGTTTCGCGGACTCAAGGGTCATCTTTATTTTAACACCCCCCCCCTGGGGCCAGTGCTTCTCTAAGTGTTGGTCCAACCCAGAGCACCGTGTGGGGCCGTCCCTTGGTAACTTGGGTTACGTTGGCTCCCGTACGCTTAGCTTATCCGGTGTGCCCTAAGAACGAGATATGTGCAGCTCCTATCGGGATTTGTTGGCACAGCGGGTGGGCTTGCTGGTCTTGTTTTACCATTGTTGAGATGTCTTGTAACCGGGATTCCGAGTCTGATCGGGTCGTCCTGGGAGAAGGAATATCCTTCGTTGACCGTGAGAGCTTGTGATGGGCTAAGTTGGGACACCCTGCAGGGTTTTAAACTTTCGAAAGCCGTGCCCGCGGTTATGGGCAGATGGGAATTTGTTAATGTCCGGTTGTAGAGAACTTGACACTTAATTTAATTAAAATGCATCAACCGCGTGTGTAGCCGTGATGGTCTCTTCTCGTCGGAGTCCGGGAAGTGAACACGGTCTCGTGTTATGCTTGAATGTAAGTAGTTCTAGGATCACTTCTTGATCTTTGTAGCTTCTCGACCGTGCTTTGCCTTCTCTTCTCGCTCTCATTTAGGTATGTTAGCCACCATATATGCTAGTGCTTGTTGTAGCTCCACCTCACACCTTTTCCTACCCATGAGCTTAAATAGTCTTGATCGCGAGGGTGTGAGATTGCTGAGTCCCCGTGACTCACAGATTACTTCCAAAACCAGATGCGGGTGTCGATGATGCCATTCCAGGAGATGCGACCGAACTCAAGCGGGAGTTCGATGAGGACTCAGGACGTTACTACGTTTCCTTTCCAGACGATTAGTAGTGGAGCCCAGTTGGGGCGATTGTGGATCTTATGCATTTGGGGTTGTCTTTATTTTGGTTCCATAGTCGGACCTTGATTGTATCTGGATGATGTAATGCTATATTTATGTATTGTGTGAAGTGGCGATTGTAAGCCAACTCTGTATCTCCTTCTTATTCAGTACATGGGATGTGTAAAGATTACCCCTCTTGCGACATGCCTACAATGCGGTTATGCCTCTAAGTCATGCTCCGACTCGTGGGAGATATAGCCGCATCGTGGGTGTTACACACCCGTGGGAATACCGTGCGTGAGGCCGCAAAGTGATATGATGTGTTACATGCTAGATCGGTGTGATTTAGGATCGGGGTCCCGACACTGCAACTGTAGTTGTAGTAATCTGTGAGCCATGAGGACTCAGCAATCTCATTACCATGGGTATCAAGACTATCAAAGCTTAAAGGGTAGGAAGGGGTAAAGTGGTGAGGTTGCAACAAGCGACTAAGCATTGTATGGTGGCTAACTTACGAATACAAGAGTAAGATGAGAAACTACGCAACGGTCGCAAACTAGTAATGATCAACAAGTGATCCTGAACTACTTACGTTCAAACATAAACCAACTGTGTTCTCTTCTCGTACTTCCCCAAAAAGAGACAGTCACGGTTACGCATGCGGTTGGTGTATTTTAGTTGAGTTTACTTCAAGTCCTCTACAACTGGATATTAACAAATTCCCATCTGCCACATAACCGCGGGCATGGATCTTGAAAGTTTAAAACCCTGCAGGGGTGTCCCAACTTAGCCCATGACAAGCTCACGATCCGTGGAGACAATCCTCCATCGCGGGACCCTCCGATCAGACTCGGAATCCCGGTTCACAAGACATTTCGACAATGGTAAAACTAATCCAGCAAAACCTCTCGGCATGTCGACACCCTGATAGTAGCCGCGCGTATCTCGTCTCAGGCCACGACCGGATGAACACTACGTACGGCAACCGAAGACCCCGGGTGAAGGGGTGGCACCGCAAGTGGCTCTAGTTTGGGACCAACACCATCAGCATTGGCCCCCCTGCTATGTAGAAAGAATCCTCGGGTTCATGACACCCTATGGCATTTAATTATTTAGTTCGATATTATTATGGAAAATGTTAAAACCAATGTTGGGCCTTGCTGGAAGAGTTTTATTCAAAGCGAACTATCAAGAGGGGCCCATAAACCCTCACCATGTTAGAGACGCAAAATCAAGGAACATAACACCGGCATGAAGGAAACTAGGGCGGCAAGAGTGGAACAAAACACCAGGCATAAGGTCGAGCCTTCTACCCTTTACCAAGTATATAGATGCATTAATTAAATAAGAGATATTGTGATATCCCATGATATCCATGTCCCAACATGGAACAACCTGCAACTGCACTTGCAACTAGGAACGCTATAAGAGGGGCTGAGCAAAGCGGTAACATAGCCAAACAACGGTTTGCTAGGAAGGGTGAAAAGGTTAGAGGCTATCATGGCAATTTGGGAGGCTTGATAAACAAGTGGTAGGTAGCATGACATAGCTATAGCATCGAGACAACTAGCATAGAAAAAATAGTAGTGAGATCCAAGGTGACGGTCATCTTGCCTGAAATCCCGCTAGGAAGAAGAACGAGTCCAGGAAGAAGACGATCCCACGTAGTCGAACGAATCCTCACAATCGGAACGAAACAGGAACTGTCGAGAAGGAGCACAACCGGAAAGAAGCAAACAACATGGTAAACACGCAACACATAACATGACATGATGCTCAACCAAGTATGATGCATGACAAGGTTACATGAAGCCACGCATGGCAAGAGATGATGCATACAAGAACAACACATCAAAGAAAATTTAAATGAGGCTGGAAACAACATATAACAATTCCGGTAAGTCCCCATATGCAAATTTCAAAATTGGTTCGGATCTGAACAAAACATTATGTTAAAGTTGTTAAACAACAAGTTAAAGTGCACCATGATGATCTACGCGTCTTTCTAGTTAATACAAGTTTAAAGGACAAGCTGTACAAAAAAGCACCTAGGCACTTTGCAATCAATGGAACAACATGCTACAGGAAACATATGGGCACAAACTTGACATGCACTTAAAGTACAGATTACATGCTTCGAATAACATTAAGGTTTAGGTTCATAGGCATCAATATTAATCCAAGATGATCGATGCAAAAAGCAACTTGATAACATAGATTATGACTTAGTGAAAAACAGAGCATATGCATGAGCAGAGATAACATGTTGACTTGTTGAAGGTAATAAATAATTAAGCTGTAGTGCAAGGACATGGCAAGCAAAAGCATGGCATGCTAGTGCATATCATGGAGCTCAAAACACACAACATGGCATAACCATATGAGCAACAGGTTCATGGGAATCATCAAGACAAGATGCAAACATGATATAAGCTGATTCTCAGACTTAGAGGAAATCTGGGAATGCAAAACAATAGCATTATGATGCTGACTTTGGAGGCACATAACAACAAGCATAGCACTTTAATACATATGAAAAAGACATGGGCATGTAGTAGACATGATATACTTAAACTTAGTCCATGGACACAAGTTCATATGATGCATGGAGTAATTACTATGACTTGCAAAATGGAACATAATGTTAATAGGTTGACAGATTTGGCATGATGGCAAATTAAGAGCAAGAAAGAGACAAACTACATCAAGTTATATGGCAACCAAGGGCATGGCATAAAAGTACACATAACAATGAGCAGATAATATCAAGGCATCATAACCATATGGCTCATGGACTAGTGGGAACCATCAAGACAAGTTTGAATGTTGTAACAGTTTCAGCAAGTGTAAAACAGCAACTTCATCATAGCATGTTTGCAAGCTTGGAACATAGGTCATATGAAGTCCAAAATTAACAAGTTTGGCATTTGGACAAAGTACTCATAGCATACTTCAAAACATGTAATTGGAGCATCTCCAAAAGAGGCATAGATTAATTAATAACAAGCTCACAACATGGCATCATGAAGTTAACAGAAAACTGGAACATCATTTAGGCATGTTCATGGTAATGAAAACATATGCTACAAGACATATATGAGGCATCAAAAGGCATGGAATGATAAAGCATAACATGGACATCAGAACATGTCAACTAGGCATCTCCAGATTATGCATGGATATGACGGTTGAGGGAGTCCTGGATTAGGGGGTCTCCGGATAGCCGGACTATATCCTTTGGCCGTACTGTTGGACTATGAAGATACGAGATTGAAGACTTCGTCCCGTGTCCGCATGGGACTCTACTTGGCATGGAAGGCAAGCTAGGCAATACGGATATGCATATCTCCTCCTTTGTAACCGACCTTGTGTAACCCTAGGCTCCTCCGGTGTCTATGTAAACCGGAGGGTTTTAGTCCATAGGACAACAGAAAATCATACCATAGGCTAGCTTCTAGGGTTCAGCCTCTCTGATCTCATGGTAGATCAACTCTTTTACTACTCATATTATCGAGAATGATCAAGCAGGACATAGGGTTTTACCTCCATCAAGAGGGCCCGAACCTGGGTAAACATCGTGTCCCCTGCCTCCTGTTACCATCCGCCTTAGACGCACAGTTCAGGACCCCATACCCGAGATCCGCCGGTTTTGACACCGACATTGGTGCTTTCATTGAGAGTTCCTCTGTGTCGTCATCATTAGGCTTGATGGCACCTTTGATCATCGATAGCGAGGCAGTCCAGGGTGAGACTTTTCTCCCCGGACAGATCCTTGTATTCGGCGGCTCCACACTGCGGGCCAACTCGCTTGGCCATCTAGAGCAGATTGAGAGCTACGCCCCTGGCTATCAGGTCAGATTTGGAAACATGAACTACACAGCCGACATCCACGGAGACTTGATCTTCAACGGATTCGAGCCCTTGCCGAGTGTGTCGCACGGTCACGATGAGCACAACTTAGCTCTACCATCGGACAAGGTTCGGGAGATCGCACCGGCGACCGCTCCGACCCTCAAATCGGAGCCAATTGCGCCATCTAGTGATGGGTGGACAGACCCTGCCGCGGAGGCCGCGTTTTCATCGGCGATCGAGCCGAGTATCGACCTTACCCTTCACGAGAGCCGTGACGCCAAACTGTCGGATTCTTCCCCGGCCACGAACTCCGAACCGCCTGCACCCGTGCCTATCGAATCCGACTGGGCGCCAATCATGGAGTTCACCTCTGCGGATATATTTCAGCACTCGCCCTTCGGCGACATACTGAACTCACTAAGGTCTCTCTCCCTGTCGGGAGAGTCCTGGCCGAACTATGTTCGGCAGGATTGGGACGTGGATGATGAAGAAATTCGCTGCCCACCCACCACCCACTTAGTAGCCACTGTCGATGATTTGACCGACATGCTCGACTTTGACTCCAAAGACATCGACGGTATGGACGACGATGCAGGAGACGAACAGGAACCACTGCCCACAGGGCACTGGACGCCCACTTCATCATATGACGTATACATGGTGGACACACCCAAAGAAAACGACGACGAGGAATGGAAGAACGCAGCGAAGGGTTGTTCCCTCGAGAAGCAGTCAAAGCGGCGGCGTAAGCGCCGCTCCAAATCCTGCCTCGGCAGAAGCAGAGATCATATAAACCCAGCAATAGAGCAAGGCGAGCCAGCTGACGACAAACACGTCATTGAACCATCGTCCGACCACGGCAACATGGAGAATCAAACCAAACAACCCGACTCCGTCGAAGATAACAGTCCGGATAACATCACACCGGACAGGCACCCGGAGTAATAGAATACCCATAAAAGGCTTGTTGCCACTGCGAGGAGTCTGAAAAAGAAGAAGCAAAGGCTCAGGGCTGCACAAGACACACTCAGAGTCAGATGGAGTGAAGTACTCAACATTGAAGCGAAGTACGGCGGTAATCGCCACACCAAGAGCTACCAGAAGCGAAAGTTGCTACCTAGATCCCCCGCAATCAAAAAACAAAACAGCCATCCGGTCGGATAGACGGCCTCGTGGCCAACATAGAGCGGCAAACGACGCCGCACATAAGCCAGTACGCGATCCGCGTGAGGGCTCGCATCAAAAGGACGGCACAACCAGATCCATCTACGGGCCACGCAAGCGCGCCCCAGCATGCAATGCAACACAACAAACATCCCAACACCACGGTACACCCAAATACAGGGGTGCCGCACGCCCCCTATGTTTCACCGATGAGGTGCTGGACCACGAATTTCCAAAGGGATTCAAACCCGTAAACATAGAGGCGTACGACGGAATGACAGACCCTAGGGTCTGGATTGAGGACTACATCCTCCATATCCATATGGCTCGAGGAGACGATCTCCATGCCATCAAGTACTTACACCTCAAGCTCAAAGGGCCAGCTCGGCACTGGCTTAAAAGCCTCCCCGGAAACTCCATTGGAAGCTGGGAGGAGCTCGAAGATGCTCTTCGGGGAAATTTTCAAGGGACCTATGTCCGACCACCGGATGCAGACGATTTCAGTCATATAACTCAACAGCCTGGAGAGTCAGCCCGAAAGCTTTGGAACAGGTTCCTCACTAAAAAGAACCAAATAGTCGACTGCCCAGACGCCGAAGCCTTAGCAGCTTTTAAGCACAGCGTTCGAGACGAATGGCTTGCCAGACACCTCGGCCAAGAAAAGCCAAGAACAATGGCAGCATTAACAAGCCTCATGACCCGCTTTTGCACGGGCGAGGATAGATGGTTAGCCCGATGCAGCACTAGCGACCCAAGTACATCCGAGTCAGGGACAAAAACGAGAAACCACGATGCAGCAAAAACAAGCGCCGGAATAAAGAAGATAGCCCAAAGAGCACGGCGATAAACGCCGGATTCAGAAGCTCTCGGCCAGGTCAGCAAAAGTCACCCTCCAAAGGCAACAGAGACAAACTGTCCAGCCTAAACAAGATTCTGGACAAAATATGTCAGATCCACAGCACCCCCGATAAACCTGCAAATCATACCCATAGAGAATGTTGGGTTTTCAAGCAGTCCGGCAAGCTCAACGCCGAACATAAGGGGCAGGATGCACCAAGCGAAGACGAGGACGAGCCTCGCAAGCAAAGCACTGAGGAACAGAAGAAATTCCCACCAGAAGTCAAAACAGTAAACGTGTTACACGTAACAAAGGGGAGAAACAAAGAGGCACTCCTAGTGACACATGCCCCAGGGCCTATCACCGCGGAGTTCTGCCACTGGTCGTCCCAACCGATCACCTTTGACCATCGGGATTACTCGGCAAGTATCCAGCGTGCAGGATGGGCTGCCTTGGTATTAGACCTAATAATTGACGGATACCACTTCACACGAGTCCTAATGGACGGCGACGGTAGTTTAAACCTGATATATCAAGACACAGTCCGCAAAATGGGGATAGCCCCAACAAAAATTAGCTGTAGCAATACTACCTTTAAAGGAGTAACGCCAGGCCCAGAGGCCCATTGCACGGGCTCCCTGCTACTAGAGGTCATATTCGGCTTTCCCCATAACTTCCGCAGCGAAAATTTAACGTTCCATATCACTTCGTTCCAAAGTGGCTATCAAGCACTACTCGGACGCGAAGCTTTCGCTCGCTTTAATGCAATACCGCATTACGCTTCTCTCATGCTTAAGATGCCCGGTCCATGTGGCATCATTACAATAAATGGAAATATTGAGCGCTCCTTGTGCGCGGAATACCGTGCGGCTGCCTTGGCAGCCGCACACTAAACGGCCTCACCAACTAAAGCATCTGACAGGTCGTTAAGACCACGGACGTGGTTGGACGAGTCCGGCGTAGCTATATGTAATTAATACAGATGACCATCGTGCTACACCCCTCCAGGATACGGCACAATGGAGACACAGGTGCAGACGTGCAGCAGGGACTTGTTCCAAGGATTCTTTCTAGATTAAGACCCTACGTAAACCTTTTTTACTGTCTCTTGTTGATACACATCCCCCGGATTCTCGGTACAATTGAGAAGGATGCTGACGTATTGGCATGTGGCCACGTCAGAATACTGCACGTACCTGGACAACAGGGGCTTATTACAAAGGGCACTGCTTCAGCCCGATTTACAACATAAAGACAGAATACCCTAGGGAGTGTTCGGCGTCGCAAGTTTGGCCTTATATGCATCAGCTCTGAATCATGTCTTTGGTCAAATGTTGGGTTTGCCCGGCTCCTGTGTTTTGCTGCTTTACGTTCCGCTCTATCGGCTAAAGCGGCACCAGGAGAACTACTGTGATTGTGCCCTGGTTCATCCGGACGAGCACCTCAGTAGAGAAAGCCGAAAACTGACTGTCATAATATAGCGTGAGACTGGTCAACCACTCGATGACCTAGCGGAATCTTCAGGATTCCTCCGCCTTAACGAAGGGCCGTTTCCCAGCCAGGCATGTACGCGCCCCGAATCCGGATGAGCGCGGAGCCACCAGGGGCTATATAGTAGCCCCACTGTCAAACTCATCTGGCTAAGTGAAAGTGTTAAAGCATTATAGTTCGGTTGCCTAGTTCACTGCGCTATCACCTCCTTAATGGACCAAGACATTGGATCAAGTGTGAACATGCGTCTTCTGCAAACACCCCCGCATTATATGCGTGGGGGCTGAAGCCGACGACTGCCATCTTTCAGGTTATATACATATATACATAAACGGCCGCACAGGAGGCATCATAGCACTTTGGGGCAAAATTATAAATATAGACTTGATAAATTCAATAAAACATTGTTTGTACAATGGGACTACATGTCCTGGAAAATAATATTCTTCGAGTACTGAGCCTCCATCGAACGAGCGCCTTCAAGGACTTCTTCAAAATAGTGCTTGGCAGCCACTCGGCCTATGGCCAAACCCTGTGCCGCAACAGTGGTGGCCGCCATCTCCGCCCAGTATGTTTTGACATGGGCAAGGGCCATCCATGCACCTTCTATGCACGCTGATCTCTTTACAGCATCGATGTGTGGCACAGCTTCAAGGAATTGTTGCACTAAGCTAAAGTAGCTACTCGGCCTTGGCCCTCTCGGCCACAGGTGATCCACAACGGACCTCATGGCAAGTCCGGACAACCTATGGAGCTCGGTCCAACCGGTCAATCGCTCATTCAACAGCAGCGAATGGACTGGAGCGTGAAACTGTGACCAGAACAACTTTTCCACTTCGGGACCTTTCTGATCCTTGAAGTACTTGGCTGCATCAGCAGCACTTGCAGCCAAATCCATATATGCGTCCGCAAAACTCCATAGCCGGTCCAGAGGAGCATACTTCGGATCTTCGAACTTAGTCCGCAACAAGAAGGGCTTCCCAGACACGATATCTGCAGCTTGATTCAGCTCCTCCTTTGTCGCTCTAATTTTGGAGCGGGCTTCCTTGGCAGCCACCCGGGCCTTCTCCAGGTCCGTCGCCTTCGCCCGGTTTTCCTCTTCAAGAAGCCGGTAATGGTCAGCAGCATCTTTTAACTCCACGGCCATCTTGGCAATTTTTTCTTTGCTCTCGCAATGTGCGGCCTGTTCGGCCCTTAACTCTTCGGCCGCCTGTAAAGCAGCCGCATTGCTACTCCTTGCTTGCTCCTTGGCTCGGGCAAGCTCCGCCCGAAGGGTGTCCACGGTGGCCGCTCCATCTGCAGTCACAACATATTAAAGATACTAGCATCATGTTGCTCTTATTATGTGACGATCACCAAAAAAATCACTCACCCTGTGCCTCGTCAAGCCGCTTGTTGACAAGCACGATGTTGGCATCTGCCGCATCCAGTTGTCGCTTTAGTTTGGCAAACCCATCAATCCGGCTAGCCACCGGCGCTTCAACCACCTGCACATAAAGGCGGTCTGGTTATTACCTGGCACTATGATCCTCTGTTTGCCGCCGTTCTCGATGACAACCAGAGTATCAGGGGCTACTATCTGCATGGGCATACCTAATGTATGCGATACTATTAAAGGCATACATTATTTTATGTACCTCGAAGCCTTTCAGCAGACTCATAAAAGCTTCGTGCAAACCGCTTTCGGCAGATGAAATCCTTTCAATTACCGTACCCATTAGCGTACGATGCGCTTCCGAGATGACAGCTTTCCCCAGAAGATCCTTCAGCGCGTCCGACCGCGCACAGTATGGACCCTTGCTGTCGCTCTCCTCAGGAGCCGGATACTGGGGATGCCGGGCAGCCAAAGGGTTATCCTCTGGCGATATTGGATCCGGAGATACCCTTCGCGACGACACTTCAAGTTCGCCCGCTTCTTGAGCTGGGGAGTCCGGGGGAGGCATTTCGCTCTCCATCATCTCCGAAAGAAGATCCCCCGAAGATGAACTCTATCGAGAAGGGCTGCGATCCGGACTACAATTCACAAGCATCGGTTATTGTCTTCGGAAGTAAGGTAGGATATCTTCACTATTAAGTACTTTTTGATTACTTACAGCTCGGTAGAGGGCTGATCCCCGCGCGGACATTGTGCTTCAAGAATACCCTCCGAGGTAGGACCCTCGAGCGGAGATTTCTTCTCCCGTTTGGAAACCTTAGTTTCCGGATCTTCAGAGGTAGTCCTCTTCCTTCCCCGGGGAGAGAGAATGTCAGATTCTTCCCCTTGGTTATCCTCTCTCGCGGAGGCGCTCATTCCCTCGATTGGAATAGGTAGCGATGGAGGCCCGCTTTCGCCCTCTTTATTCCCCCTTCATCTTCCTTTGAGGGCACTAGACAAGGTGCTGGCTCGAGCATCTTTTCCAGCACCGGATTGTCCAAGCCTTCAGGAAGGGGGGCCGAACACCGGATCATCTTCGCCTTGGTTATCCAATCCTGGTCAAAGAGCGATTCTTCAAAATGATGTCATGATAAATAAAAGGACAGTGTGTTCGGCCATGTGATTACTTACTTGGGCAGTGGGGCGGTTGCAGCTCAAGCCCACGTCCTCGGTAGTGTCCGGACACTCTATTTGGGGTCCGAAGAACGGTTTGTACATCTCCTCATGCGTCATGCCGAGGAAATTCTAAATAGTGTGCGGTCCTTCCGGGTTGAATTCCCACATGTGGAGGGGCCGGTGTTTGCAAGGCTGGACTCGACGAACCAGCATAACTTGCATTACCATAACCAGATTGAAATCTCCCTCGAAGAGATCTCGGATGCGGCTCTGCAGTATTGGCACGTCCTTGGCTGGACCCCAGCTCAGCCCCCTGCTCATCCATGACATCAGTTGTGGTGGAGGGCCCGAGCGAAAGGTGGGGGCAGCTACCCACTTGGCACTTCGGGGAGCTGTGACGTAAAACCACTCTCGTTGCCACAACCCGGACACCTCTGGAAAGGAACCCTTTGGCCATGGAGCGTCAGCAATTTTGCTTATTAGAGCACCTCTGCACGCTCCGTACTGCCCCTCGACCATCTTCGGCTTCACATCGAAGGTCTTAAGCCACAGGCCGAAGTGAGGGGTAATGCGGAGGAAGGCCTCACAAACGACAATAAATGACGAGATGTGAAGAAGGGAATCCGGGGCCAGATCATGAAAATCCAGCCCGTAATAGAACATAAGACCCCTAACAAAGGGATCCAGAGCGAGGACTAGTCCTCAGAGGAAGTGGGAGACGAACACAACGCTCTCGTTGGGTTCGGGAGTAGGGACGACCTGCCCTCAGGCGGGCAGCCTATGCAAAATTTCGGCGGTCAGATATCTGGCCTCCCTCAACTTCTTTATGTCCTCCTCCGTGACGGACGAAGGAATCCACCGACCTTGAAGGGTGGATCCGGACATGATTGAAGATCCGAAGCACCTGACCTGGGCTTTGGGTGTTAGAACTCGAGGCGGGGGAAGGATTCGATTGAGCACGGGAGGGAAAAAAGAAAAATCCTTGTCCCTTTATGAAGGGGATGAATATCAGGCGTCCTCTTCGTGGCCATTCAAGACTTACCTAAGATCTAGGAGTCAAACCAACAGGCATGGTTGGGTTACCCACATTTGTATTGATGAGAATCCCGTGATAAGGGGAACACGATCTCTGCTTTGACAAGACGTGTCAAGAAACCGCCTCGCGTTATGTGCGGGGTTGGTTAAAGAAAAATGGTTCAAATAATTATCGGGCCATGGCGTGATGTCATGCTGCCAAAATGTGTCAACAAATTAGATTTGTGGAAATATTATTCTCTCTACAGTGGTATGTGGAACTTATTTTGCAGGGTCGGACACTATCCTTGTATTCAAACTCTTCCGTGGTGTATTCGGAGGAAGAACCCGCCTTGCAATGCCGAAGACAACACTGCGTCGGACTCATCGTCATTGAAGCCTGGTTCAGGGGCTACTGAGGGAGACCGTGATTAGGGGGTCTCCGGACAGCCGGACTATATCCTTTGGCCGGACTGTTGGACTATGAAGATACGAGATTGAATACTCTGTCCCATGTCCAGATGGGACTCTACTTGGCGTGGAAGGCAAGCTAGGCAATACGGATATGCATATCTCCTCCTTTGTAACTGACCTTGTTTAACCCTAGCCTCCTCCGGTGTCTATATAAACCGAAGGGTTTTAGTCCGTAGGACAACAGACAATCATACCATAGGCTAGCTTCTAGGGTTTAGCCTCTCTGATCTCGTGGTAGATCAACTCTTGTACCACTCATATTATTGAGAATAATCAAGCAGGACGTAGGGTTTTACCTCCATCAAGAGGGCCCGAACCTGGGTAAACATCGTGTCCCCTGCCTCCTGTTACCATCCGCCTTAGACGCACAGTTCGGGACCCCCTACCCGAGATCCGGCGGTATTGACACCGACAACGGTAGCATCAAGATAACATGGCAACATAACGTAACAGTTACAGACTTGACAAAAATCACCAGTCCCAGAAAACAGCAAACATCAAGTAGCACACTTTGCATGCTTGTGCTAGTCACCATAGGGCACGCAAAAATACATGGATTACACCACTACAAAGATGGCGTGAATATGCTCCTAAAACATGTAGACATGATGCTCAAAAGATAAACACACAAAATGCTATGAAAAAGACAAATCGGCAAGTTATGACAATTTCAGTAGGTTATAACATTTAGCACTTTTGCAATGATGATTAAGGCATCAAGATGGACAGTAACATGCATGCAAACTACTCCAGTGTCTAGAGCACTCAGAGATGAGCAATTTAACATATCATACACGCAAAACGGAGCAACATGCACACAGTTATGACATGATGAAGAAGCACACATAATATACCCTTGGGGATAATTTGGATGGCGAGATCCCGGGATGAGGAGATCTGGGACGGGCGCGGCGTTTGGATGCGGGGATGGGTGGATCTGATCCACGGGGGGTGGATCTGGCCAGCACGAACTCCGGCGAGCTCCGGTGACGACGGAGGAGGACGACGACATGGCGGCGAGGCGGGGACGGCCGGATCCGGTCCGGTCCGACCGGATCCGCAGCGAGGCGGCTCGGCAGCCGGCGACAACGGGGCGGCGGAGGGCGGCGCGCGGGCGGCGAGCGGCATGGGCGGCAGCGGACGGCGGCGTGTGGCGGGCGGCGGCACTGTGGGCGGCGACGGCAGCAGCGGGAGGCATCGGGCGTCCCTGACGGCGGCGGCGGAGCTAGGCGGCGCAGGGCGAGGCGCTCGGTGGCGGCGGGTGGTCGGGCGCGGGGCGCGGCCCGGTTTGGCCTGGGGGCGGGCCGGCGATGGGCCCCGTGGGCCTCGGTAGCGGGGAGCGGGGCAGGCATGCGTGGCCGCTCCCGATTGGGCGAGGAGCAGCGGCGTACATGTCCGGCGACGGGGTGGACATGTCCGGCGGCGGGAGGAGGAAGAAGCGAGGGTTTGTCCATGAACTTGGACGGGGGAGGCCTTTATATAGATTCTGGGACCTAGGAGAGGGCTATTGAGGTGCGGTTTTCGCCCACACGATCGTGATCCAACGGCGAAGAGCATGGAGGGGGTTTAGATGGGCTAGTGGGCTGTTGTGGAGGGGTGCTGGGCTGCAAAGAGAAGGAGGGTTTTGGTCAACGTGGTTAACCGTTGGGGCATCAAACGACCTCCAAATGGAACGAAATTTTACAGGCGGTCTAGTGATGATATACCAAGGCCACTCGACAAATTTCAGACCATTCCGATAACATTTTTATCCCGCTCGTGTCAGATTTCGAAACGAACAATGGAGAAAGGTGGGGAACCCGAACGGATGCAAGTTTTGAAAAACATGGAGATGAAATGTGCATGATGACATGGCAAAATGCAACACGCAAGCAAACGACATGGCAATGACGGCGAATAACTGGAAGACACCTGGCGCATCAGACTCGGGGCGTCACACACTTGGTCACCCAAAGGCTGCCGGCGACGAGCTCAAACGAACGCGGGCTCAGGCATGACGGGGAAGGAAGCTACGGCTATGAAATAAGCATGGGAACATAGGGGAAAGAAGCGGTGGCTCACCGGGCGGCGCAAGGAGGTCAGCGAGTGCATTAGTAGCAGCAGAGGTGGCCGGAGTTGAGGAAGACGGCGGCGACCGAACGGGGAAGGCGGCGTCAATCCGGTCAATGTGGTGGCGCCGAGCTTGAGCTCATGGCCGGAGAGGGAGTAGCATCGATGGTGGAGCTGAAGGACCTGGCGGCAAGGCGAGATGGTGACGGTGGTTGCGGGTTCGACCAGTGCACGGCGGCGGCGGTGCTCGGGTGAGGGGGAGCGGCAGAGAGAGAGAGAGAGAGCGAGAGAGAGAGAGAGAGAGAGCGAATGGGCGAGGGGGAGGGGAAAGTGGGTGCTAGGGTTTGAGGGAGGCCGCGGAGTGGCCTTATTCGCCGTGAGGGATCTCCAGATTGTCGACGCATGCCAAGCGGTGCCATGGACGGCGTGCAGGCGTCCACCCCGCCTCTAATGAATAGGAAAAGGAAGGAGCCGGTGTGGGCCAGGCCGCCTATTGTCAGCAGGCCATAAGTGCACTGCAGCACTACTCATTTTTCATTTTCCTCTTCTATTTATTTATTTCTCCTTTGTTTTGCATTTAGTTTAAGTAGCAAATGAATTTTGGTGAACAAGAAACTTGGCACATAACTCAAGCACATTATTTCTAGGAGTCACAAAAAGTTTGAGGCCAAAAGGAGTTGTCTAACCATTTTTAGAAATTGAAAAGGCCAATTTCAAATGTTGGCAGACCACTAAATAAATTTCCAGGGGCACTTGGGAATCCAAAAGAGGTTGGTTCCAACATGACAAATAACCAGAGATTATTTGCCACACTTTGAACATTTTAGCTTTCATGTTTGAAAACTTTGAGTTTTGGACTTTAATTTGAATTTGAAATTTGAACCGGTTTCGAACCAACACGAGTTTATCAAGAGTAATCATGGTGACGTGGCATCATTAGCAGAGGATTACTGTAGCTTAATTATTCGGGCATCACAATTGTGCTCACTTTTTCCCTCCTCCACTCGCCCGCGCCTCACAAAAGGCCAGACGGTGCCTGGATGTTTGGTCAAAGCCTTTGACTGTTACCTCGCCAGTGCTGGCGTCTGGGGCCGACCAGAGATGTTGACATGTGCGATTTGTTGGTGGCTAGGTCATTTCTCTAAAAAAAGGGGGGACAAAATATATATCTCTCTCTCTCTCATTTCGCATCCCCCGCATCCCGAGCAGCCCACCTCCACCTCCACCTTCCTCAGCCCCCAATCTCGCGGCCGCCGTCTGTGATGACGACACTGTTGGAGGTGTTCTATGTTAATGACAATGTCTTACTACAAAAGTACAAGGAGATCATCTCTTGGTTTCCTAGCACGCAAGCTCTAGCGGAGCATGCATTGCAATTGTTGATAGATGTGAGGCCGGATGCGATCCAGCGGATAATTCCATATCGATTCAATGAGGTGACTTGTATGGGGATTTTCATCTGGGCAATGTGTGAGGCAATGGACTCGTCGGATACTCGTCAGTGAGCTCGCTGGTATTCATATGGATCTCAACGCGACCTGCTGGATATAAAGGTCAAATGAGACCCCGCAGCTATTCCGGGGGTGAGATATGTGCAGCCTCCTCTTGGTATGTCTCTACACATAATTATGCTTGATAATTTGGAGGTATGAGGACCATCGAAAGGCATGCGCCCGGAGACGAGAAAATGGTAGTTGAGGATGAGGAGGAAGAGGATTGGTTGTCAAAGCCTGCTCTGGCCACCAACGAGGAGGAGGATGAATATGCAGAGGAGGATATGTATTCATACATCATAAAGCGTATGAGTGAAGACGACGATATTTTAGGGGTTATCATGTACAAAGCAAAGCAGGAGGATGAGTGGTCGCTCGTAGTTGTGTGATTGGAGTTGTGATGTACTTCTACTTTGTTTATCGCTATGTACTAAAGTTTTCTATATTCATCGTTGATGTTCCAATGTTGTTGATCCGAGATGTTTATGCTACCTTATCTACTGAAGTTGTTCCTTTGTCTTTGATTCTTCTAATGTTGTGGATTCGAGATATGTATGCAACCTTATGTACTGAAATTTCTCGTCCTTCCTTCACAAGAAATTCATCGTGCGTGCAAGGAAATGGGAGAAAGATCTTTTTTACCTAACCCAGGGCCCCATGCCAAATAATTTCAATTGTTGAGCATTTTTCTTTTTCTGTATTTCTTTCAAAATATTGTCAAAAATGCATGGATGAGTCATTCATCTATTGCACATTTTGTGTCAGTTTGTGAAGGGTTTTTTTGAGTTTGCGGTACTGTTAGTTTATCATTTTTCCACAAGCCATTACACATGAGAGGCCTACATGCAAAAGGATTTCAATTTTTTAGCATTTTTTGTTTTCTATAATTTATTTCAATGTGTTGTCAAAATTGCATGGATGACTAATCATATAAAATGGTTGGGAATTTGAGTTCTCTTTGTGGATACTACCTACATTCCTAATGTGGTAGGTGAAATGATTTTCAGAATTTATTGGACCAAACTAGAGCCCACTTGCGGTTCAAATTCGAATTACTTGATGTAAATCGTAGGAAATTCAATAAATCAATGAAAAATGGAAATATCGCTCAGAAATTCATGAAAAATTAGCAGTTGGAATCCCATGTGGTATACTTCAGGCGAAAATTGTAAGGGCATAATTTAGAATATTATTTATGGCACTTGCTTCACAAAAAAGTCATGTATGGCACTAGAAAAATGGAAAATAACTTTTTATTAACCAAGTCTTCAATCTTTTTGTGGAAAATAATTTATTTCAATGTGTTGTCAAAATTGCATGGATGACTAATCATATAAACTGGTTGGGAATTTGAGTTTCCTTTGTGGGTACTGCCTACATTCCTAATGTGGTAGGTGAAAATGATTTTTCAGAATTTATTGGACCAAACTAGAGCACACTTGTAGTTCAAATTTGAATTACTTGATGTAAACCGTGGGAAATTCAATAAATCAATGAAAAATGGCAATATCACTTGGAAATGCATGAAAAATTGGCAGTTGGAATCCCATGTAGTATACTTTAGGTGAAAATTGTAAGGGCATAATTTACAATATTATTTATGGCACTTTCTTCACAAAAAAAGTCATGTATGGCAGTAATAAAATGGAAAATTAACTTTTATTTGCGGTATTGTCAGTTTACCGTTTCTCCCACAAGCAATTGCACATAAGACGCCCCCGTGTAGAAGGATTTCAATTTTTTAGCCTTTTTTCATTTCCTATAACTTTTCTCATATTGCTGCCAAAATTGCATGGATGGCTAATCATACAAATGGTTGAGAATTTGAGTTTTCTTTGTGGATATTGCCTACATTTGTAATGTGGCAGGTGAAAATAATTTTTCAGAATTTATTGGACCAAACTAGAGCACACTTGTTATTCAAATTTTAATTAATTAATGTAGATCGCAGGAAATTCAATTAATTAATAAAAAATGGCAATATCACTCGAAAATTCATAAAAAGTTGGTAGTTGGAATACCATGTTATATACTTTAGGTGAAAATTGTAAGGGCATAATTTACAATATTATTTGTGACACTTGCTTCACAAAAAAGTCGTGTATGGCACTAGAAAAATAGAAAATTAACTTTTTATTTTGGTATTGTCACTTTACCTTTTTTCCACTAGCCATTGCACATAAGAGGCCTCCATGCAAAAGGATTTCAATTTTTGAGCCTTTTTTATTTTCTATAATTTTCTCAGAAATCACAAGTCATTCCAAGTGCATGCAAACAACTCGAAATACAATCATTACAAATGATTTGCGCACATAAATCACGAGTCATTCCAAGTTCATGCAAACAACTCGAAATACAATCATTCCAAATGATATGCGCAAATATTCAATATGAATTCATACATATTTTATTCAAATAACACAACAACATCAGCATGCCCTACACCCAAATCTGAAACTAATCTTCTTTGTTAAACTGCGAGCGGCATGCGACAATGACCTGGTCGAAGCTAAGGCCATCCTAGAAGGCACGTCGCCCGGCGATGTTTAAGTGCGGCATCGGGTTGGGGTCGTTGAAGTGTTGCATCCAAGCACGCGGTCCTGGCCGATGATCTGTGACTAGAATGGGTTGTTAGGCTTGAAGGCTGGATGCGCCCTCTCCTTCGGCGTCAAACCTACCCAAAACCTATAGACGGTGCATGCAAAGGCAAGAGTACCAACGACGGGGACATGCGCCACCAGAAGACCACCCGAACTCAGTACCCATCCCACCGGCGGACGTGTGTCCGGTGGCGCCAGGATGTCGCAGATGGCGAGAAGCTGGGCTTCACATAGTGTGATGTTGCGCGGCCATACCATGGATGCAGAAGGGGAGAAGGGAGAGGAGGGGTAGGGTTTGTGTCGTAGTGTCGTCGGCGTCGAATAAGGTTATGGAGGTAGGCAGCAAAATGGTAAGGGGGTTGCATATATGGCACGGGAAGGGGTGGGTTGCGGCGTTAAGCCACCATTAATCGGCGCGGAGTCATGACTCCTGGTGTGTGAAAATGCGAGCAGTAGCTTCTGTGGAAACAATAGGTGATGCTGATTCAGTTTTGTGTGATGTAGGGTAGAGACCCTAATCGCCTGATCTTTCATGAAAGGAGCGGATCCCGGGGAAATCACGAAGAACATGAGGAAGAACGGAAGGAAAGCACAAGAGGAAATCACTAAACCGACATGAATAAGTCACACATGGGCTAGATCCTCGAGTACATAGAACGATACACGAATCCACGGTCAACTAGGGATGACACACGGTAACCAGTTCTTCTCCGTGAGGAGGTCTTGATGGGGCCGCCCAAGAGGGGGTCTTGATGATCTTCTCCACAAGGAGGTCTTGAATCCGCTAGGGGGGTCTTCTCCGGTGGAGGCTCGAATCTCCAAGGAGAAGGTAACCAAGTGGATGAGCAAAGCTCTATCACAAATCTGAGCTAAACATTTGCTAACCCTAGCTAGGATGAATGGGGGTCTATTTATAGTCTAAGTGCAAATGGGGGCGAAGTGAAGGGATACATGGGCCTCGGGCCCAAACACTGTGCGCAGACAGGTACCGGACATCCGCTGGGGACCGGTCGTCCGGTGGCTCAGGAGCTATCGGACGTCCGGTGTCCTCCGGTCGTCCGCTGGTTCCATTCTGTGATGGGGGTGCCGGACGTCCGGTAGCTCCGGACTTCCGCTGATGTTGGCTCGGGTGCTGGTGCGCCGGTCATCCGGTCCGGACCGGACGTCTGCTCGTTTGCTTCGGGTGCAGGGGCACCGGTCGTCCGGTCTGGGTCGGACGTCCGCTTGCTGGGGCTCGGCTGATGCTTCAGGCGCCGGACGTCCGGTGGCTGGGACTTTTCCTTTGGCCCTCCTTCTTCTCCATCTTCTCGTCCATTTTCCTCTTCTTCTTGTCCTTGCTCCCCAGCTTCTCCATGGTGCCTGAGTATGCACAAAGTGTCCATATGAGGTAGTAGCCATGCTTCATGTTCATCAAAGTGGAATTGTGAGAGGAGAGATGTCACCTCAGTTTCAAGAGCTCATGCACGTGATCGAGTCATGGGTCCACTAGGCACTTGATGAGACGATGGTAGGTCCATGGGGATGACCTTGGGATGCTCCGCATCATCTCCCCTCCCTTGGGGAAGATCCGTCCTCGGATCAAATTCTTCATCACCATGGAAGGGAGAGAGATCTTTGACGTTGAAGATGTCGCTCACGTTGGACTTGTCGCGCGGGAGGTCGATGTTGTAAGCGTTGTCGTTGTAGCGTACAAGCACCTTGAAGGGTCCATCCGCTCGTGGTCGAAGCTTGGATTCGCGTGCTTGTGGGAAGCGGTTCTTGTGAAGGTGTAGTCACACTCGATCACCAATGCTGAAGACCATAGGTTGCTTGTTGAAGTTGAGCTTGGTCGCAAGGCGTTGAACTTGGCGCTCGATGGTGTTTCTTGTATCTTCATGCACCGTCTTGAGATGTGTCACACGCGCACTTGCGTCCAAATTGATGCGCTCTTGGAGGGGTAGAGGAAGAATGTCCAATGGTGACAATGGGTTGAATCCGTAAACGACGTCGAAAGGAGACTTGCCGGTTGTTGAGTGTCTTGCGCGGTTGTAGGCGTACACGGCGATGGGTAAGCACTCCTCCCACTCCTTGATGTTCTTCTTGATTAAGACTCGTAGTAGAGTGGAGAGTGTATGGTTCGTCACCTCCGTTTGGCCGTCAGTTTGAGGGTGGTACGCCATGGAGAAGAGTAACTTGATTCCAAGCTTGGCGCATAAGGTCTTCCAAAAGTAACTCAAGAACTTGACGCGGTAGGGAGCGTTGTTCGGAAGCGGTGCTCCGGGGATGATGTCGATGCGTTGCTCAATGCCTCGTAGTGGAGGTAGTCTCGGAGGTAGCTCGTCGGGTAAAACATCTTGGAATTCCTGCAAAAGAGAAGACAACACTAGAGGAAGAGTGTAAGAAGTGTTAGTCTGTGGTGCATTGTCCTTGCACACAAGGACGTAGTGTAGGACACTAGATGGGTTCTCACACACTTCTCTCATCTCACGTTTGGTGGCAAATAGAACTAGGTTCTTGTTTTCGCTCATCGTGGAGGCACTCGATTTTGGCTTGTGGCGCTCACTCTCTTTTTGGTGGCTCGCTCTCTCACTATGATCTCCACGATGGGTGGCGTGCTTGTCGGTGATCACTTGAATTGGCGACATTGGACGGAGGACGTACTCCCTGCCCTTCATCTTGAAGATGTAGTGGTTCGTTAGGCCGTTGTGTACGACTCCTCTATCGAATTGCCATGGCCGTCCAAGGAGAAGATGACAAACGGTCATTGGAACGACGTCGCACTCCAAGGTGTCTTCGTAGGCGCCGATCTTGAAGGAGACTTGTACTCGGTGCTCACTTGGATAGTGCCGGAGTCACTAAGCCATTGCACTTTGTATGGATGTGGATGCTTTGTTTTTGGCAATTGGAGCTTGGAGCAAAGTTCTTCACTTGCGAGATTATGACAACTTCCTCCATCGATGATGACCTTGACGGATCGTCCATTGATGCCGGCCTTGGTGTGGAATATGTTGCATCTTTGGTCTTCTTCTTGGTGATGTTGGAGGGTCAAGACTTTGGAGACAACAAGTGTGGGACTTGAGTCTTCATCACAAAAGACTTGTTCTTCTTTATTGTTCACTTGGCGGTGCATGGCGACTTGCTCGAGGGCTTCCACTTCGCCTTCGCTCATGGAGTCATAAGTGCCATCGTCGTTGAAGACCATGGTTCGCTTGTTGGTGCACTCTTAGGACTTGTGGCCTCGGCCTCCGCAAGTGAAACACTCGAAGGAACTCGTCTTGACGGTCTCATCGGTCGGGGTAGATGATGAAGAAGCTCTCGACTTGAAGTTGCTCGTAGGAGGATGGCTTGTAGTTGACGAAGCTTTCTTGGAACTTGACTTGTCGCCAGTACTTGGTGATTCTCTAGTTGAGGTAGGAGTTGCCGAAGTCGCAGGAGCTTGATAAGAGGAGCCGTAGGTCTTGGACGAGAACTTGGCATACTTGAAATCATCTTGCACTTGGCGTTCCGCTTTGATGGCTTGGTGCACTAGCTCGATGAGGTTTGAGTATGGTTGGAAGTCGGCGATCTTCTTGATGGGATGGTTGAGGCCATTCAAGAAGTGTGCCATTGTTTGTTCATCGTCTTCCGTGACATTGGCTCTTATCATTGCAATCTCCATCTCCTTGTAGTATTCTTCAACGCTCTTGGTTCCTTGCTTGAGTTGTTGGAGTTTCTTGAAGAGGTCGCGGTTGTAGTAGGTAGGCACGAAGCGTGCTCTCATGACATCCTTCATTTGTGCCCAAGTAGTGATGGGTGGTTCACCTCTTGCCTCGCGGCGCTCTATGATTTGTTCCCACCAAATGAGGACATAGTCTTGGAACTCAAGGGATGCCATCGCGATCTTCTTCTCTTCTTCATAATTGTGCAAACGGAAGATCTTGTCAACTTTCAATGCCCATGAAAGGTATTCTTCGGGATCGTTGCTTCCGTTGAACTTGGCATGGTGAACTTGAGCTTGCCGTAGCGTTGTTCTTCATTGTGTTGGGGTCGGGGATGATGACGCCCATGTTGTAGATGATTGTTCAACTCGTGGTGTTCTTGATGCGGAGGGTTGTCAACCTCGTGTTGCTCTTGTCGCGGAGGATTCCCATTGTATTCATGCTTTTAATGAACTTGATGGTCTTGGCGAGCTTGTGGAGGAGCGCGTCGAGCTCGAAGAGGAACTTGACGATGCACGCGAGCGTGAAATCTTTGTTCTTGAATTTCTTCGCGATGTGCTTCTTCTTGTTCACAGGCTTGTCGGCTTCGGACGGCAATGGCTCGACTCGAATCATGTAGAGCTTGTTGCACCGCAAGTGCTTGAGCGTCACGGAGTTGTTGTGCTTGACATTGTGCCTCGGCATCTTGGGCATTTTGGTGTAGACGTGCTCGCTCTTCCTCTTCATGTTGGCATTGACGTTATCGTTCTCGTGCAAGCGCAAAGGCTTCTTGAGTTTGACGTTGTCGGTGCTCTTGAGAGTCGGTGTCTCTTAGGGGATTGAGGCTTGCTTGACGGTCGGTGCGCGCGGCTCGACGGAGAGTGTCGATGTCGGTGTACTTGAGCCGGAGAGGGTGAAGTCGGAGTGGCGGCTTGAATGGCTCCTTCTTGAAGTGGAAGACGAGCTGTTGAGCAACAAAGCACGAATTTTGTCCATCCTTGCGTCATTCTCTTGCTTGTGATCGTCGAGCTTGTGGTCGAAGTAGTCCTTTGTACGTTTCTCGGAAAGTCGCAAGTCAGCGACAAGGTTGTCGATGCGTTCACTCATCGCTTGTTGCTCTTGATGCAAAGCACGTTGTGCGCCAAAGAGGTGACTCTTGGTGACGAAGGAGTTCATGTCATCGTCTTGCTCCATGAAGAGTGGGTTGGTAGAAGTACTTGACCTATCCATCATTCCAAGACAAATGTGAGTGGTAGAAAGAGAAGAACGAATACCAAAATGTACCTTGACCGAAGTTGAAAGTGAATCGATGATCACTCCAATGTAGGACAAGGAAATAGCCCAATTGGTACGAATTCTCGTCGGTTTCTCACACCTACACAAGTAAAAGCTTATGGTGGAGCTTGGTTAGGATGGTGGCACAATTTTTAATGCGAATGTAAGCAAGATTCAATAATGTTGAAGAAGATTCACAAGATGCAATGTAACAAGTAGACCAAGCATATACGGTACACAGAAACACACGCGCAAATAGATAAGTGGGGTTGTGCAACCAAGGTGAGCCAAAATGTGGAATCCACAAAAATGCTCTTGTTGCACAACACTAGAGAGACTCTAGCACGATTGCACGATAGGCGGATACAAGAACTTGTGCACAACCTACTTAGCAAAAATGCAACGACTTCTATCCCAAATATGTTCTATGCAAGTTGTTGCTACGATATGATCCAAGATGATCGAGTATGACAATCTTAATGTTGTATGATGCTATGGTTCTTGCTTAGAAGCTCTTTGCTTATCTTTCCTCCTTGCTTAAAAGCTTGGTTGGCTCTTTGATGTGTGAGCTCTTTTCTCATGCAATGCTTGACGAACCAAGATAGCAAGTGAGTATGCGATGACAACTTTGTGACACAAGAGATGATACCAATATAGGCAACAATGATGTATGTATGTATGTATGCTATGGGAAGTATGATCACTAATGTGCACAAGTCTCGTTGCCGGCAATACTCAATGGCTAGTCTCGATGGGTAAGCAACGCAAAGGAGTAAGGCTAAGGTGGCTATCAATGTAATGGCAAGAGTGATATGTCCAATACCAAGATGAAGTTACCGGTCTTGCTTCCAGTATGGTGTCAAAATGGTGGCATGAATACCAAGTCATAGTCGAGGTGGTCGTTGTTGATGACGCATCCGTGGCGAAAAATGAGCGGCGGTAATGTCGATGTCGAACCGTACCTAGATAGCCGAAACACAAAAGGATACGGCATTGCAACTCAAATTCTCAAAACCAAGTGCGAGCAAAATCGTCGGAGTAGGTAGAGGGTAAGTGGTGGTGTGGGTTGGGATATTGGCAAAGTTTGCGGAAAGTCGATGGTGGTGTAGCGGATGATGTGGTGGAAGGAGCGGTCGTCCGGAAGTGGACGGATGTCCGGTCGCCGGTCGTCCGGTACAGTGACGGTCGTCCGGTGCTTCCTGGGTCGCCGGACATCCGGTAAAGTGATGGTCGTCCGGTGGGTCGGGGTCAACGCGAAATTTCAGATCCGGGAGGCGGTTTTGGGCGGAATATGGGGATTTTGGGAGGGATTTTGAGGTGGATATGGTGGGGGAAGGCTAGATCCACTTGCAACACAACAAATTCACGAATCACAACCAACAAAACATCATCAAAACTCACAAAACACAAGAGAAATTTTTGGGGCTATTTTTGTGGGGATTTTCGGATTAGAACAAAAAACAACAAAATCAAGCTAGAAAAAGAAGAGGGGGCTCTGAAATCGTGATCAACCTTGCTCTAGATACCAAGATGATGTAGGGTAGAGACCCTAATCGCCCGATCTTTCAGGAAAGGAGCGGATCCCGGGGAAATCACGAAGAACACGAGGAAGAACGTAAGGAAAGCACAAGAGGAAATCACTAAACCGACACGAATAAGTCACACATGGGCTAGATCCTCGAGTACATAGAACGATACACGAATCCACAGTCAACTAGGGACGATACACGATAACCAGTTCTTCTCCGTGAGGAGGTCTTGATGGGGCCGCCCAAGAGGGGGTCTTGATGATCTTCTCTGCAAGGAGGTCTTGAATCCGCTTGGGGGATCTTCTCCGGTGGAGGCTCGAATCTCCGAGGAGAAGGTAACCAAGTGGATGAGCAAAGCTCTCTCACAAATCTAAGCTAAACATTTGCTAACCCTAGATAGGATGAATGGGGGGTCTATTTATAGTCTAAGTGCAAATGGGGGTGAAGTGAAGGGATACATGGGCCTCGGGCCCGAACACTGTGCGCAGACAGGTACCGGACGTCCGCTGGGGACCGATCGTCTGGTGGCTTAGGAGCTGCCGGACGTCCGGTGTCCTCCGGTCGTCCGCTAGTTCCGTTCTGTGATGGGGGTGCCGGACGTCCGGTAGCTCCGGACTTCCGCTGATGTTGGCTCGGGTGCTGGTGCGCCGGTCGTCCGGTCCGGACCGGACGTCCGCTCGTTTGCTTCAGGTGCAGGGGCACCGGTCGTCCGGTCTGAGCTGGACGTCCGCTCGCTGGGGCTCGGCTGATGCTTCAGGCGTCGGACGTCCGGTCCCGGCCGGTCGTCCGGTGGCTAGGACTTTTCCTTCATCCCTCCTTCTTCTCCGTCTTCTCGTCCATTTTCCTCTTCTTCTTGTCCTTGCTCCTTAGCTTCTCCATGGTGCCTGACTATGCACAAAGTATCCATATGAGGTAATAGCCATGATTCATGTTCATCGAAGTGGAATTGTGAGAGGAGAGATGTCACCTCGGTTTCAAGAGCTCTTGCACGAGATCGAGTCATGGGTCCACTAGGCAGTTGATGAGACGATGGTAGGTCCATGGGGATGACCTTGGGATGCTCCGCATCACGGTGGGTCCCACGCATCAGCCGCAGACTGTGTAGAATCGATGAAATCACTAATGCACGCGGCCAAAATTTGGGTCCCATGCAAATACATCCGGCCTTACATGTCGGCCCCACGCGAATGCATGCTGCCTTAAATGTCGGCCCCATGCAAATGCATCCAGCCTTACATGTTGGCCCCACGCGAATGCATGTGGACTTACATATCGGCCCCATGCGAATGCATGCATCCTTACATGTTGGACCCACACGTCAGCACCGACGTAGTGACGGTTGATGTCTACTACACAACCTTCTTCTTGTAGACATTGTTGGGCCTCCAAGTGCAGAGGTTTGTAGGACGGTAGCAGATTTCTCTCAAGTGGATGACCTAAGGTTTATCAATCCGTAGGAGGCATAGGATGAAGATGGTCTCTCTCAAGCAATCCTGCAACCAAATAACAAAGAGTCTCTTGTGTCCCCAACACACCCAATACAATGGTAAATTGTATAGGTGCACTAGTTCGGCGAAGGGATGGTGATACAAGTGGTATATGGATGATAGATATAGGTTTTTGTAATCTGAAAATATAAAAACAGCAAGGTAACTAATGGTAAAAGTGAGCGTAAACAGTATTGCAATGCTAGGAAATAAGGCCTAGGGTTCATACTTTCGCTAGTGCAAGTTCCCTCAACAATAATAACATCATTGGATCACATAACTATCCCTCAACATGCAACAAAGAGTCACTCCAAAGTCACTAATAGCGGAGAACAAACGAAGAGATTATGATAGGGTACGAAACCACCTCAAAGTAATTCTTTTCAATCAATCCGTTGGGCTATTCCTATAAGTGTCACAAACAGCCCTAGAGTTCGTACTAGAATAACACCTTAAGACACAAATCAACCAAAACCCTAATGTCACCTAGATACTCCAATGTCACCTCAAGTATTTGTGGGTATGATTATACGATATGCATCACACAATCTCAGATTCATCTATTCAACCAACACATAGAACCTCAAAGAGTGCCCCAAAGTTTCTACCAGAGAATTACGACGAGAACGTGTGCCAACCCTATGCATATGTTCATGGGCGGAACCCGCAGGTTGATCACCAAAACATACATCAAGTGAATCACGTGATATCCCATTATCACCACAGATATCCACGGCAAGACATACATCAAGTGTTCTCAAATCTTTAAAGACTCAATCCGATAAGATAACTTCAAAGGGGAAACTCAATCCATTACAAGAGAGTAGAGGGGGAAGAAACATCATAGGATCCAAATATAATAGCAAAGCTCGCGATACATCAAGATCGTAACACCTCAAGAACACGAGAGAGAGACAGACAAAGAGAGAGAGAGAGAGAGATCAAACACATAGCTACCGATACATACCCTTAGCCCCGAGGGAGAACTACTCCCTTCTCGTCATGGAGAGCACTGGGATGATGAAGATGGCCACCGGAGAGGGATTCTCTGTAACGCCCTCGATGCGACTATATCTCCCACGTGTCAAAGCACGACTTAGAGGCATAACCGCATTGAAAGCAATGTCGCAAGTGAGGTAATCTTCACACAACCCATGTAATACATAAGGGATAGAGGTACATAGTTGGCTTACAATCGCCACTTCACACAATACATGAATAAAGCATTACATCATCCAGATACAATCAAGGTCCGACTACAGAACCAAAATAAAAGAAGACTACCCCAAAAGCTACATAGATACCCGATCGACCCCAACTGGGCTCCACTACTGATCAACTAGAACGAAACAACACAAAGGACAAGATCTTCATTGAGCTCCTCCTGAGCTTGGTTGCGTCATCTACACGGTAACCTCGGCACCTGCAAGCTGGTTTTGGAAGTAACTGTGAGCCACAGGGACTCAGCAATCTCACACCCTCGCGATCAAGACTATTTAAGCTTAAAGGTAAGGTAGTGGTATGAGGTGGAGCTGCAGCAAGCGACTAGCATATATGGTGGCTAACATACGCAAATGAGAGCGAGAAGAGAAGGCAAAGCACATTCGAGAAGCTATGATCAAGAAGTGATCCTAGCACAACCTACATCAAACATAACTCCAACACGGTGTTCACTTCCCGGACCCCGCCGAGAAGAGACCATCACGGTAACACACGCGGTTGATGTATTTTAATTAAGGTCAACTTCAGGTTTTCTACAACCGGACATTAACAAATTCCCATCTGCCCATAACCGCGGGCACGGCTTTCGAAAGTTCAAAACCCTGCAGGGGTGTCCCAACTTAGCCCATCACAAGCTCTCACATTCAACGAAGGATATTCCTTCTAGTGGGAAGACCCGATCAGACTCGGAATCCCGTTACAAGACATCCTCGACAATGGTAAAACAAGTCCAGCAAGACCACCCGATGCGCTGACATCCCGATAGGAGCTGCACATATCTCGTTCTCAGGGCAACACCGGATAAGCAATCCGTACAACTAAAACCAGCCCTCAAGTTTCCCCGAGGTGGCGCTGCAAGGGGCTCTAGTTTGGACCAACACTTAGACAAGCACTGGCCCGGGGGGTTTAAAATAAAGATGACCCTTGGGCTGGCCTAATCCAAGGGAAAAAAGGCTAGGTGGCAAATGGTAAAACCAATGTTGGGCCTTGCTGGAGGAGTTTTATTCAAAGCGAACTGTCAAGGGGTTCCCATTATAACCCAACCGCGTAAGGAACGCAAAATTCGGGAACATAACACCGATATGACGGAAACTAGGGCGGCAAGAGTGGAACAAAACACCAGGCATAAGGCCGAGCCTTCCACCCTTTACCAAGTATATAGATGCATTAATTAAATAAGATATATCGTGATATCCCAACAAAATATCCATGTTCCAACATGGAACAAGCTTCAATCTTCACCGGCAACTAACAACGCTATAAGAGGGGCTGAGCAAAGCGGTAACATAGCCAAACAACGGTTTGCTAGGACAAGGTGGGTTAGAGGCTTGGTTTAACAATATGGGAGGCATGATAAGCAAGTGGTCGGTATCGCAACATAGGCATAGCAAAAGAGCGAGCAACTAGCAAGCAAAGATAGAAGTGATTTCGAGGGTATGGTCATCTTGCCTGAAATCCCGCAAGGAAGAAGAACGAGTCCATGAAGAAGACAAACGGACGTAGTCAAACGGTTCCTCACAAACGTGATGTTACCGGAACCAACCCGAAGAAGCAACACTGGAAAGAAGCACACAACATAGTAAACAAACATCACATAAGCATGGCACGATGCACAATCAAGTATGATGCATGTCCGTTTTAATGAAGCATGGCATGGCAAAGTGCACAAACAATCCTACAAATTAAGTGGAGCACAATATGCAACGAGTTGCATATTGATGAAACACCACATTCGACTATTTAGTTCGATCTCGTTTATGTACCCAACAATATTAAATGTTGTTAAGCATGTCAAGAGGTGAAACATAAAGGAATTATCTATCTAAACAATTTAAATGGGGCCGGATATAGAAAACAACAAATCTGGTAAATCCCCATATGCATTTAGCAAATTAATGCAAACAACAATTTTAAACATTCTTGATGTTGTTAACATGATGCGGATGACATATGTAAGTTTATGCAATTTTTATGAAAATGTTGGCATGATAAGATATGAGGCATTTGTCATCGTGGCGGAAACAAAAGGGGTGCCACGGCGGTGATAACGAAACGGTGCCACGGCAACGTTCCGGTTCCGACAACTCATTGAGACGTCGGTGCGCAAGAAAGTGTGCGGGACATGCTAGAGATAGAGGGGTGATCCCGGTTACCGGGTGTCCCACATGATGGCGACAAGGAAAACGAGGAACGTGCAAGGATCAATTCGGGCATGACGCAAACACGAGCATCGTCTTGGGGTTATACCTTCCAAACGTGCAAACGGGATGGTTCGGGTTCGTCGAGGGGAGTAGAGGAAGTAGTCGTTCCGCGGTGGTAGTAGAAGTAGTGGTACTATCGGTCCACGCCAATAGTGGTACACGTTCATGAAGTACTCATACACGTCATCGGTAGTTTGTTCACTCAACGGCCTTCAACGGCGGTAGTCGTTCTCGTATCATCATGGAAGTAGTTGTACATGGTTGCGACGGTAACCGAACTTGGGGATCCGACGGGGTACACTCAAGTCATCGTGGGAACTTGGCGAATCCGAGGTCTTCGGGGTCGACGGTAGTTGTACATCTCGTAGTGGAACTTGACGGATCCGAGAACTCCCGGTGTCGTGGAACTTCACAAAAGTCGGGGCGGTCTTGATGCATCTGACCTGAGGGACTTGGCGTGTCCAAAACGTAGCAGCACAACTGTCTCGGTCGGGAGCACTCGTTCGGGCGTCGTTGGTCTTGCGGGTCGTGGTACTTGACGGTCTTGATGAATCCAATGGTACTTGGCAGTTCAAAATTGCTCCTGTCCGGGGACGTTTAGTGAAGGCAGGGTCGCAGGTGGTCGGGGCTGGTCGTGGTCACCAACGAGAAGCAGGGTGTGGGAGGAGGAATACCATGGCGTGACTGCAGTTTTTTCGGCGCCGGGAACGAGGTGCAGGAGAGGAGAGGGAGAAGAAACGAGGGCGTTGCAGCGGCTCGGTGATCCTGGCGGGGCTCCTTTGTGGGATGGGGTGCTCGCCGGCGGTCACTGGTTGCCGAAGGCGCGGGAACCAGAAGGAGCTCGAGGACGCAACCTCCTCTGCTCGGGCGCGGGATCCATGGCGGCATCTATTCGAACAGAGAGAGAGGGAGCTCGAGGTTAGTTGAAGAGGAGGGAAAATAGAGGGACACAGGAAGGAGAGGGCGACGTGGTCCTGCTCCGGTTGAGGCGCCGGTGAGCGACGAGGTCTTGCGGGCACGGAGGCCAGATGGCGGGGACGAGGTGCTCGGGCGCCACGAGATGAGCGCGGGACGAGGTGCTCGGGGCCATCCATGGCGCAGTGGCGGAAGCTCCTCGGGTTCTCTTCTCCGGCGAGGGTGGAGCACGGGTCTCGCACTGGAGGAACGAGGGGAGGGGGTCGAGAGAGGGCGAAGGGATCGCGGGTGAGAGAAGGGGGTCGGGCGGAGGCGGCGCAGAAGGAGAGCGAAGGGAGAGGGAGATGGGGTCGACTCCCTGGCGGCTAGGGTTGCCTGTAGGGCGACTGGGCCAGACCGGCTAGAGTGGGAGGCCCGAGTGGGCTGGGGTGCGGTCTGCTGCTGCTGGGCTGCGGCGGCTTGCGCGCAGGGAGGCCGGCCCAGGTAAGCATAGGTGAGCCCTTTTCTTTCTTTGATATTTTCTCCAAACGGAAAATAAACTAAAAAGGCCAGGGTCAAAGGAAAAGGGGCACAATAAAAATAAAAAATAGTCTCATGAACCTGAGATAGTGCTCTATTTGAATAAATTGTCTTGGATATTTTTAGAGGTAAGAAAATAAGTCAAGTGTGAATATAGATCAAACTTGAGCTATTTTAAAACCTAACCAAAACAACTTAAAATTTGATGGAATTGGCAGGGGCGTTAGGACAGGTAGAAAGATTTATGAGGAAGAAATGGGCATTAATGGGGTGAGGATATATGATCTTTCAAAAATGAAAGCAAGGAATGGATATAAGATGGAGGTGATGATGCAAGATCAAATGCATGAAGCATGCAACAACACAACATGTATGAACTCACACCAAGCATAATACAACATGTGAGGAGGCCATGATGCAACAATTAAAGACAAGACAAGACAAAACAATGCAATGAGAAACAAAATAAAACCCAAATTGGAAACCGAAAGATGACCACTAGGAATTGATGACGAACAAGATGGATATATGCCAAATTGGGAAAAGTTACATATGGGGTGTTACAACACTCCACCACTACAAGAGGATCTCGTCCAGAGATCTAGGATGGCGCCGGAGGGAAAACGGAAGAGGAAGAGAAGAGGTAAAACTAAGTTGCTTCTTTGACAAACGAGTGAAACCACGACTCTTGAGAGGTTGAACAAATTGAAAGAAAGAATGCAACAAAGAAGAACAAAGTTGAAGGCACTCCAGTAGAGAAGAGTAACAAGGAAGAACAAATTCGGACAGCACTTCGGTAGAAAAGAGATGCAAGGCTTGATAAGGCGAAAAGAACTTGAGCAAAAGGGCACAACACTCTGGTTAAATGGATAGGCATGAAAAGAACATGATCTTTGACAAAGCGAGATGATGGGTGAAAAGAACAACGTCGCAATGCCTCCGAAAGAGAGAAATAGAATATAGATCATTGAAATAAAAGAATGGAGAAGAAAAGCCAACTTCTGCCACAAAAGAGCTTGAAAAGGCATCTTTAGGAGAAGGGTCGAACGGAGTTGTTGGAACACCAACAACGGAAGGACAAACTTGAAGTGGGCTTATAGAAGGCATCTCAACATTATGAGGTGACAACTTGCCACTCACGGAAAAAATTTGATTGGGTTTATATGACAAGGAGACGAGAAACTATTCACCGGAAGGACAAATGAAGAACTTGGGTCAATTATAAGCACCATAATAGCAACAATCCTTAGGGAAAGCTTTAGGTGAAATATAACCCAATATAACTCCAAAGAAGGGATTGATGGATTTAAAATACCTCATTCCTAACAACATGTGAATCATGAAACATGAACCTGAATTATCAACAATGACATAATACCATCTCCAATAATTTGGTAGAAAGAATTGCACTCCGGATTGCACGAAGAAGAATACTTGAGCTCCTTAGAAAAGAATGTTGATGAACACTTCGAGAAGGAAATAAATCCTTGATGACCCATCATGTAGAAACTTCATGAAGAACTCCGGTAACAAAGGGCAACGACAAGAAAAAGACGTTTAAAAAACACAAGGTGAAACCTTGTAATGATTTAAGATGGAACTTCGTGATGATGAGATCTTGGAACTTCGGGAAAAGAAAAGATAAAGCATCTCGAACTGAGAATGTGATATGATGAACCACTCCGGAAAAAAAGGAATTAATCACTTGGATGGAACAAGAATAAGAATTACGTTATGCGTATCCTTCAACAATTTAATTGCTAACAAGCAACGGATTTGACATACTACTTATTATCGTAGAAAAGATTAAGATAGATATCGCGCCAACTTGAGAATGCCTTCAACGAAACACCGGTGGAATCGAAACAACGAATGAATTTGATATGATAACGAAAGAAGAGGAATCTTGCACGAATCACCGTAAGAATTAAAAAAACGATTGAAGAAAAGATAAAGAAAAACACCATGAAGAATTGGAAAACGAATTAGGATACTTGGGGAAATTTAGATACAAGTGAACGAAGAGATTCCGAGATGATTAGAGAACACTTGAATGAAGCACCGATAAGATTTAGAGAAAGAGAGCTGAAAGCTGAGAATAAATAATATTTGAAAAGATGGCCTTTAGAAAATCAAGCTGAAAAGACTCCTGAATTGCTCCGGAAGGGTGAAAAGAATTCTCACAATCGAAAACAATTATGAGAGGATGGCAACAAGCTAGAACCATGAATCTTGAAGAGAATGGAGCAAGATTGAGAGGAAAATCTTCTTCGGTCCTCAAAATCCGAGAATGATGACGAGAAACACCACCAAGACTTGTTGAGATACTCCGGGATGACGAATAGAAAGGTTGAGCCAACGGTGAAAAGAATTTGAAAGATCTTTGAGGAAGACATATGACTGATGACAATTCATTCTTACATCATACTTGAAAAGAATTTGATAATAACTCCGGGAGAATAAGAAGAGTCAGGTAAGAACCTGGAAAAAGACCTGTGGGTTAGGGCCCACTCAAAAGAAACACCGTTGAAGTGATTGCTTGAAAAGAGAGATTCCACCGGTTGAATTAAATGGCTTGACTGAGATAACATCCTCGAAAGAGTTTGAATGAATGAGAATAAGCACTAGCATCTTCTGAGATATCCTCAGCACTCCGGAACAATTGAATAGCGAGAGGTGAATGATTAAGAATTGCACCGGCATGAGAAGGTATTTGAAACGAGGAAAAAGGATATGATCCACAAAGCTTGACTTGATTCCACCGGAGAAGAAAAGAATGAATAATGATGAACTATAAGGTCCGTTAAAATCTTCATGAGCATCACCGGGTAAGAACATTGACAGAAAAGAATGGAGAGACTTCAAAAGAATAAAAAGGATACTTGATAAAGAAATCTTAGTCCTAGAGGAAAAAGGGTGGGTGGCAAATGGTAAAACCAATGTTGGGCCTTGCTGGAGGAGTTTTATATGTAAATGGCTCTGATACCAACTTGTAACGCCCTCGATGCGGCTATATCTCCCACGTGTCGAAGCATGACTTAGAGGCATAACCGCATTGAAAGCAATGTCGCAAGTGAGGTAATCTTCACACAACCCATGTAATACATAAGGGACAGAGGTACATAGTTGGCTTACAATCGCCACTTCACACAATACATGAATAAAGCATTACATCATCCAGATACAATCAAGGTCCGACTACGGAACCAAAATAAAAGAAGACTACCCCAAAAGCTACACAGATCCCCGATCGACCCCAACTAGGCTCCACTACTGATCAACTAGAACGAAACAACACAAAGGACAAGATATTCATCGAGCTCCTCCTGAGCTTGGTTGCGTCATCTACACGGTAACCTCGGCACCTGCAAGCTGGTTTTGGAAGTAACTGTGAGCCACAGGGACTCAGCAATCTCACACCCTCGCGATCAAGAGTATTTAAGCTTAAAGGTAAGGGAGTGGTATGAGGTGGAGCTGCAGCAAGCGACTAGCATATATGGTGGCTACCATACGCAAATGAGAGCGAGAAGAGAAGGCAAAGCACGTTCGAGAAGCTATGATCAAGAAGTGATCCTAGCACAACCTACGTCAAACATAACTCCAACACCGTGTTCACTTCCCGGACCCCGCCAAGAAGAGACCATCACGGTAACACACGCGGTTGATGTATTTTAATTAAGGTCAACTTCAGGTTTTCTACAACCGGACGTTAATAAATTCCCATCTGCCCATAACCACGGGCACGGCTTTCGAAAGTACAAAACCCTGCAGGGGTGTCCCAACTTAGCCCATCACAAGCTCTCACGGTCAACGAAGGATATTCCTTCTCCGGAAGACATCCGATCAGACTCGGCATCCAGGTTACAAGACATCCTCGACAATGGTAAAACAAGTCCAGCAAGACCGCCCGATGCGCCGACATCCGATAGGAGCTGCACATATCTCGTTCTCAGGGCAACACCGGATAAGCAATCTGTACAACTAAAACCAGCCCTCGAGTTTCCCCGAGGTGGCGCTGCAAGGGGCTCTAGTTTGGACCAACACTTAGACAAGCATTGGCCCGGGGGTTTAAAATAAAGATGACCCTTGGGCTGGCCTAACCCAAGGGAAAAAAGGCTAGGTGGCGAATGGTAAAACCAAGGTTGGGCCTTGCTGGAGGAGTTTTATTCAAAGCGAACTATCAAGGGGTTCCCATTATAACCCAACCGCGTAAGGAACGCAAAATCCGGGAACATAACACCGATATGACGGAAACTAGGGCGGCAAGAGTGGAACAAAACACCAGGCATAAGGCGAGCCTTCCACCCTTTACCAAGTATATAGATGCATTAATTAAATAAGATATATCGTGATATCCCAACAAAATATCCATGTTCCAACATGGACTTCACCTGCAACTAATAACGCTATAAGAGGGGCTGAGCAAAGCGGTAACATAGCCAAACAACGGTTTGCTAGGATAAGGTGGGTTAGAGGCTTGGTTTAACAATATGGGAGGCGTGATAAGCAAGTGGTCGGTATCGCAGCATAGGCATAACAAAAAAGCGAGCAACTAGCAAGCAAAGATAGAAGTGATTTCGAGGGTATGGTCATCTTGCCTGAAATCCCGCAAGAAAGAAGAACGAGTCCATGAAAAAGACAAACGGACGTAGTCGAACGGTTCCTCACAAACGCGATGTTACCGGAACCAACCCGAAGAAGCAACACCGGAAAGAAGCACACAACATAGTAAACAAACATCACATAAGCATGGCACGATGCACAACCAAGTATGATGCATGTCTGTTTTAATGAAGCATGGCATGGCAAAGTGCACAAACAATCCTACAAATTAAGTGGAGCACAATATGCAACGAGATGAAACACCACATTCGATTATTTAGTTCGATCTCGTTTATGTAGCCAACAATATTAAATGTTGTTAAGCATGTCAAGAGGTGAAACATAAAGGAATTATCTATCTAAACAATTTAAATGGGGCCGGATATAGCAAACAACAAATCCGGTAAATCCCCATATGCATTTAGCAAATTAATGCAAACAACAATTTTAAACATTCTTGATGTTGTTAACATGATGCGGATGACATATGTAAGTTTATGCAATTTTTATGAAAATGTTGGCATGATAAGATATGAGGCATTTGTCATCGTGGCGGAAACAAAAGGGGTGCCACGGCGGTGATAACGAAACGGTGCCACGGCAACGTTCCGGTTCCGACAACTCATTGAGACGTCGGTGCGCAAGAAAGTGTGCGGGACATGCTAGAGATAGAGGGGTGATCCCGGTTACCGGGTGTCCCACATGATGGCGACAAGGAAAACGAGGAACGTGCAAGGATCAATTCGGGCATGACGCAAACACGAGCATCGTCTCGGGGTTATACCTTCAAAGCGTGCAAACAGGATGGTTCGGGTTCGTCGAGGGGAGTAGAGGAAGTAGTCATTCCGCGATGGTAGTAGAAGTAGTGGTACTATCGGTCCACGCCGGTAGTGGTACATGTTCACGAAGTAGTCATACACGTCATCGGTAGTTTGTTCACTCAACGACCTTCAACGGCGGTAGTCGTTCTCGTATCATCATGGAAGTAGTTGTACATGGTTGCGACGGTAACCGAACTTGGCGATCCGACGGGGTACACTCAAGTCATCGTGGGAACTTGGTGAATCCGAGGTCTTCGAAGTCGACGGTAGTTGTACATCTCGTAGTGGAATTGACGGATCCGAGGACTCCCGGCGTCATGGAACTTCACAAAAGTCGGGGCGGTCTTGACGCATCTGACCCGAGGGACTCGGCATGTCCAAAACGTAGCAGCACAACTGTCTCGGTCGGGAGCACTCGTTCGGGCGTCGTTGGTCTTGCGGGTCGTGGTACTTGACGGTCTTGATGAATCCAATGGTACTTGGCAGTTCAAAATTGCTCCTGTCCGGGGACGTTTAGTGAAGGCAGGGTCGCAGGTGGTCGGGGCTGGTCGTGGTCACCAACGAGAAGCAGGGCGTGGGAGGAGGAAGGCCATGGCGTGACTGCAGTTTTTCCGGCGCCGCGAATGAGGTGCAGGAGAGGAGAGGGAGACGAAACGAGGGCGTTGCAGCGGCTCGGAGATCCTGGCGGGGCTCCTTTGTGGGATGGGGCGCTCGCTGGCGGTCACTGGTTGCCGAAGGTGCGGGAACCAGAAGGAGCTCGAGGACGCAACCTCCTCTGCTCGGGCGCGGGATCCATGGCGGCATCTGTTCGAACAGAGAGAGGGAGGGAGCTCGAGGTGAGTTGAAGAGGAGGGAAAATAGAGGGAAACAGGAAGGAGAGGGCGACAGGGTCCTGCTCCGGTTGAGGCGCCGGGGAGTGACGAGGTCTTGCGGGCACGGAGGCCAGATGGCGGGGACGAGGTGCTCGGGCGCCACGAGATGAGCGCGGGACGAGGTGCTCGGGGCCATCCATGGCGCAGTGGCGGAAGCTCCGCCTGGTTCTCTTCTCCGGCGAGGGTGGAGCGCGGGTCTCGCACTGGAGGAACGAGGGGAGGGGGTCGAGAGAGGGCGAAGGGATCGCGGGTGAGAGAAGGGGGTCGGGCGGAGGCGGCGCAGAACGAGAGCGAAGGGAGAGGGAGATGGGGTCGAGGGAGCCCGCTCCCTGGCGGCTAGGGTTGCCTGTAGGGCGACTGGGTCAGACCGGCTAGAGTGGGAGGCCCAAGTGGGCTGGGGTGCGGTCTGCTGCTGCTGGGCTGCGGCGGCTTGCACGCAGGGAGGCCGGCCCAGGTAAGCAGAGGTGAGCCCTTTTCTTTCTTTGATATTTTCTCCAAACGAAAAATAAACTGAAAAGGCCAGGGTCAAAGGAAAAGGGGCACAATAAAAATAAAAAATAGTCTCATGAACCTGAGATAGTGCTCTATTTGAATAAATTGTCTTGGATATTTTTAGAGGTAAGAAAATAAGTCAAGTGTGAATATAGATCAAACTTGAGCTATTTTAAAACCTAACCAAAACATGGAATTGGCAGGGGGCGTTTAGGACAGGTAGAAAGATTTATGAGGAAGAAATGGGCATTAATGGGGTGAGGATATATGATCTTTCATAAATGAAAGCAAGGAATGGATATAAGATGGAGGTGATGATGCAAGATCAAATGTATGAAGCATGCAACAACACAACATGTATGAACTCACACCAAGCATAATGCAACATGTGAGGAGGCCATGATGCAACAATTAAAGACAAGACAAGACAAAACAATGCAATGAGAAACAAAATAAAACCTAAATAGGAAACCGAAAGGATGACCACTAGGAATTGATGACGAACAAGATGGATATATGCCAAATTGGGAAAAGTTACATATGGGGTGTTACATTCTCCCTCCGGCAGGGTGCCGGAACGGGTCTAGATTGGATTTCGGTGGCTACGGAGGCTTCTGGCGGCGGAACTCCCGATCTATTGTGCTCTCCGATCATTTTAGGGGCTATGGAGATATATAGGCGGAAGAAGTATGTCAGGGGAGCCACGTGGGGCCCACTAGGGTGGAGGGCGCGCCCAAGGGGTGGGCGCGCCCTGCTACCTCGTGGCCTCCTTGAAGCTTCCCTTACGTGGACTCCAAGTCTTCTGGGCTTCTTCTAATCCGAAAATAAGTTCCGTGAAGTTTCAGGTCAATTGGACTCCGTTTGATTTTCCTTTTCTGCGATATTCTAAAACAAGGAAAAACAGAAACTGGCACTGGGCTCTGGGTTAATAGGTTAGTCCCAAAAATCATATAAAATAGCATATAAATGCATATAGAACATCCAAGGTTGATAATATAATAGCATGGAACAATAAAAAATTATAGATACGTTGGAGACGTATCAACGGTCAAAGGCTTTGACCGGATGGCAAGGCACCGTTTGACCTATTGTGGGGCGCGGGTGAGTGGAGGAGGGCAAACATGAGCGAAGTTAGATTGGCGGGGGAAAACTAAGCACAAATAAGGAAGGAGGGGCACAGAAATAGAAATCCCTTAAACTAATCATCATCACACCATTAACAGTGATGGGCCCCACACGTCACAGGCTCGAGCTAATCTTAATTAGCCTAACCAAATTGTGCCATGGCGGCTAACTGGAGATTATCCATCGACGATGTTGAAGGCCCTACTAACCCTAAGTGGTTTATGTCGGCGTCCTGGGAACGGGGGTCCCCAGACTTGCGTGCCTGCGGCCCGTGGCGTGGCTGAGCCTACAGGTCGTACGGCCCATCTTCACCAGCAAGGCATCCAAGACCCTCGCGAGGGTCCAAGCCTCGCGAGGCAGACGACGCAAGGCCTCCCCGGGAGTGGCCTAGCCAGGCAATCTCACGCGGAGCGGAGATATCAAGGTAGAGCAAACCTCACGAGACCCTCGTGACGTGAGCCATGACGCACGGCACCAGGTGGGCGCCAGGCGGGCGCCAGCGTGCGCAGCGTCCTTATTTCCTCTTTGGTGCTAAGGAGGCCAGCGCAGGCGAAGAGTACCGAGGCATCAGGAAAAGGTTGCCATATTGGTGCCACGAGACCAAGGCCAGGAGGACGGCAAGGCAGAGGTCATCGTGGAGTCCAAGACGGCGTCACCACCAGAGCTTTTGGTAGGCGAAGACCATCTTTGTCAAGATAGCTTGTACTGGTTGTCCCCCTTCAAATTAGCCCGCCATTGTTGGCTCCCTTCCCGTTCGATATTTGGGAAGAGGACCAGGGCCTATATAGGCAAAGCTAGCCACCATAGTAGAGGGACATCAAGAAGAGGACGGATCATTCAGACCATCCTCACTCACACAAGCTCACCGAGCCTAAGAACACCTCAACCTCAGGAGGCTGTTCTCCCCTTGTACTGTTCATCATCAGCCCTAGAGGCAATCCACCACCACCACACTGGAGTAGGGTATTACACCACAACGGTGGCCTGAACCAGTATAAACCTCGTGTCTTTCTGTGCTGCGAGTTTGTCGAGTTCGTCCGCGAGATCTTAGCGAGCTAGGGCGTAGATTGGTAGGAGGGAAAGACTTCGCGCGCACCCCAGTGTTCGAACCTTAAGGGTTTGCCGGAACCCCACATCCAACATTTGGCACGCCAGGTAGGGGTGCGCCGTAGCCTCCCTTCCATCAGTTCATCGCTCCATCGCTCTGTCGTCTCCATGGCGGACGCTCGCCGTGCTCGAGCTGAGTGTCGGGCTGCCCTCACCACCCACGTCCCTCAGACGGCCCCCGTCGGCGGGCCACATCGTCGTTCTCCGTCTCCCGCCACCAACGCTGCCACCAGCCCAACGGCGAACGAGCAGCAGGCGTCCTTGCTGCATCCTTCGGTGCGGCGGGATGGCCGCACGGCCACTCCATCGCTGACCCCTGCCGGTTCTTCGTCTCACGCGCACTGCGCTCCCATGAAGGCACGGGCCGCGCTCCTCGCAGCGAACGAGCTCATGTGCTACCGCCCCATCGACGACCTCTACAAGGAGTGGCTCGAGCGCATCGCCGAGCTCGTCCGCGCCGCGGGGGGGCTCTCCGGCACCGTCCCACTCTATGCCTCCCCCTCAACCAGCCGCGGGCGACGAGGCTCATGGCGTGCCTCCACCACCTCAGCCCCAAGATGTCACCTTGGCACCAAGGCGCGCGGCTCCACGGCGTGATCCACCGTGCCCGGAGCCCGCGCGTGAAGAGAGAAGTTGCCAAGAAATTCCGCGGCCGCGCCAAGCTGCACCTGCGCTCCCCACGCCACCTCGTCAAGATCACGCACCACCCACAGCGGCACAGCGCAAACCTCGTCAAGACCAAGCTCCACCTCCAAAGCGAGCCCCGGCTACTAGGGCTGACTGCCGCGCCTTGACTCTCGAGCTGCGTAGCGTCGCCTGGCCAGGCAAGTTCAAGCCGGATCTTCCTCCTCGCTACGACGTCACCGCCGACCCCACGGAGTTCCTGCAGCTCTATGAGTTGAGCATCGAAGCGGCCAACGGCGACAAAAAGGTCATGGCGAACTGGTTTCCCATGGCTCTCAAGGATGGAGCTCGCTCCTGGCTCCTGAACCTGCAGCACGGCTCGATCTCCTCTTGGGACGAGATGCGCGACCACTTCATAGCCAACTTCCAAGGCACTCGCGACCGTCCTCCGGCCGCGGGTAATCTATGCTGCATCAGGCAGCAGCCAGGGGAGACCCTCCAGAAGTACATTCAGCGCTTCAACAACACCCGCCTCAAGATTCCCAAGGTCACAGACGAGGCCATCATCTCCGCGTTTCCCGACGGCGTCCGTGATGTCAAGATGAAGGAAGAGCTCGCCATCCACGAGGAGCTCAGCACATCTCAGGAGCTGTTCAACCTGGCGAACAAGTGCACAAGAGCTGAGGAGGGGCGTCTCTCTCTCCTTGAGCTGCCAGCCGTGGGCGCGGAGGAGAAGAAGGCCAAGGCCAAGGACGTGAAGCGCAAGGAGGTAGCTGTGCTCGCAACGGAGCCCGACATCAAGCAGGGCAGAGACCAGCCTGAGTCATCCAAGAACGGCTGACCGTTCTGCGTCTTCCACAAACTGAACACCCACAACACCAGCGACTGTCAAGAGCTCAGAGCCATATGAGAAGGACGCTATGATCGACGCCCCAAGCGCAATGACCGGGGCTACGGCCGCGGAGGAGGACGTGGAGGCGGACGCTGGGACGACCGTGGCCCACACCAGGAGTGGCGCGACCGGCCTCGTGAGGACCGCTGGCAGGACCAGCCTCGTGAGGGGGACTGGAGGGACCCGCCTCGTGAGGATCGCCCCCAGGGCAACGCCAGACTTCCCCCACTGCCGCCACCAAGAAGGAACGACGACCACCACCAGGACGAGGGGGCTGGGGGCTTCCAGGAGCCGCGTGCGGTCGCCTGCATCTTGGGCAGCGCCCAGGCCCCAGCCTCTCAGCGCATCTTCAAGCAGTTCGCTCGCGAGGTGAACGTGGCGCTCCCCAAGCTTGAGGCCACGCGCCCGCTCAGGTGGTCCCAATGCGCCATCACCATCAACTCAGCGGACCAGCTCAAGTGCGCGGCCACCTCTGGCACCCTCCCTATGCTATGTTCCCCAGTCATCAGCAACATGCAGGTCACCAAGACCCTTATCGACGGCGGCGCAGGGCTCAACGTCCTGTCCGTCGACACGTTCGACAACCTTCAAGTGCCGTACGAGTAGCTCCAGCCCACCAAGCCTTTCTCAGGAGTGACCGACGGCTCCACCACACCGATAGGGCAGGTCCGCCTGCCTGTCACCTTCGGGGAGCGCAAGAACTACCGCACCGAGCTCATCGACTTCGACGTCGCGCACATCCGCCTGCCGTACAATGCCATCCTCGGGTATCCAGCCCTGGCCAAGTTCATGGTAGTCACTCATCATGGCTACAACGTTCTCAAGATGCGAGGAAGCAGAGGAATTATCACGGTCCCGTGTGAAGAGAGTGACGCGGTGTGCTTCCTCGAGCACGCCTTTCAAGCCGCAGCAATTGACGACCCAGACAGCAGAAATGAAGGCTCTCTGGAGGCCATCCCCAAGAAGAAGCAGTCGCGCCGCGCAGGACCTCAGGAGGACAGCGTCGCGGCAGAAGCCACGACAGGACCAGCGCCCGCTCCAGGGGCGCCTCCCTCCATTGCATAGGAAGGCACGCCCGGCGCCCTCCTCGGGCAGGGCTCGGGGGCTCTCTTTTGGAGGGCCCCAGACCTTGCCAACCTCACGAGGAAGGCGCTTGGGCACCACTTGGAGGTGTGCTTCGCGACACTTGGCCCTCAGGAGAGCATAGGGCAAGGAGTGCCCACCACTCAGGAGTTCATCACCAAGATCACCCAGGAATTGCAAGAAGCAAGAGCCATGTGCGGCAACAGCCGCCCACGGGGCGTAGCTCTGCATCCTGGCGAGGGGGTTGGGCTGCGCGTCTGCATCGACGTCCCAGGGCTCAACAGGGCCACGTCACAGGAGCGTTTCTGGCCTTCGTGTGTGGGCCGCTGCGAGGGCCCGCCGCACAGCTATGTTCGTGTGCCCTTTGGCTTGCCGAGCATGGCGTCGGCCTATCAGCGCAACATGCGACGTGTCCTGGCGGCTCAGGAAGCCAGGCACCACGCCGTTCTGGAGGAGATGGAGACGGTCTTCAGGGAACCTCCCGAGCCCCCAGAGCCTCCTGAGGCTCAGGGCTCTGGTGGCTCATGAGGAGTCGTTCCTTCAACACATGCCTTCAGCCTGCACCAACTCTACTTCGTCTACAGAACCAGGTGACATCTTCCAAGCTCGTTTAGCTGGGAGCGCCCTCGGGCTGCATTATTCCCAGGCCGCATGGGTCTGTCCTTGCGGCATGTATCCCTTTTTGCTTATGTCTTTAGCTTACCTTGTTGGAGGCGCCCCTCGGGCTGCATCATCCCCAAGCCGCTCGGGCCGGACCCGGTGGCACGCATCTTCCTGCATTTATACAAGTTGATCTGCTCTCCATCCTTAACCTGCCAACTGCTATCACCTGCTCAATCATCGCCTCCCCCGGGGCCTCCACACAGGCACGGCGCTGGTGCATGGGTCCGTCCCTGCCACACCGACAAATCTGAGTGGTCGAGCTCTGGCTCGCGGAACGCCCCGCGCACGTCACCTCACCAGGCCCTCACTGCCTTCTCCTCATCCAGAGCAACCAGCGGCAGGCTGACAGCTGTAATGGCAAACCGTCTTTCTTCTTGTGCCTATTCACAGGGACCCCGTGGGAAGGATAGTAGGCGGCACCGCGAGTCTCCTTTCCTCTCATGCAATTCGCTTGTGCGTTAAAAGGGGGGCTCCTGAGCATCGCGACTCAGGAGCTCTTACTGGCTCTCCAGCCCTCACCCCCTGGCCTTGACCACGACATCGCGACCTGGCATACCAGCGGCGGCTGACCTCACTCGAGGGCTGGGACTTGAGGACATAGAGCACTAAGGAGAGCATGAGGGGAGGGAAACTCGTATAGGCCGGACTAGCTACGCCTCACAAGTAGGCGCGCGGCCCTAGCGCAACGTCAGGAGTCGCCACGAGATCGACAAGATAAGTCCCGCACTCGGATTGGCTAAATATTTGGGCCTAATGGTCACTCACGCCTTGCCGCAACCCCGTTGCGGCCACGTCAACTTCCTTTCTCGCCTTACCATGGCTGCTTGAGCGCTAAAGGGGACCTCCTGAGCATCGCGCCTCAGGGGCTCTTACTGGACCTCGGGCCGCACACCTCCTGGCCTTAACCACGGCACGCGACCTGGCATACCAGCGATGGTTGTAGCCTGCCTGGGGACCGGGACCTGTCAGCGTAGAGCAACAAGCTATCGCGAGGAAAAAAGGGGGACCAAGCCTTAACGGGACATGCATTCACCAAATTCTCATGACAAGGAAGATAATCACAAAAGACATCACGGACCCTTACATGCCCCCACGGGGTAATTCATGATTCTTCGCAGGAAACAAAAGCCGATACTAGGGGGAATCCTATCTACATCCTCCCGTGGTGGACGCCATCATCAACAGTGGGCCACAGGAGGCCGGCGCCAACCCCATCCAGATCAGCGGCGGCGACGGCCGGACGCCGCGGCTCTGCTCCGAGCGCGGCGAGAGCTCGGGGGCACGTAGCTGTCCTTGCTCGTCTCCGGAGTCTCATAGAGCTCGAGAGAGCTGCTGGACTCCCAAGGGCTGCTGCTGCTGGAGTGGTCGCGAGCAGGGCGCGCGTCAGCCTCACACTCCTCTCCAGAGCACCACCCCAGGTGGAGGCCCTCAGCGTCGAAGACCTTAAGAAGAGCGTGGTAACGCCGTCGTACTCAAAGTGGATCGTGAGGGCGCCCCTCGCGCGGCAGACCCGCGCGATCTCGCCCCATCCGCGGGTCATGAAGATCTTGTCGGTGGGGGCCGCTTCGATCTCCGCTCCGGTCGCCGGAGCGCTGCAGTTGGCGTGCTGCAGCCAGAGCTCGAGAGGCCCCCTCGGCGGCATCACATCAGAGGAGAACCGTGGGAAGCGGATCCAGGAGCTTGGAGGCATCGGCGCCCACAGCACCAACTCGCGCGAGGAGTTCGCGATGTGGACTCCAGGGGTGACAGCGCGTGTCGCCGTAGCGCGGCGACCCTGGATGCGGCGTGGGCAGCGCTACTCGTCACTCCGTCCTCCCGAGCCCTCGTCTTGGGCGTACAAGGGCGGCGGGTACCCCAGAGGAGGCCGCTCGCACCAAGGCCTTGTCACCACCTGCATCGCCGCTTCATCACGACGGTGGATCGACCTCTTCTTCGGCGGAAGAGGCCCCGGATCATCACGGGGAGCCTTTCCTTTCTCTGCAGTGGAAAACTTTCTGATGGGTGCCATTGTTGTCAACAGTGGAGCAAGGAGGAAGAAGCAAGCAAGCGAGGAAGAGATGGGCAACGGGGGCTCCGCCCCCCTCCCCATTTCTAGCAAGTGAAGGCCAACCGGCGTATCCCACGATCGCAGGTAATGATGGTCTTACCTTGCATGTCACAGGGACTTATCAAGTCGAGCAGTTGCTAAGGCAACATGGGGAAGCGGAGATGCCCACGTCCAATCATCCACCACGTGTCAATCGAGGCCGTAGGCTTTTGGGGCCCGCGGCGCTCCGAACTTCGCCCTTGGCTTTGCCGCGAAGCCAAGAGCGAGCGCACCTTGGGCCCGGGGGCTACTGTCGGTGTCCTGGGAACGGGGGTCCCCGGACTTGCCTGCCTGCGGCCCGCGGCGTGGCTGAGCCTACAGGCCGTACGGCCCATCTTCACCAGCAAGGCATCCAAGACCCTCGCGAGGGTCCAAGCCTCGCGAGGAGGACGACGCAAGGCCTCCCCGGGAGTGGCCTAGCCAGGCAGGCTCACGAGGAGCGGAGATATCAAGGCGGGGCAAACCTCACGAGACCCTCATGACGTGAGCCATGACGCACGGCACCAGGCGGGCGCCAGCGTGCGCAGCGTCCTTGTTTCCTCTTTGGTGCTAAGGAGGCCAGCGTAGGCGAAGAGTACCGAGGCATCAGGAAAAGGTTGCCATATTGGTGCAACGAGACCAAGACCAGGAGGACGGCAAGGCGGAGGTCATCGTGGAGCCCAAGGCGGCGTCACCACCAGAGCTTTTGGTAGGCGAAGACCACCTTTGTCAAGATAGCTTGTACTAGCTGTCCCCCTTCAAATTAGCCCGCCATTGTTGGCTCCCTTCCTGCTCGATATTTGGGAAGAGGACCAGGGCCTATATAAGCAGAGCTAGCCACCATAGTAGAGGGACATCAAGAAGGGGACGGATCATTCAGACCATCCTCACTCACACAAGCTCACCGAGCCCAAGAACACCTCAACCTCAGGAGGATGTTCTCCCCTTGTACTGTTCATCATCAGCCCTAGAGGCAATCCACCACCACCACACTGGAGTAGGGTATTACACCACAACGGTGGCCCGAACCAGTATAAACCTCGTGTCTTTCTGTGCTTCGAGTTTGTCGAGTTCGTCCACGAGATCTTAGCGAGTTAGGGCGTAGATTGGTAGGAGGGAAAGACTTCGCGTGCACCCCAGTGTTCGAACCTTAAGGGTTTGCCGGAACCCCACATCTGACAGTTTATCAAAAAAAAAATCTTTCTGGATGTACTCTTGTGCTTACACTCCTCAACTTGTGTGAGGCTTAATTAGCTCAAACATATACATGCACAAAGGAAAATTATCAAGTAATACACCATCCTCGAAGGAATCAAGTTGATACACGTCAAGAAGATTCGACTTTATATGAATATTGTGTATGATGCCAAAAGTACATTTCTACACCTAGGCTCAAATGCTCCTCGTGTGAACAGTAAAAAATCAAAAAAATCTAAAAAATTGTGGCATCCTTTAAAAAATGTTCATCATGAAATCACATTGGTGGAAGTCATGGCAAAAAATTAGAGCTCCAAAATGCGTTTGAAAGTAACATTTTCGGAGAATCAATTTTGTTTTCTTTTACCACACCTTCCACCAATGTGATTTCATGGTGAATTTTGGCATACACTCCGAATATTACTTAAATGTTACAGCAACAAAAATTCGGAATTTTGAATTTATTTCCTATTTATTTGAATTTACTGTTCGCCCAAGAGCATTTGAGCCCGGGTGTAGAAACTCTGCGTCCGAATGCGCGTGTCTCTTGATGATTGGGCACTTACCATGGATGTACGTGGGATGCTCCACATCATCATATCAACTAGGTGAACACCTCCTTCTACGCTATCTACCCTACTACATCCACCCCAATCCCCATTGTGGCGACATTGCCCTCCATGCCACCTCTTTTTTTAATAGTGAAAAGCGCCAAAGGCCCATATATTCAGCTAAATATAGTTTACATCATGGAGTACAAATCCCTGAAGATCAAAATGTTGAAGAGAATAAATTACAGGGCACTCCCTATTCCTATGAGCTGAGTTGATACAACTAAAGACAGGTTCCATAGAATGATTAAGAACCTGATGAGATACACTGTGAGCAATGTTGTTGAGTTCCCTAGAGATATGATACACCTGAGTATGGAGGCCCTTGGTAGCAAGGATAGAATCTGCTAAAGCTTTCATGATCTCCCGGTGCACTTTATCTGAAACAAGTTTTTTGTTTGCTACAGCTCTAGCAAGAGTCAAACTATCAAAATGTGGCTTGCTGGACCTGTAAGTGTTGAGTTGTTGTTGCTGCCAAGAGAAGTGCTACTGCTTCAGCCTGCAAAGCAGTAGAAGTCATGGGAGCAGAAGCTTGAATTTGAACCTTGGTGCAATGATTTCCTTCCATTATCTGAATGAAAATGCCAATTTTTGTAGTTGCAGTTCCTGCGACATGACCTGGAATTTTGGCATTTTTCCAGGATGCATCAGAGAAGATTTCGACTCCTGGGATAAAGAGATCTGTCTTGATTGAATCTCCCTGTTGGGCATATGAGCTCTTTGTCCAGACTGTGCAAAAAATTTGTGTTGGTCCTGCTCTAAGTAATTCCCTAGTTCTTGGTTTGTTGCAATTGCTTGTGTCGTGTGATGAACTTGTCGAGGTGTACCTGCCTTCCAATCAAACTTTTTATCATTTCTAGATTTCCATAAACACCACATGAAAGTCAGAATGTTCTCTAGTGGAGCGTGAGGGTGGTTTATGGAAACAAGAGTTTGGATGGCTTCAACTTTTGGAGCAATACATTATTCTGATACACCAAGGCTGAGCAAACCAAGAAGCTCGAGCAAAGGTGCAATAGAAAAATAGATACAAATCATCTTCTTCTTCATTGCACCTAGAGCAATATTTGTTTATGTGTGTAGAAAATGAACCAGCTCTTTTACTTGTGGGGATTTCCCATATAATAATTTACCATCCAAAAGTTTGAACTCTATGAGGTATGTGCTTGTTTTTCAAATCTCTTGGAGAATCGCCTTGATATGTGAGGGTACCTGTCTTGGTCTAGGTTCACCTTGTTCGTGCATAACCAGAAGGCAAAGTCTATATGCTGATTTTGAATTGCATTTACATGTTGGAGTTAGATCAGAGGATATAATCATCTTCACATTGGATAATGGGAGTCTTTTTTATGACATTGGCAGCAGGTTGTTCAAAGAGTGTATCTATGAGAGCACTATTCAGATTTTTTTGATTTGGGATTTAAAGATCTTTTACAAGGGCAGGATAAGCAAAACGGTCTTCTAAATCATTAAGATAAAATACAACTAGATCTATCTCAGGGATGCAAATTAATGTATGGTTGAACCAGTTAGTGTCAGAGGGTAGGGTACCATTTGCCTACCTAATTCAGCCGGATCAGTGGGACATCTGGATCAAGGGACACCTAAGCAGAAAGCATAAGGATTGAGGAAACAATGACAGTTTTCACGAGCAGTGGATTAAGTGAAGTTAAGATATACCTCAATGGGAGAATCATCAGCGTGAGATCTTGAGGGATTAACAATTGTGATTTAAAACGTCATTAGAGAAGACTACTAAAAGAGGTCGTGCAATTGCAACAGAGAAAAAACACCACACTTCCCTAACCCAATAATCATGACACAAGATCTCAATGATTCCACGTCTTTTATTTCAACACATGGAATCCCATCTGTATGTTCGCTTACCTCCTCACCCTCTCCCACGGTGGCCTTAGTGCATCCCGTCCTTTGCACCGGTGATAGACCAAATTTTAGGGCCAGGGCTTTAGCCATCAATACATCTATGCACCAGTCAATCTTACCATTTCCCCAACAATAAATTTACATTTGTCATCTCTTAAGACCGCCCCCATCGTACCCCGGAGTAAGTCATGGTCAAAAGAAGTATCAACGTTAAGTTTAACAAATCCCAGTGAAGGGAAAGACCATCCTCCTCTTTTCATGGAAACCTTTAGCGAGGAGGAAGTAACAAAATTGGTCGTAAGAGCCCGGATCCACATGGAAATTTGGTGTGCTTTTTGAGTTATCTCCTTGTGAACCAATTTACGTCTTTCCCACCACAAGTACCAGGCTGATATAGCAAACATTTCATGACATTCTGGTTAGCCATAATACACAACTCCTAATTTGGCATTGAGAGAAAATATTCCAAAACCGCCTCACCCGCATGATCTACTTCACAAGCTCTGTCAATAATATCATCCATCCCCAGCCTTCTCCACACTTCTTTTTCTCTGTTGCATAGAAATAACAAATGCTTTATGTCTTCTAATCCAGATGAGTAGACATGGAAATTGGGCGAAACTTCCACATGTCTATTGGCTAGGACAACATGGCACGAAAGAGTGTCATGTAGCATATGCCAAATAAATATTTAACCTTTGCCGAGAAAGAAAGTTTCCAAATCCTACACCAAATAGGATTAATTGTGGTATGTCCCATCCCATTGGTATGTCGTAGCTTGTTTCCATATTGATGGTCCCATTCCAAAAAATAAGCAAATCGGACCGAAACATACCATTTTGTGTGAAATTTCAAGCTATGAAATCTGGCATATCATCTTGCGAGATAGGGATCGCAAGTACTCGTTCAACATTGATAGGCCATAGGGTTTGTCTAAGTAGATCTTCATCCCAAGTATTAAGAATAGGGTCAATCAAATCTACTACCTTAGATAACAATGGACCTCCCTTAGGAGTAATAATTTTCCGGTTTGCACAATTTGGAATCTAGGCATCCTCCCAAATATTAATATTCTGACCATTCCCCACTTGTCAAATGTGACCATGTTTCAGAGAAATCACACCCACCATAATACTTTCTCGGGTGAAGGAAGAACCCTTTTTTAGATTAGTGTTCAACAAATCACCATCGGGTAGTATTTGACTTTCAGAATAGTAGCACATAGAGAATTAGGATTCTCGATAAGACACCAAGCCTGTTTAGCGAGCATAGCCAAACTGAAACAGTGGATATCACGAAAAGCCATTCTTCCTTGATTCTTAGGTACACACATTTTCCTTCAAGCCATCCAATGCATCCTCCCATGGTTGTCTTCGTCTCCCCACCAGAAATGCTGAAGGAAATATAGTAGAGGCAATAATGAAGTTACTATTTATTTCCTTATATCATGATAAATGTGTATTATTCATGCTAGAATTGTATTAACCGGAAACATAATACATGTGTGAATACATAGACAAACAGAGTGTCACTAGTATGCCTCTACTTGACTAGCTCGTTGATCAAAGATGGTTATGTTTCCTAACCATAGACATGAGTTGTCATTTGATTAACGGTATCACGTCATTAGGAGAATGATGTGATTGACTTGACCCATTCCATTAGCTTAGCACTTGATCATTTAGTTTGTTGATATTGCTTTCTTCATGACTTATACATGTTCCTATGACTATGAGATTATGCAACTCCCGTTTACCGGAGGAACACTTTGTGTGCCACCAAACGTCACAACGTAACTGGGTGATTATAAAGGTGCTCTACACGTGTCTCCGAAGGTACTTGTTGGGTTGGCGTATTTAGAGATTAGGATTTGCCACTCCGATTGTCGGAGAGGTATCTCTGGGCCCACTCGATAATGCACATCACTATAAGCCTTGCAAGCATTGCAACTAATGAGTTAGTTGCGGGATGATGTATTACGGAACGAGTAAAGAGACTTGCCGGTAACGAGATTGAACTAGGTATTGAGATACCGACGATCGAATCTCGGGCAAGTAACATACCGATGACAAAGGGAACAATGTATGTTGTTATGCGGTTTGACCGATAAAGATCTTCGTAGAATATGTAGGAGCCAATATGAGCATCCAGGTTCCGCTATTGGTTATTGACCGGAGACGTGTCTTGGTCATGTCTACATAGTTCTCGAACCCATAGGGTCCGCACGCTTAAAGTTCGATGACGGTTATATTATGAGTTTATGTGTTTTGATGTAACGAAGGTAGTTCGGAGTCCCGGATGAGATCGGGGACATGACGAGGAGTCTCGAAATGGTCGAGGCATAAAGATCGATAGATTGGACGGCTATATTCGGACATCGGAAAGGTTCCGAGTGATTCGGGTATTTATCGGAGTACCGGGGAGTTACGGGAATTCGCTGGGGAGTGTATGGGCCTTATTGGGCTTTACGGGAACGAGAGAGAGGCAGGTCGCGTGCCCTCCCCAAGGCCTAGTCCGAATTGGACTAGGGGAAGGGCTGCGCCCCCTCCTTCCTTCTCTTCTCTTTTCCCTTTCCTTCTCTCCTACTCCTACTACTTGGAAGGGCTCCTAGTTCTACTAGGAAAGGGGGAATCCTACTCCCGGTGGGAGTAGGACTCCCCTAGGGCGCGCCATAGAGAGGGCCGGCCCCTCCCCTCCTCCACTCCTTTATATACGGGGGCAGGGAGGCACCCTAGAGACACAATAATTGATCATTGATCTTTTAGCCGTGTGCAGTGCCCCCCTCCACCATAGTCCACCTCGATAATATCGTAGCGGTGCTTAGGCGAAGCCCTGCGTCGGTAGAACATCATCATCGTCACCACACCATCATGCTGACGAAGCTCTCCCTCTACACTTGGCTGGATCGGAGTTCGAGGGACGTCATCGGGTTGAACATGTGCTGAACTCGGAGGTGTCGTGTGTTCGGTACTTGATCGGTCGGATCGTGAAGACATACGACTACATCAACCACGTTGTTCTAACGCTTCCGCTTTCGGTCTACGAGGGTACGTGGACACACTCTCCCCTCTCGTTGCTATGCATCACCATGATTTTGTGTGTGCGTAGGAATTTTTTTGAAATTACTACGTTCCCTAACAGTGGCATCCGAGCCAGGTTTTATGCGTTGATGTAATATGCACGAGTAGAACACAAGTGAGTTGTGAGCGATATAAGTCATATTGCTTACCAGCATGTCACACTTTGGTTCGGCAGTATTGTTGGATGAAGTGGCCCGGACCGACATTACGCGTATGCTTACGTGAGATTGGTTTTACCGCCGTGCTATGCACACAGGTGACTAGCGGGTGTCAGTTTCTCCAACTTTAGTTGAACCGAGTGTGGCTACGCCCGGTCCTTGAGAAGGTTAAAACAGCACTAACTTGACAAACTATCATTGTGGTTTTGATGCGTAGGTAAGAACGGTTCTTGCTCAGCCCGTAGCAGCCATGTAAAACTTGCAACAACAAAGTAGAGGACGTCTAACTTGTTTTTGTAGGGCATGTTGTGATGTGATATGGTCAAGACGTGATGAGATATATAAGTTGTTGTATAAGATGATCATGTTTTGTTGAAGTTATCGGCAACTGGCAGAAGCCTTATGGTTGTCTCTTTATTGCATAAGATGCAAGCGCCAAATAATTGCTTTACTTTATCGCTATGCGATAGCAATAGTTGCAAGAGCAATAGTTGGCGAGACGACCATGTGACGACACATTGATATAGATCAAGATGATGGAGATCATGGTGTCATGCCAGTGACGATGGAAATCATGACGATGCTTTGGAGATGGAGATCAAAGGCACAAGATGATGATGGCCATATCATGTCACATATTTTGATTGCATGTGATGTTTATCTTTTATACATCTTATTTTGCTTAGTTCGACGGTAGCTTTATAAGATGATCTCTCACTAATTATCAAGGTACAAGTGTTCTCCCTGAGTATGCACCATTGCGAAAGTTCTTTGTGCTGACCACGTGATGATCGGGTGTGATAGGCTCTACGTTCAAATACAACGGGTGCAAAATAGTTGCACACGCGGAATACTCAGGTTAAACTTGACGAGCCTAGCATATAACAGATATGGCCTCGGAACACTGAGACCGAAAGGTCGAGCGTGAATCATATAGTAGATATGATCAACATAGTGATGTTCACCATTGAAACTACTCCATCTCACGTGATGATCGGACATGGTTTAGTTGATATGGATCACGTAATCACTTAGAGGATTAGAGGGATGTCTATCTAAGTGGGAGTTCTTAAGTAATATGATTAATTGAACTTAAATTTATCATGAACTTAGTGCTGGTAGTATTAGCATATCTATGTTGTAGATCAATAGCTCGCATTTAGCTCCCCTGTTTTATTTTTTGATATGTTCCTAGAGAAAACTAAGTTGAAAGATGTTAGTAGCAATGATGCGGATTGGATCCGTGATCTGAGGTTTATCCCCATTGCTGCACAGAAGAATTATGTCCTTGATGCACCGCTAGGTGACAAACCTATTGCAGGAGCAGATGCAGATGTTATGAACGTTTGGCTAACTCAATATGATGACTACTTGATAGTTTAGTGCACCATGCTTAAACGACTTAGAATCGGGACTTCAAAGACGTTTTGAACATCATGGACCATATGAGATGTTCCAGGAATTGAAGTTAATATTTCAAGCAAATATCCGAGTTGAGAGATATGAAGTCTCCAACAAGTTCTATAGCTAAAAGATGGAGGAGAATAGCTCAAGCAGTAAGCATGTGCTCAGATTGTCTGGGTACTACAATCGCTTGAATCAAGTGGGAGTTAATCTTCCAAATAAAAGAGTGATTGACAGAATTCTCTAGTCACCATCACCAAGTTAGTATAACTTCATGATGAACTATAATATGCAAGGGATGACGGAAACGATTCCCAAGCTCTTCGTGATGCTGAAATCGACGAAGGTAGAAATCAAGAAAAGCATCAAGTGTTGATGGTAAACAAAACCACTAGTTTCAAGTAAAGGGACAAAGGGAAGAAAGGGGAACTTCAAGAAGAACGACAAGCAAGTTGATGCTCAAGTAAAAAAAACCAAGTCTGGACCTAAGCCTGAAATTGAGTGCTTCTACTGCAAAGGGACTGGTCACTGGAAGCGGAACTACCCCAAGTAATTGGCGGATAATAAGGATGGCAAAGTGATCATAGGTATATTTGATATACATGTTATCGATGTGTACTTTACTAGTGTTTATAGCAACCCCTCAGTATTTGATACTAGTTCAGTTGCTAAGAATAGTAACTCGAAACGGGAGTTGCAGAATGAACAGAGACTAGTTAAGGGTGAAGTGACGATGTGTATTGGAAATGGTTCCAAGATTGATATGATCATCATCACACACTCCCTATACTTTCGGGATTAGTGTTAAACCTAAAATAAATGTTATTTAGTGTTTGCGTTGAGCATGAATATGATTGGATCATGTTTATTGCAATACAGTTATTCATGTAAGTTAGAGAATAATTGTTGTTCTGTTTACATGAATAAAACCTTCTATGGTCATACACCCAATGAAAATGGTTTGTTGGATCTCGATCGTGGTGATACACATTTTCATAATATTGAAGCCAAAAGATGCAAAGTTAATAATGATAGTGCAACTTATTTGCGGCACTACCGTTTAGGTCATATTGGTGTAAAGCGCATGAAGAAAATCCATGCTGATGGGCTTTTGAAATCACTTGATTATGAATCAGTTGATGCTTGTGAACCATGCCTCGTGGGCAAGATGACTAAGACTCTGTTTGATGAGGACATCAATACAATTGTTACACCCACAGCCCCTGCTGCTATACATACTGGACCAATTACTAGAGCTCGTGCACGCCAACTAAATTACCAGGTACTTTCGTTTCTTGGTAATGATTCTAATGTTCATGAGAATATGATGCTGCCTAAATTGGATACATTTGTTTTGCTTACAAATGAAGGGCCTAGCTTGGAGAAGGATGAACATTGGAGCAAGAACAAGCATGGAGATGATGGCATGCGCAAGGGGAACAAGAACGGAGTTACAAGTGATGATTTCAGGACTTTGAAGCCACCATAATGGGTGCATGAAGCCTTGGACGAAATATACAAGATGCCACTTCCTAAATTTCGTCCCGAGGCTATTTTAGGTGCTGCGTCACCTTATTATTGGGCCAGGCCCATGTAATTTCGTAATACATAAGTATAGGCTATTTTTAGAGTCCGTATGTGTGGGGAAACAAGAGATAGGGTTGATTTCGGACCCCTCCACCAAGGGCCACGAAATTCCCCCCTCTTCCTCCATATATACAGCCCTTAGGGCATCGTTTAGACTTTGGGTTTTGTTTAGATTAAAAGTTCGCCATAGCTGCAACTTCGCGTACTTCGTTTGTGTTCAACGACCAGACAAAGGCGTCACAGAACCCCACCTTGATCAATAAAGCTTTCATCTTATATTCGCAATATCCAGATTGCAATCTTAGTTTCTTGCTTGTTCTTCGTTTGCTCGCAGGAAACAGACCCTCGTGGTCAGGTTGATCGTGCTCCGGCGTGGTCAATAACCTCTCGGAGTTGGTTTAGCGATTGCTAAGGCGCGACGTCCTCGCACGTTCGTAGTCGGATCGTCAAAGTCGACTTCCACCAAAGCGATATCCATCATCTCATCGAAAGATCGGGACCCTCGCCTCTATCAAGTGGTATCAGATTTCCAGGTTGCTCGGTGAGATTTTACAGTTTTTCGTAGTTTAGATCGAGTCTGTTCTTCATACCTATAGTCCACGAAAAAGCCAAAAAAAAAATTAGGGTTAGTTCATCCCATCCGAACCAATCTGAGCCTTGCATAATCTTTTCTGTATTTGCTTTGTTGAATTTGCGGTTGCATCGTCGTGTTCAGTTGCTGGTCTTAGCGTCTAGTCTTTTAGAGTTTCGAGTTCTGTTCACAAGTTGTCACGCCGTCGCCGCACCATCATCATCGCCACTGCCATCTACCACCACCGCTCCGAATCCGTATCCATATACCACCACCAATCCGCTGCCATATACCACCACCATATATCCACCACCAATCCGAGTTCCTTGCTTATTAGGTTTGTTTTCGGGATCAATCTAGATTCCGATTCGTGTTTCCTTGCCGGAGTAGGTTTCGGGAAAAAAAAAAAAAAAAAAGAGTCGGGTAGCCACGCTCCGTTTAGGCCCAAAATTTTTCGAAAACGCATTTTTCGAAAAAATTTCTGGCTATCCTATTTTTAGGTGTTTCTGAGTGTTTTGAGACAGGTGCCATTATAGGAAGTTTTTTTTGACCCGTTTCCAGTTTTTGGGTCCGGGCAGTCAAAAAAAAAAAAATTGGTCAAAAAAATTTCGTGCCCATCCTGTCAGTTTGAGCTAAGAAGAGTTTTGAGACACTCGCCATTATAGTGATTTTTCGCAAAAAAAAAAAAAAAAAAAAAGAGCAGCGCAAAAAAAAAAAGAGCGCAAAAAAAAAATTCCAGAGTGTGCTTTTCCCTTGTTTACGTGCCGCGTCGTGATTTTGTTAGTGTTCTAGGCTCGCGTCTCTAGCACAGTCTAGCCTAGGACCAGCACAGTACCGTCGTTGAGCGTTTATTCAACTTTGCATCTCTGAATTGATTATTGCTGACCCTTTTTGCTACCATATTATAAGCCTTCCCAGCTCCACATACATCTACGTCGTGTGTTTGACTCTCCCTGGTAATCGCTCTATCCAAGCTTTGAGAGTTTTTGACTACAACGGTTGCCGATCACCGCCTGCTGCTGGGTAAGAACTGGTAAGAATTTGAGATTTGCTTGACGGATTTGTGACACCCACCACCACCACTTGTTCGTAGTCTGTAGGATCATATTCTTGTGTGTTTCTATTGCTGTTAACCATGCCAGGATCACAAGCCGACGAGATTGACTGGGAGAATTTATCGAACAAGGAGCTTCATGATAAGTTTCAGCAAATGATGACTGAACAGGTGCAAGATGTGCTGAACAATTTTGAAGAGGCCATGGAGAAGATCACTGGCTTTGAGAAGACGTTCGAAACAAAGCTCGATAACAAGTTTAATGAATTGCTCGCGCGTCTTCCACCACCACCACTCGCTGCAGCTAACGCACCTCTCCAACAACAACAACAACGACTACCTCCACGTCGCGAAGCAGACCTTCGCCGAGCAAGCCGTGTTCCTCTTGCGTTTGGCCAAACTGTTGGTGCTGCTGTTGATACTTCTGTGGCTCCTGCTGCTGATGCGGAGGAGGATGATTATGTGGGAGATTATGAGGATGAGGTTGATCAAAATCAACACTACGTGCAGCCACCTGTACCACCACCAGCAGGTCGACCTCAGGTATATATTCGTAATGGTAGGCCTGCACCACCACCTCAGGTACGAGATGATGTCCATATTCCTAAACTGAAATTGAATATTCCACCATTTGAGGGTAGATATGTTCCTGATATATATCTTACTTGGGAGTTAGAAACTGAACAACGATTTACATGTTTACAATATCCTGAGGAGAGACGAGTTGCTGCTGCCGTTTGTGCTTTCACTAGTTTTGCATGTGTATGGTGGTCTGAACATTGTAGATTATATCCTATTCCAACTACTTGGGCTGCTTTGAAAACTGCTATGCGTACGCGTTGGGTTCCACCATATTATCAACGTGAATTGCTTCAAAAATTACAGCGTTTAAGACAAGGAAAAAATTCTGTAGAAGAATATTATCAGGAATTACAAACTGGCATGATTAGATGTGGTATTGTTGAGGAGAATGAAGCTATGCTTGCACGTTTTCTAGGTGGATTAAATAGAGAGATTCAGACCATTCTAGACTATAAGGAGTATACTAATATCACTCGTTTATTCCATCTTGCTTGTAAAGCTGAACGTGAAGTGCAGGATCGACAAGCATTGGGGCGAACTAACTTTTCTGCAGGCCGATCTTCATCATGGACACCACGTGCATCTTCTACTTCAACTGCACCAGCACCTCCATCCGGTGCCACCTCCAACCGTGATACAAGAAAACAGGCACAACCACAATTATCTGCCAAGAGCGCACCTGCGGGGCCTGCACAGCGTTCTTCTTCTTCCATGGCATCAACAGGGCACACAAGTGATATTATTTGTCGTCGTTGTAAGGGAGGAGGTCATTATGCGAGAGAATGCAAATCTCCGCGTGTGATGATTGCTACCGCGGATGGTGGATATGAGTCCGCTAGTGACTATGATGAGGAGACTTTGGCTCTTATTACACGTGAAGAACATGGTGGAGATGATTCTGATCATGAGACGCAATACATGGCTCCTGAAGACGCTGACAGGTATGAATGTTTAGTTGCTCAACGTGTTTTGAGTGTGCAGGTCACACAAGCTGAGCAAAATCAGAGGCATAATTTGTTCCATACCAAGGGAGTTGTGAAGGAACGTTCTGTGCGCGTCATCATAGACGGAGGGAGCTGCAACAACTTGGCTAGCATGGAGATGGTGGAGAAGCTTTCTCTCACCACAAGACCACATCCACATCCTTACTACATCCAATGGTTCAACAACAGCGGCAAGGTTAAGGTAACACGTACTGTTCGTGTGCATTTTAGTATCTCTACATATGCTGATTATGTTGATTGTGATGTGGTACCTATGCAAGCATGTTCCTTATTACTTGGTAGACCATGGCAATTTGATAAAAATTCTGTACACCATGGTAGAAACAATCACTATACTCTTGTTCATAAGGATAAAAATATTACTTTGCTTCCTATGACCCCTGATTCCATTTTGAAAGATGATATTAATAGAGCTAATAAAGCACAACAGGAGAAGAATAAGAGTGAAAATCAGATTGTGGCAAAAGAATTTGAGCAACAAATGAAGCCTAATAATAAACCATCTAGTGTTGCTTCTGAAATTAAATTGAAAAGTGCATGTTTATTTGCCACCAAATCTGATATTGATGAGCTAGATTTCAGCAAATCTATTTGCTATGCTTTTGTGTGCAAAGAGGCATTATTTTCATTCGAGGACGTGCCTTCCTCTTTGCCTCCTGCTGTCACTAACATTTTGCAGGAGTTCGCTGACGTTTTTCCACAAGACGTGCCACCGGGATTACCGCCTATTCGAGGGATTGAGCATCAGATCGACTTAATTCCCGGTGCTTCACTGCCAAACCGTGCACCATACCGTACCAATCCAGAGGAGACGAAGGAGATTATGCGTCAAGTACAAGAGCTTCTCGACAAAGGTTATATACGCGAATCCCTTAGTCCTTGTGCTGTTCCTATTATTCTAGTGCCGAAAAAGGATGGTACATCACGTATGTGTGTTGATTGTAGAGGCATTAATAATATTACTATTCGTTATCGTCATCCTATTCCTAGGCTAGATGATATGCTTGATGAATTGAGTGGCTCTACAATATTCTCCAAAGTTGATTTGCGTAGTGGCTACCATCAAATTCGTATGAAATTGGGAGATGAATGGAAAACAGCATTTAAAACTAAGTTTGGATTATATGAGTGGTTAGTCATGCCTTTTGGGTTAACTAATGCACCTAGTACTTTCATGAGATTAATGAACGAAGTTTTACGTGCTTTCATTGGACGATTTGTGGTAGTTTACTTTGATGACATATTGATTTATAGCAGATCTTTGGAGGAACATTTGGAACATTTACGTGCTGTTTTTATTGCTCTACGTGATGCACGTTTGTTTGGTAACCTTGGGAAGTGCACCTTTTGCACCGACCGAGTATCTTTTCTTGGCTATGTTGTTACTCCACAGGGAATTGAAGTTGATAAAGCCAAGATTGAAGCTATTGAGAGTTGGCCGCAGCCCAAAACGGTCACACAAGTGAGGAGTTTTCTTGGCCTCGCTGGATTCTATAGGCGTTTTGTGAGAGATTTCAGCACCATTGCTGCACCTCTCAATGAGCTTACAAAGAAAGATGTGCCTTTTCTTTGGGGTACCGCACAGGAAGAAGCCTTCACGGTATTGAAAGATAAGTTGACACATGCTCCTTTACTCCAACTTCCTGATTTTAATAAGACTTTTGAGCTTGAATGTGATGCTAGTGGAATTGGATTAGGAGGTGTGTTATTACAAGATGGCAAACCTGTTGCATACTTTTCTGAAAAATTGAGTGGGCCTAGTCTGAATTATTCTACTTATGATAAAGAATTATATGCTCTTGTTCGGACTTTAGAAACATGGCAACATTATTTATGGCCCAAAGAATTTGTTATACATTCTGATCATGAATCTTTGAAACATATTAAAAGTCAAGCTAAACTGAATCGTAGACATGCTAAATGGGTTGAATTCATTGAGACTTTCCCTTATGTCATTAAACACAAGAAGGGAAAAGAAAATGTTATTGCTGATGCATTGTCTCGCCGCTATACTATGCTTTCACAACTTGACTTCAAAATATTTGGTTTGGAGACCATCAAAGATCAATATGTGCATGATGCTGATTTTAAAGATGTAATGCAGAATTGTAAAGAAGGAAGAATGTGGAACAAGTTTCTCGTTAACGATGGATTTGTGTTTCGTGCTAACAAGCTATGCATTCCAGCTAGCTCCGTTCGTCTTTTGTTGTTGCAGGAGGCGCATGGAGGAGGATTAATGGGACACTTTGGCGTGAAGAAGACGGAGGACGTACTTGCTACACATTTTTTTTGGCCAAAGATGAGACGGGATGTTGAGCGTTTTATTGCTCGATGCACTACATGTCAAAAAGCTAAGTCACGACTCAATCCTCATGGTTTATATATGCCTTTGCCTGTACCTAGTGTTCCTTGGGAGGATATATCTATGGACTTTGTTTTAGGTTTACCTCGAACAAAGAAGGGGAGGGATAGCATATTTGTTGTCGTGGATAGATTCTCGAAAATGGCACACTTTATACCATGTCATAAAAGCGATGATGCTGTTAATGTTGCTGATTTGTTCTTTCGTGAAATTATTCGCTTGCATGGTGTGCCAAATACTATTGTTTCAGATCGTGATACTAAATTTCTTAGCCACTTTTGGAGATGTTTATGGGCTAAGTTGGGGACTAAACTGCTTTTTAGTACTACTTGTCACCCCCAAACTGATGGACAAACTGAAGTAGTCAATAGAACGTTGTCTACTATGCTTAGGGCTGTTTTGAAGAATAATAAGAAAATGTGGGAGGAATGCTTGCCTCATATTGAATTTGCTTATAATCGTTCATTGCATTCTACTACTAAGATGTGCCCTTTTGAAGTTGTGTATGGTTTCCTACCTCGTGCACCTATTGATTTGTTGCCTCTTCCATCTTCGGAGAAGGTTAATTTTGATGCTAAACAACGTGCTGAATTGATTTTAAAAATGCATGAGTTAACTAAGGAAAACATTGAGCGTATGAATGCTAAATATAAACTTGCTGGAGATAAGGGTAGAAAACATGTTGTGTTTGCACCTGGAGATCTTGTTTGGTTACATTTGCGTAAGGATAGATTTCCTGATTTGCGCAAATCAAAGTTAATGCCACGTGCTGATGGTCCCTTTAAGGTGTTAGAGAAAATAAATGATAATGCATATAAACTTGAGCTGCCTGCAGATTTTGGGGTTAGTCCCACTTTTAACATTGCAGATTTGAAGCCTTATTTGGGTGAGGAAGATGAACTTCCGTCGAGGACGACTTCATTTCAAGAAGGGGAGGATGATGAGGACATCAATACAATTGTTACACCCACAGCCCCTGCTGCTATACATACTGGACCAATTACTAGAGCTCGTGCACGCCAACTAAATTACCAGGTACTTTCGTTTCTTGGTAATGATTCTAATGTTCATGAGAATATGATGCTGCCTAAATTGGATACATTTGTTTTGCTTACAAATGAAGGGCCTAGCTTGGAGAAGGATGAACATTGGAGCAAGAACAAGCATGGAGATGATGGCATGCGCAAGGGGAACAAGAACGGAGTTACAAGTGATGATTTCAGGACTTTGAAGCCACCATAATGGGTGCATGAAGCCTTGGACGAAATATACAAGATGCCACTTCCTAAATTTCGTCCCGAGGCTATTTTAGGTGCTGCGTCACCTTATTATTGGGCCAGGCCCATGTAATTTCGTAATACATAAGTATAGGCTATTTTTAGAGTCCGTATGTGTGGGGAAACAAGAGATAGGGTTGATTTCGGACCCCTCCACCAAGGGCCACGAAATTCCCCCCTCTTCCTCCATATATACAGCCCTTAGGGCATCGTTTAGACTTTGGGTTTTGTTTAGATTAAAAGTTCGCCATAGCTGCAACTTCGCGTACTTCGTTTGTGTTCAACGACCAGACAAAGGCGTCACAGAGCCCCACCTTGATCAATAAAGCTTTCATCTTATATTCGCAATATCCAGATTGCAATCTTAGTTTCTTGCTTGTTCTTCGTTTGCTCGCAGGAAACAGACCCTCGTGGTCAGGTTGATCGTGCTCCGGCGTGGTCAATAACCTCTCGGAGTTGGTTTAGCGATTGCTAAGGCGCGACGTCCTCGCAAGTTCGTAGTCGGATCGTCAAAGTCGACTTCCACCAAAGCGATATCCATCATCTCATCGAAAGATCGGGACCCTCGCCTCTATCACTGTTCTCTGGAACAATGGAGCGAGCAACATATTTGTTGGAAATCATACATACTGATGTATGTGGTCCGATGAATATTGAGGCTCGCGGCAGGTATCATTATTTTCTGATCTTCACAGATGATTTGAGCAGATATGAGTATATCTACTTGATGAAACACAAGTCTGAAACACTTGAAAAGTTCAAAGAATTTCAGAGTGAAGTGGAGAATCATCGTAACAAAAAAAAAAGTTTCTACGATATGATCACAGAAGTAAAATATTTGAGTTACGAGTTTAGCCTTTAGTTAAAACAATGTGAAATAGTTTCACTACTCACGCCACCTGGAACACCATAGTGTAATGGTGTGTCCGAACGTCGTAACCATACTTTATTAGATATGGTGCGATCTATGATGTCTCTTACCAATTTACCACTATCGTTTTGGGGTTATGCATTAGAGACAGCTACATTCACGTTAAATAGGGCACCATCTAAATCCGTTGAGACGACAACGTACGAACTATGGTTTGGCAAGAAACCTAAGTCGTCATTTTGTAAAGTTTGAGGTTGCAATGCTTATGTGAAAAAGTTTCAACCTGATAAGATCAAACCCAAATCGGAGAAGTGCGTCTTCATAGGATACCCAAAAGAAAATGTTGGGTACACCTTCTATCACAGATCCGAAGGCAAGATATTCATTGCTGAGAATGGATCCTTTCTAGAGAAGGAGTTTCTCTCGAAAGAAGTGAGTGGGAGGAAAGTAGAACTTGATGAGGTAACTGTACCTGCTCCCTTATTGGAAAGTAGTTCATCACAGAAATCTGTTCTTGTGACTACTACACTAATTAGTGAGGAAGCTAATGATGATGATCATGTAACTTCAGATCAAGTTACTGCTAAACCTCGTAGGTAAAACAGAGTGAGATCCGCACCAGAGTGGTACGGTAATCCTATTCTGGAGGTCATATTACTTGACCATGACGAACCTATGAACTATGAAGAAGCGATGATGAGCCCAGATTCCGCGAAATGGCTTGGGGCCATGAAATCTGAGATGAGATCCATGTATAAGAACAAAGTATGGACTTTAATTGACTTGCCCAAAGATCGGCGAGCCATTGAGATTAAATGGATCTTCAAGAGAAAGACGGACGCTGATAGTAGTGTTACTATCTACAAAGCTAGAATTGTCGCAAAAGGTTTTCGACAAGTTCAAGGTGTTGACTACGATGAGAGTTTCTCACTCGTATATATGCTTAAGTCTGTCTGAATCATCTTAGCAATTGCCACATTTTATGAAATCTGGTAAATGGATAAACAAAAACTACATTCCTTAATGGATTTATTAAAGAAGAGTTGTATATGATGCAACAAGAAAGTTTTGTCAATCCTAAAGGTGCTAACAAAATATGCAAGCTCCAGCGATCCATCTATGGACTGGTGCAAGCATCTCGGAGTTAGAATATACGCTATGATAAGTTGATCAAAGCATATAGTTTTATACAGACTTGCGGTGAAGCATGTATTTACAAGAAAGTGAGTGGCAGCACTACAACATTTCTGATAAGTATATGTGAATGACATATTGTTGATCGGAGATAATGTAGAATTATTCTGCAAAGCATAAAGGAGTGTTTGAAAGGAGTTTTTCAAAGAAAGACCTCAGTGAAACTGCTTGCATATTGAGCATCAAGATCTATAGAGATAGATCAAGACGCTTGATAAGTTTTTCAATGAGTACATACCTTGACAAGATTTTGAAGTAGTTCAAAATGGAACAGTCAAAGAAAGAGTTCTTGCCTGAGTTACAAGGTGTGAAACTGAGTAAGACTCAAAGCCCGACCACGGCAGAAGATAGAAAGAGAATGAAAGTCATTCCCTATGCCTTGGCCATAGGTTCTATAAAATATGTCACGCTGTGTACCAGATCTATTGTATACCCTACACTGATTTTGGTAAGGGAGTACAATAGTGATCTAGGAGTAGATCACTGGACAACAGTCAAAATTATCCTTAGTGGAATAAGGATATGTTTCTCGATTATGGAGGTGACAAAAAAGGTTCGTCGTAAAGGGTTACGTTGATGCAAATTTTGACACTGATCCAGATGACTCTAAATCTCAATCCGGATACATATTGAAAGTGGGAGCAATTAGCTAGAGTAGCTCCGTGCAGAGCATTGTTGACATAGAAATTTGCAAAATACTTACGGATCTGAATGTGGCAGACCCGTTGACTAAACTTCTCTCACAAGCAAAACCTGATCACACCTTAGTACTCTTTGGGTGTTAATCACATGGCGATGTGAACTAGATTATTGACTCTAGTAAACCCTTTGGGTGTTGGTCACATGTCGTGTGAACTATGGGTGTTAATCACATGCTGATGTGAACTATTGGTATTAAATCACATGGCGATGTGAACTAGATTATTGACTCTAGTGCAAGTGGGAGACTGAAGGAAATATGCCCTAGAGGCAATAATAAAGTTATTATTTACTTCCTTATATCATGATAAATGTTTATTATTCATGCTAGAATTGTATTAACCGGAAACATAATACATGTGTGAATACATAGACAAACAGAGTGTCACTAGTATGCCTCTACTTGACTAGCTCGTTGATCAAAGATGGTTATGTTTCCTAACCATAGACATGAGTTGTCATTTGATTAATGGGATCACATCATTAGGAGAATGATGTGATTGACTTGACCCATTCCGTTAGCTTAGCACTTGATCGTTTAGTTTGTTGCTATTGCTTTCTTCATGACTTATACATGTTCCTATGACTATGAGATTATGCAACTCCCGTTTACCGGATGAACACTTTGTGTGCCACCAAACGTCACAACGTAATTGGGTGATTATAAAGGTGCTCTACAGGTGTCTCCGAAGGTACTTGTTGGGTTGGCGTATTTCGAGATTAGGATTTGTCACTCCGATTGTCGGAGAGGTATCTCTGGGCCCACTCGATAATGCACATCACTATAAGCCTTGCAAGCATTGCAACTAATGAGTTAGTTGCGGGATGATGTATTACGGAACAAGTAAAGAGACTTGCCGGTAATGAGATTGAACTAGGTATTGAGATACCGACGATCGAATCTAGGGCAAGTAACATACCGATGACAAAGGGAACAACGTATGTTGTTATGCGGTTTGACCGATAAAGATCTTCGTAGAATATGTAGGAGCCAATATGAGCATCCAGGCTCCGCTATTGGTTATTGACCGAAGACGTGTCTCGGTCATGTCTACATAGTTCTCGAACCTATAGGGTCCGCACGCTTAAAGTTCAATGACGGTTATATTATGAGTTTATGTGTTTTGATGTACCAAAGGTAGTTCGGAGTCCCGGATGAGATCAGGGACATGACGAGGAGTCTCGAAATGTTCGAGACGTAAACATCGATATATTGGACGACTATATTCGGACATCGGAAAGGTTCCGAGTGATTCGGGTATTTATTGGAGTACTCGGGAGTTACGGGAATTCGCCGGGGAGTGTATGGGCCTTATTGGGCTTTAGGGGAAAGACAGAGAGGCAGGCCGCCCCCCCCCCAAGGCCTAGTCCGAATTGGACTAGGGGGAGGGCTGCGCCCCCTCCTTCCTTCTCTTCTCTTTTCCCTTTCCTTCCCTCCTACTCCTACTACTTGGAAGGGCTCCTAGTTCTACTAGGAAAGGGGGAATCCTACTCCCGGTGGGAGTAGGACTCCCCTAGGGCGCGCCATAGAGAGGGCCGATCCCTCCCCTCCTCCACTCCTTTATATACGGGGGCAGGGAGGCACCCTAGAGACACAACAATTGATCATTGATCTTTTAGCCGTGTGCGGTGCCCCCCTCCACCATAGTCCACCTCGATAATATTGTAGCGGTGCTTAGGCGAAGCCCTGCGTCGGTAGAACATCATCATCGTCACCACGTCGTCATGCTGACGAAGCTCTCCCTCTACACTTGTCTGGATCGGAGGTCGAGGGACGTCATCGGGCTGAACGTGTGCTGAACTCAGAGGTGTCGTGCGTTCGGTACTTGATCGGTCGGATCGTGAAGACATCCGACTACATCAACCACGTTGTGCTAACGCTTCCGCTTTCAGTCTACGAGGGTACGTGGACACACTCTCCCCTCTCGTTGCTATGCATCAACATGATCCTGTGTGTGCGTAGGAAATTTTTTGAAATTACTACATTCCCCAACAAATGTGTCATCACGTCAATAATCCCTTTGCATATTTTTTTAGGAATTTCAAAGACCAACATTGCATAGGCGGGTATGCCTTGAATGACCGCTTTTAGCAAAATCTCCTTTCCTCTGGCCGAAAGAAGTTTTTCCTTCCAACCACCGATTTTCTTAACAATCGATCAATTAAGTACTGAAAACAACCGGTTTTATCTAATCCCACATTGGCTGGCAGTCTTAAATATCTGTTGTTTAGGGCTTTAGTCATGATATTAAGAGTTGTACACATTTTCCCTCTAGTCTCCACACTCTTATTAGGACTAAAAAGATATTGGATTTGTCAACAATGGCCATCTGTCGCGAGGCCGCCCCGAGGCCGCGCAATACGAATCTAAAACTGATTTCAGTGCTTCCGCACTTTGCAAATTTGCTTTCATAAGGATTAAAGAGTCAACGGCAAAGAAAATATTTGTAATAGGTGGTGTGTCTCTGCACACCTTTGCTCCTAAAATATTTTTGTTTTCTTTCGCATGTGTTAATAGGGTAGTCAGACCCTCCGTGCGTAACAAGAAAAGGTAAGGAGATAACATGTGTCCCTGCCTCAGACCCATAGTAGGTTTAGAATTCTCACTTTCCTCCGCATTAAACTAAATTTGGTATTCAATAGTGGAGACGCATTGCATAATAAAATTTACACAACTTTCACGAAAACAAAGCTTGAGAATAATCTCCTTGAGAAAAGCTCAGTCAACCGGCGATAAGCTTTGTGCATATTTGGTTTTATTGCACACAAACCTTCTTTGTGCTCTCCTCTTTTCTTAATAGTGTGGAAGCATTCGTATGCCACCAGTGCATTATCTGTAATCAGTCTTCAGGAACGAGCGCAGTTTGAGTCGGACTAATAATATTTGGTAGGAACACCTTTAAGCGAGAAGCTATCATTTTTGCAATTATTTTATACACCACACTGCACAAATTGATTGGCCTAAATTGGGTTATATTCTGAGGAGAATTGACTTTTGGGATCATCACAATCGAAGTATCATTCTAGCCTAATGGGTGCAGGTATTTGCCGCTTGCAAAAACTCCTCGATGAGACCGTCTCTTAACATTGGCCAAAACCTTTTATAGAAAATAGAGTGTAGGCCATCAGGTCCCGGGGCTTTTAAATCCTCAATATCAAAGAAGACTTTGTGTATCGGTCGTATATGAAGCGAGGAGGGCATTGTTCATCTTAGTAGATACTCTCCTCCGAACCAGGGATAAAACCTCCTGATTAGGTTACTCAATTTTTGAGGTAAAAAGTTCTGTAAAATATTATGTGATATGGTCTTTGGTTCCGTATCTTGCCACCAGACCCAGAGTCATCAAGAAGCTTCTTAATATTGTTTCTCTTTTTCCTATATGTGGTTGCGTTGTGAAAAAAAAGTATTTTGGTCTCCATGCATCAACTTGTTCGAGTTATATAGTTATATTTATGTGGCCTTTGGCCTTTTGTATTCTAGCTTCTGGCATTCTCTTGTACATATATGCTGGTCTTTGGCACCATAGTAATACAAGTTGCTTTCATAACATGGTACCAGAGCCATGTTGAGACTCCTATGGAGCTCAATCTTCACCTTCGCGCTTCTGATGGTGAGCCCCTGTCTGATCCGACTCATTATCGTCATCTTGTTGGTAGTCTTCTCTATCTTGCTGTTACTCGTCCTGATATCTCCTATCTTGTCCATATTCTGAGTCAGTTTGTTTCTACTCCCACTTCAGTTCACTATAGTCACCTTCTTCGTGTTCTACGATATCTTCGTGGCATGATCTCTCATCGTCTCTTTTTCCCCGTTCCAGTTTGTTACAGCTCCAGACCTATTGGGATGCTACGTGGGCTAGTGATCCTTCGGATCGTCGTTCACTTTCTGCTTACTGTGTTTTTTTGGTGGTTCTCTCATTGCCTGGAAGATGAAGAAATAGACTGCAGTTTCCCGTTTGGGTGCGGAGGCCGAGTTGTGAGCTATGGCTCTTCTAACGACAGAGGTGACTTGGTTACGATGGTTACTGGAGGATTTTGGTGTTTCTGTTAATGTACCTACCACCCCCTTGTCTGACAGTACAGGTGCTATCAGTATTGCGGGACCCTGTGAAGCATGAGCTTATCAAGCATATTGGTGTTGATGCTTTTTATGTGCGAGCTGTTGTGCAAGATCATGTTATTTCTCTTCAGTATGTGCCTTCTGAGTTACAGCTAGAGGATTTCTTCACGAAGGCCCAGACTAGAGCGCAACATAGATTTCACCTCTCCAAACTCAGTGTTGTGAATCCATCATGAGTTTGAGAGGGGGTGTTAGAGTTATATTGAGTTATATTTATGTGGCCTTCGGACTTTTGTATTCTAGCCTTCTGGCATTCTCTTGTACATGTATATATGTTGGTCTTTGCCACCATAGTAATACAAGTTGCTTTCATAACACAACTAATTGCTCGACCTCTTTGTAACCAGAAAAATTCTTCTTGATCCAACAGATTCTCAATGAGAACAATAATTTTCGTTCTGCCTAGAGTGGGGATCAACATCATGGGACCGCGTTTAAGTTTCTCTAATTCTTTTTAAATTTATTAATTCTCCGCTTTGCCCTCTTCAGAGTTTCGCGGTCCCAAGAATGTAGATCGACATGTATCGCTTGAGTCCTCTCTCCAAGCATCGAACTGATGCTAGCCAGTTTTGCCTTTTCCCAAGAAGCCTTGACAATTTCCCCAACAGTTTCTTCTCTAAGGCACCTGGCTTCAAAAAATTTAACACTTCTTTTCGGCGGATGAAACATATTACCGTCAAAATAATCCATATCCAAAACTAACGAGCGATGATCAGAATGTACACGTTCTTCATTAATAGCAGCTGCCCGAGGAAATTTATGTGCCCATTCTACATTACAGACTGCACGGTCAAGGTGTTCCCCAATCTCACCTTTCCTCTAGGTAAAGGAGTCGCCCATGAAACCCATGTCGTCCAAACCACACTATGTGAGACAACCATGAAAATCCTTCATCGCATTTTCCAAAGAATACAAATCTCGTTGAAATCTCCTAGTAACCTAGGTCTTCTTCAATAGTGAGCCAAGCTGCGGCGCGCCACCCCACTGTCTTAGTCAAAGAGGGTGTGGCCTATGGCAGATTCTCCATGATCTCTTGGAGAAGACAAACAGGTCACAGAGGAAAGAGATTCAAGGAATTATTGGTTACATAGTTAACAGATGCGAGGAGTTCTTTAAATATATCTATAAGTGGCCGGGTGCCTTCCGACTTCCGATCAGGAGCATTTGTTTGATGTTCAAATTTTCACCAATTGAGAGTTTTCACCAGATATGTTGCCTTCAATATTGTTAGAGATATGACAAGCAATACCGAGGAAGACCAAATCAACATAGAGGATTCTAACGTGGCAAACTCCCTCCAATAAGAAGGGTTAAAACCCATGGCGCCGGCCAACGAAATTTCCCTATACCTGGAGAGTTAACAAATGTCGGAGATTTATAACAATGACCTTATCTCATGCAGCAGCATAAACAGATACTCCCTCCGTCCAAGTTTATTGGGCCCCTTAGCCAAATCAACGAGACAAAGGAGCCTCGTATGCAAAGATCTTTTTCGTTACATAGCCAATAATTATAGGGCATTAATTATGGACAGGCGTTTCGGAAAACAACAAAGTTAATGCCTTTCCTTTGCGCGCACAGGGAAGCATGGGAGCAACAGGTTGACGAGCGCTCCTTCGGGAGCCTCCCAACGATCACTTTGAGGTGGGCTGAGAGTGCACCGCTCTCAGCTGCCATCACGTGTCGCGCTCTCGGCACTCTCTTCATATTTTATCTTTTTATTTTTTTCCACGCGTGTTTTCAAAATTTTCAACGATTTTTTAGGGGTTTTCAACTTCTCAATTTTCCACCCGTCTCTTTTAGTTTTTTGACAAAAAAATTGATTTATTTTTATTTTTACACAAAAAATGCTTTTTTTCTTTCGTGAGAGACACGGATTTAAAAACATGTTTTGTCTTTTTTTTCCTTCTGTGAGAAGCACGGTTTTGTTCTGCGAAAGGCACGGTGCGCCTCTTGGAAACGAAAAAAAAATCTTCCGTGAGAGGCACGATTTTGCTTCTGCGAGAGGCACGGTCGTGCCCCTCCCAAACGAAAATTGCGCGTTTTCTCTTTTTTTCGGAGAGGCACGGTTTTGCTTTCGCGAGAGGCACGAAAATAGAAAAAAAAAGTCATGTTTTCTATTCATTTTCCATCTGCGAGAGGCACAGTTTTTTCGTCCGGTTTTTTCGTGGGAAAAAATAGTTCGTCAAAACCTATTAACATAGGATCTAGTTTCAGAAATCTTGACGCGAGAAATCCAACAATGAAAATGGTTTAAAATTTGAACGCATGGTTTAAGAGATAAAATATTTTCAATAAACCGTTCTACGGAAAAAGGAAAAATCTCAGGTTGCAACAAGTGGCGCACATACAACGTGCCACTTGTCGCAACCTTGAAAGGTGAAAATTGATCTTTGGAAGGACTACTCGGTTAGTAATTTTGGGGACGCATGCATCCGCACCGATTCCAATTGCATGGGCCATGCATGCCTAATGGAAAAGAAAAACGCATCCATTGGTAAGTGGTAGCAGTTTCCCTAGTTATACACATATAAGTGACTCAATCAAACATAAAAAAGAAAAGGATGCGTCTAGTCGGCGTGTGGGCGCCAGGAAGGGTCACCCAAGCAGCCGACTAAAAAGGAATTTATCGGTCCCCTCGTCCATAAAAAGGAAGGTGCTCAAATCTCGTGCATAAAAACCCGCTAATCAAGTACCCACCCATGCATGCCCTTCTGCATTAAATGCAATTCCATCATTGTCTTGTTGCGTATTAAATTCAGTTTTTCAAATTTTTCAAAAAGTGATATCTTTTAAACCAATCGTCAGAATTAAGATCCGTCTTCACCATTGGAACCCTTGCCAGATGCTCTTCGAAACTAGATCCCGCATAGGCATGTTTTGTGCAATTTAAATCCCGTTTTGTGCAACTATTAGCAGTCAATGTGCAACTAGTACATGATAGTCGATGTGCAATTTTCTACCTACTCGTGGACGTGTAGTTTTCACTCATGCAAACACTTATGAACACATTTAATTTGGGTTTTCATTTTTTTAAATGCCATAAGCTTTTGGTTCGAACATCGGAATTAAGATCTATTTTCACCATAGGAATCCCCATAACGTGTTGTTCAAAGTAGACCCCGAATGAGTATGCTTTCACAAACTTTTTTCCTGCAATTTTCTTTTCATTAAATGCAACTGCCTAGCAGTTAATGTGCAACTACCTGACAGTCGATGTGCAACTTTTTCACGTGCTCGAGAGTATGCAACTCTGCGCCCGTATGTGAGCTACTACGTCGATGAGAGTGTGCAACTCCATGGTCATGTGTGTGCGACTATGCCGCCACATGTGTGCAACTTCTACAATCGTGCGTGAGCTGCTATGTCAATGAGAGTATGCACCTTCGTGGCCGCGCATATCCGACTACGCCGACGAGGGTGTGCAACTCTATAGTCATGTGTGTGCAACCATACGGATAAGTGTGCAACTCCGCTACCACGCGTGTGCGACTATGCCGACAAGAGTATGCACCACCATGGACATGTGTGAACTACTACGCCAATGAGGATGCAACTCCGTGGTCCTGTGTGTGCAATTATGCTACCACACTTGTACAACTCCGTTGCCATGCGTGTGCGACTGTACCGATGATAGTGTGCAACTCCGTAGCCAATGAGAGTGGACACTGATGCCGTCGAACACTGATGCCGTCGAGAATGTGCAACTACGCGGCTCTGTGTGTGCGACTATGCGAGCGAGAGTGTGCAACTTCACTGTCACGCGTGTGCGACTATGCCGACGGGACTATGCAACTCCTCATCGTGCGTGACTACTACGCCGACGAGAGTGTGCAACTCCATTGTCATGCGTGTGCGACTATGCCACTGCGTGTGTACAGCTCTAGTAGTCATGCATGAGCTACTATGCCAACGAGTGTGTGCACCTCTACAATCGCGCGTGTGCGACTGTACCGATAGGAGTCTTCCACTGCATGGTTGTGCATGTTTGACTATGCCTACTGGGGTGTGCAATTCCATAGCCGTGCATAAACTACTACGCTAACTAGAGTGTGCGGTTGCAGCTTCATGATCATGTGTGTGCAATGATGTCGTCGCCCGTGTGCAACTCCCGCAGCCTGCGTGAGCTACAATGCTGACGAGAATGTGCATCTTCGCGGCCGCGCGTGTGCAACTATGACAATGAAAGTGCGCAACTTTATGGTCGTGCGTGTGGACATACTTTCACTTTGCAAGTAGTAGTTGGTCGAGCTTACAACGTCGCGCTTCTAGCTATACTTTAATAAGCAATGCGGGCACGAGACATCATCTAACCATATTAGTATTGTTGTGTTTTGTAATTTTCTAAGGGTCGTATCCAATTGAGAACTCATATGTATGCAACTACAACTACTACGGATTTCAACTAAAAATATGACTAACAAAAATAGATCAAAGCAAAAACATTCATCATAAAAGGATACCAATAGTGACATAAAATCTTTAGAACTTCAATTTTTCACAGCATTACATCACTATCAAAACAACCCTATTAGATTAGTTTCATCTAAAGAACATTTTTAGTTCAATAGTTTCTTACTTGGTCCGATGTAACCCAATGAATGTTACTGTAGTCAAATCAATAGTCAGAGTAAGATAAACACTACCAAAATGAAGGACAAAATTAAGGACTAATGTGTGTGTCACCATTGGTCTAATTAAGCGTCAAAACAGAAAACAAATCCAAAGCAACATGCCGGCACACATTGTTCTATAACGAGTGTGAATTGCAAATTAGCCAGATACTAATTTGGCCAAAATTGGTCGAGCTCAGAACGTCACCCGTCTAGCTATTCTTGAGTAAGCAATGCGAGCGCAGGACATCATCCAACCATCTTAGTATTGTTGTGTTGTGCAACTTTCTAATGATCGTATCCAACTGAAAACTACTATGTGTGTAACTACAACTATTGCGGATGCCAACAAAAATGTGACTAACAAAAATAAATCAACTTAAACAAAAACATCATCTAGCCAAATTAGTATCGCCGTGTTATGCAACTTCCCGGTTATCGTATACAATCTGGGCTATTGCCAAGGCCAACTTAGTATAATTGTGCTGTACCGAAGCCCTCCCTTGCCCCTTGCCCTAAACCAAACTCCCGTGTTTTGCAAGCCTTAATGTGCTGTAGGCAGTCCCCGTTATGCATATGCGTGGTGACATTTGTTGCTGTACAATGTAGTAAAACAAGATCACTTGCTGCCAATAAATCAACAAGAAAACATCCATGGCGTGCAATCCTGAATTTGTGCAAGTTGCCACTGTTAGTAAGGAGTAATAAGCGCAAGGAAAGCAAAACATTAAGAGCTTTAAATAAGCAAGTACTCGTTCCGTTCCAAAATAGATGACTCAACTTTGTACTAACAATCAAACCAGAGTCGCCTGTCTAGCTATTCTTGAGTAAGCAATGGTAACCTAGGTTGATTGCCTCAAAAAAAAACCTAGGTTGAAACTGAATTCTCCATTAGAAGTTAGCCTCAATATTAATTTGGATCACAACTCAACAAATGGCATTCACTAATAGTGCATGATCATTCACACGCTACAAGTGTTTGTGCAACAACATGCATATAATAACATCAGCGCAATAAATGCAATTTTTGAAACTTCAAACTGTTTTAAGACATGCTCAATATACAATTCATCTTCAAGATCTGCTTTGTCTCGACAAGAGCATCATTACTAAATCTCATATGCGTAAGTTTCAATGGTAAAAATCAACTTACAAATTCGCCACCAAATGGTTAATAAAATTTTCAAGGTATTGGTATTAAAGTTACCATGTGGCAACTTTGATAAAAAAAAAACATCAGCAATTTTGACACAAACACAATGACATATTTCTTTATCATGGGGCGACAAAAAATCCATCTTAAAAGTTCTCAGCCAATAATAAATTAAGTTGCCATTGTGTTGATATCATAGTTGCCACATAGTAATAATGCCAACACGATGGAAACTTCATTTATCATGGGGCGGCAACTTTAGGGTCAAAAAAGGTTGCAAAAGCATTCACGAGTGGAATCTAGTTACGAAGCCCTTGACAATACAAAACCAACAGCTTAAACACATTGTGAATTGGGCATATGATTTGGTACACAAAACATTTTTTGGTTTAAAAAAAGTTGAAATTAGCTTGCATCATCACATGCATGTATGCAACTAACTACCCCACATGTTGTGGTTGGGTCGCTCCAGGGACGAGCTGAGCGAACGTCTGCTCATTATAGAATCTGTAAATATTACCGGAGATGGAGTTGCCATGACCTCTAAGGTGAAAGTGCTCTAGATAAATTTGTACGTGAGTCTTACATTCATGTCAGACTCTAAAATCATGCTGCCATTCACCTTTGTATGCATTCTGTATATTTCAACTCTGTTCAAACCACATTTCTGCCTATGTTAGTTGTACAGGTTCAGTTAGTGAGCAAGTGGATGATCTTCGTGTGAATCATTTGGGACCTCCCCTTGACTGTCCAGTGGCATGTACTGTGCCATGATAGCTCTAATCTCAGAGTCCATGTATGACTGAAAAAACAACACAAAACAACCATCTAGAATTAGACATCTGTCAATGAAACTAAGGAGAAGAAGCCTTAGTTAAAACATATTTACAGTATTGCTGAAACTCAACATCATAAGAGGGATTTGATGATATCGGCTTTCAAAACCATAAGCATAAGCTACAGCGGAATGTGTGCATTTGTTACCCTTCTACTCCCTCCGTTCCATCTTAAGTGTCGCTGATTAGTACAACTATGAACTAAATCAGCGACACATAATATGGACGGAGGGAGTAGTTTTCTTTGCAGATGATGTGGGAAAATATTAACCACATGAAAGTTGTCATATTACATAGAATTTCAACCACTGTTGGTACAACAGCAACTAGGATAGAACTTTCTTTTTAAGAACAAGCAACTTCAGTTGCATGTCGTTTTCGTTAAGATAAGTGTGAAGTGTGACAATTACGAGAATGTGGGTATGCTAGTACTCCCTCCGTTCCGAATTACTTGTCTTAGATTTGTCTAGATACGGATGTATCTAGCAATAAAATGAGTCTAGATACATCTGTATCTAGACAAATCCAAGACAAGTAATTCGGAACGGAGGGAGTACATCTTAACGATCGCTTGATTAACCACATGAATCACTGGAGATGGCTTCTCGTCGAAAACACGTGTTGCGCTCAAGCCAAACCCTTCGCATCCCCACAATAGCCCAAGTAGCAGCCTCTCTCACTCTCGGACCCTGGACTCTGTTGGGCATGTAGCACCACCATTGTCTGACCGTGTGGCTTGATGGTGTTAGTGAAGCCATCGCTCGCAACCTGAGGAACTTGAACCAAAACTCCCGCATGTAGGAACATTTGACGAAAGATGGTCAATCGTTTCTGGCGCCTGATTGCAGATAGGGCACACCAGGGGACTTGGTAGGGCCTGCCACTCCAAACAGTCAGCCATCCAGCATCGATTCCTAAGCACCAAGCAAACGTAGAACTTTTCGTTTGGCTGCACAATGTTTCTCTACAGGTTCCTGGTATTGTCCACTTGCTCAAAGACAAAGAAAAAGCCTCATATGCAGAGCTGGCTGAGTACTTCCTGTTGACAGTGAGCCTCCACTCAAAGTAATCATCCACATCTGAGAGCAAAAGCATGTCCTGGATTTCCCTCCATATTTCAAAGTATTCTGCTATCACTTGCATCCGGAGTTGTACCCTAATATCCATGATTTACCTGTGATTAGCCAAAGCCTCGGCCACTGATCTTCTTGTCGCACCACACGCTTTAGCAAAGGAGAACAGTGTTGGTGCAATGTCATGGGCACTTCGCCCATTAATACTGCTCGTGCCAAAACTGTGATCTGTCTCCTATGTCCACCATGCATTGGTAGCCGCCAAGAAGAGGGTTGTTGCTCTTTGCTAATCGGCACTTGCAGTCCTGACCACACCCTCGGCTCCCCGACGCAACCCCGCCAGCTCCATCTGATCCTATGTGCCTCATTCAGGAACTGAGGATTGTGAATCCCAAGTCCTCCGAACTCTGTTTCACATTTGGTCCAAGCAAGCGCAACAGCCACCGACATCACCATGGGCACACCGGCAAGCCCAAGTGGACTCATGACAAGGACACGTGCACGAGCCATCTAAACTGAGGTGACTTCACTCCTCTTTGAGCTCCATATACCTTGAATGAGACTTGGCTACTACCTCAAAGTGGAATCCTATGTGTGATTAGGTTTGTTGACGACCACCGTGGAAGCACGAGGAAGGAAGACCAAGTCCAAGACGAGGAGTGAGAAGACGAGGAAGATGAAGGAGTAATTCGCGAAACCGGAATCGGAAACCCGAAGACTCAAAAGTTTGTCAACTCTAGTCTCTCCAGACCTGATCCGGTCTCCACCAAGAATACGGCTTGTTACGCTTCATGCACTAGCCAACGCAACCAAAAGTCCGAACTGATGGAAAGGGATAGGCAATCCACATACACACTTCAATACCCCCTCTCACGTGTGACGTGGGAAGTTAACACGTGAATAGACTCAAGAGGTATGGCTCAAGAGGCCTATACGTGGACATAGAGGGGGGCAGCATCAATTTTTGGATGTATTGTGAAATCCGAAACTTGAACTCAAGACCTTAGGCCCTAATACCATGTTAAGCTTCATGCACTAGCCAACTAGGACTTGAACTCTAAGACCTTAGGCTCCCATAATATGTTAAGCTTCATGCACTAGCCAACGCAACCAAAAGTCCGAACTGATGGAAAGGGCCAGGCAATCCACATATACACTAGGTTTACAAATAAAAACTACATGAATGAAGATAATATTCTGCACCAGCTAGCTTACCCTTAATCTGTATTTGTATACCACATAGCTTCCTGCCGCCACAATAACCAAGGCTACCAAGATCCCCCACACAGCAGCCCATGCTGCTTTAGCCTGAACTGTTGTCTTACCTACAGATTAACCATACAAGATTAAGTGATATGTACAAAAAATGATAGATATTTGTTACATAATCAAAGTCTAAAATTACTTATGCAAGTGTCGTGCTCCTTGATGTACAAAAGGTCGCCACTACAAGTACAATCATAGCCACCCCATGTATCTCTGCAGCTGCATTCAGGACACTGGCAAGCTTTTCTCTCCTTGCACTCGTCAATATCTGCAAAGGTAAATGACAAGTAAGCTACAGTTTAAGAACTATTGTACCTGCTGCATTGCACTAATTTTTTACTGCCTTTTGTCACAAAATATATAACGTTTTTGCAGAAAAATTGTTAATCGGAAAAATATTCATGACAATTGTCCATATTCCAAGTATGTGTGAAGTCATTTGCATCTGCAAGAAAGATCTCGTTTTGTTATAGAAAAAAGAGAATCATTTGTATGTGTGAGAGAGAAGAGAGATTATCTAGAGAATAAAATTCAGAGCGAAAAGACGATCAGTGCAGTACAGGACCATTGGTAGAACATCACTTATTCTGAGATGCAGGTCAGTGGTAATTTCCTAATTTTTGTGTGTGTGTGATCGGGTGGGTGGTGTGGAATGGGGGGTAAGGCTAACGAGTACCATCACATTTTTTAACACCGTCCCCTCGGAAACCAGCTGGACACTTGCAATTTTGATCTCCTGATTCCTGTAAAATAAAATTTGGGTACGCGAATACTTATCAGAGTCAAGTAGAACTGTAGAAGTTATTACTGTTAGAGTATACTCTCTCTCTCTCTCTCTATATATATATATATATATCCTCCTCTATTTTACTATCAATGCACCGTAATTTTACGTTCCGTAAGTTTTGTCTTATTTCCGACGCAAAAAGGGACCGTAAGAAAATATATAATCGCCGTAAAAAAATATTTTATGTTATGTAAAATTACAAACGTGAGGGCAGGCCTGGCGCAGTGGTGAAGTCCTCCCCACTTGTGCCAAGAGGTCCTGGGTTCGAACCAGCCTCTCTGCATTGCACTTTGCAGCGGTAAGACTAGGTTCCTATAATCCCTCCCCAGACCCCACCTTGTGTGGGAGCTTCTATGCACTGGGTCTGTCCTTTATGTAAAATTACAAACGTAAAAACATAGTCTAAAATACACATAAACTGCAAATTTTCTTATCTTATGACCTATATTTTTAATTTTTATGTCAAATTTTACGTAATTAATCAATAGGAATGTAACTATTTGAATTCGAAACGTAATTTAATTATGAAATGATCGTAAGATTACCTCGGGTGAAGAATAACTTATTCTGCACCCTGGGTGATGAATAGTAACACTATATATATATATATAGCCATGTAGGCTTTTGTATTTACCCCGTTGTATAGGGGGTTTTCTGCATATTTCCTGCACCTGTACATGTATATATACTGGCCTATGACCCCATGGGAATACAAGTTACATATTCCTAACATGGTATTACAGCTAGGTCAACTTTTTCGCACGCTGCAACTTGTGCTATTGATCCACTGCCGCGTCGCCGCCATCCTCTGGCGGCTGTTGTTTTCTCTATTCTCCCGTTGCCGCCAGATTTCCCATGTCCGCTACTGCTTCTTGCCCCGCTCGCCTCTCTCCCGTCTGCCTCCAACGCCTCTCTGCCCCGCCCCCTGCAGATCAACGCCCCAGGCCGGCTGCTTTCATCCCACCCGTCCACCGCTGGAGTGCTGCCCGCACCTTCACATCAAGCAGCTCGGTCCTGCCTCCTGCTCCGGTCCGTAGGGTGCAGCCGTTCAGGTCAATGGCTGCTGGATCCCGTCCAAGTCGCCATCAGCCTTAGGCCACAGCCGCGACCTGCCAGAGCCGTGACGATCGCTGGCCTCCTGCACCCAGCAATCAGCGGCTGCTGATTTGCTAGCTCCAGTCCTGCCTGCCGGTCAAAGGCACTGCTGGCTGCGCCTTCTATTGAATCAAGCCGCCGGCCACTTCTATTGGGGCTGATGCGGCTGATTGTCCTCTTGTAAAAAAAAGAAGAGAAAAAAAAGGTGCCTCCGGCTTGTCCTTCTGTGATGTTCAAGGGTGTTCCCTACACTAACCAAATCTCGCACATGCGCTTTTCCTCGGTGCTTGGTGCTCTTCCGCCTGTGATGTCATCCCTTCGGCGTCTTACGCAGGCTGTGCTGGTCGATTTACAACAACTTCTCTCAAGACCTCCGCATATGGTGATTGTCACTCTACACCAACTCCTCTCGCTACTTCCACCGGTGATTGTCACTCTACACCGGCTCCTCTCGCGACTTTCACCGATAGTGCTGATGCATATGGCTCCATCGACTACGCCTCGCACACGCGCCTTCCCTCGACGCATGGTGATTGTCTGCATGTGACCTTGTCTCCACCACCGGCCTCTGCAGATGATATTGGTCATGCTACATCGCCTCTAGCAGCTTCCACAGCTGGTGGTGGCCGCTCCTTTTTCGATGCTGCTATGTTAGCTGCTCCAGTTGTGTCCATGGTAAAAGAAAAAACTACTCCAGCTGTGTCCTTCACTGAGCAGGAAATTTTGTAACTTTATGACTTGCTTATTGCCTCCGGCACTTCCTTGTCGGGTGCATCTGTGTCTACCTCTTCAATTGAGCCCCTGACTGAGCAGGAGATTACACGACTTCGATGCTTGCTAGCCACATCCTCTGCTTCTTCACCAACTGGTTTTTGCTACCGACTATTTGGCATTGTGGGACCACCTTCTACACAGGCAGGTACATCTCCATGGATTCTTGATACCGGAGCATCTTTTCATATGACTCATGATTCATCCACTTTGTCCTCTATTCGACCTCTTGCTTCTCCTGTTCATGTTCTTACTGTTGATGGTACCTCCCTCCCGGTTAATGGCCGAGGCATTCTTAACACTTCGGCTTTTCATGTTCATCATGTTCCTCGACTTACCATGCAGCTCATTTCTGGTGGTCAGATTGTTGACTCTAGTTGTAGGGTCATTCTCGACTTTGACTCATGTTCAGTTTTGGATCGTCACACCGGTGCTCTACTTGGTGCTGGCCCTAGACATCGTGACTTAGGATCTCTAGGAGCTTGACTGGCTTCACCTTCCCTCCCCTGCCATCACCGCCAGTCTTTCCGCTTCAGTTGCCTTGTCTACCAGCTCTTTCCAGTAGTGGCATCATCACCTTGGTCACTTGTGTGGCTCTCGTCTTCCATCATTAGTTCGACGTGGTCTTCTTGGATCCATCTCCGGTAGTGTGTCTTTAGACTGTCAGGGTTGTCGGCTAGGGTTGTCGGCTTGGTAAACAGGTCCAATTACCTTATCCTCATAGCGAGACTCTACCTCAGCGTCCTTTCGACATTGTTCACTCTGATGTTTAGGGTCCAGCTCCCTTTGCCTCAAAAGGAGGTCATCACTACTGTATTATCTTTATAGATGACTTCTCTCAACACACTTGAATATATTTTACGTTTTCTCGTAGTGAGGTCTTATCTCATGGTTCACACTCAGTCCTCCACGCCTATCCATGTGTTCCATGCTGACTCTACTGGAGAGAATATCTCCAAGTTGTTGCATGGAGTCCTTGTTGAGCAGGGTACTCTTGCTCAATTCTCTTGGTGCTCATGCTCAAAATGGTGTGGTTGAGAGGCCCGTGCATTGATGACCGCCGCCTCTCTTCCGCCTCACTTTTGGGCTGAGGTTGTCTCCACTTCCACCTATCTCATCAATCTTCAGCCATCCACTGCTTTGCAGGGTGGCATTCCTTTCGAGTGACTTTTTGATTGTTCTCCCGATTATTCGACGCTTCGTTTGTTTGATTGTGTTTGCTATGCTCTTGCCCCTCGTGAACGCACCAAACTGACCGCTCAGTCTGTCAACTGTGCCTTTTTAGGCTATTGTTTGGATGCGTGTTTCTCGGGATGTGACTTTTGATGAGTCTCGTCCCTTCTACCTGTGTCCATCTTCCTTGACCTTTTCAGTGGATGATATCTCTTTCCTCACTTCTTGACACACCTATCACTTCCGTTGAGCCCTTGTCCATCCGTCATGTTGCCCCTACTTCTACAACTATTGCAGATCCGACATCGTCATCTCCCATGGTTTCCTCACCTCGCTTGTCACAGGATTCTACACCTTCATCCCCAGCGACTTCTCCGTCTCCATCACCCGAGTTTACCCTGGTGATTCTCCTCGCATTCTTCCATCGCTTCCTCACTTTTATACTCGTCGTCTGCGTGTATGGATGCATCTAATGATGTGTCATCTACTTCTAATGTGCAGTCTTCCTCATCTCAGCCTACCTATGGCTTGCATCCTCGTTTGCTTCCGCCTATGGATCGCCTTGGTTTTCCACGCACTGGCGCTCGACTTCTTATCGTGAAGTTGTTGTTCATCCCGAATGGCATCTGGCGATAGCAAAGGAGCTGGCTGCTCTTGAGTGCACCGGCACATAGGATCTTGTTTCTCTTCCTCCACTTGTCCGCCCCATCACTTGTTAGTGGGTCTACAAGGTTAAGACTCACTTTGATGGTTCTCGTTACAAAGCTCATCTTGTGCTATCACCACGCTCATCCTCCACGATCATGTTGTGCATGATCACACAAGCAGTCATCACCTCCCAAAGCTTTTGAGTGCTCCATGTCAATGCAGGGTTTCGAACTATACCCCATCGAGATTGAAGCACACCAAAAGCACACTCCACATCCTTCCTAGCACTTTCCTGCATTTGGGAAAATCTCTGTCTCTTCTCTCCTTGCGGATTGGGTATGGTCTTCACAAGAGTTGACCACTGAAGATAGATACCATCAGCTAGGTAATATCCCTTGTTGTAATGGTGGCCATTGATCTCAAAGTTGACCTCTGGGGAGTGGTCTTATGCAAGCCTTGCAAACACTAGAGAACGTTGAAGCACGTTGATATCATTGTGAGAACCAACCATGCCAAAGAAAGAATGTCATATCCACAGATCTTGTGAAGCCACCGCTTCTAGTACGACAGTGACACCTTTCACATGCCCCTTGTACTTCCCCTGCCAAGCAAATGGACAGTTCTTCCACTTCTAGTGCATACAATCTATACTACCAAGCATGCCCGGAAAGCCCCTCTCAGCATTGATCGCCAACAACCTCCCTGTATCAACGGCAGTTGGCTCTCTCAGGTACTCAGGGCAGAACACTGCCACCACGGCCTTGCAGGAACTATACATTGAGAGGAGACATGTGGACTTACTCATACGCACGTACTCATCCACAAGATCACCAGAAATTCCATATGCAAGCATGCGAATAGCCGCAGTCCATTTCTGGCAAGAAGAGAAGCCAAGCTTGCCAAGGGCATCCTCTTTGCACTCAAAGTATGGGTCATATCCTACCACTCCCTCCCGAATACGATTCAACACATGTCTCATTCGGAAGCGGCGATGAAATTGATGTGGTTTGAAGAGTGCGGTATTCTCAAAGTAATCGGCATAGAGTGGGGCGTGGCCGCTCTCCCTATTGCGGTTCAAGGCCGGAGCATGCCCCGGGATTGATCCCCTGAACCGAGGCCGCTGCCTACCAATGTGGTCATGGACGACCAATGCATCCACCACAAGCTCTTCGTCATCCAAGGACGAATCATCCGATGAACAAATGAAGTTGTGAAAGAAATACTCATCCCCGCTATCCATGGTACCTTGTGAGCAAAGCGTCGAACACCTTGCGGTCATGGAGACGCAGCCAAAAAGAGCACGTTGAGCTCCCCTCGCAGGCAGCAAAGCAAGGTTGGTGTTGGCGGGTGGCGCCCTCCGGCTATGCAGCGTCTGCCGAAAGTTCTTGGGGTCGATGGGCGGCATCGGCGGCCGTAGCTTCTCTCCCACCAGCAACAAAGAACAACGAACGCCGGCAAAAAGCTCCTCCGAAACGCGAGCGTAGGCCGGCTATAGCACGGGTCGTGGTTCGGACGGCCTTGCAGGACGGCGACGAGGCCGGGAAAATGGGGGTATAGACGGGGTGGCGGCGGCGATGCTAGGGGCGGGGGCTGGAGGGCGGAGGGAGGGCAGGGAAAGAGAAAAATTGGTTGTGTCCCCAACGAGCGGGACAGGGGGGACAAGGGCGTGTGTCCGTTTGGATGCAAACGTGGCCCAAAGTTGGGCGGGGAATGGGTCAAAAGCGAACGAAAAACGGACGTTCGTCCGTTTACACCCGCGCGTGGCCGCGTTTTGTGTCTGTTTACTCCCAAACGAACTTGGCCAGACCATTTGGGGTCGTGCATTCGAGTTGCCCTGAGCTGCGTGAGAAGGTTTATATGCAGCCACCACCTGTGCATTTTGTTCTTGATGGAATGGCATATCGTCTTCGTCATTCTCTCTATGGCCCTAAGCAAGCCCCTCGCGCTTGGTTTGAGCGTTTTGCTCTGTGGTGACTGCCGCTGGTTTTTCAGCGAGTGCTCATGATCTAGCGTTGTTTGTTCACCATTATGCTCATGGTCGGACTTTTCTATATGTTAACGACATGATCATCACTGGCGACAACCCCGAGTATATTGCCTTTGTGAAAGGCGTCTTAGTGAGCAGTTTCTTATGTTTGATCTTGGCCCTCTTCGCAACTTTCTTGGGATCAAGATCTCTTCTACCTCTCATGGCTTTTTTCGTTCTCAAGAAAAGTATAGCCAGGATCTTCTTGCTTGTGCTGCTCTTACTGATGAGCAAGTTGAGACTCCCATGGAGCTCAATGTTCACCTCCGTGATACTAATGGTAACCCCTTGTCTGATCCGTGAAACGTTATCTCATCTTGTTGGGAGTCTTGTCTATCTAGTTGTCACTCGTTCGGGTATCTCTTATCCAGTCCATATTTTGAGTCGGTTTGTTTCTGCTCCCACTTCAGTCCACTATAGTCACCTCCTTTGTGTTCTCCGATATCCTCATGGCACGATCTCTCACCGTCTGTTCTTCCCTCGCTCCAGTTCATTACAGCTTCAGGCCTATTCAGATGCTGCGTGGGCTATGATCCCTCAAATCGCCATTCAGTTTCTGCTTACTGTGTTTTTCTTGGTGGTTCTCTCATTGCTTGGAAGATGGAGATGGAAGATGGAGAAAGGGATTACAATTTCCTATTTGAGTGTAGAGGCTGAGTTGCGAGCTATGGCTCTTTTGACAGCAGAGCTGACTTGGTTATGGTGGTTACTTCAGGAGTTTGGTGTTTCTGTCACTACACCTGCTCTGCTATTGTTTGACAGTACTAGTGCTATTAGAATTGTGCGTGACCTTGTGAAGCATGAGCTCACCAAGCATATTGGTGTTCATGCCTTTTTGTGTGCGCTGGTGTGCAGGATCAGGTTATTGCTCTTCAGTATGTGCCTTCCAAGTTAAATTAGCGGATTTCTTGCGAAGGCCCAGACTAGAGGGGTGTTGTTGATCCACCATGAGTTTGAGGAGGGGTGTTGAGTACTATATATATAGCCATGTAGCCTTTTGCATTTACCCCATTGTATAAGGGGTTTTCTGCATATTTCCTGCACATGTATATATACTGGTCTATGGCCCCATGGGAATACAAATTGCATATTCCTAACAATTACATGTACTTGTTACGTGCCTAAATGTACCTGACAAGCAGAGAATGTTTTTCCATTGCGAGTTTCATGCCAGCACCCACCATGGTTTATCAAGCATTTTCCGGGACCAGCAGCTGTAGATAAAATGGTTATTCAGTATAAACTTCTCTCGCTGTTAATCATCCACTACACACACAAAAAAACACTTGTGCAGTTCACAGCATGTGTCATATAATCATGCAAATCGAAACAAATTGTGCAATTCTAAGATGCGAATGTCAACATTATACAGCAGCTACTTCTGAAAAGAACAAATCTTAGAACCACAATCATGATTTTTTAACTAATTCATCATTCAGTGCTTACTGCCCTGCTAACCAGCAAATGATTAGTACTCCCTCCGTTCCAAATTATTCGTCGCAGAAGTGGATGTATCTAGAACTAAAATACATCTAGATACATCCATTTCTATGACGAGTAATTCGGAACGGAGGGAGTAGAAGACTGTAGGAATATATCGTATTTCCATGAAATAATACTATATGATTTGGGTTTCATAAACTGGGAGTTGGACAGTTAGCTAGAGGTGCACAGTTGCATGCACCTAACCCACCAAGGCGCCAGTTTTTTTATATCTTCGGGTCTTAATAGGCATATTATGTCACCTTCAAGCATGGCCATCGCCATACAAATTTATAAGACCTTAACTGAATAAAATGAAGCTAGCAAGTAGACTTAGAGCAACTCTAGCAGACCCCGCATCTGTCCGGCTCGCAAAACGTGTTTGCAGTTCGCGGAAAAACGCCTTTGCAGGCCGAAGCGGACGGCCGCAGTTGCAAACCCCGCATAATGGACCCGTAAAAAGGTATATTCGCGGAATATGCTTTTTTACGGGTCGGCTTTGCGGGGTCTGATCTGGCGTAACTCCTCCCGGCCCGAAAAAACTAAATTTGCATCTTAATTTGATCTAGCATAATGCATTTCTTTGCTTTTTCAACAACATTGGATACATAGACATCACCAAATCTTTGCTAGAATAGCAAGACCAAAGAAAACAAGAACCACAAGTATGCATTTTAGAAGATTTCCAACTTCCATAACTGCTCCCACAAGTTGGACTAATATCTTCTCCATGCATTCATTGTTTATCTGCGGATTCTTGATTTTGCATTCTTCTTTCTTCATCTTTGGTTCGAAAGAAGTAGACGTTGCTTCCCCTCTAGTTGCACATGCAGCCGCATCATTGCCTTCGATTCTACTAAGGAGTGCACCAACATCTATTAAGTTTCTTTCTATCAATAAATCAATGTATTCGCCTTCCCAAAACCAAAATGAGCATCCATCTTCCTACACAAAAGAATGAGCATGTTCGAAGAAATGAGCTATCGCAATTGAACTAAAGAGCTATCAAAATAAACTACCGCAAGTGCACGTACCCCGTCGTTTTCACATTTGAAGAACACCCATCCGGGGTGCTTCGGCGTGCCCGAGGTTAGCCACAACACTGTCCACGTGCAGTCGTCACACTGTATGAGCGGCATCGGCGAGCCACAAAGCCGATGTGCGAGCGCCGAGCCCGGTGGACGGCCGGACGAATCCATGCCCGCAAACCGTCGGCGGCGGCGGGAGGACGAACACGTACCTGCATGCGGCGATGCGCCCTTGCCGAGGCTGCGGGAGATGCTCCCCGACCACTCCATCGCTTGGCGCAGCCACCGGCGGCCGGAGAAGCCAAATCCGGCGGCCCGCGATGAAGTTTCGCATATCCGCAAATCCGGCGGCCCGCCGGCGCAGGGGGGGGGGGGCAGGGAGGCCTCGTGCGTGTGGCGGCCTTTCAGCAAGCTCCTATTGGCTGCTCTCGCCGGAATCTTGGGCGGCGGCCCAACGGCGGCACGAGGGGGAGGGGAGGTGGTTGGTGGGGAAAGCGCGGGTTGAAATGTCCCCCCACCAACCGCTTCCCGCTTATATGCAGGGCACCATAGCGGCAAGGGGAAAACCCGCGAATACGCGGGTTGGGGCCGAGATTTTGCCGCGCCCCTCAAATATTTTTTCAGGCCGGGGCGGGATGCGGGGTCTGATCGGGCAGTTTTTTCCACCCCGGCCCGCATTTTGGCGGTTATTTTGCAGGTCGGGGCGGGATGCAGGGTCTGCTAGAGTTGCTCTTAGAAGTTAGAGACGGTCGGTCACAACTCACAACAGCAATCCATAGAAGAGTTTATGTAATGTAATGAGATGAAATCCCGATCCTACACAAGGCCCTGAAATCTGTCGCGTTGCTAGTGCCATGGATGGTTTGGAAGCACAGGAACAGCTGCGTCTTCGACAATGCAACACCATCCTTCAACACGCTATTAGATAGAATTAAGGACGAGGCCCGCTCTTGGGCTGCAGCCGGGGCACCTGGCCTCCGCCTTGTGCTGCCACAAACCTGGGACGTGCATTAAGCCGGATGTAACCGACGATTGTAACTGAACTTCTCCCATTTCAATGAAAAGAAGCGCAAAGGTCTTTTGCGTTTTCTCAAAATAAGAGTGAAAAAGAAGCAGGGTGCATCGTATGTGATTGTTGTTGTGGAAGGTAGCTAGGGGAGTGCTAGGGGTGACGCACGGTAAGAAGCAAGAACCCAAAGACACGTGGTGGTGGTGGAATGAAGATGTCCAAAAGGCTATCAAAGAGGAGTGCTACAAGAGTTGGCACCATGATAGAAGCACCAGCAATGTGGAGAAATACAAAGAGGCAAAGAAGAAAGCAAAGCAAGCTATGAGTGAAGCAAGGGGGTTAGCCTATGATGAGCTCTACCGGCGACTAGACACAAAGGAGAAAAGGACGTTTACAAGCTAGCGAAAATCATGGAGGACAAGGGACCTCAACCAAGTCCAATGCATCAAGGATGAGGCAAATCGACTCTTAGTGAAAGATGGGGAGATCAAGAACAGGTGGAGAAAATACTTTGACGGGTTGTTCTATGTGGGGAATGAGAACACTATGCCTGAGCTAGATGACTCCTTTGATGAGAACATGATGCGGAGCATCCCAAGGTCATCCCTATGGACCTACCTACATCTCCTACGACACCACTTGGACCAATGACAAGAGCCCGAGTAAAGGCTATCGAAGATAAGTGAAGTCACTCCTCCCCGGACTTCCACTTCCTACATATGAGACATGGCTACTACCTCATGCGGAGACCCTATGTGTGATCAGGTACCCGGAGGAAGGCCACGGAGCAGCTACATCCAACGGACAAGACGGCGAGGACACCAAGTGCCAAGGACAAGAAGAGGAGCTGCCACTAAAGCTACAGCCACCGGACGACCGGTCGGGACCGGACGTCCTGCACCTGAAACCCCAACCTGCCCAGGCCCCAGCCAACGCAAGCTACAGCGAGCGGACGGCTGAACGACCGGCGTCACCACACCTGAGCCGAAACAGCGGATGTCCGACGCCACCGGACGACCGGCCATCTCCGAAAATCCGGTGCCACCTCAACCGAGCCAAAACGAGCGGAAGTCCGGCGACTACCGAATGTCCGGACGCCCACGAGCCACCGGACAATCGTAACCCACCGGACATTCGGTACCTGTCTGCGCACAGTTTCGGGCCCGAGGCCCATGTACCCCTTCACTTCACCCCCATTTGCACTAAGACTATAAATAGACCTCCTCCTCCTCCTAGTTAGGGTTAGCGTTGTGTTAGCTCATATGTGAGATAGAGCTTCGCTCATCCATCCGGATCTACTCCATCGTGAGGGACCGTCACCTCTTCGGAGAAGATCCACTTGGATTCAAGACCCCTAACGGGAAGACCTCAAGACCTCCTCGCGGAGAAGAACCAGTTACCTATGTATCGTCCTTTGTTGGATTCGGATCGTGTATCTCTTTGTGTTTCGAGGATCTAGCATATGTGTGACCTAATCTCGTTGGTTTGAGTGTTTCCCTTGTGTTTCCTTTCGTGTTTCCCCCTTGTGTTCTTCGTGTTCCTCGTTGGGATCCGCTCCCTTCGTGAAAGATCGGTCGTATAGGGTTCCACCCTACATCAGAACAATAATAGACGGTTCGTGTTGAGGATTCAAGAGCTCAAGGCTAATGAGGCCCTAACAAGATGGAAGGAGGAAAGGCCTTGGGACCAGAAGGTATTTCTATTGAGATGTTGAGGTTCCTTGTGAAAATGGCAGTAGTATGGCTAACTATGCTATTCGACCATATTTTTCAAACAAGATGCCCAAAGAGTGGAGGAAGAGTACACAAGTACTACCTTCATGAATAAAAGAGATATTCAAAGTTGTACTAATTACCAAGGAATTAAGCTTATGAGTCATACTATGAAGCTTTGGGAGAGTGATTGAGCATCATTTAAGAGAGACGGATGTCATGAAAAAACAATTTGGTTTTATGCCCAGAAGATCGACTATAGAAGCGAGTTTTCTGCCACATTAGCTCATGGAAAGTGATAGGGAGCAGAAGAAGGATCTTCATACCATTTTCATCGACTTGGAGAAGGCATATGACAAGATACCAAGGACGGTCATGTGGGCACTAGAGAAACATAAAGTCCCAACAAAGTACATTACCCTCATGAAGGATATGTATGATAATGTTGTGACAAGTAATCGGACAGGTGATAGTGAGGCCGATGCCTTCCCAAATACTAAAGGACTACATCAAGGATTACACTTGGGCCCATACATTTTTGCCTTAGTGATGGACGAGGTCAGAGAGGATATACAAGGAGATATGCCCTAGTGTATGGTTCTTACCGATGAAGTGGTAATAGTTGGCGAGACTAGGTTGGGTGTCAATATGAAATTCGAATTGTGGAGACAAGACTTGCAGAGTCCAAGGGCTTAGTAGAACCAAACCGAGTATATGAGGTGTGACTTTAATGGTGTTAGGTGCGAGGAGGGAGATATTAGTTTAGAGGGGCATATAGTGACTAAGAGGGGGGCCTTCCGATACTTGAGATCACTTCTACAAAGTAAAGGTGGTATCGATGAGGATGTTACTCATAGAATCAAAGCAGGGTGGATGAAGTCGCGGGAAGCATCTGGCATCCTCTATGACAAGAAGGTCCCACAAAAGCCCAAAGGTAAGTTCTATAGGACGCCAATCAAACTTGCGATGATATATGGAGTCGAGTTTTGGCCTACTAAGAGACAACACATCCAACAAATGAGTGTCACTAGGATACACATGCTAATGTGGATGTCGGCCATACACCGATTGAAGAGAAGCTTGTCCACCGACTAGGCCTGGGCATTCGGTCTAGCTAAGCCGATCGGTTAGGTTCCTCGGGCTATTGAGAAATACGGTTATCAAATATTCATGACCGATCAATCATTTGAGAAACTGCTAACCAAGGCTTCGGTCAACCAAAAAGTCAATTCGGTCCTCGGTTTAACTCGAACGGAACCGGTTCTCTGAAAATCTGAGCTATGGAAGAAAGATAGGAAGGGAAAAATGTATCGTACAGGCAAGAACACCTTGTATGTCCTAATGAACTACTTATGGGGACGTGAATCCATTAAAAAGCAATCCCAACGGGATGGTGACGGAGATAGGTAAACAAAAAAAAAATCCAGTCTCCCAAGGAGACACAGGAGACACGAAGGAAGGAAAGAGATAAGGCGTTGGGCGCCGATTTCCGGGCGGCCGAGGCGCCTCCACTACCGGCGTTGGCTGCAGCGCTCACTGCTGGCCAAGGATGAGACGAAGGAAGGAAAGAGAAAAGGCGTTGGGCGCCGGTTGCCGGGCGGCCGAGGCGCCTCCACTGCTTGCACTGGCTGCAGCGTTCACTATCGGCCAAGGATGAGACCAGGAGTCTAGGAGATAAACACCTGTGGTGGCTATGTTAGAAATGGAGAATCGGAAGTTGTCCTCGCGTGGGGGGGGGGGGCGCTGTTGTTGCTGTCGAGCAGCAAGGGTGGGTTGTGCCTGTGCGTTCTTTTCTTAGGATCCAATACAATGTGTGCTTTAATTGGGCCACATGGGTTGCTGGGCTTTGCTAGTCTTTTTGGGCCAATGCGTAGCATTTCGGCGTATTCGGTCAGTTCAATCAACCCTGGATGGAAACCGAGATCACCGAATAAATTTCGGTTTTTCACACCTCAGGACCGTATAGAGCACCGAATTTTTGGTCCTCGGTCTATTCGGCTTCGGTGTCGGTTTTCGATCCTCGATTTTTTTGCCCACCCCTGCCACCGGCTAAGATGATTTGGACATATCCATCATAAGGTATTCTAAAGAGTAGCGAAAATACTAGGAGCGTCAGGGCGACCAAAGTTGACATGGGAGGAGGCGGTAAAAAGAGACCTGAAAGACTGGAAAGTACCCAGGGATTTGGCTCTTGATAGGGCTATTGATAAGACAGCATGGAAATCAGCAATCCATGTACCAGAACCTCAATTTACTTTCATTCACTTTGTTTTGTTAAGCTTCATGCACTAGCCAATGCAACCAAAAGTCCAAACTGATGGAAAGGACTAGGCAATCCACATATACACTTCAACACCCCCTCTCGCGTGTGACGACGGAAGTCAACACGTATATAGACTCAAAGGTATGGCGAAAGCTAGGACTTGAACTCAAGACCTTAGCTTCGATACCATGTTAAGCTTCATGTACTAGCCAACGCAGCCAAAAGTTGTTGTGTTGTTGTTGGCCAACAGTGTACCAAAACCTCTTGTTGTCCGAACTGATGGAAGGGCTAGGCAATCCACATACACACTTCAACAGCTTGTACTCTCTCTTTTTGGGGGCATTCTGACAGGTTCTATAGGGTTTCATCTCTAGCATACCCAACTTTCTTCGGACAAGAGGTTTTGTGTTGTTGTTGCTGTTGCTGTTGGTGCTGTTGTTGTTGTTGCTGTTGTATTTTACGTCTGCTTGTTGACTTCACAAGTTGCAAGGGTTCTTCATTATCTTGTTCATACAATAATTATGTCATGGATGGTAAGGAGTTCCCAATTATTTGTTGTTTAATGGCACTTGATCGATTTGTGCATTTTCTTCAAGTGTTTTCAGCGGAGCCCAGAGCCGGCGGTATCAAATAGGCGCCTAGGCTGTGATAGTAAAGATAGTCCGGTTGGTAAAGCAACTAGCGAAGACGTCTAATTAAAAGGTTGCAACGTCTAGCAAACATAAAATGTTGGCCAAACTGAACTTATTTCAATTATGAAACTCCTATTGCCATATGGACTGCACTCTTGATTTCCTGAACCTCTTCCGCACTTCCATAACTGCAGACTGTGGAGCTCTACTGTCTCGGCACACCATTGGCATCTCTCGCTTTCCGACAGCAAGAGTCCTACAGGCTTGCAACAACTCCTTGTCATTATCAAAGTTCTCCATCACGCCTCCTTTAGTATTTTGTGATGTCCCCCGATACGAGCTCATAACATATACAAACAGAATGACCATGACAATATACCAGCATGGTTTCATAGCCCACAGTGGTTTACATGCTTCTTAATGCTTTAAGAGACACACTAGCATACATATAAATAACTACTCCCTCTGTCCCAAAATTCTTGTCTTAGATTTGTCTAGATACGGATGTACGTACATCCGTATCTAGACAAATCTAAGACAAGAATTTTGGGACAGAGGGAGTATATTGTAGCGAACTGAGTGTAGCTCAGATGGTTAGGTCCCTTGTGGTGGAACCAACCCATCAGCATTCAAGTCCTAGACTTCGCAGTGGTGGTCGCAGTTTCCTGGATTTATTTCAGGCTTCCGACGATGTGCCTTCAGTGGGAGGAGACGTTCCCGTCGACTATGAAGGCATCTATGGCGACTTTGTCAATCTCAAGCTGATGGGTCGGCTCAGTCTCTCGAAGGTGCTCATCGGGGTAGGGTGTGCGTGCGTTCATAGGGGTGAGTGTGTGTGCATATGTATGAGCGTCTGCGTCTGTACTGTGCTAAAAAAAACTATGTTGTACATGTATTTCTTCAAGAATGGGGGGAGGGGGTGTTCAAACTTGTAGTAATTACAGTGGAATTAAGCTGATGGACCATACAATTAAGCTATAGGAGAGCCATTGAGCACCGCTTAAGAAGAATGACAAGCGTCACAAACATTGGTTTGGTTTCATGCCCGGTAGGTCGACCATGAAAGCTATCTTCTAGGTAACTTATGGAGAGATGTAGGGAGCAAAACAAGGACCTGCATATGGTATTCATTGATTTGGAGAAGGCCTATGATAAGATATTGTGGAATACCATGTGGTGGGCCTTGGAGAAACACAAAGTCCCAACAAAGTACATTAACCTCATCAAGGACATGTACGATAATGTTGTCACAAGTATTCAAACAAGTGATGGCGACAACTTTCAAATTAAAATAGGACTTCACCAAGGGTCAGCTTTGAGCCCTTATCTTTTTGCTTTGCCGATTGATGAGGTCACAAGGGATATACAAGGAGATATCTCATGGTGTATGCTCTTTGCGGACGATGTCGTACTAGTCGAGGATAATTGGACGGGGATTAATAGAAAGTTAAAGAGTTGTGAAGCAGACTTTGGAATTGAAAGGTACTAAAGTTGCACCATGTAGTAATAGAGTTGCACCATATAGCACCAAATTTGGCATCAAAAATATTCCATCGAAACATACTCATGCGGGATGTAGTTTTAAAGATCTCATCGCGAGGATTCCAACGGTGAAAACGGATCTGAATTCCGACGCACGGTTTGAAAGATATGGATTTTAAAAAAAATGAAAACCCGAACAAATGCACGTACACATTCATCAGACATGGAATTGAAATGTGTTGTCAGTATGTGCCACGTCAGATGAATAAAGACAAATTTGGACCATGTGACTGCATGCATGCGTGTGTGAGGCGGCCGCTTGCTTCTCCCAAATCCTGCGCATGCACGATTAAGAATTTGGGTTTGATATTGGGGTCAATGCTGCAAAAGGATGGTGATATCCATGAAGATGTGAGCCATCGAATCAAAGCTGGATAGATGAAGTGGCGCCAAGCTTCTGGCGTACCCTGTGACAAGAGAGAGCCACAGAGGCTAAAATGCAGGTTCTATAGGACATTGATTCAACCTGTGATGTTGTATGGCATAGAATGCTGGCCAACTAAATGGCGACATGTTCAATAGTTAGGAGTAGCAGAGATGTGCATGCTGAGATGGATGTGTGACCACACAAGAAAGGATCGGGTCCAAAATGATGATATATATGGCTGGGGTAGCACTAATTGAAGAGAAGCTTGTCCGGCATCATCAGAGATGGTTTAGGCATATACAACATAGGCCTCCAGAAGTGTCCGTGCAAAGCGGAAGGATAAAGCATGTTGATGATGTCAAGAGAGGTCAGGATAGACCAAACTTGACACGGGAGGAGTTTGTTAAGAGACTTGAAGGACTGGAATATCACCAAATAACTAGCCATGGACATTTGTGCATGCAAGTTAGCTATCCAGGTGCGCGAACCATAACTAGGTTTCGAGATCTTATGGGTTTCAATTCTAGCCTATCCCAACTTGTTTGGGATTGAAAGGATTTGTTGTTGTATACATGTATTTCTTACACAATTTAACTTCAGTATATAGCAAGTTTTAACAACAGAACTTACTAGCCAACAAAATGTTGATCAATCATGGTTTCACTACTAGCCACTTACTGACGCAAGCAGTGTTAAAAAGGAACTGTAAATTGCAAACTGGAAGATAATTGTTTCAACAGTCATTCATGTATAGAAGTTGCAAAGATAGCCAGAAAGAATATTACGTTCACAGTTGCTGTAGCCATCTCCTTTAAATTGCACGCCATTGAATGTGGGGCATTCACACACTCTGCCACGAAAAGTGTCCTGGACAAGTATTGATCACAGCAAATTAAGAAAACCAGAGAATGTTTAAGAACATAAGACTGATGTCCAGTGAAAATCATCAACCTATACATACCCTACAAGCTGTTACATTAGCAGCGTTGTCTTGCCAGCAACCTCCATTATCGCTCAGACACTCGTTTGTTTCCATGTCTGTTAAAACAACTCAGGATTAGCACTCGATATTTTAATAACAGTTTTGCTAAAGCACATCTAGATGTGCCATAAGTATTGCACATCTAAGTCCTATATCATTGATCTTATGCGGAGATTCGTGTGAGTATTTTCTTTTTTTTCCTTTTTCTTTTTCTTTCTACACTTGCTTGTGTCACTTAGATGTGCAATAACTAGGGCACATCTAGATGTGCCCTAGACAAACCCTTTTAATAAACACAGGTACATAAGGAAAGGTGTAATGTCTTGTCCTTACCATCACTCAGACAAACATTTGGCTCAGTAGTTTCCTCAAAGCCAGCACAAATAGCTTTGAGGACAGCTTTCCTTCCTAGCTTTCCTGTTCCTTTCAAGACTAAAATCAGCTAGAGCAGGTGCAATTTGGTTACATCCTTACATTAGATCTTGTGGAACATTTACCTCGATATTGTCGATTGTTCACAACAAGAGTAGGCAATATGGTAACATCTCCTCTTGACCCTTTCCCAATCTATCTAACATCATAGATCATATTAAAACCCCAGGATACAAAAGTGTATTTAAGTTGATAAATTGAATTGATAATAGTCTACAGTGTTTCAGTTTTACTTATAAATTTCACTTGACTAACTCTATAAGGTCGGTTCACCTGAGAGTCCTGCTCCATTTTTAGTAAAGGGTGGTCAGAATCATCATTTGGATCTCCCATGCACTTATCAATCTTCTTCACTTCCAAACCTGTTGAAGTGTAAAATGAATATTACCTTCATGCTTAAATTAGTGATGCCACTTTAACTATCAGCAAGGTCTCCGATGTCATACAATGCCATTTCTACAGATTATGTACATACGCATGTGAATTCAAATGCATATGAACTTATGTACATTTCTTAAAAACATGAATGTGTTATGTTAATTGTAATAAAACAAGCACAATTAATTACAATGAACATGTTTATTGCTGAGTGAAGGTAAGTCTCAGAAAGAAAAGAGGAGCCAACCTAGTGATTTAATGACTGTTTCTGCGCACTTTTTGTTATACTTCTTCTCCTTCATTGGGCACCTTATGTGAAAATCAGTCACATAATCCCACCAGATCCATGGTTTTTTTATCTCATTTGCAACATTAAACACACAAAGCTGTCTCAAGTTCTCTACAACAACATCTTTTCCATCATAGCCAGTACTAAAATCTTGTTCTGGATCAGGTGCACAATACCTTCCATGGTTTATACACTGGGACTTGCATTGTTTGCTGACAACAAATGCTTGAGGGCAATACCAAGTAATATAATGGGGTGTGAACTGACTATAACCACCTTTTTCAAGTAACTGCGCAGCTCCCTTAAATTCCTTCAGAAAATGCATAAGCATATCACATTTAGGCCCACATTCATCATTGCTATTTGTCCACAACTCATACTCAACTCGGTTATCAGGATGTGGGACAGCCTCCCTCCAATCAAGATTCACGTTTACCATTTCACCATCTTTAACAGCCTTCTTCAATTGTTCTCCAAATTTCTTATCAATTAAAGCAGAAGGAATGGATATGTTCTGTATGTATTTTGCAGCCTCATCATCTTCCTGAAGTAAGTCCATTGTTATCAGTGGCTCATCCTTGTCATCAACTACAAGCACTGCTGAGGCACCAGCATATTGTGCATTCCAGACCTTCTTAGCAAACAAGCAATCTGGATAACATACATGGAGAAAACAACATTAGCCTTTTCTTTAAGTTGCTTAAGTGGCTAAACAAGATGAATACTCCCTTTTCAGTTTAGGGCATCTCCAATAGTTTGTACATAAGCATGTATGTATAGACATCCACATCATCAACCAACATTACAACATATTCTACTGCAATAGCTTGTATGTAACACTAACCCATACTTATATATTCTATATTATTTCTGCTCTTTCATGTTATAGTCTTCTCTCAACTTTTGCCTTGGCTTGCCTGTAGCTATGGTCATGAAGTTATACCAACAATGAACCAACTCTCTCCTAACTATTACTTCCCTCCATATAGGATTTAGCTGATGTGGCAAAAGCTAACTAACGATGACAAGACATTGTTGGAGATGCCCTAGAACCATCTCAGAAATCACTGTAACCAAGAAGGATCTAATAAAGTGGTGGGCCACATATTAATGCAGCATGGCCACTTCTCTCCTTCATAAACTGTCAAGATGGGAATGTGCCGGGTCGACCCGCTGGGTCACTGACGTGACCCAAAATGTCAAGGCCAATGGGCCAAGTGGGTTGGCCTTAAATTATACATGGGTCAGTGGAGCCGGCACCGTGCGACCCAATGGATCAGATGGGTCAACCCAGTCAATTCGCTATGCACTAGTTGCTGCTGGCCGCCCCCGAGCGTCTCTGCCGCCGGCCGCCCCGAGCATCTCTGCCGCCGCCAGTGTTCCTCCCGCTCCTGGTGCGCCTCTTGTTCGTCGTCTTGGTCACCATCGAGCTTGCCGTCCCGCTGCCCCAGCCGCCATCGAGCTCGCCATCCTAAATGCCGTTCTGTTCCTCTCGAACTTGGCAAGCTCGCCGTCTCAGTGGCCTTCCGAGTCTCCGGATTTTGCTCACTCTTCCCGGCTTCCTCTCCTTCCCAGCGCAGCTGCAAGCCAAGCATAGGCGAGACTACTACTGTTTTGGTTCTTGGTCAGTAAGTATATGTGTAGATTCTGTAGTAGGAGTTCCAGAGTTTCAGTAGGTACTTCGGTGCGTATAAGGATTCTGCACAGGTGAGACAACTATAGCTTCAGTGTAGATTTTGTAGTAGTTTCAAGTGTTGGTTCTGCAGTAATCCCGGTGCGTATATGTGTAGGAGTTTTTGACTCTTGTAGACTGCAGACATGGAATATTTAGGTTGACCTGTAGGAGTTCAGTAGTAGTCGGGAATATTTCAGTGTTGGAGTTTGGGTTGTCCTGTGCATACGTGACAATTTTTGTCAATCTTGATCTTCAAAGTAGGCTACACTGAAATATTCTTCTGTTCATAAATATGACAGTGTCTTCGGGGCAACAATTTGCTGAACTTTTGGGTCGGCCTCATGTACCCAACGGGTCAGTGAGGCCACAAATTTCTGATGAAATAGGTCGACCCGTGGCCTCATATATTGACCTTGGGGCCACTGGGCCAGGTCCGGGTCGGCCCATTTCCATCTTGAACAAACTGGTTGGTTCCACATCCAGGCTCTCCTGCCTGCGCAGTGAGAGGGTCAAAGGCTCATGTATCTTTCCCCTTTTGCCTCTAACTTACCCCATCGTGAGGGAAACTAGAAATACTCTTCCACCACCTCCTCTCTAGGGTTAGCTTAGAATAGAACTTTTTCCGGTAGAACTTAGCTCCACCTACCTCCCCTTGTGGGAACAAGGCCACCTCCCGGTGAAGACTCCGAGAAGTACAAGATTGTTAGCCTGAGCTGTGAGTGCTCGGGGCCGAACTACGAGTACTCGGGGCGCTGTAAGCAGCTAGAAAAGGAGTTATGGACTAGCGAGAGAGACACTTGATTTCTGCTGAGAGGAAGCTATATTATATTGCTGGCTCTTGGGTTATATTTATAGTACAAAGGGAGGGTCGGATCCTGATGTCTAAACCGACTATGTAGCTGCTAGTACATGCAAAACTACATGTCTAGATGCATTCACTTCCTTACTAACTAAGAAGGCTCTAGCCGACATGACTATTGCTTCCTAGCTACTCCCTCCGTTCCAAAATAGATGACCCAACTTTATACTAACTTTGTACTAAAGTTAGTACAAAGTTGAGTCATCTATTTTGGAACGAAGGGAGTAAGTAATATCTAAGTCCGCTATCTGCAGACAGTGGTGGAGCCCACAATCTCCCCCTCAACCCTGTCGGAGGGGCTTGATGTCAGACGATCCTGACCTTGCCGCGCAGGTCCTGGAAGCGTACACGACCAAGAGGCTTTGTCAGAATGTCCGCCTTTTGCTCGCTGGTTCCAATGAACTCCACAGCCACCATGCCCTTCTCGACACACAGTCCCGTATGAAGTGGTAGCATCAATGTGCTTGCTGTGGTCGTGAAGTACCGGATTTTTGCACAGCGAGATGGCGGACTTGTTGTCAACGTAGAGGATCGCAGGGGCAGCATCTCGCTTTAGTAGCTCGCCGAGAAGACAAGCCAACCAGATCCCTTGGCACGCCGCTGTCGCCGCTGCAATGTACACGGCTTCGCACTAAGAGGTGGCGACGACCTTCTGCTTATGTGATTTCCAGCTCATTGGACTGCTCCCGAGGGAAAACAGCACGCCTGAGGTGCTTTCTGGAGTCCACGTCACCGGCGTGGTCCGAGTCACTGTAGCCGACAAAGGTCTCGCCGTCTCCACGGTGATACACGCATCCTGTTGAGGGTACTTCTGCCAAAGAGAAACCAGCAAGAAAGACAACACACCACCTTCCCCTGTTGATGGACAGAACAGTGTTAATATGGGCACCCCTCTGAATAACCTTCCTATGATTGCACCTTGTCAGCCCTATATCCTTAATACAATACACCAGTGAGAAATGCTAGGTTGTAGGACAGTCAGGGCAGGGAACTGAACCTGGATGAAACTCCAAATCTTCCTTACAGACATCCCAATTATGGTAGCCATCAAGGACAAACCAAAACAAACCTGAACAACAGAACTTGCAGCCTCAGCAACAGCAAGTTGCAGTTCAGACTGTTCAGGTGCATGAGCAGTTTCAAGAAGAGCAGGTGGACTGGGAACAAGCCAGACATGCTAGTAGGCAAAGGGCACAACCACAGCAAGACCCCAGAAGAGCTCCTGGTGCTTTTAAACCTACTAAAGTAAATATTCCTGTGTACAAGCTATGGAGCAATACTTTGAAAATGCTAGAATTCCATTGTTCCAGACAACTGAAGTTGCAATTACTTATTTCACTGCTGATGCAGTGCATTGGTGGAGAGGAACTGGTTATACTGCTCATGCAGTGCAATGACACGGGTTGTGCAGGTTTTTAGGAGACAAATTCTCTGAATTTTCAGTCTATGAAAATGTCAAGACATTGCATGCCCTAGCGGAAATCTCATATGCGGCTCAATATATAAAGCAATTTGAGACCCAAATGAATATCATGAAAGGGACAATCCAGCAATACCCAATGAGTATTTCATGAACAGTTTCATTGCTGGTTTAAAGGATTGCATACAAGGCCACTTGCAATGCCACAAGCCCACTGACATACAAAATGCAATGTGGTTAGCAAGAAGATTGGAACACCCCTAACAGGTGCAAAGGCCATCCTTTCTTTACCAACAACCGAGTGCCAAAAGACAGGTAGCATTTGATGCAAATGAATTACCAACACCTGCTGTTGCAACACCTGCTGCAATTATACAGCAAGCAAGAATTAAAGGAATTTGCAAGAAATGCTTTCCTGGACATAAAAAAGTTTGCAAGTATTCCCAGCAAGCACAAATTCATGTTTTATAAGCTCAATTCCCTAAAGATGCTGATATTATTCATCTGACAGATTATGAGGAAGAAACTGAGGAAGGAACACCTGGGAACAATGAACAGGGACTGCAAATCTCAATGCATGCTCTAATGGGAATCAAGGCCAAGAAATGTATTTTCTGTAGCTGTGAAAAATGGGAAAGCAACAACCATGGCCCTAATAGATAGTGGGAGTACTGCCACATTTATCGCCCCACAATCTGCTGAATTAGCAGCATGTCCTTTGACATCAACTACCAAAGTCAGATTTATGGTAGCTAATGGACAAAAATAATGGTCTGAATTTATTTCACGTCAGTGTCCTTATGAAATTCAGTAAGAAAAGTTTTGCTTAGGTTTCAGAGTATTAAGCTTACAAGGCTATGATGTAATCTTGGAGCTGACTGGATATATGACCATAGTCCAGTGCAATTAGAATCAAAGAACATGCAGATTAAAGCTACTCTTGCTGATGACAGGATTGTTCCATGATTAGAGCTTGCCATTGTCAAAAGACATTCAGCAAGCATGTGAATAAACTGATCCGACAGTCAGTTTGTGGAATAGTGCTCCTCATCCAACTTGCCCTGGAACAGGCAACTAAAAACCCTGAACTACCTGAAGCAATTAAGGTTGTACTACTGGAACTTGCTGATATATTTCAGGAACCAAATGAGCTACATCCCAAAAGAGCTTTTGATCATAATATATCATTACTACCAAAAATGCCAAGATCATTAACCAGAGAGCATATATACTTCCTCATCATCAGAAAATATCATGGAAAGTAAAAGGGCAGCCCGGTGCACGTAGCTCCCACTTGCGCAGGGTCCGGGGAAGGGTCTGACCACTTTGGGTCTTCTGTACGCAGCCTTTCCCTGCATTTTTGCAAGAGGCTGTTTCCAGGACTCGGACCCATGACCTCATGGTCACAAGGCAACAGCTTTACCGCTGCGCCAAGGCTCCCCTTCAGAAAATATCATGGACGTATTGTTGCTAATTTGCTCAAGAAAGTTGTTATCTGAGAAAGTGCCAACCCTTATTCCTCTCCTGCTTTATTAGTAAGGAAAAAGGAGTGCACTTGGAGATTATGCAATGACTAGGAAATTATATGCTCAGACTGTTAAAAGCAAATATCGTATTCCAATTGTTGAGGGTCTACTGGATGAATTACATGGTTTTACCATTTTCCCCAAGACCAGATAAGCATGCAAGGAGAGGTAGCAACACAATGGTCACTTTGAGTATTTAGTTATGACATTTGGTTTAACTAATGTTCCTGCTACTTTCAAAACTCATGAACTATGTCTTATCTCCTGTTTTGAGGCAATTTATGCTAGTCATTTTTTATGACATCCATTTCCAATAATTTCATCATCTTACATGACAACAAAATGTCCCTACCAATTTATAGAAGTGTGCCACAACATGCACTTATTCACAACCAATTGTATATATCAGTCAATACTCTTTGTGTCGCACACCAAATGCCCACAAAACTGAATTCGTTATTATCTACAGTATGGCGATTCGGCCCGCAATGTTGTATGGCGCTGAGTGTTGGCCGACTAAAAGGCAACATGTTCAATAGTTAGGTGTGGCGGAGATGCGCATGTTGAGATGGATGTGTGGCCACACAAGGAAGAACCGGGCCCGGAATGATGATATACGAGATAGAGTTGGGGTGGCACCGATTGAAGAGAAGCTTGTCCAACATCATCTGAGATGGTTTGGGCATATTTAGCGCAGGCCTCCAGAAGCTCCAGTGCATAGTGGATGGCTAAAGCGTGCTGATAATGTCAAGAGTGCTCGTGGTAGACCGAACTTGACATGGGAGGAGTCCATAAAGAAAGATCTAAATGACTGGAGTATCACCAATGAACTAGCCATGGACAGGGGTGCGTGAAATCTTGCTATCCATGTGCCAGAACCATGAGTTGGTTGCGAGGTTCTTATGGGTTTCAGCTCTAGCCTACCCCAACTTGTTTGTTGTATGGCGATTTTAGCCGAAAAGGCCACTCTAGCAGAGTCGCCATCGGGCCCCTGATCGCCATTATTTATGGAGGGGACTCCATATGGAGCCTGCAAGCCTCCATATTTGGAGGTTGTGGGGCTCCGGTTTGGAGGTTGCTCCATCCGCCAACTGCTCGCACGGGAGGGCAGTTTCACCTCCCTCATCAGCCTACTGTGCGGCCCATCTCCTCTCCCTGCCAATTAATGGCGGTCACCCGCGTGCCAACTGCCCGCGGCCATTCCCACCACATTTTTCTGCTGCCTTTTTCCTGCAGCGTGCCACGTTTTGCTGCCGCCCGCGCCTACAAAATGGCCATCGCCATGTCCGAATAGCTCATATTGCCGCCACCCATAGCCTTTACTTCCCTCCGTTCCGCCCGCAGCCTCCACTTCCCTTCCCGTGGCCGGACTGGGTGCCACTCTCAAAGGAGGAGAGGCGTCCGCTCTCATCGCCGAGGAAGAGGAGGAGAGGGATCAACGGCATTGTTCAAAATTATGCTAACCATTAGGTGGGATATCCATGTGGATGTTTGCCTTAATGCTCAGTATAATTTCGAGCATTGTCGACAGAATCGAGTCGCCGCCGCCGAAATCATCCTCGCCCTCACCGTCGTGCTCGTGGCCGTGATCGTGATCTGCGACCATGATCGTGCCATGGGCGCCGCCGGCCTGTTGATGATGTCAGTGAAGCAAAATAGAAGCTTACAAATTGGACAATAAGTATGTGGTCAATGGCATATGGGTCTCATATGTACCAAAATTACGAAGGCTGGGATATGGCTGGCTCTGACTTTGCACGGCGCATGTTCAGCCTCCAAAAGTATAATGTGTGGTGTGTGCAATACAGCGACTGCAAATATGATGACTCTGCTAGAGTTGCTCTAAAGCAGCTCACACTGCCGAGTCCTGCAAATATCAGCGGATCCACCAGAACCGCAAGCGAACCACATAACATCGCAAAACTGCGGAGCAACGGTGACAGAGATTAAAATCAGGAGAAGGCATCACTCACTTCCGCGGTCTATGAGAAGGAAGCTGGGGAGCGCTCCAGGCTTGGTGCGGAAGAGGTGCTCCTTCCTGCCGCTGTTGAAGGCCTCGCAGGCGTCTGAGTTGCCCTTGGGATAGACGACGGCACCAGCCATGCTCCCGCCGTACTGCGGGATGCCGAAGTTGCCTATGGCGCTATCGTGCCGCCCCCGCAGAGCTGTCGGCGACGTGACCATCAGGCTGTTCTTCTCCACCACAAACCGCGCCTCCAGCTCCACCGCCGCCGCGAACGCCAGCAGCAGCAGCAGCAGCCACCTAAACCCTAGCCCCCACATCGCGCTCGTGTTCAACTGCTGTGGTGGCGGCGGGGAGCGAGGGGACGAGAGTTCAGATCAGAAGCGGAACTGGACTGCCGAGATTATTGGGGCGATTTGCCGGTTTCTGTCTCTCTCGTGTCCACGGCTCGCGTGTTGAAGTGCGATTGAGATTGGTGTGTGACGCTGTCAACTGACTTCGTTGAAGAAGGTTCGTGGACCAGGTGCATCGAGCAGCTGTATATCGTATAAATCTGTCCCGCAAAATCCTGCAAAATTGTTAGGCTTTTCCAGTACTTCACGGTGTACAGATGCTAAAAATGTCACATAGGTAAAAAAATAATGTGATAAAGCAACTAAAGAAGAAAAGGAACATTATGGTGATCCCGAAAGGAAACGGTGCTAAGCACATGGATCTGTGCAAAATGACTATCCATCAATACATGAAAGAATTTATTAATTGTTAAACAATTCAATAAGGGAAACTTAGCTACAAAACCAAAAACACATATGCATTGGGAGACTACTTATAAGTGCATCAAGTGCCCCTTTGGTGGTTATAAAGATGTTCTACAGGTGTCTCCAATGATGTTTGTTGAGTTGGTAGATCGAAATTAGGATTTGTCACTCCGATTGTCGGAGAGGTATCTCTGGGCCCTCTCGGTAATGCACATCACTATAAGCCTTCCAAGCAATGTGGCTAATGAGTTAGTTGCGGGATGATGCATTACGGGACGAGTAAAGAGACTTGCCGGTAACGAGATTGAACTAGGTATTGAGATACCGACGATCGAATCTCGGGCAAGTAACATACCAATGACAAAGGGAACAACGTATGTTGTTATGCGGTTCGACCGATAAAGATCTTCGTAGAATATGTAGGAACCAATATGAGCATCCAGGTTCCGCTATTGGTTATTGACTGTAAGTGAGTCTCGGTCATGTCTACACAGTTCTTGAACCTGTATGGTCCGCACGCTTAACGTTCGATGACGATCGGTATTATGAGTTTATGTGTTTTGATATACGGAAGATAGTTCGGAGTCCCGGATAGAATCACGGACATGACAATGAGTCTCAAAATGGTCGAGACATAAAGATTGATATATCGGACGGCTATATTCGGACATTGAAAGTGTTCCGGATGATTTCGGAGAAAACCGGAGTGCCGGAGGGTTACCGAACCCCCCCCCCCTCGGAGAACTAGTGGGCCTAGATGGGCCTTAGTGGAGAGAGAGAGGGGCTGTCAGGGCAGGCCGCGCGCCCCCTCCCCCTTGAGTCCGAATTGGACTAGGAGGGGGTGGCGCCCCCCCCCTTTCCTTCCCCTCTCAGGAGGAGGATTCCTCCCCTCCTTGGCGCACCCTAGGGCCGGCCGGCCTCCCCTTGCTCCTTTATATACGGGGGCAGGGGCACCCTAGAATACACAACAGACAACTGTCTTAGCCGTGTGCGGTGCCCCCTCCATCATAATCCACCTCGGTCATATCGTTGTAGTGCTTAGGCGAAGTCATGCGCCGGTAACTTCATCATCACCGTCATCATGTCGTCGTGCTGACAAAGCTCTCTCTCGACATTCAGCTGGATCAAGAGTTCGTGGGGCGTCATCGAGCCGAACGTGTGCAAATCGCGGAGGTGTCGTACTTTCGGTACTAGGATCCATCGGATTGTTAAGACGTACGACTACTGTAAGTGCATCTAGTGCCACCCCTAGTTGGTTTTGGAGTATTGACGACAAACCTAGTTGAGGGACTAATGTGTTTGTGAGAATTGCAGGATAACACATGTAGAAGTCCCTCATTGATTCGGTTTTCCTACCAGAGATGACCCCTAAAAATGTATGAAGACATTGAAGTCACAGGTGGTATGTGAAGACATTCACATTGAAGACTATGATAAGAGAAGACATCGAAGACTATGGAGCGCGAAGACTTAGCAGCTTCGTCGTTCTGTGTTTTTCTTTGTTAAGTCATAGGAACCACCGTACTGTTAAGTGGGGTCCAAGAGAACCAGTCAGAATGACTGAAGTGATGCTTAACCAAAATCCTATGTCTTCGAGTGAAGACTATGAGAGCAAATCTTGTCCAGAGTTGGATAAGTCAGCTTTGCTTGTAGTCCAAGTAAAGTTGCCGTGTGTGTTTGAAATCTGACCGTCGGAACACGTGTCAGTTCCTTAGTGACCAAGGTGTTGGAAATATGCCCTAGAGGCAATAATAAAAGCATTATTATTATATTTCCTTGTTCATGATAATTGTCTTTATTCATGCTATAATTGTGTTATCTGGGAATCGTAATACATGTGTGAATAATAGACACCAACATGTCCCTAGTAAGCCTCTAGTTGACTAGCTCGTTGATCAACAGATAGTCATGGTTTCCTGACTATGGACATTGGATGTCATTGATAACGGGATCACATCATTAGGAGAATGATGTGATGGACAAGACCCAATCCTAAACATAGCACAAGATCGTATAGTTCGTTTGCTAGAGTTTTCCAATGTCAAGTATCTTTTCCTTAGACCATGAGATCGTGTAACTCCCGGATACCGTAGGAGTGCTTTGGGTGTACCAAACGTCACAACGTAACTGGGTGACTATAAAGGTATACTACGGGTATCTCCGAAAGTGACTGTTGGGTTGACACCTATCCCCCTAACTGCACTGTAGGGTACGACACCAGCTGCTTCAGAATGGCTTATTGATAGTGGGTGTACTAATCACATGACTGGCAAGCGAAGCCTTCTCATGGACTCAACCTTACGTCCATCTGACAAAAGTCACATCACATTTGCTGACACTGGTAAAAGCAAGGTATTGGGTCTAGGTAGAGTTGCAATCTCAAAGGATCAACACATGGATAAAGTCATGCTTGTTGAATCCCTTGGTTTCAACTTAATGTCTGTCTCAATGCTTTGCGATTTAAACATGATTGTGATGTTTGGAAAATATCGTTGCCTTGTTCTAATGGAATCTGACAAGTCTCTAGTGTTTGAAGGGTATCGGAAAGATGATTTGTACGTGGTAGATTTCTCAGCAGGACCACAACTTGCCGTATGTCTTCTAGCAAAAGCTTCAGAATGTTGGCTCTGGCATCGGAGGCTAGGGCATGCTGGCATGAGCAACCTCCACACCCTTGCAAGGAAGAAGCATGTCATAGGCATCGAGGGCGTCAAGTTCAAGAAGGATCACTTATGCGGTGCCTGTGAAGCAGGAAAGATGACGAGGGCCAAGCATCCCTTGAAGACAATCCTGACAACGACTCAACCCTTCGAACTGCTCCACATGGACCTTTTTGGTCCCACTCATTACTCAACTCTTACTACTACTGCTTGTCTCTATGGCTTTGTCATTATTGATGATTATTCAAGATATACTTGGGTGCATATAATCCTCTACAAGGCTGAAGTGCAGGATGTCTTCAGACGCTTCGCCAATCGAGCCATGAACAACTATGGCGTCAAGATCAAGCACATCAGAAGTGACAATGGCACTGAATTCAAGAACACTGGTCTAGACACTTATCTTGATACTTTGGGCATTACACATGAATTCTCAGCTCCGTACACACCGCAGCAGAATGGCGTTGTGGAATGCAAGAACAGAACACTTATTGAGATGGCCCGGATGATGCTTGATGAATACAAGACTCCAAGAAAGTTCTGGCCTGAAGCCATTGATACTGCATGCCATATCATCAACCGTGTTTATCTTCACAAACTTCTCAACAAGACATCCTATGAGCTCCTTACTGGCAAGAAGCCAAATGTCAGTTACTTCAGAGTATTTGGTGCCAGGTGCTGGATCAAGGATCCACATCACACTTCAAAATTTGCACCAAAAGCACATGAAGGTTTTATGCTTGGATATGGAAAGGATTCGCACTCCTACAGAGTCTTCAACCTTTTTCACTATAAAGTGGTTGAAACAGTGGATGTGTGGTTCGATGAGACTAACGGCTCACAAAGAGAGCGCCTGCCAAACGTGCTAGATGAAGTTCCATCCAGTGAATCAATCAAACTTATGGGAACTGGAGAAATCATACCATCTGAATCTCAGCCTGAAGAGGAACTTATCATCTCTGCACCTGATCAAACTGAAGACAATGCTCAGCCTGAAGACAATCCTTCTAACGATGACAATGATCAGCAAGAGCAAAATCTTCGTCCTGTACATCCTTGATTGAGAGAATAATTGATAACATCAATGCACCAGGTCCAGTCACTCGTTCGAGGGCAACACAGCTAGCAAATTTCTGTGGGCACTTTGCATTCGTCTCAATATCTGAACCCAAGAAAGTTGAAGAAGCCTTCATGGAGAATGGATTCAAGCTATGCAAGAAGAGCTTCAACAGTTTGAGCTGAATAATGTATGGGAACTGGTTAAGCGTCCTGATCCTCGCAAGCACAATATAATAGGCACCAAATGGATATATTGCATCAAGCAAGATGAGCATGGTCAAGTTATCAGAAACAAAGCTCGTCTCGTTGCTCAAGGGTACACTCAAGTTGAAGGGATTGACTTCGATGAAACATTTGCTCCTGTGGCTAGACTTGAAGCCGTACGCATACTACTGGCCTATGCAAATCATCATAACATTCTTCTGTATCAAATGGATGTGAAGAGCGCTTTTCTCAATGGCAAGATTGAAGAAGAAGTGTATGTTGCACAACCGCCTGGCTTTGAAGATCCAAAACATTCTGACATGGTCTACAAGCTCAACAAGGAACTGTATGGCCTCAAACAAGCCCCTCGGGCTTGGTATGACACACTCAAAGACTTCCTGAAGAGCAAAGGCTTCAAACCTGGTTCCCTCGACCCCACTCTCTTCACGAAGACATATGATGGTGAACTGTTTGTGTGCCAAATATATGTGGATGACATTATCTTCGGCTGCACCAATCAAAAATACAGTGAAGAGTTTGGATATATGATGCAAGAGCAATATCAGATGTCCATGGTGGGTGAGCTGAAGTTCTTCCTTGGTCTTCAAATACGTCAGCAACGCAACTGCATCTTTATATCTCAAGAGAAATACCTCAAAGATTGCCTGAAGGAATTTGGAATGCAAGATTGCAAAGGCTACACGACGCCAATGCCAGCCAAACATCATCTGGGTCCCAACGACAATGGTAAAGAGTTCGATCAAAAGGTATATCGCTCCATGATTGGTTCCTTGCTTTATTTATGTGCATCTAGGCCAGATATCATGCTTAGTGTTTGCATGTGTGCCCGGTTCCAAGCGGCACCAAAGGAATCGCATCACTTAGCTGTGAAGCGAATTCTCAGATATTTGGCTCACACCCCAACACTAGGATTATGGTATCCAAAGGGCTCAGAGTTTGATCTAGTTGAATTCTCGGATGCTGATTATGCTGGTGACAAGGTGGATCGCAAGTCTACATCAGGCACATGTCATTTTCTGGGATGATCACTCGTATGTTGGTCTTCAAAGAAGCAGAACTGTGTATCTCTCTCCACTGCTGAATCTGAATACATTGCTGTTGGATCTTGCTCCGCTCAGCTTCTATGGATGAAGCAAACACTCAAAGACTATGGCATTCATCTGAAGCAAGTGCCACTCTACTGCGACAATGAAAGCGCCATCAAGATTGCCAACAACCCAGTTCAGCACTCGAAGACAAAGCACATTGAAATTCGTCATCACTTTCTTAGAGATCATGTTGTGAAGGAAAATATTGATATTATACACGTCAACACCGAAGAGCAATTGTGTAACGCCCCGAGACCGACGCTCCAGAAGACTTCCAGCTATTCCGAGTTTCGTCGTGTGACTTGTTTTATTTGTTGCATTCATCCTTGCATCATGTGCATTGCATCATGTCATCATGCCATCATATCATTAATTTTTAAAACCTCAACTAAATAAATTGCATAGATCTTTTGATCTATTTAAATCGAGGGACTCACATGGTGACTTCTCTTTATAACATATCCTCCAATATTAGGGAGCTATATTAAATATTCCACTATTTTGGAATCACCAAAACACACTTACAAATAATTTCGTTCCTTTTCTGCTTCAAGTTTGGTCTCCAACCTTGCCAATATTTATTTCATCATTTTCCGGAGCTCCACCAAAAATCTGAACATTTTTGGACCTTCCTTTCATCAAGTTCTAGTTCAAACCCATTTGAATTTCAAATGAGTTTGAATTTAAATCTTTCGATCATGCCCGCTTCTATTTTTCCTGGATCGAGCTCATTTTTGTGAGTCCGGGAAAATTGTCTCCATGCGCAAATCCTTTCCCTAACCCTCTCTTTCCTTTTCTTCTCTTTAATTGTTTTCTGCTAAGAAAATATAGAGAGAGAGAGAAAGAGGGCCGCTTCCCCGCAGCCCTTTTGACCCAAGGCTAAGCCGGCCAAGGCCCAGCCGCCCCACCACTGTTAACCCTAGCCCGATCCCCATCTCTCCCTCTGGCCGCCGCCTTCGCTCGATCCCTTCCTCCTCCTTCTCGCACGCACACGCACATCGCCAGGGAGAGCCCAGCGCTCGATCCCCTCCTCCCTCGTTGCGCCGTCGCAGAGAGAGAGAGGAGCGCCGCGTGCCCACGTCTCCCTCCTCGCCGTCGTCCATGGCCGCGCCTCGCCTGCTACTTCTCCGCGTCGACGACTCCATCGCGCCTCCCTGCTTCGTCGCCCGCGAGCACCACCACCTCCTTAGCGCCGCGCCTCGCCCTTCCTCCTCCACCTCGCGCGACCTCCTGCCTCGTCCTCATCCGCGCCTCTCACCTCCTCTGCCCCGAGCTCCAAGCGCCGCCCATGACGCCCGAGGCCCCCCTGCTCCGGTGAAGCCTAGCTCCGCCGCCAACGAGGCCTACCATGGCCCCGCCTCTCCTTCACGCAGCTCTGCACGCCGCCCCGCCTCCAAGTTCGTCGCCACTGACAACAACAGCAACTACTGCACCCTCTCGTCGCCCGCGACTCCTCCTCCTGGCTCTGCTCGGGTCTGCCGAGGCCCATCGCCTCCCGATCCGGCGACCTGCGCCCAGGTCGGCCCTCCTTCGCCCGGATCCCGCCGGACCAGCTTCCCGTGACTCCTCTGCCTCCGATCGGTCGCTCACCACCGCCTTTCCACGCTGCTCTAAGACACCAGGTCGGCCGCCCGCTCGCCCGTCGTTCTGCTTTGTTGGAGCAGAGAACCAGCGCCGCCCTTCATGCCCATCGCGCCGTGCTCGTTGCATGGCCAAGTCAGTCCCGTGGATTTTGTCAAGAGTTCCACTTCGACCGTGCACGCCTTGGGATTCGCCGAGTACATCTACCGCCTTCTTCGGAATCACCAAGAACGCCAAGTTCCACCAAAGCCGATCGTGTACGTCTACCGTCACCGTGGGTTTTCATCAAGTTCGGCTACAGCACAAAGATACGTGCAACTACGTGGATTCGCCGAGTACGACTACTCATGGGACCCGTCAAGTTCATCTACGGGAGCCCGAACGACTACATTCGATGTGGATTTCGTCAAGTACCCCTTCGGATATGCCAAGTTCGACTACATGATGCGTCAAGTACCTCTACCGTCGACCCCGTGGGCGTCAAGTTCCCTCCGAATGTGTACCACGACTTCCACTATGTCGTGTACGACTACTTCCCACGACGACGTGAACGACTACCTCCACTACGGCCCGTGAACGACTACTTCCCTCGACGACTCGAACCGCCGAAAACGCACGCTTCGAAGGTATAACGCCGAGGACGCCGTCCGTGGACCGAATGCATGTGTTGTATGAGATGCACCCTATGTTTGCACCGTGCCCGTTGCTTCATGCACGTTCCTCCTCGTTTTCCATGCCACTAACCCGTGGGAACCGGTAGTCGGGAGCACCCCACCATCTCTAGCATGTTCGCACATCCGAACGCCTCCTTTTGCACTGGTATCTCTGTGAGCTACCGGAACCGATATGTTGCCGTGGCATCATTTTCGGATATGTTGCCGTGGCACCATTTTTGTTTCGCCGCCGTGGCACCCTTTTGTTCCGCCATGGTGACCAAATGCTTCATAACATGCTCATGTCAACATTTTCATAAAATTGCATAAAACTTGTATATGTCATCCACATCATGATAACAACATTTAAAATGATTAAACTTGTTGTTGCATTAAATTGCTAAATGCATATGGGGATTTACCGGATTTGTTGTTTTTATATCCGGCCCCATTTAAATTGTTTAGATGGTATAGTTTATATTATGCTTCACCTCTTGCCATGTTTAACAACAGTTAATATTGTTGGGTAGCTTAAACGAGAGATAACTAAATAATTGATGTGGTGTTCCATCAACATGCACCTCGTTGCATATTGAGCTCCACTTAACTTGTAGTATTGTTTGTTGCACTTTGCCATGTCATGCCTCATTAAACCGGACATGCATCATACTTGTTTGTGCATCATGACTTGTTTATGCTTGTGTGTTTACTATGTTGTTTGTTTCTTTCCGGGTTGCTTCTCTCGTTAGCTTCGGTTTCGTTCCGGAGTTGTGAGGATTTGTTCGTCTACGACCGTTTGTCTTCTTCTTGGATTCGTTCTTCTTCCTTGCGGGATTTCAGGCAAGATGATCATACCCTCGAAATCACTACTATCTTTGCTATGCTAGTTTGCTCGCTCTTTGCTATGCCAATGCTACGATGCCTACCATTTGCTTGTCAGCCTCCCAAATTGCCATGTCAAACCTCTAACCCACCATGTCCTAGCAAACCGTTGATTGGCTATGTTACCGCTTTGCTCAGCCCCTCTTATAGCGTTGTTAGTTGCAGGTGAAGATTGAAGTTTGTTCCTTGTTGGAACATGGAGATGTTGTTCCTTGTTGGAACATGTTTACTTGTTGGGATATCACAATATATCTTATTTAATTAATGCATCTATATACTTGGTAAAGGGTGGAAGGCTCGGCCTTATGCCTGGTGTTTTGTTCCACTCTTGCCGCCCTAGTTTCCGTCATATCGGTGTTATGTTCCCGGATTTTGCGTTCCTTACACGGTTGGGCTATAATGGGAACCCCTTGACAGTTCGCCTTAAGTAAAGCTCCTCCAGCAATGCCCAACATTGGTTTTACCATTTGCACTAACAACCTACCACCTTCCCTTGGGTTCTGCAGACTCAAGGGTCATCTTTATTCTAACCCCCCCGGGCCAGTGCTCCTCTGAGTGTTGGTCCGAACTGAGCTGCCTGCGGGGCCACCTCGGGGAAACTTGAGGGTTGGTTTTACTCGTAGCTAGTCTCATCTGAGTGTGCCCTGAGAAAGAGATATGTGCAGCTCCTATCGGGATTTGTCGGCACATTCGGGCGGTGTTGCTGGTTTAGTTTTACCCTGTCGAAATGTCTTGTTGTACCGGGATACCGAGTCTGATCGGAACGTCTCGGGTGGAGGTCTATTCCTTCGTTGACCGTGAGAGCTTGTTATGGGCTAAGTTGGGACACCCCTGGAGGGTATTATCTTTCGAAAGCCGTGCCCGCGGTTATGTGGCAGATGGGAATTTGTTAACGTCCGGTTGTAGAAAACCCGAAGTTGACCTTAATTAAAATACATCAACCGTGTGTGTAACCGTGATGGTCTCTTTCCGGCGGAGTCCGGGAAGTGAACACGGTGTTGGAGTTATGCTTGACGTAGGTTGCTATAGGATCACTTCTTGATCATACTTTTATCGACCGTGCTTTGCCTTCTCTTCTCGCTCTCATTTGCGTATGTTAGCCACCATATATGCTAGTCGCTTGCTGCAGCTCCACCTCATTACTCCATCCTTCCTATAAGCTTAAATAGTCTTGATCTCGCGGGTGCGAGATTGCTGAGTCCCCGTGGCTCACAGATACTTCCAAAACCAGTTTGCAGGTGCCTATGTTACCGTGCAGATGACGCAACCAAGCTCAAGGAGGAGCTCGATGAAGATCTTGCCCTTTGTGTTGTTTCGTTCTAGTTGATCAGTAGTGGAGCCCAGTTGGGGTCGATCGGGGACCTTTGTCGCATTTGGGGTTCTTCTTTTATTTTGGTTCCGTAGTCGGACCTTGATTGTATCTGGATGATGTAATGCTTTATTCATGTAATTGTGTGAAGTGGCGATTGTAAGCCAACTATGTATCTCTTTCCCTTATGTATTACATGGGTTGTGTGAAGATTACCTCACTTGCGACATTGCTTTCAATGCGGTTATGCCTCTAAGTCGTGCTTCGACACGTGGGAGATATAGCCGCATCGAGGGCGTTACAAGTTGGTAATCAGAGCCTTCCCCGACCTTAGGAGCCCCATTGCTTGATCGTTTTTAGCGGCCGAGTTGTGTCTAGAAAAATGTTTTGAGTCATTTAGGATTATATATATCGGAGAGTTAGGAATTCTTTTTACTCCCCAGTCTCCTCATCGCTCTGGTAAGGCATCCTGACGTAGAGTTTTGACTCTTCTCTTCTCAAATTTCACTAAAAAAATTTTAGGATCACGCGGGTATCTTGGAATCGTTCCGATGGTTTTATGATGAGAACATTGTCTTGGTGCCTCCTGTCAGGGGTTTAGTGGAAGTGTCCCGGGGAGTTGAGCTCTGAGGTGTTGTCGTCATAATTTTATCGTTGCAGTTCTGGAATACCTGAGTTTAGTACGCCGACATCGAAAATCTCTTTTATGCAGTTCGTTGGTGAGATAACCCCGATAACCCAGTACTGAGGTGAGTACGGGAGTATTGCCATAACTTGTATAACGGATGCTTTTCGAAGGTTGAGGTAGATGATTTCCGAAGGTTTCTTGGTTATGTGTTGAAGAATGGATACAGCTGGATGTAGGATTTGTTAGTTTGGGTGAGATATTATGCTTCCCCTGTATCCCCAACACCTGATTGCATAACCGGAAAATTTCGGGAGTTTCATAGGTGGGAATTCAAGTAGCTCTTAGGATATCTTTCCGACAGATGTATGATATGAAATTGGGGTTCGACGTCTAGTGGTCCGCCTATTCACGGTTGATTTTACAGTGGTCTCGTTGTGTCTTAAAGAGTCCTTGGCTATGCCGACTCGGGGACGCTTCGTATGTCATGTGCACTGCCTTGTACATGATGGTGCTGTACGATCGAGCCCGTGTAGGCCCCACCACGAAAACTTCGGACGAAATCTCTATCATATGTTTGTTCCGGCTTATTCTGCAAGCCAATCCTTTGTTTTGTTTTGAGTTGTGGTATTCGAGTTGCTTCGAAGTCAAATGTTGAATCCATACCTTTCCTAAATGGTGTTCTCATATTGCTATGTGAATACTAATCCTTCTTGATCATCGAGATTGTCTTGCCAATCCTTTTCAACCAGTGTGTCTCTCTTCAAGTGGATCCGATCATTCTCCCCATCCGCAAGATCAATTCTAAGTTTTCTCAACGGTGTTCATTCCAACTGCCCCAAGTTGCCTTTGTTTTTCCCGCCCTCCCACCCTTTTTGTTCAAGGACTCAGATATCTTAATCATGTATCCTTTTATTGATGGGAAGTTTCTCCATTCTTTTCTGTCAATGTTCTTATCCGGTGATTCTCAAGAAGATACTAATGGAGCTCCAAGTTCATCACTCTTCATTCTCGTTTTCTTCTCTGGTGGATTTAATTCAAGCTTTGGTATTAAGCATACTCCTTTTCTTTTTTTTTCCAATGCTTTTCTTATGCCGGTGCACCTCTTAATCATCCATCTCTCGCTATTAAATTGTTCCGGAGTGCTCAAGATATCTCGAAGATTCGTGTTTCCACTCTGCATTCGTTCAAGCTCTTTCGAGATTGGTATCTCATTCAAGTCATTTAATTCAACCGGTGCAACATCTCTTTTAAATCTTTTCAACGGTGTTCTTTTGAGTGGGCCCTAACCCACAGGTCTTTTCCCAGGATCCTACCTGACTCTTCTATTTTCCCAGAGCTATCCTAAATTCTTCTCCAAGTTTGACGTAAGAATGAGTTATCATTAGTCAAATGCTTTTCTCCAAGATCTTTCAAATTCTTTTCATAGTTGGCTCAACCTCTTCGCTTTTGATTCTTCCGGTGTGCCTCAATAATTCTTGGTGGTGTTTCTCGTTGTCATTCTCATCATTTGAAGACCGAAGAAGAGTTTCTCTTTAATCTTGCTCTATTCTCTTCAAGATTCATGGTGCTAGCTTGTTGCCATCCTCTCATAATTGTTTTCGATTGTGAGAATCTTTTTCACCCATCAGGAGATATTCAAGAGTCTTCTCAGTTTGTCATCCGGAGTCCATCAATTCAGGTTTATTCATTCTCAGCCGTCAGTTATCATTCTCCTATCCTGCCGGTGCATCTATCGAATATCCTCTAATCAGTTCTTGATCTCTTTGTTCTCATGTATCTAGTTTGTCTCAAGCACCTTCGTTCATTTGCTAATTCTTACCGGTGATGCACCCCTACTTCGATCATTTTCAATTCTTACGGTGGTTCTTTCAAGATCTCTCTTCCTTGTTCATCATATCAATTCATTTGTTGTTCCAATCCTACCGGTGGTTCGTTGAAGACCTTCTCAAGTTTTGATATATCTCTTTTAATCCTTTCTACGAGAATAAGTAGTATGCCAAATTCGTTGATTGTCATCAATTTAATTGGTGAAGGATAAGCATAACATAATTCTTATTCTTGTTCATCCAAGCGATTAATTCTTTATTCCGGAGGCCCTTAAAATTCTCGGTTTCATTTGTTTCATCTTCTCTTTTTCCCGGAGTTCCAAGCTCTAATTATCACGGAGATCCATCTAAATCATTGCAAGGATTCACCTTGTGTTTTCAATTTCTCTTTCTTTTCATTCCTTTTGTTTACCGGAGTTCTTCATGGAGGTTCTACATGATGGTTCATCAAGGATTTAATTCCCTTCTCAAAGTTTTCATCGAGATTCTTTCCTAAGGAGCTCAAGCTTTCTTCATATGGTAATCCGGAGTGCAATTCTTTCTACCATATTTTGGAGGTGGTATTATGTCATTCTTGATAATTTGAGTTCATGTTCCATGATTCACATGTTGTTAAGAATGAGTTATTTTTAAATCCATCAACCTCGTTGTTGGAGTTATCTTGTGTCATATTTCACCTAAAAGCCTTCCATTGGGAATGTTGCTATTTCTGGTGCTTGCCAATGATCCAAGTTATCTCTTTATCATCTTGGTGGAAGAAGTTTTCATCTCTTCGTTGATCTCAAGCAAGCAATTGTTTCCGTTAGTGGCCGGTTGTCACCTCATAATTTTGAGATGTTTTCCATAAGCCCACTACAAGCTTGTGCTTTTCGTTGTTGATTTTCCAACAACTCCGTTCAATTCTTCTTGCAAGGATGTTTTCCAAACTCATTTGTGGCAGAAGTTGGCATTTTCTTCTCCATTCTGTTATTCCAATGATATATCTTCTATTATTTCTTTCGGAGGCATTGTGACGTTGCTCTTTTCACTCACCATCTCGATTCGTGAGGATCGTGTTCTTTTCTTGCTTATCCATTTAACCGGAGTGTCGTGTTTTCATTCGAGTTCTCTAATCTTATCAAGTTTTCCCTCCTTCCTCAACTGGAGAGCTGTCTGAAATCCTTCTTACCCATTGTGCCATTCTTTCAATAGTTCCGGAGGCAGTGTGTTGTTGATTTCATCAAGTAACATCCCATCTTCTCAAGTTCATGTTCTATTCCTTCCATGTTCAACCGGAGTACTGCCCGAATTCTTCCCCTCTCATCTTGTTTTAACCGGAGTGGTTTCGAATTCTATCTTGTCCATTAAACTCTTGATTCATGTCTTTGCAACCTTCAAGTTCTCGTAATGTTCCTTGTTCCTTTTTTTTCTAACGGATTGTTTGCAATCTCGTTCTTCTCAATTGTGCTCTTTCTTTTAAATTGCTCAACCTCTCAAGGTTCTTTGGTTTCACTCATTGGTCGAAGAAGCAACTTAGTTTTACCTCTTCTCTTCCTCTTCTGTTTCCCTCCGGTGCCATTCTAGATCTCGGGACGAGATCCTCTTGTAGTGGTGGAGTGTTGTAACGCCCCGAGACCGACGCTCCAGAAGACTTCCAGCTATTCCGAGTTTCGTCGTGTGACTTGTTTTATTTGTTGCATTCATCCTTGCATCATGTGCATTGCATCATGTCATCATGCCATCATATCATTAATTTTTAAAACCTCAACTAAATAAATTGCATAGATCTTTTGATCTATTTAAATCGAGGGACTCACATGGTGACTTCTCTTTATAACATATCCTCCAATATTAGGGAGCTATATTAAATATTCCACTATTTTGGAATCACCAAAACACACTTACAAATAATTTCGTTCCTTTTCTGCTTCAAGTTTGGTCTCCAACCTTGCCAATATTTATTTCATCATTTTCCGGAGCTCCACCAAAAATCTGAACATTTTTGGACCTTCCTTTCATCAAGTTCTAGTTCAAACCCATTTGAATTTCAAATGAGTTTGAATTTAAATCTTTTGATCATGCCCACTTCTATTTTTCCTGGATCGAGCTCATTTTTGTGAGTCCGGGAAAATTATCTCCATGCGCAAATCCTTTCCCTAACCCTCTCTTTCCTTTTCTTCTCTTTAATTGTTTTCTGCTAAGAAAATATAAGAGAGAGAGAGAAGAGGGCCGCTTCCCCGCAGCCCTTTTGACCCAAGGCTAAGCCGGCCCAAGGCCCAGCCGCCCCCACCACTGTTAACCCTAGCCCGATCCCCATCTCTCCCTCTGGCCGCCGCCTTCGCTCGATCCCTCCTCCTCCTTCTCGCACGCACACGCACATCGCCAGGGAGAGCCCAGCGCTCGATCCCCTCCTCCCTCGTTGCGCCGTCGCAGAGAGAGAGAGAGAGGAGCGCCGCGTGCCCACGTCTCCCTCCTCGCCGTCGTCCATGGCCGCGCCTCGCCTGCTACTTCTCCGCGTCGACGACCTCCATCGCGCCTCCCTGCTTCGTCCGCCCGCGAGCACCACCACCTCCTCAGCACCGCGGCCTCGCCCTTCCTCCTCCACCTCGCGCGACCTCCTGCCTCGTCCTCGTCCCGCGCCTCTCCACCTCCTCTGCCCCGAGCTCCAAGCGCCGCCCCATGACGCCCGAGGCCCCCCTGCTCCGGTGAAGCCTAGCTCCGCCGCCAACGAGGCCTACCATGGCCCCGCCTCTCCTTCACGCAGCTCTGCACGCCGCCCCGCCTCCAAGTTCGTCGCCACTGACAACAACAACAACTACTGCACCCTCTCGTCGCCCGCGACCTCCTCCTCCTGGCTCTGCTCGGGTCTGCCGAGGCCCATCGCCTCCCGATCGGGCGACCTGCGCCCAGGTCGGCCCTCCTTCGCCCGGATCCCGCCGGACCAGCTTCCCGTGACCTCCTCTGCCTCCGATCCGGTCGCTCACCACCGCCTTTCCACGCTGCTCTAAGACACCAGGTCGGCCGCCCGCTCGCCCGTCGTTCTGCTTCGTTGGAGCAGAGAACCAGCGCCGCCCTTCATGCCCATCGCGCCGTGCTCGTTGCATGCCAAGTCAGTCCCGTGGATTTTGTCAAGAGTTCCACTTCGACCCGTGCACGCCTTGTGGATTCGCCGAGTACATCTACCGCCTTCTTCGGAATCACCAAGAACGCCAAGTTCCACCAAGCCGATCGTGTACGTCTACCGTCACCGTGGGTTTTCATCAAGTTCGGCTACAGCACAAAGATACGTGCAACTACGTGGATTCGCCGAGTACGACTACTCATGGGACCCGTCAAGTTCATCTACGGGAGCCCGAACGACTACATTCGATGTGGATTTCGTCAAGTACCCCTTCGGATATGCCAAGTTCGACTACATGATGCGTCAAGTACCTCTACCGTCGACCCCGTGGGCGTCAAGTTCCTCTCCGAACGTGTACCACGACTTCCACTATGTCGTGTACGACTACTTCCCACGACGACACGTGAACGACTACCTCCACTACGGCCCGTGAACGACTACTTCCCTCGACGACTCGAACCGCTCCGAAAACGCACGCTTCGAAGGTATAACGCCGAGGACGCCGTCCGTGGACCGAATGCATGTGTTGTATGAGATGCACCCTATGTTTGCACCGTGCCCGTTTGCTTCATGCACGTTCCTCCTCGTTTTCCATGCCACTAACCCGTGGGAACCCGGTAGTCGGGAGCACCCCACCATCTCTAGCATGTTCGCACATCCGCACGCCTCCTTTTGCACCGGTATCTCTGTGAGCTACCGGAACCGATATGTTGCCGTGGCATCATTTTCGGATATGTTGCCGTGGCACCATTTTTGTTTCGCCGCCGTGGCACCCTTTTCGTTCCGCCATGGTGACCAAATGCTTCATAACATGCTCATGTCAACATTTTCATAAAATTGCATAAAACTTGTATATGTCATCCACATCATGATAACAACATTTAAAATGTTTAAACTTGTTGTTGCATTAAATTGCTAAATGCATATGGGGATTTACCGGATTTGTTGTTTTTATATCCGGCCCCATTTAAATTGTTTAGATGGTATAGTTTATATTATGCTTCACCTCTTGCCATGTTTAACAACAGTTAATATTGTTGGGTAGCTTAAACGAGAGATAACTAAATAATTGATGTGGTGTTCCGTCAACATGCACCTCATTGCATATTGAGCTCCACTTAACTTGTAGTATTGTTTGTTGCACTTTGCCATGTCATGCCTCATTAAACCGGACATGCATCATACTTGTTTGTGCATCATGACTTGTTTATGCTTGTGTGTTTACTATGTTTTTTGTTTCTTTCCGGGTTGCTTCTCTCGTTAGCTTCGGTTTCGTTCCGGAGTTGTGAGGATTTGTTCGTCTACGACCGTTTGTCTTCTTCTTGGATTCGTTCTTCTTCCTTGCGGGATTTCAGGCAAGATGATCATACCCTCGAAATCACTACTATCTTTGCTATGCTAGTTTGCTCGCTCTTTTGCTATGCCAATGCTACGATGCCTACCATTTGCTTGTCAGCCTCCCAAATTGCCATGTCAAACCTCTAACCCACCATGTCCTAGCAAACCGTTGATTGGCTATGTTACCGCTTTGCTCAGCCCCTCTTATAGCGTTGTTAGTTGCAGGTGAAGATTGAAGTTTGTTCCTTGTTGGAACATGGAGATGTTGTTCCTTGTTGGAACATGTTTACTTGTTGGGATATCACAATATATCTTATTTAATTAATGCATCTATATACTTGGTAAAGGGTGGAAGGCTCGGCCTTATGCCTGGTGTTTTGTTCCACTCTTGCCGCCCTAGTTTCCGTCATATCGGTGTTATGTTCCCGGATTTTGCGTTCCTTACACGGTTGGGCTATAATGGGAACCCCTTGACAGTTCGCCTTAAGTAAAGCTCCTCCAGCAATGCCCAACATTGGTTTTACCATTTGCACTAACAACCTACCACCTTCCCTTGGGTTCTGCAGACTCAAGGGTCATCTTTATTCTAACCCCCCCCCCCCCGGGCCAGTGCTCCTCTGAGTGTTGGTCCGAACTGAGCTGCCTGCGGGGCCACCTCGGGGAAACTTGAGGGTTGGTTTTACTCGTAGCTAGTCTCATCTGAGTGTGCCCTGAGAAAGAGATATGTGCAGCTCCTATCGGGATTTGTCGGCACATTCGGGCGGTGTTGCTGGTTTAGTTTTACCCTGTCGAAATGTCTTGTTGTACCGGGATACCGAGTCTGATCGGAACGTCTCGGGTGGAGGTCTATTCCTTCGTTGACCGTGAGAGCTTGTTATGGGCTAAGTTGGGACACCCCTGCAGGGTATTATCTTTCGAAAGCCGTGCCCGCGGTTATGTGGTAGATGGGAATTTGTTAACGTCCGGTTGTAGAAAACCCGAAGTTGACCTTAATTAAAATACATGAACCGTGTGTGTAACCGTGATGGTCTCTTTCCGGCGGAGTCCGGGAAGTGAACACGGTGTTGGAGTTATGCTTGACGTAGGTTGCTATAGGATCACTTCTTGATCATACTTTTATCGACCGTGCTTTGCCTTCTCTTCTCGCTCTCATTTGCGTATGTTAGCCACCATATATGCTAGTCGCTTGCTGCAGCTCCACCTCATTACTCCATCCTTCCTATAAGCTTAAATAGTCTTGATCTCGCGGGTGCGAGATTGCTGAGTCCCCGTGGCTCACAGATACTTCCAAAACCAGCTTGCAGGTGCCGATGAGTCGTGCAGATGACGCAACCAAGCTCAAGGAGGAGCTCGATGAAGATCTTGCCCTTTGTGTTGTTTCGTTCTAGTTGATCAGTAGTGGAGCCCAGTTGGGGTCGATCGGGGACCTTTGTCGCATTTGGGGTTCTTCTTTTATTTTGGTTCCGTAGTCGGACCTTGATTGTATCTGGATGATGTAATGCTTATTCATGTAATTGTGTGAAGTGGCGATTGTAAGCCAACTATGTATCTCTTTCCCCTATGTATTACATGGGTTGTGTGAAGATTACCTCACTTGCGACATTGCTTTCAATGCGGTTATGCCTCTAAGTCGTGCTTCGACACGTGGGAGATATAGCCGCATCGAGGGCGTTACAAATTGGCAGATATCTTCACCAAGCCCTTGGATGAGAAGAGGTTTTGCAAGTTACGGTGTGAGCTAAATATCTTGGAATCCTCAAATGTCCTATGACCAGGCACACATCCTAACACTTATGCATATTGATGACTTAGATGTGCAACACACGAAGTAAAGTATATCTTCAATCAATGAAGACTTACAATTTAAGTGTGAATACATTAATGTGGAATTTGACTTTGGAGCGCCACGATAATTGTGCGCCGTGTCTGGGTCTAATACTTCCTATATGGTGGGTAACGCCACCACCAAATTTTTCTGTTTGAAGTGTTTCACTCATGGCGTTACGTTTGGTATGTGTTCACATTTGGTTTGGCTTCAATCTCAACTTGTCTTCATGATTATCTTCACTATGTTGATTTGATTGTCTTTCTCATATATATATATATTAGTGTTCTGTCCTCTACAGCATTCACTTATAGCTATGTCTTCTTGTTGAATCTTTTGAACTAAGTGAATGTGATCGGACCCTAACCTCTCTATGCTTTCTATCTCAAACTCTATCTGTCCAAATCATATGCATTCTATTGAAACTGTCGAATGTCTTCTCTGCGTCCTTGTCAGCAGAAGATACAGAGACAAACATTAAGTTCGTTTTCAATGCTAATTCCTTCACCTGAAACCCGAAGAAGTGGGAACGACCACCCGACAATCCAGGCGTGCGTGGGAACATGGAACAACCTCCGATATGTTGCATGATGGCCACGTGTCCTTCAGATGTGAATCGCCAGGGGCACCTGTGTAATAACACTATGCCGTCCCTGTGCCTATAAATACACGCCTCACCACAGTCATTATCCTTTCTTCCACTCTCGCACAAACCCTAGCGCCACCGCTAGCCCTTGACGACGCCGGCGACGAAGCGCTTAGCTGCCACGACCTCACCGACGCCGTCTTCACGCCGGCCGCGGACATCGTCTTCTCCGCCGTCGCCGTAGGTGTCCTCCGTCGCCAAGTTAGGGCACAGACGATCGAACTGCTCGGCCTCCTCTCCCACTCTGTCTAGCGGTTCTTCGTGTGGTAAATAAAATTTCCTTTTTACGGCCCCTTCGATCCTATAGATTCATCACTTTCTACCACAAGCAGTTTCTATTCACACAAGTTGGATCTCTTTCATACTTCATATCATAATATGCCTAGTATGTTCACTTATGCTTCACAAAGTAGTTAGATTCCTCACTTGTACTTATTCGTGGATTCGTACAAATCTGGAACCAACTCTTTATCTATGAGTGAATGTCTTTGCACGATGAGGTCAATGTCCTCTAAACTGATTTATCTTCAAAATCTTCTGAGAATGCATATGACCTCTTCCCCTTCCCTCGCACCTTAATGCTGTCACAGGTACATGTCCGTGGGAGAATCCCTTGGTTCTCATAGTCTGCATTCGTTTGCAGAATTCTTACAGCATCACATTAACTCTCCCGAAGCCAGTTCCTGTTTGACCAGAAAGCGGAAGCCTTTGAAGCCTTTAAATGTGTTGAAGCCCTTCAGTTTAAGCTTCATGGCACCAGAGAAACCTACAAGAAAGGGTGGCAGACAGCGTCGTGGCAACACCTCAAGAGATTTGCCTCCTGACCTCTATGAGCTGTACAAGATAGATCCAGAGGAGGACTACAATCAGCGAAAAACTCGAATCCAATGGATTTGAAGATATTGGGCAGAACAGTGGTTCAAGTACAGGTTCGTGATCCAGGAGTATGCTAAGAAGAATGCCATCAAACGACCATGGGGAGACATTCTATACAGAAATCTTCAACCCAAGTCCAGAGCTGAAGCCATTGAACAAGGCTTCTATCCTTGCATGGTCCATGGACCGCAGCCTGCGGATGCAGACCCATCTTCATTACTGTGGTGCTGCGATGATAATCTGTTCAAGCGCAACCTTCAGTTTGCCAGGAACTCGGCCAAAGAGAACAAGAAGTCACGAGGCTTAGACTTCAATCCAGGCCCCTCTGCTCCTCGTGCTGATGGCACACGCGAAGCTGAACCCAATCTTGTTGGGCCCTTCTACAACCTGGAAGGTCTCATCACTCATATCATGGTTCAAGGGACAGTCGTGGATGAGCCTGCAGATGACGCTGAATCTGATGAAGCGCCTGCACCGCCGAAGCCAAAGAAACTGAAGAAGCCTAAAGCTTCAAAGCCCGCTCCTGCACCAAAGGTCTTACAAGCGAAGCCTCTGGCCACTACACCTCCTGAACACAGTGTGTAGTCTGAAGATTTGTCACGCATCTCCAAGCCCTCGAGAGTAAAGATGCCCTTGTAGCCCACCAGCCAAGAACTGACTGCTGCTGCTATCTGCGCAATGACGCCATTGATCTGTCCAGCGATGAAGATCTTGCAGATGACGCTCTTGAGCAACTGATCAAGAGCAAGGAAGAAGCAGAGATCTTCAATGATCTGCCTCTCTTTGATGTGACAATCATCCATAACTTCATTGATGAGTGGTTTGACACGCCCAACCTTAGCTTTGAAAATCTGCAACTTCCAATTGGCCTCAGTGTCGCCTTCACTGGCGCCATTGCTTCTGAGCTAGCACTAGCTCAGCGCATCGTTGAACTGAAGCAAAAGATCGACTATGAGAAAGCTCAGTTCAAGAAGCACATGGCCAAGCTCAGTGTGCAAGATGTGAAAAACTTCAAGATTATGCTGCACGAGCTTAAGGAAGCCTTTCTCAAGAAGCGTGAAGAAGCTAAAGGTTCTCGTGAGCGCATGAAGAGCCTGGCTGACAAGTGTGTGCAAGCCTACAATGAGGCTGAGAAGCGCAAGGCTCTTGGTCGTCCTGGCATCGACCCAAGAATGGCTGCAAAGAAGAAGAAGCCATCAATAGACCAATCTGCACCTTCAAGGCGGGAAGAGCCACGCATAGTCTTTCCAAGCAGCATGACTGGCTCGAAGCCAAATGTCCGGTCAACCGCTTCAGAACTGAAGAAGACGAGGACTGCCGAGGCTGAAGCCAGAAAGAGGAAAAATCTTGATGCTTCTGATGTCGCTCCCTCCAAGAAGAAGCGCAGAACCAAGAAAGATCGGGCTGCTCCCACAGAGCCCCTTGTTGTAGAACCCATCTCTGTTGCTCGCTCGGATTTCTCGCATCAAGAACGACGAATAGTAGTTCATGAGCCTGCTTCCATAGAGGCTCCTGAAGCTGAAGACATTCCAGCAGTTGACCCCACCGCTGCTGAAGACATTGGTCACCATGACAATGTTGAAGATGATGAAGTCCTTCCTCAGATCGAGCACCAATTGGTATCATCGCCTGTGCTCACGCACAGCGAACTCATCAGCATTGGTCGTCCTCTGACGCCAACTGCTCAGGATGCATCATGGGCTGATCACCCACAACAACAAGACACCCCGAGTACTCCCCAACAACAACAAGTCACACCACCTGTGCAAGACGAAGAAGATGACTTTGAGGTCCAGCCAACTCCATCTCCACAGGCGTCGCCAGCGCTACGCAGGCTTCGCAAAGGACCAAGGCCTCAAGTCCCTCTTTCGAGCATTCCAGAAGGAGAAGTGCACCACCGATCTGTTGCACGTCAAGTGTTTCCAGATGCCACTCCTACTGTGACTGTCTCTGAATCCGAAGCCAAAATGGTTGAAGATGTTCCGGCTGCATCAGCCGATGAAGAAGAAGCCCTAAGAGTTGCTACACCCCCATCTCACCAAGATGTTGTTCTCGAGGAAAATGTGACCGACCCTCCAGCTTCTGAAGTGGAGGTTGAGAATCCCGAGGCTGCCACCACTAACACAACTGAAGCCAATGACGTGGTCATGGCTGAAAACACTGTGGAGCCTGCACCTAACACTGTGCCAGAGGCCAATGAAGCCAATGATGCACCTGCAACAGATGTGCAGCCTAACGCCTTTGTTGATGCCACTGCTCCTGTTCCGCCACCAAGGCCACACACTATTGAGCAAACATTCAACTATGGCCAACTTATCACTGTCAAATGGCCTCTTCTGACTCCTCCGCCTGCTGCTGGTCCTTGTTTTGACTATCACGTTGAGCACAGGCCTCAGGTTCAGAAGCCAATGCCAAGGTTGCCTAGGTTTCCAGGTACTGCATCTGCACCCGAATCTTTTAATATCAATGGCTTCAAGGCACACAACACCTTCTTTGATAGCGCCAAGAACCCCTACACCAAGGCAAGAATATCTTCTGATTGGTTCTGGAGCTATCAGCAGCGTAGTTATTACTCATGCATTCTGTACAATCAAGGTCGCATTTTCCCACATATGTGTCTTGACACTGAAGCCATAACTGGTCTGCCTTGTTTGGAAGAAGCTCTGGATTGCTTCAGAGAGTCTGGATTGTTGCCGTTCGTCACTGACAAGGAGCACTGGAACGAAGAATTGCTGCTCCAATTCTATGCCACTCTTCATATTCGTGGCTACAACAGAGATCTGAAGACTTGGGTCCTTGAGTGGATGACAGGCAATGTTCATCACGAAGCCAAAGCCTTTGATATCATTGAGTTCACTGGCCTGCCCACTCCAGGAGATCTTTATGAACCTGGTTGTCAGCTTCACAGTGCAGCTATGGAGAGCATTTTTCACAAGCCTGAACCAAACATGAGTCAGATGCTTAGCATGATGAAGCCTTTGCCTCCAGATGCTGCATATCCTAAGGAGTTCTTTGTTGAAGACCTTGAGTATCTGCCACGCACTATCTATCACATTATAAGGCAAACTCTCTGGCCCATCAAAGGACATTCTCCACATGCAAAGCTGGAAGGTGCAATGAAGACTTTGGTCTTCCATATTATTCACGGCAAATGCTTCAATGCACAAGACTTCTTCATCCGCCAACTTGCTGCATCAGGATCTGATCTCTTTGGCTTGAAGTTTTACGCTCCATGGATTATGTGGCTGATCAAACTACACTCAGCTGTCACCTATCAGCCCTCAGCTCGCAATCATCGGATCTTTATGCCTGACGTCGATATGTCAGTTGAAGCCATCTATCCAGAGCCTGCCAAGGAGCCCCTTAGTCTTCAGAATGCTGATAAGCAAAGTTTCTCACAACACATTGACGGAGATCCAGCAGTGGCTCGTGTTTATCCTCTGGCTGGTACTACCCGTGCACCTCATCGTGCCCTCACTGAAGCCACTGAAAGCACCATTGCCCAACGGCCCAAGAAGCGATCTCGTGTTCTCAACGACCGAGAACTTCTGGTTGCCCTTCATCAGAAACAGGATAAGCATCATGACTGGCTGAAGCGCCAAATGCAAAGCCTCTTGGTGGACGTAAACAGGATTCGCAACCTTGCCACCAAGAATGCCTTTGTTGCCCATGAAACCTGTCGGCGTACATGGAAAGGGCTGACGCTTATGTGTTCTGAAGATGATCTTCAAGAGGATGGCTTCTCTGAACGCTTCAAGTTTGACTCAACACCTCCAAGAAGGACTGTGCTGCGGCGTACTCCGTCTCTTGAAGACTCTGAGTTCTCCTCCTCTGCTGCAACAGTGAATGCACGTGTCATCGATGATGAAGACGATGCTACTTCACCACCTTCAGCGCGAATCAACACTGCACCGAGTTCGTCTGCACCGCCAACCAACACCGAAGACCCTGCTGCTTCACCAACTCCTCACGGGGACGAGTAGGTGCTCTATGTCTTCAAACCTTTTTGGTCCTTACTGACAAAAGGGGGAGAAGCATATGAGTTTGATAGTCTTCAAGCGGGTTCATATGGGCGGTAGTTTTATATTTTGCCTAGTGTTTACAACTCTGCGTTTTGATACATTTGGTTCTTTGAGTTGTAACACTCAAACTCGATGGTCGTCTGCTACTTATTTGCTATTCTGTGATGCGATGATAAATTCCGCATGTGCGACGATAAATTCCGCACTTAGATCATTTTGCAGACGTCCATTTTTCATTATGCATGTCATTATCTTCACATACTTTTCATGCATGATAAATTGTCATCATAAGTTGAAGAGGATCTCCACAAGTACAACCTGCCATGTGCATTTGCATACCAAAAGCAAATTACTTATATGCACATCTTCAGGGGGAGCCTTTGCCACTTATGAAGACAATAACCTATCCTTTACAATTTCACATATTTTATTCCCCGTTGAAAACTTCAACTAGTTTGTCATCAATCACCAAAAGGGGGAGATTGTAAGTGCATCTAGTGCCACCCCTAGTTGGTTTTGGAGTATTGACGACAAACCTAGTTGAGGGACTAATGTGTTTGTGAGAATTGCAGGATAACACAGGTAGAAGTCCCTCATTGATTCGGTTTTCCTACCAGAGATGACCCCTAAAAATGTATGAAGACATTGAAGTCAGAGGTGGTATGTGAAGACATTCACATTGAAGACTATGATAAGAGAAGACATCACGTGAAGACTATGGAGCGCGAAGACTTAGCAGTTTCGTCGTTCTGTGTTTTTCTTTGTTGAGTCATAGGAACCACCGTACTGTTAAGTGGGGTCCAAGAGAACCAGTCAGAATGACTGAAGTGATGCTTAACCAAAATCCTATGTCTTCGAGTGAAGACTATGAGAGCAAATCTTGTCCAGAGTTGGATAAGTCAGCTTTGCTTGTAATCCAAGTAAAGTTGCCGTGTGTGTTTGAAATCTGACCGTTGGAACACGTGTCAGTTCCTTAGTGACCAAGGGTCATTTCGGACAAACCAGGTCGGGTTGCCCAGTGGCTATAAATAGCCCACCCCCTACAACCATAAACGGTTGGCTGCTCAAAGTTAGAGTACGGCTTTTATCGTTTGAGAGCAACCCACCTCGAAGCCTTTGAGAGAGAATTCCTTGTGAGGATAAAGCCCTAAACACCCAGAGCCAAAGAGTGTTAGGCATCACTTAAGTCTTCCTGTCTGTGTGATCTGAAGACTTATTACACTTGAGGACTGTGTATCCTCCAGCCGGTTAGGCGCCGCGTTCTGAGCATCCAAGAGTCATTGTGGATCGCCAGTGAACGAAGTCTGTGAAGGTTTGGAAGTCTACCTTGAAGACTTACTAGAGTGATTGGGCGAGGTCTGTGTGACCTTAGCTCAAGGGGAATACGGTGAGGACTGAGTGTCCTGAGCTGCGTGTTCAGGACTGTGTGTCCGGGACTGTGTGTCCTCAGGTTTAAATACCTAGCCGCCCTAACCAGACGTACAGTTGTCACAACAACTGGAACTGGTCCAACAAATCATTGTCTTCAATGAGTCACTGGTTTCATCCTTCCCTTCCCTTTACTTACTGTTGGTCCTTGTGAAGTCATTGTATGATTGCATTATCTTTTGTCTTCACTGAGTGACTGCTTGTTCTGATTGGCTTCACAATATCTTCCTACCTGATCTTTACTGCCTAGCTGCTATTAGTCATTGTGCTTTCACTTCATTGAATACTTGACTATGGTTTGCCTAGTGTAGTCTACCTTTTGCTGCATGGTAATAGGTTTATTTCTATCGTTTGTCTTCGAAACTTCCATGTTTTGAAGACTTTCATAAAAATCGCCTATTCACCCCCCCTCTAGTCGATCACTAGCACTTTCAACTACATCAACCGTGTTGTCATAACGCTTCCACTTACGGTCTATGAGGGTATGTGGACAACACTCTTTCCCTCTCATTGCTATGCATCACCATGATAGATCTTGCATGTGCGTAGGATTTTTTTTTTGAAATTACTGCATCCCCCAACAATGGCATCCGAGCCAGGTCTATGCGTAGATGTTATATGCACGAGTAGAACATTAAGGAGTTGTGGGCGTGGGTATATACATATTATTTGATGTCACTAGTTGATTCTTGATTCAGCGGTATTGTTGGATGAAGCGGCTCAGACCGACATTACGCGTACACTTACGTGAGACTGGTTCTGCCGACGTGCTTCGCACATAGGTGGTTGGTGGGTGTCAGTTTCTCCGACTTTAGTTGAATCGGATTCAATGAACAAGGTTTTTTCTAAAGATCAAAATGCAATCACTATACCGCGTTGTGGTTTTTGATGCATAGGTAAGAACGGTTCTTGCTCAGCCCGTAGCAGCCACGTAAAACTTGCAACAACAAAGTAGAGGACGTCTAACTTGTTTTTGTAGGGCATATTGTGATGTGATATGGTCAAGACATGATGCTAAATTTTATTGTATGAGATGATCATGTTTTGTAACAGAGTTATCGGCAACTGGCAGGAGCCATATGGTTGTCGCTTTATTGTATGAAATGCAATCGCCATGTAATTGCTTTACTTTATCACTAAGCGGTAGCGGTAGTCGTAGAAGCAATAGTTGGCGAGACAACAATGATGCTTTGATGGAGATCAAGGTGTCAAGCCGGTGACGATGGTGATCATGACGGTGCTTTGGAGATGGAGATCAAAGGCACAAGATGATGATGGCCATATCATATCACTTATATTGATTGCATGTGATGTTTATCCTTTGTGCATCTTATTTTGCTTAGTTCGGCGGTAGCATTATAAGATGATCTCTCGTTAAATTTCAAGGTATAAGTGTTCTCCCTAAGTATGCACCGTTGCTATAGTTCGTCGTGCCGAGACACCACGTGATGATCGGGTGTGATAAGCTCTACGTTCACATACAACGGGTGCAAGCTAGTTTTGCACATGCATAATACTCGGGTTAAACTTGACGAGCCTAGCATATGTAGATATGGCCTCGGAACACTGAGACCGAAAAGTCGAGCATGAATCATATAGTAGATATGATCAACATAGTGATGTTCACCATTGAAAACTACTCCATCTCACGTGATGATCGAACATGGTTTAGTTGATATGGATCACATGATCACTTATATGATTAAAGGGATGTCTATCTAAGTGGGAATTCTTAAGTAATATGATTAATTGAACTTAAATTTATCATGAACTTAGTCCTGATAGTATTTGCATATCTATGTTGTAGATCAATTGCTCGCGTATAGCTTCCCCATTTTATTTATGATATGTTCCTAGAGAAAACTATGTTGAAAGATGTTAGTAGAAATGATGCGGACTAGCTCCGTGATCTGAGGATTATCCTCATTGCTACACAGAAGAATTATGTCCTTGATGCACCGCTAGGTGACAGACCTATTGCAGGAGCAGATGCAGACACTATAAACGTTTGGCAAGCTCGGTATGATGACTACTTGATAGTTTAGTGCACCATGCTTTATGGCTTAGAACCGGGACTTCAAAAAGGTTTTGAACGCCATGGAGCATATAAGATGTTCCAAGAGATGAAATTGGTATTTCAGACTCATGCTCGAGTTGAGAGGTATGAGACCTCTGACAAGTATTTTGCCTATAAGATGGATGAGAATGGCTCAACAAGTGAGCATGTGCTCAGAATGTTTGAGTACTACAATCGCTTGAATCGAGTGGGAGTTAATCTTCCAGATAAGATAGTGATTGACAGAGTTCTCTAGTCACTATCACCAAGTTACTAGAACTTTGTGATGAACTGTAATATGTAAGGGATGAAGAAAACAATTCCCGAGCTCCTCGCGATGCTGAAATCAGCGAAGGTAGAAATCAAGAAAAGCATCAAGTGTTGATGGTTGACAAGACCACTAGTTTCAAGTAAAAGGGCAAGGGAAAGAAAGGAAACTTCAAGAAGAATGGCAAGCAAGTTGCCACTCCCATGAAGAAGCCCAAAGCTAGACCCAAGCATGAAACTGAGTGCTTCTACTACAAAGGAAATGGTCACTGGAAGTGGAACTGCCCTAGATCCTTAGCGGATAAGAAGGATGGCAAAGTGAACAAAGGTATATTTGATATACATGTTATTGATGTGTACTTTACTAGTGTTTATAGCAACCCCTCAGTATTTGATATTGGTTCAATTGCTAAGAGTAGTAACTCGAAACGGGAGTTGCAAAATAAACATAGACTAGTTAAGGGCGAGGTGATGATGTGAGTTGGAAGTGATTCCAAGGTTGATAAGATCACCATCGCACACTCCCTTTACCTTCGGGATTAGTGTTGAACCTAAAATAAATGTTATTTGGTGTTTGCGTTGATCATAATATGATTGGAATTGGATCATGTTTATTGCAATACGGTTATTCATTTAAGTCAAATAATTTTTGTTATTCTGTTTACATGGATAAAACCTTCTGAGGTCATACACCCAAGGTGAATGGTTTATTGAATCTCAATCATAGTGATACACATATTCATAATATTGAAGTCAAAAGATGCAAAGTTAATAATGATAGTGCAACTTATACGTGGCACTGTCATTTAGGTCATATTGGTGTAACGCGCATGAAGAAACTCCATGCTGATGGGCTTTTGGAATCACTTGATTATGAATCATTTGATGCTTGCGAACCATGCCTCATGAGCAAGATGACTAAAACTCCGTTCTCCGGAACAATGGAGCAAGCAACTGACTTATTGTAAATAATACATACTGATGTATGCAATCCGATGAGTGTTGAGGCTCGTGGCGGGTGTCGTCATAGATGATTTGAGCAAATATGGGTATATCTACTTGATGAAACATAAGTATAAAACATTTGAAATATTCAAAGAATTTTAGAGTGAAGTGGAAAATCATCATGACAAGAAAATAACATTTCTGTGATCTGATCGTGGAGGAGAATATTTGAGTTACGAGTTTGATCTTCATTTGAAACAATGCGGAATAGTTTCGCAACTCATGCCAGCTGGAGCACCACAGCATAATGGTGTGTCCGAACGTCATAACCGTACTTTATTAGATATGGTGCGATCTATGATGTCTCTTACCGATTTATCACTATCGTTTGGGGGTTATGCATTAGAGACAACTACATTCACGTTAAATAGGGCACCATCTAAATCCGTTGAGACGACACCTGGTTTAGCAAGAAACCTAAGCTGTCGTTTCTTAAAGTTTGGGGCTATGATGCTTATGTGAAAAAGTTTCAACCCGACAAGCTCGTCCCCAAATCGGAGAAATGCATATTCATAGGATACCCAAAGGAAACTATTGGGAACACCTTCTATCACAGATCCAAAGGCAAGATATTCATTGCTAAGAATGGATCCTATCTAGAGAAGAAGTTTCTTTCGAAAGAAGTGAGTGGGAGGAATGTAGAACTTGATGAGGTAATTGTACCTTCTCCCATATTGGAAAGTAGTTCATCACAGAAATCAGTTCTAGTGATTCCAACGCCAATTAATGAGGAAGCTAATGATGATGATCATGAAACTTCAGATCAAGTTACTACCGAACCTCATAGGTCAACCAGAGTATGGTCCGCACCAGAGTGGTATGGTAATCCTTTCTGGAAGTCATGTTACTAGACCATAACAAACCTAGAACTATGAGGAAGCAATGATGAGCCCAGATTCCGCGAAATGGCTTAAGGCCATGAAATCTGAGATGGGATCCATGTACGAGAGCAAAGTATGGACTTTGATTGACTTGCCCGATGATCAGTGAGCCATTCAGAATAAATGGATCTTCAAGAGTGATAGAGGCGAAGGTGTCCCGATGTTTCAATGAGATGGGGCTATCGTTTCTTTGGGAGTCAACCTTGACTATCCGACTACGAATGTGCGAGACATCGCGCCTTAGCAATCGCTAAACCAACTTCCGAGAGGTTATTGACCACGCCGGAGCACGATCAACCCGACCACGAGGGTCTGTTTTCTGCGAGCAAATGAAGAACAAGCAAGAAACTGAGATTGCAATCTGGATATTGCGAATATAAGATGAAAGCTTTATCGATCAAGGTGGGGTTCTGTGATGTCTTGGTCTGGTCGTTGGACACAAACGAAGTACGCGAAGTTGCAGCTATGGCGAACTTTTAATGTAAGTCTAAACGACGCCCTAAGGGTTGTATATATGGAGGAAGAGGGGGGAATTTCGTGGCCCTTGGAAGAGGGGTCCGAAACCAACCCTAATGATGCGGAGCATCCCAAGGTCATCCCCATGGACCTACCATCGTCTCATCAAGTGCCTACCGGACCCATGACTCGATCACGTGCAAGAGCCTTTGAAACCGAGGTGACATCTCTCCTCTCACAATTCCACTTCGATGCACATGAAGCATGGCTACTACCTCATATGGATACCTTGTGCATACTCAGGTACAATGGAGAAGCTAAGGAGCAAGGACAAGAAGAAGAGGAAGATGGACGAGAAGACGGAGAAGAAGAAGGGCTGCAGGAAAAGTCCCAGCCACCGGACGACCGGCCGGGACCGGACGTCCGACGCTTGAAGCGTCAGCCGAGCCCTAGCCAGCGGACGTCCAGTCCAGACCGGACGACCGGTGCCCCTGCACCCGAGGCAAATGAGCGGACGTCCGGCCCCGAGCGGACGACCGGCGCGACCGCACCCGAGCCGAAGTCAGCGGAAGTCCGGAGCCTCCGGACGTCCGGCACCCCCATCACAGAGCGGAACCAGCGGACGACCAGAGGACACCGGACGTCCGGCAGCTCCTGAGCCACCGGACGACCGGTCCCCAACGGACGTCCGGTACCTGTCCGCGCACAGTGTTCGGGCCCGAGGCCCATGTACCTCTTCACTTCGCCCCCATTTGCACTTAGACTATAAATAGACCCCACATTCATCCTAGCTAGGGTTAGAGTTGGTTTAGCTCATACTCAGAGATAGATCCTCATCGGATCTACTCCTCGTGAGAGACCGCGACCTCTTCGGAGAAGATCCCTTTGGATTCAAGGCCCCTTTCTAAGGGAAGATCCCCTTGTGGATTCAAGACCTCCTCACGGAGAAGAACCGGTTACCGTGTATCGTCCCTAGTTGTCCGTGGATTCGTGTATCGCTCTATGTACTCGAGGATCTAGCCCATGTGTGACTTATTCGTGTTGGTTTAGTGATTTCCTCTTGTGTTTCCCTTCCGTTCATCCTCGTGTTCTTCGTGTTTTTCCCGGGATTCGCTCCTTTCGTGAAATATCAGGCGATTAGGGTCTCTACCCTACATCATCTTGGTATCATGAGCAAGGTTTATCACGATTTCGGATCCCCCTCTTCGTTTTTCTAGCTTAATTTTGTTGTTTTTCGTCCCAATTCAAAAATCCCCACCAAAAATAGCCCAAAAAATTATCTTGTGTTTTGTGAGTTTGATGATGTTTTGTTGGTTTTGATCCATGAATTTGCTGTGTTGCAAGTAGATCTAGCCGTCCCCCACCATTTCCACCTCGAAATCCCTCCCCAAATCCCCACAATCAGCTCCCAGATATGAAATTCCGTGTTGACCCCGACCACCGGACGACCGTAACTTACCGGACGTCCGGCGATCCAGGAAGCATCGGACGTCCGACCTTACCGGACGACCGGCGACCGGACATCCGTCCACTTCCGGACGACCGCTACTTCCACCACATCATCCACTACATTCACCACATCATCCGCTACACCACCTCCAACTTCCGCAAAACCGTTCCAATATCCCAACCCACACCACCACTTCACCGCTACCTACTCCGAAAATTTTGGTCGCCTTTGGTTTTGAGAATTTGAGTTGCGGTACCGTATCCTTTTATGTTTCGGCTATCTAGGTACGGTTTGACATCGACATCACCGCCGCTCATCTTCACCATGGACGCGTCATCAATAATGACCACCTCGACTATGACTTGGTATTCGTGCCTCCATTTTGACACCATACCGGAAGCAAGACCGGTAACCTCATCTTGGTATTGGACATATCACTCTTGCCATTACATTCATAGCCATCATCGCCTTACTCCTTTGCGTTGCTTACCCATCGAGACTAGCCATTGAGTATTGCCGGCAACGAGTCTTGTGCACATTAGTGATCATACTTCCCATAGCATACATACATCATTGTTGCCTATATTGGTATCATCTCTCGTGTCACAACATTGTCATCGCATACTCACTTGCTATCTTGGTTCGTCAAGCATTGCAAGAGAAAAGAGCTCAAACATCAAAGAGCCAACCAAGCTTTTAAGCAAAGAGGAAAGATAAGCAAAGAGCTTTTAAGCACGAACCATAGCATCATACAACATTAAGATTGTCATACTTGATCATCTTGGATCATATCATAGCAACACCTTGCATAAAACATATTTGGGATAGAAGTCGTTGCATTTTTGCTAAGTCGGTTGTGCACAAGTTCTTGTATCCGCCTATCGTGCAATCGTGCTAGCGTCTCTCTAGTGTTGTGCAATAAGAGCATTTTTGTGGATTCCACATTTTGGCTCACCCTTGGTTGCACAACACCACTTATCTTTTTTGCGCGTGTGTTTCCGTGTACCGTATATGCTTGGTCTACTTGTTACATTGCATCTTGAGAATCTTCTCCGACATTATTGAATCTTGCTTACATTCACATTAAAAATTGTGCCACCATCCTAACCAAGCTCCACCATAAGCTTTTACTTGTGTAGGTGTGAGAAACCGACGAGAATTCGTACCAATTGGGCTATTTCCTTGTCCTACATTGGAGTGATCATCGATTCACTTTCAACTTCGGTCAAGGTACATTTGGTATTCGTTCTTCTCTTTCTACCACTCACACTCGTCTTGGAATGATGGATAGGCCAAGTACTTCTACCAACCCACTCTTCATGGAGCAAGAAAACGACATGAACTCCTTCGTCACCAAGAGTCACCTCTTTGGTGCACAACGTGCTTTGCATCAAGAGCAACAAGCTATGAGTGAATGCATCGACAACCTTGCCGCCGACTTGCGACTTTCCGAGCAACGTACAAGGGACTACTTCGACCACAAGCTCGACGATCACAAGTAAGAGAATGACGCAAGGATGGATGAGATTCGTGCTTTTTTGCTCAATCGATCTTCTTCCACTTCAAGAAGGAGCCGTTCAACTCGCCATTCCGACTCAAGTACACCGACATCGAACACTCTTCGTCGAGCCGCACGCATCGACCATCAAGCAAACCTCAATCCGCTTCAGGATACCGATTCTCAAGAGCGCCGATGACGCCAAGCCGAAGAAGCCTTTGCGCTAGCTCGAGAACGGCAACAACAACGCCAACATGAAGAGGAAGAACGCGCACGTCTACATCAAAATGCACAAAATGCCGAGGCTCAACGTCAAGAACAGCAACTCCATGACGCTCAAGCACTTGAGGCGCAACAAGCTCTACGTGATGCGAGTCGAGCCGTTGCCGACCGAGGCCGACAAGCACGTGAACAAGAGGAAGCACTTCATGAAGAACTTAATGAACGACGATTTCAAGCTCGCCTGCATCGTCTAGTTCCCCCTCGAGCTCGACGCGTTCCTCCACAAGCTCGCCAAGACCATCAAGTTCATCAAGAGCATGAAGACAATGGGAATCCTCCGCGACAAGAGCTACACGAGGTTGATAACCCTCCGCGTCAAGAGCACCATGAGTTGGACAATCATCTACAACATGGGCGTCATCATCCCCAACCCCAACACAATGAAGAGCAACGCTACGGCAAGCTCAAGTTCACCATGCCCAAGTTCAACGGAAGCAACAATCTCGAAGAATACCTTTCATGGGCATTGAAAGTTGACAAGATCTTCTGTTTGCACAATTATGAAGAAGAGAAGAAGATCGCGATGGCATCACTTGAGTTCCAAGACTATGTCCTCATTTGGTGGGAACAAGTCATTGAACGCCGCGAGGCAAGAGGTGATCCACCCATCACTACTTGGGCACAAATGAAGGATGTCATGAGAGCACGCTTCATGCCTACCTACTACAACCGCGACCTCTTCAAGAAACTACAACAACTCAAGCAAGGAACCAAGAGCGTTGAAGAATACTACAAGGAGATGGAGATTGCAATGATAAGAGCCAATGTGACGGAAGATGTTGAGCAAACTATGGCACGTTTCTTAAATGGACTCAATCATCCTATCAAGAAGATCGCCGACTTCCAACCATACTCAAATCTCATCGAGCTCGTGCACCAAGCTACCAAAGTGGAATGCCAAGTGCAAGATGACTTCAAGTATGCCAAGTTCTAATCCAAGTCCTACGACTTCTCCAATAACCAAGCTTCAACGACTCCAACACCGACTACAAGACCGTCTACTTCCAACATCGACAAGCCGACTTCCAAGAAAGCTTCGTCAACTACAAGTCATCCTACTACAAGCAACTTCAAGCCGAGAGCTTCATCATCATCAACCCCTACCCATGAGACCGTCAAGACGAGTTCCCTCAAGTGTTTCACTTGCGGAGGCCGAGGCCACAAGTCCTATGAGTGCACCAACAAGCGCACCATGATCTTCAACGACGATGGCACTTATGATTCCATGAGCGAAGGAGAAATGGAAGCCCTTGAGCAAGTCGCCATGCACCGCCAAGTGAACAATGAAGAAGAACAAGTCTTTTGTGATGAAGACTCAAGTCCCGCACTTGTTGTCTCCAAAGTCTTGACTCTCCAACATCACCAAGAAGAAGACCAAAGATGCACCATATTCCACACCAAGGCCGGCATCAATGGACGATCTGTCAAGGTCATCATCGATGGAGGGAGTTGTCACAATCTCGCAAGTGAAGAACTTTGCTCCAAGATCCAATTGCCCAAGACGAAGCATCCACACCCATACAAAGTGCAATGGCTTAGTGACTCTAGTACCATCCAAGTCGAGCACCGAGTACAAGTCTCCTTCAAAATCGGCGCCTACGAAGACACCTTGGAGTGCGACGTCATCCCAATGACCGTTTTCCATCTTCTCCTTGGACGGCCATGGCAATTCGATAGACGAGTCGTACACAATGGGCGTACAAACCACTATAGCTTCAAGATGCAAGGAAAGGAGTTTGTGTTACGACCTATGTCTCCAAGCCAAGTGATCAACGATAAGCAAGCCACCCATCATGGAGAGAATGGTGAGAGAGTGAGCCACCAAAAAGAGAGTGAGTGCCACAAGCCCAAATTGAGTGCCTCCACGATGAGCGAAAACAAGAACCTAGTTCTATTTGCCACCAAACGTGAGATGAGAGAAGTGTGTGAGAACCGATCTAGTGTCCTACACTACGTCCTCGTGTGCAAGGACAATACACCACAAACTAACACTTCTCACACTCTTCCTCTAGTGTTATCTCTCTTTTGCAAGAATTTCAAGATGTTTTCCCCGATGAGCTACCTCCGGGACTACCTCCACTACGAGGCATTAAGCACCGCATCGACCTCATCCCCAGAGCACCGCTTCCGAACAAAGCTCCCTACCGCGTCAACCCCAAAGAAACCAAAGAAATCCAAACGCAAGTAAAGCATCTCATAGACCATGGACATGTGCGTGAAAGTTTGAGCCCTTGTGCCGTACCGGTCATTCTTGTGCCAAAACGTGACGGTAGCTTTCGCATGTGCTCCGATTGTAGACCTATCAATGCTATCACCGTTCGCTATAGGTACCCCATTCCACACCTAGATGATATGCTAGATGAGATTAGTGGTGCCACTATATTTTCCAAAATTGATCTTAAGAGTGGTTACTATCAAATCCGCATCCAAGAGGGCGATGAATGGAAAACCGCTTTCAAAACCAAGTTTGGTTTGTATGAGTGGTTAGTCATGCCTATGGGTCTCTCGGAAGCACCAGGCACTTTTATGCGCCTTATGAATCATGTCTTTCGCCCTTACATTGGTATATTTGTTGTGGTTTACTTTGATGACATTCTTGTGTTTAGCAAATCTATCCAAGAGCATGTCACCGCACCGTTTTGCAAACTCTTAGGAAAGAGCGCCTCTATGCTAATATGGAGAAATGCCTTTTTGGTGTTGACAAGCTTGTTTTCTTGGGTTTTGTGGTCTCTTCTAAGGGTGTTCATGTAGATGAGTCCAAGATCAATGCTATTAAGACTTGGCCGCAACCAACCAACTTGCATCAAGTGCGTAGTTTTCTTGGTCTTGCGGGTTTCTGTCGTCGCTTTGTGAAGGATTTTAGCACCATTGATTCGCCTTTGCATGCTTTGAGCAAGAAGAATGCGTCGTTTATTTGGGGACCATCCCAAGATACCGCATTCAATGAGCTTAAGAATTTGCTTACTCATGCTCCCGTGCTTGCTTTACCCAACTTCGACAAACCTTTTGAGATTCATTGCGATGCTAGCGGTAATGGCATAGGAGGTGTATTAACGCAAGAGAAGCACCCCATAGCTTACTTTAGTGAGAAACTTTCCGGAGCGCAACTCAACTACCCCATCTATGACAAAGAGCTATATGCATTAGTCCGTGTTTTACATGAATGGGAACATTACCTTCGTCCCCATGAGTTTATCATTCATACCGATCATGAGACTCTCAAGTATCTCAAGGGTCAAACTAAGTTGAACAAGCGTCATGCTAAATGGAGTGAATTCATTGAGTATTTTCCCTATGTCATCAAGTACATCAAGGGTAAAGAAAACATCATAGCGGATGCTCTTTTCCGCATATGCATGCTAGTCACGCAACTTGAGTTAGATGTCATTGGCTTCGAGCATATCAAAGAATTGTATGCGCATGATGAAACTTTTGCCACTCCTTATGCCAAGTGTTTGTTGCATACATAATGGGAACGTTATTACATCAAAGACGGCTACCTTATGAGAGCTAACAAACTTTGCATCCCCAAGTCGTCCCTTTGTTTATTGCTTTTGCAGGAATCGCATGGAGGAGGATTAATGGGACACTTTGGACGCGATAAGACATTCGCCACGCTCTCGAAGAGCTACTTTTGGCCAAAGATGTTTCGGGACGTCAATTGCTTCACCAACCGATGTTCGACATGCCGCAAAGCTAAGTCCAAAGCTCAATCTCATGGTCTCTATATGCCTCTACCGATTCCATACCAACCATGGGAAGGCACTAGCATGGACTTCATACTTGGTTTGCCTAGGACTCGCAATGGGAAAGATTCTATATTTGTCGTTGTGGACCGTTTCTCAAAAATGGCACATTTTATTCCTTGTAACAAGATAGACGATGCTTCACGTGTTGCTAATCTCTTTTGTAGGGAAATATTACGTCTCCATGGTGTGCCAAAGACAATTGTCTCGGACCGCGACGTCAAGTTCCTTAGTTACTTTTGGAAGACCTTATGCGCCAAGCTCGGAATCAAGCTACTCTTCTCCACGGCGTACCATCCTCAAACCCACGACCAAATGGAGGTGACAAACCGCACACTCTCCGCTCTACTTCGAGTACTCATCAAGAAGAACATCAAGGAGTGGGAGGAGTGCCTACCTATTGCCGAGTTTGCCTACAACCGAGCAAGACACTCAACAACCGGCAAGTCGCCTTTCGAGGTCGTTTACGGATTCAACCCATTGTCACCATTGGACATTCTTCCTCTACCACTCCAAGAGCGCATCAATTTGGAAGCAAGTGCGCGTGTGACACATCTCAAGAAGATGCATGAAGATACAAGAAACACCATCGAGCGCCAAGTTCAACGCCTTGCGACCAAGCTCAACTTCAACAAGCAACCTAGGGTCTTCAACATTGGTGATCGAGTGTAGCTATACCTTCGCAAGGACCGCTTCCCACAAGAACGCAAATCCAAGCTTCGACCACGAGCGGATGGACCCTTCAAGGTGCTTTCACGCTACAACGACAACGCTTACAAGATCGACCTCCCGTGAGACAAGTACAACATGAGCGACATCTTCAACGTCAAAGATCTCTCTCCCTTCTATGGTGATGAAGATTTTGATCCGAGGACGGATCTTCCCCAAGGGAGGGGAGATGATGCGGATCATCCCAAGGTCATCCCCATGGACCTACCATTGTCTCATCAAGTGCCTACCGGACCCATGACTCGATCACGTGCAAGAGCCCTTGAAACCGAGGTGACATCTCTCCTCTCACAATTCCACTTTGATGCACATGAAGCATGGCTACTACCTCATATGGATACCTTGTGCATACTCAGGTACAATGGAGAAGCTAAGGAGCAAGGACAAGAAGAAGAGCAAGATGGACGAGAAGACGGAGAAGAAGAAGGGCTGCAGGAAAAGTCCCAGCCACCGGACGACCGGCCAGGACCGGACGTCCGGCGCCTGAAGCGTCAGCCGGGCCCCAGCCAGCGAACGTCTGGTCCAGACCGGACGACTGGTGCGCCTACATCCGAGGCAAATGAGCGGACGTCCGGCCCCGATCGGATGACTGGCGCGACCACACCCGAGCCGAAGTCAGCGGAAGTCCGGAGCCTCCGGACGTCCGGCACCCCCATCACAGAGCGGAACCAGCGGACGACCGGAGGACACTGGACGTCCGGCAGCTCCTGAGACACCGGACGACCGGTCCCCAGCGGACGTCCGGTACCTGTCTGCGCACAGTGTTCGGGCCCGAGGCCCATGTACCCCTTCACTTCGCCCCCATTTGCACTTAGACTATAAATAGACCCCCCATTCATCCTAGCTAGGGTTAGCGTTGGTTTAGCTCATAATTAGAGATAGATCCTCATTGGATCTACTCCTCGTGAGAGACCGCGGCCTCTTTGGAGAAGATCCCTTTGGATTCAAGGCCCCTTTCTAAGGGAAGATCCCCTTGTGGATTCAAGACCTCCTCACGGAGAAGAACCGGTTACTGTGTATCGTCCCTAGTTGTCCGTGGATTCGTGTATCGTTCTATGTACTCGAGGATCTAGCCCATGTGTGACTTATTCGTGTCGGTTTAGTGATTTCCTCTTGTGTTTCCCTTCCGTTCATCCTCGTGTTCTTTGTGTTTTTCCCGGGATCCGCTCCTTTCGTGAAAGATCGGGCGATTAGGGTCTCTACCCTACATCACCTAACTCTTGTTTCCCCACACATACAGACTCTAAAAACAGCCTATACTTAAGTATTTCAAAAATACATGGGCCTGGCCCAATAATAAGGTGACGCAGCACCTAAAATAGCCTCTGTACGAAATTTATGAAGTGGCATCTTGTATATTTCGTCCAAGGCTTCATGCACTCCTTATGGTGGCTTCAAAGTCCTGAAATCATCACTTGTAACTCCGTTCTAGATCCCCTTGCGCATGCCATCATCTCCACGCTTGAACTTGTTTGAAGGTTCATCTTTCTTGTCCAAGCTAGGCCCTTCATTTGTAAGCAAGACAAATGTATCCAATTTAGGCAGCATCATATTCTCATGAACATTAGAATCATTACCAAGAAACGAAAGTACCTGATAATTCAATTGGCGTGCGCGAGCTCTAGTAATTGGTCCAGTATGTATAGCAGCAGGGGTTGTGGGTGTAACAATGGTATTGATGTCCTCATCATCCTCCCCTTCTTGAAATGAAGTCGTCCTCGACGAAAGTTCATCGTCCTCACCCAAATAAGGCTTCAAATCTGCAATGTTAAAAGTGGGACTAACCCTAAAATCTACAGGCAGCTCAAGTTTATATGCATTATCATTTATTTTCTCTAACACCTTAAAAGGACCATCAACACGTGGCATTAGCTTCGATTTGCGCAAATTAGGAAATCTATCCTTACGCAAATATAACCAAACAAGATCTCCAGGTGCAAACACAACATGTTTTCTACCCTTATCTCCAGCAAGTTTATATTTAGCATTCATACGCTCAATGTTTTCCTTAGTTAACGGTTCAGTTTTGCTTGACTTTTAATGTGTTACAAAGACTCATGATCAGAATGTATAACAAATTCCTTGGGCCATAAATAATGTTGCCATGTTTCTAAGGTCTGAACAAGAGCATATAATTCTTTATCATAAGTAGAATAGTTCAGACTAGGCCCACTCAATTTTTCAGAAAAGTATGCAACAGGTTTGCCATCTTGTAATAACACACCTCCTAATCCAATTCCACTAGCATCACATTCAAGCTCAAAAGTCTTATTGAAATTAGGAAGTAGGAGTAAAGGAGCATGTGTCAACTTATCTTTCAATACCGTGAAGGCTTCTTCCTGTGCGGTACCCCAAACAAAAGGCACATCCTTCTTTGTAAGCTCGTTGAGAGGTGCAGCAATGGTGCTGAAATCTCTCACAAAACGCCTATAGAAACCAGCGAGGCCAAGGAAACTCCTCACTTGTGTGACCGTTTTGGGCTGCGGCCAACTCTCAATAGCTTCAATCTTGGCTTTATCAACTTCAATTCCCTGTGGAGTAACAACATAGACAAGAAAAGATACTCGGTCGGTGCAAAAGGTGCACTTTCCAAGGTTACCAAACAAACATGCATCACATAGAGCAATAAAAACAGCACATAAATGTTCCAAATGTTCCTCCAAAGATTTGCTATAAATCAATATGTCATCAAAGTAAACTACCACAAATCGTCCAATGAAAGCACATAAAACTTCGTTCATTAACCTCATGAAAGTACTAGGTGCATTAGTTAACCTGATAGAGGCAAAGGTGTCCCGATGTTTCGATGAGATGGTGGCTATCGTTTTCTGTGGGAGTCGACCTTGACGATCCGACTACGAACGTGCGAGACGTCGCGCCTTAGCAATCGCTAAACCAACTTCCGAGGGTTATTGACCACGCTGGAGCATGATCAACCTAACCACGAGGGTCTGTTTCCTGCAAGCAAAGGAAGAACAAGCAAGAAACTGAGATTGCAATCTGGATATTCCGAATATAAGATGAAAGCTTTATTGATCAAGGTGGGGTTCTGTGACGCCTTGGTCTGGTCGTTCAACACAAACAAAGTACACGAAGTTGCATCTATGGCGAACTTTTCATCGAAACAAAACCCAAAGCCTAAACGATGCCCTAAGGGCTGTATATATGGAGGAGAGAGGGGGAATTTCGTGGCCCTTGGTGGAGGGGTCCGAAACCAACCCTAACTCTTGTTTCCCCACACATACGGACTCTAAAAACAACCTATACTTAAGTACTTCGAAAATACATGGGCTTGGCCCAATAATAAGGTGACGCATCACCTAAAATAGCCTCTGGACGAAATTTATGAAGTGGCATCTTGTATATTTCGTCCCATGCTTCATGCACTCATTATGGTGGCTTCAGAGTCCTGGAATCATCACTTGTAACTCCGTTCTTGTTCCCCTTGCGCATGCCATCATCTCCATGCTTGAACTTGCTCCAAGGTTCATCTTTCTTGTCCAAGCTAGGCCCTTCATTTGTAAGCAAAACAAATGTATCCAATTTAGGCAGCATCATATTCTCATGAACATTAGAATCGTTACCAAGAAACGAAAGTACCTGATAATTCAATTGGCGTGCGCGAGCTCTAGTAATTGGTCCAGTATGTATAGCAGCAGGGGCTGTGGGTGTAACAATGGTATTGATGTCCTCATCATCCTCCCCTTCTTGAAATGAAGTCGTCCTCGACGAAAGTTCATCGTCCTCACCCAAATAAGGCTTCAAATCTGCAATGTTAAAAGTGGGACTAACCCCAAAATCTGCAGGCAGCTCAAGTTTATATGCATTATCATTTATTTTCTCTAACACCTTAAAAGGACCATCAGCACGTGGCATTAGCTTTGATTTGCGCAAATTAGGAAATCTATCCTTACGCAAATGTAACCAAACAAGATCTCCAGGTGCAAACACAACATGTTTTCTACCCTTATCTCCAGCAAGTTTATATTTAGCATTCATACGCTCAATGTTTTCCTTAGTTAACTCATGCATTTTTAAAATCAATTCAGCACGTTCTTTAGCATCAAAATTAACCTTCTCCGAAGATGGAAGAGGCAACAAATCAATAGGTGCACGAGGTAGGAAACCATACACAATTTCAAAAGGGCACATCTTAGTAGTAGAATGCAATGAACGATTATAAGCAAATTCAATATGAGGCAAGCATTCTTCCCACATTTTCTTGTTATTCTTCAAAACAGCCCTAAGCATAGTAGACAATGTTCTATTGACTACTTCAGTTTGTCCATCAGTTTGGGGGTGACAAGTAGTACTAAAAAGCAGCTTAGTCCCCAACTTAGCCCATAAACATCTCCAAAAGTGGCTAAGAAATTTAGTATCACGATCTGAAACAATAGTATTTGGCACACCATGCAAGCGAATAATTTCACGAAAGAACAAATCAGCAACATTAACAGCATCATCGCTTTTATGACATGGTATAAAGTGTGCCATTTTCGAGAACCTATCCACGACAACAAATATGCTATCCCTCCCCTTCTTTGTTCGAGGTAAACCTAAAACAAAGTCCATAGATATATCCTCCCAAGGAACACTAGGTACAGGCAAAGGCATATATAAACCATGAGGATTGAGTCGTGACTTAGCTTTTTGACATGTAGTGCAGCGAGCAACAAAACGCTCAACATCCCGTCTCATCTTTGGCCAAAAGAAATGTGTAGCAAGTATATCCTCCGTCTTCTTGACGCCAAAGTGTCCCATTAATCCTCCTCCATGCGCCTCCTGCAACAACAAAAGACGAACGGAGCTAGCTGGAATGCATAGCTTGTTAGCACGAAACACAAATCCATCGTTAAGAACGAACTTGTTCCAAGTTCTCCCTTCCTTACAATTCTGCAATACATCTTTAAATTCAGCATCATGCACATATTGATCTTTGATGGTCTCCAAACCAAATATTTTAAAGTCAAGTTGTGAAAGCATAGTATAACGACGAGACAATGCATCAGCAATAACATTTTCTTTACCCTTCTTGTGTTTAATGACATAAGGGAAAGTCTCAATGAAGTCAACCCATTTAGCATGTCTACGGTTCAGTTTTGCTTGACTTTTAATGTGTTTCAAAGATTCATGATCAGAATGTATAACAAATTCCTTGGGCCATAAATAATGTTGCCATGTTTCTAAGGTCCGAACAAGAGCATATAATTCTTTATCATAAGTAGAATAGTTCAGACTAGGCCCACTCAATTTTTCAGAAAAGTATGCAACAGGTTTGCCATCTTGTAATAACACACCTCCTAATCCAATTCCACTAGCATCACATTCAAGCTCAAAAGTCTTATTAAAATCAGGAAGTTGGAGTAAAGGAGCATGTGTCAACTTATCTTTCAATACCGTGAAGGCTTCTTCCTGTGCGGTACCCCAAACAAAAGGCACATCCTTCTTTGTAAGCTCGTTGAGAGGTGCAGCAATGGTGCTGAAATCTCTCACAAAACGCCTATAGAAACCAGCGAGGCCAAGGAAACTCCTCACTTGTGTGACCGTTTTGGGCTGCGGCCAACTCTCAATAGCTTCAATCTTGGCTTTATCAACTTCAATTCCCTGTGGAGTAACAACATAGCCAAGAAAAGATACTCGGTCGGTGCAAAAGGTGCACTTTCCAAGGTTACCAAACAAACGTGCATCACGTAGAGCAATAAAAACAGCACGTAAATGTTCCAAATGTTCCTCCAAAGATTTGCTATAAATCAATATGTCATCAAAGTAAACTACCACAAATCGTCCAATGAAAGCACGTAAAACTTCGTTCATTAACCTCATGAAAGTACTAGGTGCATTAGTTAACCCAAAAGGCATGACTAACCACTCATATAATCCAAACTTAGTTTTAAATGCTGTTTTCCATTCATCTCCCAATTTCATACGAATTTGATGGTATCCACTACGCAAATCAACTTTGGAGAATATTGTAGAGCCACTCAATTCATCAAGCATATCATCTAGCCTAGGAATAGGATGACGATAACGAATAGTAATATTATTAATGCCTCTACAATCAACGCACATACGCGACGTACCATCCTTTTTCAGCACTAAAATGATAGGAACAGCACAAGGACTAAGGGATTCGCGTATATAACCTTTGTCGAGCAGTTATTGTAATTGACACATAATCCCCTTCGTCTCCTCTGGATTGGTACGGTATGGTGCACGGTTGGGTAATGATGCACCGGGAATTAAGTCAATTTGATGCTCAATCCCTCGAATAGGTGGTAATCCCGGTGGCACGTCTTGTGGAAAGACGTCAGCGAACTCCTGCAAAATGTTAGTTACAGCAGGAGGCAAAGAGGAAGGCACGTCCTCGAATGAAAATAATGCCTCTTTGCACACAAAAGCATAGCAAACAGATTTGCTAAAATCTAAATCATCAATATCAGATTTGGTGGCAAGTAAACATGCACTTTTCAATTTAATTTCAGAAGCAACACTAGATGGTTTATTATTAGGCTGCATTTGTTGCTCAAATTCTTTTGCCACAATCTGATTTTCACTTTATTTTTCTCCTGTTTTGCTTTATTAGCTCTATTAATATCATCTTTCAAAATGGAATCAGGAGTCATAGGAAGCAAAGTAATATTTTTATCCTTATGAACAAGAGTATACTGATTGTTTCTACCATGGTGTACAGAATTTTTATCAAATTGCCATGGTCTACCAAGTAATAAGGAACATGCTTGCATAGGTACCACATCACAATCAACATAATCAGCATATGTAGAGATACTAAAATGCACACGAACAGTACGTGTTACCTTAACCTTGCCGCTGTTGTTGAACCATTGGATGTAGTAAGGATGTGGATGTGGTCTTGTGGTGAGAGATAGCTTCTCCACCATCTCCATGCTAGCCAAGTTATTGCAGCTCCCTCCATCTATGATGACGCGAACAGAACGTTCCTTCACAACTCCCTTTGTATGGAACAAATTATGCCTCTGATTTTGCTCAGCTTGTGTAACCTGCACACTCAAAACACGTTGAGCAACTAAACATTCATACCTGTCAGCATCTTCAGCAGCCATGTATTGCGTCTCATGATCAGAATCCTCTCCACCGTGTTCTTCATGTGTAATAAGAGCCAAAGTCTCCTCATCATAGTCACTAGCGGACTCATACCCACCATCCTCAGTAGCAATCATCACACGCTGAGATTGGCATTCTCTCGCAAAATGTCCTCTTCCCTTACAACGACGACAAATAATATCACTTGTGTGCCCTGTTGATGCCATGGAAGAAGAAGAGCTCTGCGCAGGTCCGGCAGGTGTGCTCTTGGCAGATAGTGGTGGTTGTGCCTGCTTTCTTGTATCACGGCTGGAGGTGGCACCTGATGGAGGTGCTGGTGGAGTGGAAGTAGAGGATGCACGTGGTGTCCATGATGAAGATCGACCTGCAGAAAAGTTAGTTCGCGCCAATGCCTGTCGATCCTGCACTTCACGTTCAGCTTTACAAGCAAGATGGAATAAACGAGTGATATTAGTATACTCCTTATACTCTAGAATGGTCTGAATCTCTCTATTTAATCCACCCATAAAACGTGCAAGCATAGCTTCATTCTCCTCAACAATACCACATCTAATCATGCCAGTTTGTAATTCCTGATAATATTCTTCTACAGAATTTTTCCTTGTCTTAAACGCTGCAATTTTTGAAGTAATTCACGTTGATAATATGGTGGAACCCAACGAGTACGCATAGCAGTTTTCAAAGCAGCCCAAGTAGTTGGAATAGGATATAATCTACAATGTTCAGACCACCAAACACATGCAAAGCTAGTGAAAGCACAAACAGCAGTAGGAACACGTCTCTCCTCAGGATATTGTAAACATGTAAATCGTTGTTTAGTTTCTAACTCCCAAGTAAGATATATATCAGGAACATATCTACCCTCAAATGGTGAAATATTCAATTTTAGTTTAGGAAGATGGTCATGTACCTCAGGTGGTGGTGCAGCCCTACCGTTGCGATGATATGCATGAGGACGACCTGGTGGTGGTGGTGCTGGTGGTTGCACGTAGTTCTGATTTTGGTCAACCTCATCCTCGTAATGGTCCTCCACCTCTGCAGTAGCAGCAGGAGCGGCCGAAGCATCAACAGCGGCACCCGAATTTTGCCCAGGGTCAATGGGAACGCGCTGTGCTCGTCCCACTTGATTTGGAAAGCGATGTTGTTGTTGTTGTTGTTGTTGTTGTTGTTGTAGAGGTGCATTAGGGGCAGCCGGTGGTGGTGGTGGAAAACGCGCGAGCAATTCATTAAACTTGTTATCGAGCTTTGTTTCGAACGTCTTCTCCATGCCATCTATCTTCTCCATGGCCTCTTCAAATATGTTTAGCACATCTTGCACCTGCCCACTCATCATTTGCTGAAATTTATCATGCAACTCCTTATTCGTCATGTTCTCCCAGTCAATCTCGTTGGCTTGTGATCCTGCCATGGTTAGCAGCAATAGAAACACACAAGAATATGATCCTACAGACTACTAACAAGAGGTGGTGGGGGATGCCACAAATCCGTCAAGCAAATCTCAAATTCTTACTAGTTCTTACCCAACAGCAGGCGGTGATCGGCAACCGTCGTAGTCAAAATTCTCAAAGCTTGGATAGAGCGATTACCAAGGATAGTCAAACACACGACGTAGATGTATGTGGAGCTGGGAAGGCTTATAATATGATAGCAAAAAGGGTCAGCAATAATCAATTCAGAGATGCAAAGTTGAATAAACGCTCAACGACGGTACTGTGCTGGTCCTAGGCTAGACCGTACTAGAGACGCGAGCCTAGAACATGAACAAAATCACGGCGCGGCACGTAAACAAGGGAGGAGCACTCTCTGAATTTTTTTCCGTTTTTTTGCACTTTTTTCCTCTTTTTTTTGCTCCGCAACAATTTTTTTTTTCGAAAAAAATCTACAAATGGTCTAAAAACTGCCTAGCCAGAATTTTCCAGACTTAGTTTTTTTTGAGTTTGGAACTATTTTTCTTCTGCGGGTAGCACGAAAACTTAGGAGTCCTACTCTGTCACGACTCGAAGTATCGCGTGATCTGGAAATCGAAAACAAAGCAACAATTACTAGACTCGGACTGGTGGCGGAGAGGAATCTGGTGGAATCTCGGACTGGTGGCGACGATGAATCTGGTGGAAATTGGACTGGTGGCGGATATATGTTGCAGGTGGACTCGGATTGGCGTGATGGCGGCGGATATGTGCTGGCGTATATGGACTCGAATTGGTGGTGAATATGTGGTGGTGAATATGGCAGCGACGATGAAGTTGGTGTGGTGGTGGTATATGGCAGCAGCGATGATGATGATGCGGTGGTGATATATGGCAACGGCGACGTGACAACCTGTGAACAGAACTCGAAACTCTATAGGACTAGACGCTAAGACCAGCAACTTGACACGATGATGCAACCGCAAATTCAACAAAGCAAATACAGAAAAGATTATGCAAAGGCTTAGATTGGTTCGGATAGGATGAACTAACCCTATTTTTTTGGCTTTTTCATGGACTATAGGTACGAAGAACAGACTCGATCTAAACTACAAAAAACTGTAAAATCTCACCGAGCAACCTGGAAAACTGATACCACTTGATAGAGGCGAAGGTGTCCCGATGTTTCGATGAGATGGGGCTATCGTTTCTATGGGAGTCGACCTTGATGATCCGACTATGAACGTGCGAGACATCGCGCCTTAGCAATCGCTAAACCAACTTTCGAGAGGTTATTGACCACGCCGGAGCACGATCAACCTGACCACGAGGGTCTGTTTCCTGCGAGCAAACGAAGAACAAGCAAAAAACTGAGATTGCAATCTGGATATTGCGAATATAAGATGAAAGCTTTATTGATCAAGGTGGGGTTCTGTGACATCTTGGTCTTGTCGTTGGACACAAACGAAGTGCACGAAGTTGCAGCTATGACGAACTTTTAATATAAACAAAACCCAAAGTCTAAACGACGCCCTAAGGGCTGTATATATGGAGGAAGAGGGGGGAATTTCGTGGCCCTTGGAAGAGGGGTCCGAAACCAACCCTAACTCTTGTTTCCCCACACATACGGACTCTAAAAACAGCCTATACTTAAGTATTTCGAAAATACATGGGCCTGGCCCAATAATAAGGTGATGCAGCACCTAAAATAGCCTCTGGACGAAATTTATGAAGTGGCATCTTGTATATTTCGTCCAAGGCTTCATGCACTCCTTATGGTGGCTTCAAAGTCCTGAAATCATCACTTGTAACTCCGTTCTGGATCCCCTTGCGCATGCCATCATCTCCACGCTTGAACTTGTTCCAAGGTTCATCTTTCTTGTCCAAGCTAGGCCCTTCATTTGTAAGCAAGACAAATGTATCCAATTTAGGCAGCATCATATTCTCATGAACATTAGAATCGTTACCAAGAAACGAAAGTACCTGATAATTCAATTGGCGTGCGCGAGCTCTAGTAATTGGTCCAGTATGTATAGCAGCAGAGGCTGTGGGTGTAACAATGGTATTGATGTCCTCATCGAAGAGGAAGATAGACACTGATAGTAGTGTTACTATCTACAAAGCTCGAATTGTCACAAAAGGTTTTCGACAAGTTCAAGGTGTTGACTACGATGAGATTTTCTCACTCGTATCGATGCTTAGAAGTCTGTCCGAATCATGTTAGCAGTTGCCGCATTTTATGAAATCTGCAAATAGATATCAGAACTACATTCCTTAATGGATTTATTGAAGAAGAGTTATATATGATGCAACCAGAAGGTTTTGTCAATCCTAAAGATGCTAACAAAGTGTGCAAGCTCCAGTCCATCTATGAACTGGTGCAAGCATCTCGGAGTTGGAATATACGCTTTGATAAGTTGATCAAAGCATATAGTTTTATACAGACTTGCGGTGAAGCCTGTATTTACAAGAAAGTGAGTGGGAGCACTACAACATTTCTGATAAGTATATGTGAATGACATATTGTTGATTGGAAATAATGTATAATTTTTTTGGAAAGCATAAATGAGTGTTTGAAAGGAGTTTTTCAATGAAAGACCTCAGTGAAGCTGCTTATATATTGGGCATAAAGATCTATAGACATAGATCAAGACGCTTGATAAATTTTTTCAATGAGTACATACCTTGACACGATTTTGAAGGAGTTCAAAATGGATTAGTCAAAGAAAGAGTTCTTGCCTGTGTTGCAAGGTGTGAAGTTGAGTGAAGACTCAAAACCCGACCATGGCAGAAAATAGAAAGAGAATGAAAAGTCATTCCCTATGCCTCAGTCATAGGTTCTATAAAGTATGCTATGATGTGTACCAGACCTATTGTATATGTACCGGACCTATTGTATACCTTAGCATGATTTTGGAAAGGGAGTACAATAGTGATCTAGGAGTAGATCACTGGACAACGGTCAAAATTATCCTTAGAGGACTAAGGAATTATTTCTCGGTTATGGAGGTGATAAAAGAGTTCATCGTAAAGAGTTATGTCGATGCAAGCTTTTGACACCGACCTAGATGACTCTAAGTCTCGATCTAGATACATATTGAAAGTGGGAGCAATTAGCTAGAGTAGCTCCGTGTAGAGTATTGTAGACATAGAAATTTGCAAAATACATACGGATCTGAATGTTGCAGAACCATAGACTAACTTCTCTCACAAGCAAAACATGATCACTCTTTGGGTGTTAATCACATAGCGATGTGAACTAGATTATTGACTCTAGTAAATCCTTTGGGTATTAGTCACATGAAGATGTGAACTAATCACATAAAGATGTGAACTATTGGTGTGAAATCACATGACATTGTGAACTAGATTATTGACTCTAGTGCAAGTGGGAGACTGAAGGAAATAAGCCCTAGAGGCAATAATAAAGTTGTTATTTATATTTCCTTATATCATGATGAATTTTTATTATTCATGCTAGAATTGTATTAACCGGAAACTTAGTACATGTGTGAATACATAGACAAACATAGTGTCCCTAGTATGCCTCTACTAGACTAGCTCGTTAATCAAAGATGGTTAAGTTTCGTAGCCATAGACATGTGTTGTCATTTGATGAACGGGATCACATCATTAGAGAATGATGTGATGGACAAGACCCATCCGTTAGCTTAGCACTATGATCGTTTAGTTTATTGCTATTGCTTTCTTCATAACTTATACATGTTCCTATGACTATGATATTATACAAGTCCCGAATACCGGAGGAACACTTAGTGTGCTATATAATGTCACAACGTAACTGGGTGATTATAAAGATGCTCTACAGGTGTCTCCAATGGTGTTTGTTGAGTTGACATAGATCGAGATTAGGATTTGTCACTCCAATTGTCAGAGAGGTATCTCTAGGCCTCTTGGTAATGCACATCACTATAAGCCTTGCAAGAAATGTGGCTAATGAGTTAGTTGCAGGATGAAGCATTACGAAACGAGTAAAGAGACTTGCCGGTAATGAGATTGAACTAGGTATTGAGATACCGACGATCGAATCTCGGGCAAGTAACATACCGATGACAAAGGGAACAACGTATGTTGTTATGCGGTTTGACCGATAAAGATCTTCGATAATATGTAGGAACCAATATGAGCATCCAGGTTCCGCTATTGGTTATTGACCGGAAGTGAGTCTCGGTCATGTCTACAAGTTCTCGAACCCGTAGGGTCCGCACGCTTAATGTTTGATGACGATCGGTATTATGAGTTTATGTGTTTTGATGTACCGAAGATAGTTCGGAGTCCCAGATAGGATCACGGACATGACGAGGAGTCTCGAAATGGTCAAGACATAAAGATTGATATATTGGACGGCTATATTCGGACACCGGAAGTGTTCCGGGTGATTTCGGAGAAAACCGGAGTGCCGGAGGGTTACCAAAACCCCCTCGAGGAACTAGTGGGCCTAGATGGGCCTTAGTGGAGAGAGAGGGGCTGCCAGGGCAGGCCACGTCTCCCCTCCCCCTTGAGTCCGAATTGGACTAGGAGGGGGTGGCACCCCCCTTTCCTTCCCCTCTCCCACTCCTCCCCCTCCTAGTAGGACTAGGAAAGGAGGAATCCTACTCCTACTAGGAGCAGGATTCCTCCCCTCCTTGGCACGCCCTAGGGCCGGCCGACCTCCCCCTTCTCCTTTATATACGGGGGCAGGGGGCACCCTAGAATAACCACTAGACAATTATCTTAGCCGTGTGCGGTGCCCCCATCCACCATAATCCACCTAGGTTATATCGTCGCAGTGCTTAGGCAAAGCCCTGCGTCGGTAACTTCATCATCACCATCATCACGCCGTCGTGCTGATGAAGCTCTCGCTCGACACTCAGTTGGATTGAGAGTTCATGGGACGTCACCGAGCCGAATGTGTGCAGACCGCGGAGGTGCCGTACTTTCGGTACAAGGATCGCTCGGATCGTGAAGACATACGACTAAATCAACTGCGTTGTCATAATGCTTCCGCTTACGGTCTACGAGGGTACATGGACAACACTCTTCCCCTCTCGTTGCTATGCATCACCATGATAGATCTTGCGTGTGCGTAGGAATGTTTTTGAAATTACTGCATTCCCCAACACCGATAGGGCTAGTTGGGTGACGGTGCTACCGGAGAACGCCGGGAACCAGTAATTATAGGCGGAAGGTAGGTGAAGCAGCGTGTCACTATCTATTAAAGATGTACTAGATAAGGAGTTTATTTTTGAAAGACTGAACATATGTGGCTTTTGCTTTCGGTCGAGGCATCCAAGTACTAATTGCCCTACTAAATCTTGTGTAAGTTGCACTGATTTGGGATATACTTGCAATAATCATAATGATATGGTGAAGACATCTTTGTCCCGCTCCAAGTGTTTTTCACACAATCATGGGCGTAATGCATGCACTATTGGGCTTCAATGTCGAATCTGCTTTCAACTGGGCCATATGGGTTGGCAATGTTTTAGTAAGAAGGGTTCACAGGTTCGAGGTGTGTGGAAAAATAAAAAAGCACAATATGTAGATAACTTATCTACAAAACTGCTACCACACCAGAAGAGTCAACAGAAAGTTTGGCGTAGAAAATCACAAAAACTGAATATGCGAGATAATCTCAGCAAACAAGTTTGGGTTCCCAAATGGATAGAGAGAGAGGCCCTCGTATATCCTAATATTGACCAAAACGCCCCGGACGCTCCGCATTCTACACAGAGAATTGCAACAACTCTAATTCCCCAAAACCACCCCTCGTCTTGTCTACTCCGCCACCCTGCAACATAGCTCCCCTCTCCCTTGCTTTCCGTGCTTCCAGTACCATGGTGAATATCCCATTGCTGCCGTATCAGTTCGTTCCTGGCGTGATGAACATCCAACATGGACCTGATGGAAGGCTGCAGAGGAATATGATGGTTGTTGATGATCTGCCTCTCGACCATGCAAGGTTTGCTCTGGTTTTTGTCGCCCCCTCCAAATCTGCAACGGGAAGCTGTTATTGTTGAGGTTAGGATAGTGCTGTGGGATGATCATGATGCACACACCACTGAGGGTGAGATTTATCCGTTTTGTGTGGGTTTGGTTTGCTTTGAGGATAGAATCATCAAAGATGCTATGGTGGATATGGGGGAACAAACCTTAGATGATCACTCTAACTTTTATCTGCTACGTCACAATGATGGTCCAAACATGAGACGTCTGATTATTGAGAGAGATGCTTGGGTTATGCTGCTAGGCTTTTCGCTTGATTATCGAACAGAGCATTATATTATGAAGGTCGTCTCGTGTTTTGGTAGATGCATGTTCTGGCATCGACCATGTCACAAAAAAGCTAGAGTGTTGGTCAGAGTTCTGATTAATGAGCTGAAGTATGTGCCATTCAGCTTAGTTATCAAGAGGTTCACGGATATTAGTGGCATTGGAAATTATGGACAGTCCCTGTGTATGTGCTAAATGGCAGAAACCCTAGCCCTGGGCTGGAAGGGAATGAGGATGCACCTCCTCCTTTGGGGGCCTCACTACACCCCACACAACTACCTTTTCCGAATGTCATGCAACAAGCTCAACATAATTCATGGGTTTGGCAGTTGGAAAACGCTACTAATGCTTGGGAGGCAGCCCCAGCAACACAGTCGCCTCAGCAAGGTTGGGGAGAATGGCTAGTTCTACCTCCACTCCCTCAACAATACCAGGGCTTCAATTATTGTCAGTTTACTCGTTATGATGGCCCCTCGATGATGGATGGAATTCTGACTGACGACACTGGTCATGATGATGGTTTATGTTTGTGGGATGAATATGTGCAGATGGTGGAAGAAGCTGCTGAAAACTTTTTGCAAGGGAGACAGGATAATGAGTTCAGTTTCAACTAGATCAATGCTCATGTAGTGGAGATGGAAGTTCCAAGGGAAATGAACCTCTTAGAGTTCTTGATTCACTTTTATGCAACTATTTACACTCCCAGGATAGGGTGGAAGAACCCTACTGATTTTGTGCAAGAACAAGGGAATAGATTTGCTGGTGGAGTTCAGATCTTTCTAAATGAGTTAGTGCAAGTGGCCTACAACACTACATTCCCTTTCACCCATTTTGTTGCAGGCAATCAGGTCATCTACTACAGCAAGGAAATTTGGACTTTGTGTAACAGTTGCTGTTATGATGGGAAGGTTAACATGCTTGCATGGAACAAGATAACTCTATGGATGTTTCTATGACTGACGGCACTTCGGAGTCGACTGAAGGAAGAGAGGACATGATACTTGATACATCTACATCTCGCAAGAGACATCGCCCTACTGCCCCTCTGGACGTCACTCAGGTTCGTCGTAGTGTCAGAGCAACTAGGTACTTGGGTTTCAAAGCTCCATCTATGTCTGACAACAGAAAGAGGGATTCACATGTCAAACCTAGGTAGATTCCTGAAATTGGAGATAGCAGCACTGCCCAGGACATGGAGGTCCAGCCTGCTCATAACCAGATTCCACCACCACCAACTCCTATTAAAACAATCCAGCATCTGGGCATCAACATGTGCGGTATACCGCCGGAGGAAATCATTGAAGAAAAGTTGATGCAGGGGGTGGAGGAGCAGAACTTGGGAGACGCCTAAGTTCCTACACTTTTATTTCAGTTGCTTGCTATTGGTTGGTTTTAACTACCTGTCCCTGAACTTTTATTCTATTAGATACTATGTCTTCAGTGCTTTGGAACATTTTATGTTGGAATATCTGTGGTGTTAATTATGAACCTAAATGTTAGCTCTCCGTAATAAAATTGATGAATAAAATTGCTCCATTGTATGTTTCCAAGAAATGAAAAAGAGGAATTTGATCTTTCTTTTTTGAGGGAATGTTGCCCTAGAAGATTCGATAAGTTTGAATGTGTTCCCTCAGTTGGGGCATCTGGAGGCCTGATAATTATTTGGTGTAATAGCCAGTTTACTGGGCAGGTTCTGCATAGCTATCAATATGTGCTTACAATTAAAATGACCTCTATCATATCTAACCAAACTTGGAATTTAACTAATGTTTATGGGCCATGTGATGGGCTGGAGAGGGCGGAATTCACACAGTGGTTTGAATCTGTCGAAGTGGAAGCAGACGAGTTGTGGCTATTTATACGAGATTTTAATTTCATGAGATCGTTGGACAACAGGAACCAAGAGGGGGGCAATGTCAATGGTGTCATAAAGTTTAATGAAATTATCAGCTCACTTGCACTTTTGGAAATGCTAATAAAGGGGCGTAAGTACACATGGAGTAACATGCAACAATCGCCACTTTTGGAACAATTGGATTGGTTTTTTCATCGCCCGAATGGATTTCTGTTTTCCAAATACTATGGTAAAACCCCTCTCTCGTCCAATTTTAGACCATATTCCTTGTATGCTATCTATGGAAACATTTATACCAAGAAGCAAAATATTTCGGTTTGAAAGTTTTTGGCCATCTCACCCTGGTCTTATGGAGGTGGTCATGGACTCGTGGTTGGCTCCAATCAAAGCTAGCTCTAGTGCAACAAAGATCTCTGCAAACTGAAAAGGTTATGATATGCACTCAAAACTTGGAGCAATTTTTTTTCTAAGCTTAGCCTTCTTATTGAAAACCGCAACAGGATTTTAATACAAATTGACAATCTTGAAGAGCTGCGGCTTTTATCTGTTCCTGAAAGAAACTTTCGAGTTATACTAAAGGAACATCTGCTTTGACTGCTAAAATGCCATAGTGATTATTGGAAAAAAGACGTACTTTCAGATGGGCAGTACAAGGTGAAGAAAATACAAAATACTTCCATGCTCGTGCAACAGAAAGGTTCAGAAGAAACTCAATCACATCGCTTCTGATGGAGGATGGAAGCTCAATTGAAAATCATGACAACAAAGCAGCAGCATTTTTGGAATGTTTTAAGAAGAAAATGGGAGTCTCGAATGCCACAACATATAAATTTGCGATGTCAGATTTAATCCAACAGTACCCTGGCCCGTCTGAACTATCCGAACCTTTTTCTACGGACGAAATTGATAGGGTGATCAAACTCATACCTGCTGATCGGGCCCCGGGGCTGGACGGTTTTAATGGTCAATTTTTGAAAGTTTGCTGGGAAATTATCAAGGAGGATTTCTACAGTTTATGTCAAGATTTTTGGGAATGAAATATTAATATTAATTGCCTCAACACCTCATTAATAACGCTTATTCCAAAGAAAGGTACGCCATGACTACCGACCGATATCCCTTCTTAATTGTGTGCTCAAAGTGTTGACCAAAATCCTAGCAGAGCGATTACAAAAATGGATTTTAAATATTGTCCATCGTAACCAATACAAATTCATCAAATCGCGTACGCTTCAGGACTGCCTGGGTTGGGCTTTCGAATATATATATCAATGTAAACAACCGAGGAAAGAAACTGTTATTCTAAAGTTAGACTTTGATAAAGCCTTTGACACTATGGAACATGACTTCATACTCAACATTCTAAAGTGCAAAGGTTTTGATGATCGTTGGTGAATGTGGATAAAAATGATTCTGGAATCTGGAACATCTTCTGTTCTTCTAAACGGAGTGCCAGGGAAAGAGTTTAAATGCAAAAGAGGTGTTCGCCAAGGGGATCCGATGTCTACGCTGCTATTTGTAATTGCCGGTGATCTTCTACAATCGTTGATCAACAAGGCATGGGAGGAGGGACATCTAAAATTACCGATTGAGCAACCAGCGTTGGAACAATATCCGGTCATTCAATACGCCGATGACACAATCATTGTGTTCCCTACCAAAAGTGATCAACTGCACACTATTAAAGCAATTCTAGATTCTTACGCTAGGGCAATTGGGCTTAAAATTAATTATGGAAAATCTCAATTGGTGCCCATAAATGTTGATGGAGAGAAATCACGACAATTAGCATTGGAAATTGGATGCCAAGTTGGGAGAATGCTGTTCACATACTTGGGACTTCCATTGGGTACCACAAGGCCGATTGTGAGAGAGCTCATGCCCCTCATGGATAGAGTTGAATGCAGATTAACTGGAACGGCAATCTGGCTCTCTTATGGTGAACGAGTACAACTCATTAACTCAACACTTTCATCTATGCTCTCTTTCGCCATGTGTGTCCTCAAACTCCCTTTGAAGTTAATTAACATTTTTGATCGGGCAAGATGCCATTGCCTTTGGAGAAAAGTCTTAGATCGAGATGCAAAAACCCACTCCTTGGCAGCGTGGGACTTGGTTTGTCGCCCTAAGAAAAAAGGTGGCTTGGGGGTGCTTGATCTCAAAGCTCAAAACTAGCCCTTGCTACTCAAAACTATTCTTTTGTGCAGTTCCACCAAAATTGTGGTCACTTTGTTTGTTCGGGCAGACATCTGTCTGCACAAATATCAACCAGCTAGTAAACATATACCCCACCTTGTATTTTCGGTTTAAACACGCCTCTTCCGCTTAGCATCTGTCATGTTTTGCACTGGACAATTTAATGCTGTCATGTTTGGCCCTGGAGAATTTCATACTTAATTGATTTGCTAGTTCAAAGCAGAAATAGAGTGCCTATTCTTCATCAGACTAAGGATATCCATGTTCGCAGTGATGGAAGAGGTGAAATCGATACAACCGAAATTAAGTATCCAATCATTGAATCATGTCCTGCACCTCCAATGTAGGTCTACCCTACCAATAAATTAACATGCAAACCACTAATGTTAATATCTAATGACAGTACAAAAAGAGTAGCAAGATAGTAGCAAACCATGTACCTTCGTAATGAACAGTTCATAGTGCCACCGATTGGATATAAAGGTTTGGAAGAAAACATGCTCCTAATGTTGAACCATTTGGACTTTTTGTGCAGTTCCACTAAAATCGAGCATCCCTGTTTGCATAGATATTGAAAGTGTGATTACTATAAAAGTGGCACTAGTTGAAGCATAGTCTCACAAATATAAGCATTCCAATTTCTTAATGGGAAAAGGTAGCAAGACTGTTTCTAACCACATGTTTGAAGGAGTAAATAAGGCAACCATGGCTGATGTCAGGAAGGCATATATAGTTTTTTTTTCTGAAAAGGTGAACCATTCCTGACCTTTCCTCTTCTTTTAAGCATATTTTGTGCAGTTCAACTACAATAAAATGCCATCACCGCCTTGACAATTCAGTGACATTGTACAAAAAGAAATGACTTAACATTACATCATGATGTCAGGTATGTAATCAACAGGTATGTAATCTATAAGCATTAACAGTGCAAAAATCTGAAGGTAGTAACAAGTTTCATCGTTGGTATACTAGCTGTGCAGCAGCATTAGAATGCCTTAGCTGAAAAATCTTTAATACATCCACTATCAATAACTAACCCTGAAATAATCCAGTGACATTAAATGACATTGCTTAAATTTATCAGTGGCATTAGACTGAGTGTGGCATTAGTTAAATGTGGCATCACTTTAGCAGTAGCATTGCTTGACTTTACCGCTGGCATTATACTAACAGCAAAAAAGTGGCAATAAGAGCATGGGATGCCCATTCGGACACTGGGCGCACCAGTACAATGTACCCCCACGGATGCATAGAGTGGTGCCCAGAGCAAAAAATATCGAGGCAACATATGTGGATTACGTCCCATTTTTGTTCTCTTTAGCCACCTTTTTCCTGTGTGAGGACAACAAACCGATCGACCTGGTCATTCTCTATTGCGTTGTCATGCCTTTCTACCCTTTTCAACCAAGAGACACGAGACTCGTTCCTTAGCTATTGATTTTCCCCTTTTCAACCTAGATGCGGGTTCGATGCCTAGTCTCTTGGACAGTACTTTCTCTCTTCCTTTCCTTATTCAACCCAGACATGAATTAGTCTGCATGAAGTAGGGTTTCCTTTAATAGTGCAAATTAAGGTTTTCATCTGCGTGACCAGCAGAGTAGAGGATAGCAAATTGGGAAGATGGTGGAGTGGAAAAAGATCCACATGCAGCGACGTGGCAGATGGGGCAATAGAACAAGGGTATGGTTCAAAAAGAGGTAGCATACCTGAGGGTCGGCGGGAAGTGGCTTCGCTCGTGGTCGTCGTCCTCTGCACACACTACAACAGCAAGCTTGGGGATGGAGGCCATCCCACGCGGGCGCTAGGTCTGAGAGGACGGCCTTGTCGCCAGTGCGTCAACGCTGCACGTCCTTTTCTTCCCCGGCGGATTTGAGACCACCTGTGAGGAGAGAGATAGAGGCCGTCTTTTTAGATCTGGAGAGAGAGAGTGATAGTGTGAGAAGCAAGTGGGCAGCCCTTAGCAAGAAAGTGCTGAAGCTCTAGCCTATATATCTTTTTTGATATTAGTACTAGAGGTGGAGTAGTGGTAGAGTAGTTTATATTTTCTCTGCATACAGTACCAGTTAGTCGTGCTTCAAAACTGAACGGCACGCCATTAAAAAAATAAAGGTCGATAACTAACACGGCACCTTGGGCCAACGCGCCAGATCGCATTTTGCACGAGAAATTACATACCATGTTTCATTGACATGTGGTCCCATTCCAACATGTCAGTGAGATGACAACGAGTCCTTTTGTACAATTTCCGAACGGACGTCTATGTAGGCCGGGGCGCCTCTTCGTGTACCATGGCAACCGTCCACCGCCTCTTCGCCTTTCCCTCTCGATTTGGAACTGTTGTTGCACGCTCTTCCTCCCTCCTCCATTTGCCTTCACCCTTCCTTCTGCCATTGTTCGATCGTCTTCTCCATGGAGGGAACATGCCAGCAATGACCCCGTTATTCTTGCCCCGATCTAAAAGATGACGTGGTGGAGGAACTCATTGATCGGTGCGACGTCATCACCTCAGCTAGCATGGCAGGTTCGTTCAAGAACATTCTGGAATCAACTAATAACATCATTACAAGGAACCCAAGGGTCCAGGAGCGGTTTGATCTCCCCTATCTTCTTCTTCGTGACCCTGATCACTAGCATGCGAACGACGGAGGCCTCGCCTTGTGCAAGTTGATGCCGCTTGATAGTGATACATGTGATGTTAAGATGCCATCGTTTGAGAGTAAGGCTTGGGAATGTGCAAATGGAGATTGGGTTGTTTATGTTGGGTACAACTGCGAGTGGGAACTTGTGAATGTCTACACTCGTTACCGGGTTCCACTTCCAAAAATCCTAGACTGCCCGGAGGTTGAGGACACCGGTATTCTACGTACGTTCAACTATGATCATGGTGACTGTCGTCTACGGAAGATAGCAATTTGTTGAGTTCCCGATCGCTCTTGGGGTTATAGGAATGCTTGTGTTGTCGCTATCTTCGACAAGCTTGTTACCGTCCTTCATACTTTGACTCGATGGATGTTTCTCAAAAATTAGTTTCTATACATGGATGTGTACTGTGATGCAATTCAATATGAGGGTCTTGTGTTTGCTACCACCACTCGTGGCACTGTTTTTGCATGGAACCCTGGTGCTTTCGGTACATTTGTCTTCCACCGTAATTATAATAGTTTCATCCACATGCATGCGGGTTAGCTAGTTTCCCTTTACTAATTAACCTTCTTGTGTTTCCAAGGTCCTATGAACCCACCTATACTTGAAAAAATTTATAACCAAGGGAGAGATGACGATGATGATGATCATGAGCATGAGGACCCATATACTCAGTGGCGCCTGGCAACTTATTCCGATGGATCACCTCTTCTTGTTTGTATACAGGGCACTGCTGATGTTACTAAGGAAGTAGGTGTTGTCTCGCATGGTCGCACTCTCCGGACCTATTCCAACATCCGTTGCAGGGTATTCGGGATGGATACTAGTGTGCTAGTGCCAACACCTTCTCCCTGGTTCAGTATTGATAGTCTTGGAGGAAACTCGCTCTTCCTTGGACAAAACTATCCAATGATGGTGAAAGGCGATCCAGCTGCTGATGACACAATGTTACTACCATTTATGAGAAGCAACTGTATCTATACCTCGGACATTGCTATGGTTCCATACCATGGCTATCACAATATGGGTCATGAAATAGGCTGCTTCAGCCTAGATGATCAGTCCTACGTTGGTCTCGAGATTGACAATAGCTGGCCCTTCCCAGAGAATATCTTCTGGTTCAAAGCAAGGGTTTCCAATGCCGAGGATTGGTTGAGCTGAAGTTCATTTCATTGCTTGTTATTTGTTGTGTGATGAAAACTTTAGTATTTATAATGTATCCTCGTTGTCGTTGTGGGTTGATGACCTATTGTGTGTAATGCTAAATGATATGCCTATGATAAACTTACTAAATTTATGGATGGCTTTCGAGTCGCTTCTCTGAGTGGGTGCTACGACGAGGCAAAAAAATATTTTCTGAATACATAACTGTACTTGCATTGCAACAGGTTATCGGATGAGTCCAATCAACAATAATACTACTATTTGTACTAGCTTCACATGCTTCGCGCGTCGGGCGGGTGTTTTTACTGTAGCTGTGAATCCCATCATCCTAGGTCCTAGGATGAGTCGAGTATAAATTGCATTATGATGTTTGGGTTCAAACTTTCAAAACTTCTACACTATCTCTACGTCTATGTATACGTAATACAACAAGTTTTAAACTTGAGACCAGACACCTACCCTCACAAAGAACACTTTTTAACCTAGCACAGACTCCATGAAATTTGGCCACAGTGTGAGGTGGGCCATATGTTAATGTGTTCACTGTACGTAACTAGCACCTTGAAAGTGCAACTATCCCTGGGTGGTTTTGGTAATTCCTAACAACATATAGCTGATTGAGCTAACATTATTCCAAGATTAATATTTCAGGAAAAGCTCAATGAATGGCATGGCATGGATGAGGAAAGTGGATCCCTCAAAATTCTAAGGACAAAAAGTTTGGGTCAAGCTTGAATCTCAAGACTCTACATTTTATATTTTAGTGATCCAAGATCACATTGAGTCTATAGGAAAAGCCAATACTATCAAGGAGGGATGAGGTGTTGCTTAATGGCTTGCTTGCTCAAAATGCTTAGTGATATGCTCCAAAACCCTCAACTACCTTCCCACACCCACATATGACCTAAACCAAAAGTCAAACTCGGCCCCACCGATTCTTTCTATCTGGCGCCACCTAGTTTCAAATGTCATAGCCACTGCCACAAACCCTAGGCAAATCGGTCTCACCGATAGGGATCTCGGTCTCACCGAGATGGGATTGTAATCTCTCTGTTTCCCTTCATAACGTTTCGGTCTTACCGAGATGAGCGATCGGTCCCACTGAGATTGCATTGTGAACTCTCTGTTTCCCTTTTGTAACATTTCACTCTCACCGAGATGAGCGAATCGGTCCCATCGAGTTTACCTGACCAACTCTCTGGTTAGCTTATTACCAAAATTGGTCCTACCGAGTTTGTGTAATAGGTCACACCGAGATTATGTTATGCCCTAACCCTAACCATATCAGTCCTACCGAGTTGCATCTCAGTCCCACTGAAAATCCTAAAGGTCACTAGGTTTGCTGAATCGGTCCGACCGAGTTTAACCATTCGGTCCCACCAAGTTTGGCAAATTGTGTGTAACGGTTAGATTTTGTGTGGAGGCTATATATACCCCTCCACCCACTCTTCATTCGTGGAGAGAGGCATTAGAACATACCTACACTTCTAATACACATTTTCTGAGAGAGAACCACCTACACTTGTGTTGAGGTCAAGATATTCCATTCCAACCATATGAATCTTGATCTCTAGCCTTCCCCAAGTTGCTTTCCACTCAAATCTTCTTTCCACCAAATCCAAATCCTGTGAGAGAGAGTTGAGTGTTGGGGAGACTATCATTTGAAGCACAAGAGCAAGGAGTTCATCATCAACACACCATTTGTTACTTCTTGGAGAGTGGTGTCTCCTAGATTGGCTAGGTGTCACTTGGGAGCCTCCGACAAGATTGTGGAGTTGAACCAAGGAGTTTGTAAGGGCAAGGAGATCGCCTACTTCGTGAAGATCTACCTCTAGTGAGGCAAGTCCTTCGTGGGCGACGACCGTGATGGAATAGACAAGGTTGCTTCTTCGTGGAACCTTCGTGGGTGGAGCCTTCCATGGACACGCGCAACCGTTACCCTCCGTGGGTTGAAGTCTCCATCAACGTGGATGTACGATAGCACCACCTATCGGAACCACGACAAAAACATCCATGTCTCCAATTGCGTTTGAATCTTCCAAACCCTTCCCTTTACATTCTTGCAAGTTGCATGCTTTACTTTCCGATGCTCATATACTCTTTTGCATGCTTGCTTGAATTGTGTGGAGATTGCTTGACTTGTGCTAAGATAGCTAAAATCTGCCAAGAACTAAAATTGGGAAAATGCTAGATTTTTATTTGGACAAGTAGTCTAATCACCCCCCTCTAGACATACTTTCGATCCTACAAGTGGTATCAGAGCTTTGGTCTCCATTTGCTTTGATTTCCATAGCTTTTGGTGATCATAGCCTTGGTTTCACAACCTAGGAGAGTATGGCGTCTAGTGAGGGAAATTATCACCGTAGAGGTCCTTACTTTGATGGCACTAATTTTGCTAGTTGGAAGCATAAGATGAAAATGCATATTCTTGGACATAACCCCACCATTTGGGCTATTGTGTGTATTGGCTTGCAAGGTGAATTATTTGACGGGAAAGAACCGAACCGTGAAGCCACCGCGGAAGAGTTGAAGATGCTGCAATACAACGCTCAAGCTTGTGATATCCTCTTCAACGGATTGTGCCCCGAAGAATTCAACAAAATCATCCGTCTTGAGAATGCAAAGAAATTTGGGATACTTTGATTGATATGCACGAAGGTACCGACTCTGTCAAGGAATCCAAATTGGATGTGCTTCAAAGTCAACTTGACAAGTTCAAAATGAAGGATGGTGAAGGTGTCGCTGAAATGTACTCTAGGCTTGCTCTTATCACAAATGAGATTGCCAGCTTAGGGAGTGAAGAGATGACCGATAGATTCATCATCAAGAAGATCCTAAGAGCCTTGGATGGAAAATATGATACCGTGTGCACATTGATCCAAATGATGCCCAATTACAAAGATCTCAAGCCAACAGAAGTCATCGGAAGAATTGTTGCTCATGAGATGTCACTCAAGGATAAAGAGGAACTTCACAACAAATCAAGTGGTGCTTACAAAGCCTCATGTGAAGCCCCCACATCATCGAGTGAGAAACAAACCTTCAATGAAGAATTGAGCTTAATGGTGAAGAACTTCAACAAGTTCTACAAGAGTAGAAGCAAAGAGAGAAGCTCCAAGTCAAGTTCCTACAATGACAAAAGATCTTCTAGTCGAGAGAGAAATTGCTACAATTGTGGAAGGCCCAGACACTATTCCAATGAGTGTACGCCCCCCTACAAGAGAAGAGAAGATTCTCCCAAGAGAAGAAGTAGAAGAGAAGAATCACCATCTAGAGAAAGAAGGAGTAGAGATGATCGTTATGAACGAAGACCCTCACGGAGAAGCAAGGATTCGGAAAGAAAGGACAAGTCATCAAGGAGCTACACAAAACAAAGACATCAAGTCATCCGGCTCTGACTCCGACAACAACTCCGAGAGAAGCTATCACTCCGACTCCGAATTTACTCAAGATTAAGGTGTTGCCGGTCTAGCACTTGTGACAACCAACTCCTACGACATATTTGACTCACCAAATGAAGGAGTTGGAACATGCTTCATGGCTAAAGGCCCAAAGGTATCACACCCCGAGTATGTTGATTTCAATAGTGATGAAGATGACTTGTTAGGTGATGATGATTTACTTGTTGACAACTCTAGTGATGAATACTATGATGAAACGTCAATTAATCATGCTAATCAAGATAAAACAAATGACAATGATAAGGAGAAGATTGAGTCTCTAACTAAAGAACTAAACACTCTTAAGTTAGCTCATGAAACTATCTTAGGAGATCATCAAGAACTTTTAAGGACTCATGAGAAATTGCGCTTTGAAAAGCTCAACCTTGAGCAAGAGCATGAGTTCTTAAAAGCAATCAATGATGATCGTCGTAAGAAAAGTTCTTCTTACATTGCCAAGCGTTTACTCTTATCCACTTACATGCCTCAAGTCAAGTCTAGTAACAAGAACAAGAAAGATTCTTCCTCTAGTAGTAACAATAATCATGCTAAATCCAATATTGTTGCTTCTAGTAGTTCTCTTGATTCCACTAATGATTCTCTTAGCCAAGTTACACTTAAGCAAGAAAATAGCTTATTGAAGGGAATTATAGAGAAAGGTGTTTACAAGAGCCTTGCCGGAAGTAAGCAATTCGAGAAAATTGTACGCAAGCAAGGAAGGCACCAGAAGAATCAAGGTGTTGGTTTTGAACGAAAGTTCAATGCCAATGGAGTTGAGTGGGAAGAAGATCAATACCCCAAGACGAAGTTTGTTCCTCAACAAGAGAAATATGATCCTACTTCTTCCAAAGGGACACAAGCTCAAGATGATCTTCCACCACAAGACCACAAGCAAAAAGGCAAGGACAAGCTTCAAGAGGAAATTGATGCATTTGAAGAAGCTCCTAAGGCCTTGGTCAAGTGGGTTCCCAAGACTACTTCAAGTTCCACTTCATCAAGTACAACTACAACACCGAGGATTCCCATCAAGATGGTGTGGTTCCAGAAGAAGAAGAACTAGAGAGTTCTTGAGGGTGACTCCGCCAACATACTTCACTCTTATCATCTTGGCAAGAACAAGTGCAATCAACTTCCACATCTTCCACTAGTTCAAGGAGTCACAAACCCTCTTGTTGGTAAGACAAGGGACAAGGTAACGTAAAAGCTTTCATAGACATCATCTTGTGTGTGCATCACTTTATGTCTATGGATATCCTTGTTTGTTCCTTGTGGGACTAATCCGTGTAGGTATTGGAAGTGCAACTCACTCCAATGGGTAGCTTCAAATGATCTACATCAACATTGAGCATCCACATCTTCAACATCTACATAAATTCATCATCGACAAAACCCAAGGTTAGTTCATCCATCTTAGGGGGGATCTCACATCTAGGGGGAGCTTTACTCTAAGAATTGAGCTAAAGCAACTCTAATGATGTGAACACAACAAATGCTTTATGTAAAAGTGGTAACCCCACTTGTGCTTAAACGATGAGTATGACCTATGATCAAATGTTCTCATTTGACTCCTAAGTCAATATACTCATATATAGATGACTTAGTCATCACCAATTGTTTAATAGATGCTAGAATTGGTTGTGCATGCTTTGCCACATATTTCAATTGCCATTTTATTGTGTGAGCCTGTTGATTGCATATTTTACTCATTCGAGGACATCCACTTGTTGTTTTGATTGATTGGTTTTCTTTTCTTTTGCCAAGTGGATGGACAAGAATGCCTAAGAACCCTCTCTAGCTATCTATGCTTTTCTCGTCTCAAACTCTATTCATGCTACATCACAAATTTGATCAAGTCAGATTCAAACCACTCTGTGTGAGGAGCACTCGGAGTCCCCGATTCGTCATAGACTTAAACTTCCAAAACTTCTTTGTGCTTTTCGGTCTGACCGATTCCTCCATTTTGGTCATACCGAGATCACTAAGTCGATCTAGGTTTTCAATCTCGGTGCAACTGATTTGAACCTTTCGGTCACACCGAGTTTCTGTAACTGCTTGCAGTTATGAATCTCGGTGCCACCGAGTTGTTCCACTCGGTCACACTGACAGGGTCGGACTATATATACTCACGGGCAAAATTTTGGAAATTTCTCCGAAACCCCTTCGCCCGCGCATAGCTCGCTCTGCCTCCTGGGTCTCCGGATCGTCCTCCTCGTCGCCAGCCGCCTCCTGTCGCTGGTCTCCGCCGCCGTCAATGGAATTCTTCCCCGCCGTTGCCGCCGTAGCGAGTTCATCGCCGAACTAGGGTATGGACTCGATCACAGTGCTATCCCCCTCCGATTCCTAGCACATTGTGTTCATTATGATTCTTACCACGATTGAAACGCTTCTATCCAGTCAAAACACTCCGTAGATTAGAGTTGAATTGAAAATTTAGGGTTAGGTTTCCGCCGAAACCATCTCGGACCATCCGAGTTGTGGAACTCGGTACCACCGACTCGGCTCAGGCCATTGCACATGTAATTTTCGGTCTGACCGAGAATTGCAAATCGGTGTGACCGAGTTCAGGACTTTGTGAAACCCTAGCAGTCTCGGTGCCACCGAACTGTGACTCGGTCTGACTGAGTTCACTAGTTTAGGTTCCAACAGCTGCTTCGGTATCACCAAGTTTACAAATCGGTTGATCCGAAATGCTTTCTGTGGAAAACTAAAACTAAGTTTTTGACTCATTCTTTTGCAAAAACCTCCGCATTTTGTGATGCTCATCCACTCTATCTCATCTATATCTATTCACAGGGTCTGCTGTCAGTGTTTGCAATATGTCTGATCAGAGTGACAACCAGAACAGGTCAGAGGAGCAGGTTCACCTGAGTGAGGGTACTAGTCCCTCTAGCAGTTCAGATGATGGTAGCAGGAGCACTCCCAACAACTTGCCCAAAGCTGCCACTAGAACAAGGAAGAAGAAAACTTCAGAGTCTGAGGATGAAGACTATGTGGCAGTTGAGGATGAGGCCACTTCCAAGAAGAAAGTGGTTAAGAAGGAATATAGCACTGCTGCTGCCACCAAGCCAGGCATGAAGCAAAAGGTTCCTGCAACGAGAATTCCAATGTCTAAGGCCAGAGCATCTACTCAAGTCCCTTTGGGATCTGAACCCAAAGAGGCTGCTGTAGAAGGGAAGAAGAGGAAGGAGAGGATCAAAAAGACCACTGCTAGAGTGCTTGGGAGATCCTCCATCATGAGAGATTCTGAAGAGGAAGAGGAAGAAGAGGTTGCTGCACCAGCACCCAAGGCACAAAAGCTGATGGGTGATGCTATAAAGTCAGGGGCTGCAACATCAAAGCCCAAAGAAGCACCCAAAGCAGCCTCCAAGCCCAAGAGTGCACCTAAGAGGAATACCAGGAGTATACCATCTGCTGAGAAGAACAAGGCCCCAGTGCCTGAAGTTACTGCTGATGAAGATGATGAAGGACAAGTCCTGAGAAAGCTCAAACCCAAGATTCCAGACCATAATGATGCTCATCCTGTGGCTGAGAACATGAAGATCAGGAGAGACTCAGGGTTGAGGCTATGGAGAGAGACAGATCCATATGCTACCAGGAGAAGGACTGCTGTTGATTACAGGTTCCACACAAAGGAACAACAGGACTTCTATGAGACAGTGTTGTTGGACAAGAAGCCTATAGTGTGTGAAATGAGGTGGGTCGACTGGAAGTATATCAAGGAAAATGAGGAACACTATCCTGGTGTGTTTGACAGCTTCAGTGCTTGTGGAGTTGCAGACTTTGTTGGGCAGAAGCTCACAAAGTGGAATGAGGAGCTCATAAAGCAATTCTACTCCACAGCACACTTCTATCCACATGGCAGGATAGTATGGATGTCTGAAGGTACAAGGTACCACTCAACTATTGAGGAATGGGCAAATCTGATCAATGCCCCTAAGGAAGAAGAAGATGACTTGGATGTCTATGCCAAGAATAAGATGGATCACAACTCTATGGCAAACATGTACAAGGAGATTCCTGAAGATGATCTTGAGACTCACCAGTTTGGGTCAGTAAAACACTTGCTGTCAGGGCTGCCTACAATCAATTGGATCCTTAGGCACACTCTCTTGCCCAAGTCTGGTGATCACAGAATGATCAGAGGCCATGCAATTAACTTGCTACATATATTTGATGTGCCACAGAAGTTCAAGGTCATGAGCCTTATAGTTGAGACTATCAAGAGGACTGCAGCAAACCAGAAAAGAAGTTGTGGATATGCCCCACAAATCCAGGAGTTGATAAACTCAAAGATGGGCACATGCACATACCTGTTGGATAAGGAACACTTGCCTATCTACCCAGACTTCAAGGACGATCAAGTTGTGATGAATGAGAATGAACCATCATCAGTACAAGCTCAAGAGAAGAAGGAGAAAGCAAAGAAAGAGAAGGCTGCCAAGATGCCAACTCAAGAGGAGGCATCTGAGTACTTTTTGAAAAGCAAGCAGGACCAGCTTGGTTACTTGATAGCATCAACTCTGAGGATTGAGAAGGGACTGTCCACCCTGACTCAAAACTAGGAGAGCTTGGAAAGAATCGTGGAGCAAAAATTCTATGACTTGGATGTCAAAGTAACTGAGATTCAGTCAGTTGTGGAGCAGCTACAAGATGATATGCAGGAGAGGAAGGGCAGAACAACCACTGATGCATTTGCCAGAGTGCCTCGAGCTCAGAGATCAATTGCAGTGCCAGTAACAGACACCAGAGCCACTTCATCTGCACCAGCTACAACTTCAGTGCCACCAGCTCCAGCACCTACCCCAGCAGCTCCATCTACTTCGACTGAAGCCTTCGTTCTTGGAGTTCTCCGGACACCACCACCTGAAGACCAAGCCTGAGAGACGTTTTAGTGCCATGCATTCTCTATGAACTTTTTGGTAACTTGTTGCCAAAGGGGGAGAAAAATGTATAGATCATAGGCTTCGAGAGAGAGAGAGAGAGAGTTTGCTTTTGTTCTCTCTTGTCTTCTCGGTTGAACTTTGTTTGTCTTTTGATTGCTTGAGATACTATGCTATTAACTGTGAGACATTGATGATCATGTGGTTGATCATAAGCTACACTTATGCTTGTTAGATGATATTATCTTACTTATCCTTATATGATCATTCACTTTGCTTGGTGATGAGTGCATGTATTTAATTCTTATCATTTTGAGCGCTCCACCAAGATGTATGTGACATGGAAGAGTAACCCATGATCCTAACTCATTGTGCATTTGCAGTCCAAAGCAAATCTTAAGATATGCACAAATTTAGGGGGAGCTCTTGCTTTTCACATACTTCTCAACGCGACAATATCTTTCACTCTTATTATCATTTGTCGAAGCTTTGATCTATATGTTGTCATCAATTACCAAGAAGGGGGAGATTGAAAGTGCAACTATCCCTGGGTGGTTTTGGTAATTCCTAACAACATATAGCTCATTGAGCTAACATTATTCCAAGATTAATATTTCAGGAAAAGCTCAATGAATGGCATGGCATGGATGAGGAAAGTGGATCCCTCAAAATTCTAAGGACATAAAGTTTGGCTCAAGCTTGAAGCTCAAGACTCTATGATGTGGAGCATCCCAAGGTCATCCCCATGGACCTACCATTGTCTCATCAAGTGCCTACCGGACCCATGACTCGATCACGTGCAAGAGCCCTTGAAACCGAGGTGACATCTCTCCTCTCACAATTCCACTTTGATGCGCATGAAGCATGGCTACTACCTCATATGGATACTTTGTGCATACTCAGGTACAATGGAGAAGCTAAGGAGCAAGGACAAGAAGAAGAGGAAGATGGACGAGAAGACGGAGAAGAAGAAGGGATGCAGGAAAAGTCCCAGCCACCGGACGACCGGCCGGGACCGGACGTCCGGCGCCTGAAGCCTCAGCCGAACCCCAGCGAGCGGACGTCCGGCCCAGACCGGAGGACCGGTGCCCCTGCACCCGAAGCGAACGAGCAGACGTCCGGTCCGGACCGAACGACCGGCGCACCAGCACCCGAGCCAACATCAGCGGAAGTCCGGAGCCACCGGACGTCCGGCACCCCCATCACAGAGCAGAACCAGCGGACGACCGGAGGACACCGGACGTCCGGCAGCTCCTGAGACACCGGACGACCGGTCCCCAGCGGACGTCCGGTACCTGGCTGCGTCCAGATTCGGGCCCGAGGCCCATGTACCCTTTCACTTCGCCCCTTTTGCAATTAGACTATAAATAGACCCCCCATTCATCCTAGCTAGGGCTAGCGTTGGTTTAGCTCATACTTCGAGATAGAGCTTCGCTCATCCATACCGATCTCCTCCTCGAGAGAGACTGCGGCCCCTCTTCAGAGAAGATCAACTTGGATTCAAGACCCCCTCTTGGGCTTCCCCATCAAGACCTCCTTCTAGGAGAAGAACCGGTTACTTGTATCGTCCTTTGTTGACCTTGGATCATCGTGTATCTCTTTGTGTTTCAAGAATCTAGCACATGTGTAATCGAATCTTGTTGGTTTGAGTGATTCTCTCGTGTTTTCCCTCGTGAATCCCCTCGTGTTCTTCGTGTTTCTCTTTGGGATCCGCTCCTTTTGTGAAAGATCGGCCATCTAGAGTTTCACCCTACATCATCTTGGTATCAGAGCCAGCTTGTCTCTTGATACCATCATCTTGGTATCATGAGCAAGGTTGATGACGATTTCGGAGCCCCCTCTTCGTTTTTCTAGCTTGATTTTGTTGTTTTTCGTCCTAATCCGAAAATCCCCACAAAAATAGCCCCAAAAATTTTTCTTGTGTTTTGTGAGTTTTGATGATGTTTTGTTGGTTTTGATCCGTGAATTTGTTGCGTTGCAAGTAGATCTAGCCTTCCCCCACCATCTCCACCTCGAAATCCCTCCCAAATTCCCCATTTCCCCCCAAAAATCACCTCTCGGATCTAAAATCTCGCGTTGACCCCGACCACCGGACGACCGTCACATCACCGGACGTCCGGCGACCCAGGAAGCACCGGACGTCCGACGTTACCGGACGACCGGCGACCGGACATCCGTCCGCGCCCGGACGACCGCTACTTCCACAACATCATCCGCTACACCACCTCCAACTTCCGCAAAACCGTCCCAATATCCCTACCCACACCACCACCTAACCGCCACCTACTCCGACGATTTTGGTCGCCTTTTGTTTTGAGAATTTGAGTTGCGGTACCGTATCCTTTTGTGTTTCGTCTATCTAGGTACGGTTCGACATCTACATCACCGCCGCTCATTTTCGCCACGGACGCGTCATCAACACCGGTCATCAACAACGACCACCTCGACTACGACTTGGTATTCGTGCCACCATTTTGACACCATACCGGAAGCAAGACCGGTAACCTCATCTTGGTATTGGACATATCACTCTTGCCATCACATTGTTAGCCATCATCGCCTTACTCCTTTGCGTTGCTTACCCATCGAGACTAGCCATTGAGTATTGCCGGCAACGAGACTTGTGCACTTTAGTGATCATACTTCCCATAGCATACATACATACATCATTGTTGCCTATATTGGTATCATCTCTTGTGTCACAAAGTTGTCATCGCATACTCACTTGCTATCTTGGTTCGTCAAGCATCGCATAAGAAAAGAGCTCAAACATCAAAGAGCCAACCAAGCTTTTAAGCAAAGAGGAAAGATAAGCAAAGAGCTTTTAAGCAAGAACCATAGCATCATACAACATTAAGATTGTCATACTCGATCATCTTGGATCATATCATAGCAACACCTTGCATAAAACATATTTGGGATAGAAGTCGTTGCATTTTTGCTAAGTAGGTTGTGCACAAGTTCTTGTATCCGCCTATCGTGCAATCGTGCTAGCGTCTCTCTAGTGTTGTGCAACAAGAGCATTTTTGTGGATTCCACATTTTGGCTCACCCTTGGTTGCTCAACCCCACTTATCTTTTTGCGTGTGTGTTTCCGTGTACCGTATATGCTTGGTCTACTTGTTACATTGCATCTTGCGAATCTTTTCCAACATTATTGAATCTTGCTTACATTCACATTAAAAATTGTGCCACCATCCTAACCAAGCTCCACCAAAAGCTTTTACTTGTGTAGGTGTGAGAACCGACAAGAATTGGTACCAATTGTGCTATTTCCTTGTTACACATTGGAGTCATCTTTGATCCATTGTCAACATCGGTCAAGGTACATTTGATATTGGTTCTTCCCTTTCTTCCACTCACACTTGTCTTGGAATGATGGATAGGCCAAGTACTTCTACCAACCCGCTCTTCATGGAGCAAGACGACGACATGAACTCCTTCGTCACCAAGAGTCACCTCTTTGGTGCACAACGTGCTTTGCATCAAGAGCAACAAGCTATGAGTGAACGCATCGACAACCTTGCCGCCGACTTGCGACTTTCCGAGCAACGTACAAGGGACTACTTTGACAACAAGCTTGACGATCACAAGCAAGAGAATGACGCAAGGATGGATGAGATTCACGCTTTGTTGCTCAACCGCTCTTCTTCCACTTCAAGAAGGAGCCGTTCAAGTCGACACTCCGACGACACCATCTCCGGTTCAAGTACACCGACATCGAACACTCTTCGACGAGCCGCGCGCAACGAGCGCCAAGCAAACCTCAATCCACTTCGAGACACCAACTCGCAAGAACATCGACGACGTCAAGCCGAACAAGCCTTTGCGCTAGCTCGGGAGCGGCAACGCCAACATCAACACGAACAAGAGGAGCGAGGGCGACAACATCAAGATGCACAAGACGCCGAGGTGGAACGCCAAGAACAACAACTACGTGAAGCTCAAGCACTTGAAGCGCAACGTGCCCTTCATGAATCAAGTCGTGCCGTAGCCGACCGAGGCCGACAAGCTCGACTACATCAAGAAGCACTTCGCGATGAAGCTGAAGAAAGAATTTTCCAAAGACGTGTGCATCAACAAGCTCCTCATCAAGATAGACAAGCGCCTCGTCAAGATAGACAAGCTCCCCCTCAAACGAGATAAGAACATCAAGTCCATCGAGAACAAGAAGACAATGGACCCAATCCTTTCCAAGAGCAACATGAGGAAGACTTCCAACTTCGTCAAGAGCACCACGAGTTGGAAAATCATCTACAACATGGGCGTCATCATCCCCGACCCCAACACAATGAAGAGCAACGCTACGGCAAGCTCAAGTTCACCATGCCCAAGTTCAACGGAAGCAACGATCCCGAAGAATACCTTTCATGGGCATTGAAAGTTGACAAGATCTTCCGTTTGCACAATTATGAAGAAGAGAAGAAGATCGCGATGGCATCCCTTGAGTTCCAAGACTATGTCCTCATTTGGTGGGAACAAGTCATTGAGCGCCGCGAGGCAAGAGGTGAACCACCCATCACTACTTGGGCACAAATGAAGGATGTCATGAGAGCACGATTCGTGCCAAACTACTACAACCGCGACCTCTTCAAGAAACTTCAACAACTCAAGCAAGGCACCAAGAGCGTTGAAGAGTACTACAAGGAAATGGAGATTGCCATGATACGAGCCAATGTCAAAGAAGATGATGAGCAAACTATGGCAAGGTTCTTGAATGGACTCAATCATCCTATCAAGAAGATCGCCGACTTCCAACCATACTCGAACCTCATCGAGCTAGTGCATCAAGCTACCAAAGCGGAACGGCAAGTACAAGACGACTTCAAGTATGCCAAGTTCTCATCCAAGTCCTATGGCCTCTCCAACAATCAAGCTTCGACGACTCCAACACCTTCTACCTCAACCAAGCCTTCTACAAGCAACGGCGACAAGTCAAGTTACAAGAAAGCTTCGACAAGCTCAAGTCGTCCTCCTACTACAAGCAACTTCAAGAAAGCTCCATCATCATCTACTCCACCCGATGAGACCATCAAGACAAGTTCTATCAAATGCTTCACATGCGGCGGCCGAGGCCACAAGTCCTTCGAGTGCACAAACAAGCGCACCATGATCCTCAACGACGACGGAACCTATGACTCCATGAGTGAAGGAGAAATGGAAGCTCTTGAGCAAGTGGCCATGCACCGACAAGTGAACAATGAAGATGAAGATGACCAAGTCTTTTGCGATGAAGATTCAAGCCCCGCTCTTGTTGTCTCCAAGGTCTTGACTCTTCAACATCAACAAGACGAAGATCAAAGATGCCATATCTTTCACACCAAGGCCGGCATCAATGGACGATCCGTCAAGGTCATCATCGATGGAGGGAGTTGCCACAACTTAGCAAGTGAAGAACTATGCTCCAAGCTCCAATTGGTCAAGATGAAGCACCCTCACCCCTACAAGGTTCAATGGCTAAGCGACACCGGCACCATACAAGTCGAGCATAGAGTACAAGTCTCTTTCAAGATCGGCGCCTATGAAGACACATTGGAATGTGATGTCCTTCCGATGACCGTTTGCCACCTCCTCCTTGGACGGCCATGGCAATTTGACCGAGGTGTCATTCACAATGGGCGTACAAATCACTATAGCTTCAAGATGAAAGGGAAAGAGTTCGTGCTACGTCCTATGTCTCCAAGCCAAGTGCTCGCCGACAAGCAAGCCACCCATCATGGAGAAAATAGTGAGAGAGCGATCCACCAAAAAGAGAGTGAGCGCCACAAGCCCAAATTGAGTGACTCCACGATGAGCGACAAGAAAAACTTAGTTCTCTTTGCCACCAAACGTGAGATGAGAGAAGTGTGTGAGAACCCATCAAGTGTCCTACACTATGTCCTATTGTGCAAGGACGAGGTCACACAAACTAACAACTCTCACGATCTACCTTTGGTGTTATCTTCTCTATTGCAGGAATTCCAAGATGTTTTCCCCGATGAGCTACCTCCGGGTCTACCTCCACTACGAGGCATTGAGCACCGAATTGATCTCATCCCCGGAGCGCCGCTTCCCAACAAAGCTCCATACCGCGTCAACCCCGAAGAAACCAAAGAAATACAAAGGCAAGTAAAGCATCTCATAGACCATGGTCATGTGCGTGAAAGTTTGAGTCCTTGTGCCGTACCGGTCATTCTTGTGCCAAAACGTGACGGTAGCTTTCGCATGTGCTCCGATTGTAGACCTATCAATGCTATCACCGTTAGATATAGGTACCCCATTCCACGCCTTGATGATATGCTTGATGAACTTAGTGGTGCCACAATATTTTCCAAAATTGATCTTAAGAGTGGTTACTATCAAATCCGCATTCAAGAGGGTGACGAATGGAAAACCACCTTCAAAACCAAGTTTGGTTTGTATGAGTGGTTAGTCATGCCTATGGGTCTCTCGGAAGCACCGGGCACTTTTATGCGCCTTATGAATCATGTCTTTCACCCTTACATTGGTATATTTGTTGTGGTTTACTTCGATGACATTCTTGTGTTTAGCAAATCTAACCAAGAGCATGTCACCCATGTCCGCACCGTTTTGCAAACTCTTAGAAAAGAGCGTCTTATGCTAATATGGAGAAATGCCTATTTGGTGTTGATAAGCTCGTTTTCTTGGGTTTTGTGGTCTCTTCTAAGGGTGTTCTTGTAGATGAGTCCAAGATCAATGCTATTAAGACTTGGCCGCAACCAACCAACTTGCATCAAGTGTGTAGTTTCCTTGGTCTTGCGGGTTTCTATCGTCGCTTTGTAAACGATTTTAGCACCATTGCTTCGCCTTTACATGCTTTTAGCAAGAAGAATGCGCCTTTTGTTTGGGGACCATCCCAAGATATCGCATTCAATGAGCTTAAGAATTTGCTTACTCATGCTCCCGTGCTTGCTTTACCCAACTTCGACAAGCCTTTTGAGATTCATTGCGATGCTAGCGGTAATGGCATAGGAGGTGTGTTAACGCAAGAGAAGCGCCCCATAGCTTACTTTAGTGAGAAACTTTCCGGAGCGCAACTCAACTATCCCATCTATGACAAAGAGCTATATGCTTTAGTCCGTGTTTTACATGAATGGGAACATTACCTTCGTCCCCACGAGTTTATCATTCATACTGATCATGAGACCCTCAAGTATCTCAAGGGTCAAACTAAGTTGAACAAGCATCATGCTAAATGGAGTGAATTCATTGAGTCTTTTCCCTATGTCATCAAGTACATCAAGGGTAAAGAAAACATCGTCGCAGATGCTCTTTCCCGCATATGCATGCTAGTCACGCAACTCGAGTTAGATGTCATTGGCTTCGAGCATATCAAATATTTGTATGCGCATGATGAAAATTTTGCCACCCCTTATGCCAAGTGTTTGTCGAATACATCGTGGGAGCGCTATTACATCAAAGACGGCTACCTTATGCGAGCTAACAAACTTTGCATCCCCAAGTCGTCCCTTCATTTATTGCTTTTGCAGGAATCGCATCGAGGAGGATTAATGGGACACTTTGGACGCGATAAGACGTTCGCCACGCTCTCGAAGCGCTACTTTTAGCCAAAGATGTTTCGGGACGTCAATCGCTTCACCAACCGATGTTCGACATGCCACAAAGCTAAGTCCAAAGCTCAATCTCATGGTCTCTATATGCCTCTACCGATTCCATACCAACCATGGGAAGATATTATCATGGACTTTGTGCTTGGTTTGCCTAGAACTGGAAATGGCAAGGATTCTGTTTTTGTTGTCGTGGACCGTTTCTCCAAAATGGCTCATTTCATTCCTTGCAACAAGATAGACGATGCTTCACATATTGCAAATTTGTTTTGTAGGGAAATCTTGCGCCTTCATGGAGTGCCAAAGACTATCGTCTCGGACCGCGACGTCAAGTTCCTTAGCTACTTTTGGAAGACTCTATGCGCCAAGCTCGGAATCAAGCTACTCTTCTCCATGGCATACCATCCTCAAACAGACGGCCAAACGGAGGTGACAAACCGCACACTCTCCGCTCTACTTCGAGTACTCATCAAGAAGAACATCAAGGAGTGGGAGGAGTGTCTACCCATCGCCGAGTTCGCATACAACCGAGCAAGACACTCAACAACCGGCAAGTCCCCTTTCGAGGTCGTCTACGGATTCAACCCTTTGTCACCATTGGATATTCTTCCTCTACCACTCCAAGAGCGCATCAATTTGGACGCAAGTGCGCGTGTGACACATCTCAAGAAGATGCATGAAGATACAAGAAACACCATCGAGCGCCAAGTTCAACGCCTTGCGACCAAGCTCAACTTCAACAAGCAACCTATGGTCTTCAACATTGGTGATCAAGTGTGGCTACACCTTCGCAAGGACCGCTTCCCACAAGAACGCAAATCCAAGCTTCGTCCACGAGCGGATGGACCCTTCAAGGTGCTTGCACGCTACAACGACAACGCTTACAAGATCGACCTTCCACGCGACAAGTACAACGTGAGCGACATCTTCAACGTCAAAGATCTCTCTCCTTTCCATGGTGATGAAGATTTTGATCCGAGGACGGATCTTCCCCAAGGGAGGGGAGATGATGCGGAGCATCCCAAGGTCATCCCCATGGACCTACCATCGTCTCATCAAGTGCCTACCGGACCCATGACTCGATCACGTGCAAGAGCCCTTGAAACCGAGGTGACATCTCTCCTCTCACAATTCCACTTCGATGCGCATGAAGCATGGCTACTACCTCATATGGATACTTTGTGCATACTCAGGTACAATGGAGAAGCTAAGGAGCAAGGACAAGAAGAAGAGGAAGATGGACGAGAAGATGGAGAAGAAGAAGGGATGCAGGAAAAGTCCCAGCCACCGGACGACCGGCCGGGACCGGACGTCCGGCGCCTGAAGCCTCAGCCGAACCCCAGCGAGCGGACGTCCGGCCCAGACCGGACGACCGGTGCCCCTGCACCCGAAGCGAACGAGCGGACGTCCGGTCCGGACCGGACGACCGGCGCACCAGCACCCGAGCCAACATCAGCGGAAGTCCGGAGCTACCGGACGTCCGGCACCCCCATCACAGAGCAGAACCAGTGGACGACCGGAGGACACCGGACGTCCGGCAGCTCCTGAGACACCGCACGACCGGTCCCCAGCGGACGTCCGGTACCTGGCTGCGTCCAGATTCGGGCCCGAGGCCCATGTACCCTTTCACTTCACCCCTTTTGCAATTAGACTATAAACAGACCCCCATTCATCGTAGCTAGGGTAGCGTTGGTTTAGCTCATACTTCGAGATAGAGCTTCGCTCATCCATACCAATCTCCTCCTCGAGAGAGACTGCGGCCCCTCTTCGGAGAAGATCAACTTGGATTCAAGACCCCCTCTTGGGCGGCCCCATCAAGACCTCCTTCTTGGAGAAGAAGCGGTTACTTGTATCGTCCTTTGTTGACCTTGGATCATCGTGTATCTCTTTGTGTTTCGAGAATCTAGCACATGTGTAATCGAATCTTGTTGGTTTGAGTGATTCCCTCGTGTCTTCCCTCGTGAATCCCCCTCGTGTTCTTCGTGTTTCTCTTTGGGATCTGCTCCTTTCGTGAAAGATCGACCATCTAGGGTTTCACCCTACATCACTCTACATTTTATATTTTAGTGATCCAAGATCACATTGAGTCTATAGGAAAAACCAATACTATCAAGGAGGGATGAGGTGTTGCTTAATGGCTTGCTTGCTCAAAATGCTTAGTGATATGCTCCAAAACCCTCAACTACCTTCCCACACGCACATATGACCTAAACCAAAAGTCAAACTCGGCGCCACCGATTCTTTCTATCCGGCGCCACCGAGTTTGAAATGTCATAGCCACTGCCACAAACCCTAGGCAAATCGGCCTCACCGATAGGGATCTCGGTCTCACCGAGATGGGATTGTAATCTCTCTATTTCCCTTCATAACGTTTTGGTCTTACTGAGATGAGCGATCGATCCCACCGAGATGGCATTGTAAACTCTCTGTTTCCCTTTTGTAACATTTCGGTCTCACCGAGATGAGCGAATCGATCCCACCGAGTTTACCTGACCAACTCTCTGGTTAGCTTATTACCAAAATCGGTCCTACCGAGTTTGTGTAATCGGTCACACCGAGATTACATTATGCCCTAATCCTAACCATATCGGTCCTACCGAGTTGCATCTCAGTCCCACTGAAAATCCTAACGGTCACTAGGTTTGCTGAATCGGTCCGATCGAGTTTAACCATTCGGTCCCACCGAGTTTGGCAAATTGCGTGTAACGGTTAGATTTTGTGTGGAGGCTATATATACCCCTCCACCCACTCTTCATTCGTGGAGAGAGCCATCAGAACATACCTACACTTCCAATACACATTTTCTGAGAGAGAACCACCTACACTTGTGTTGAGGTCAAGATATTCCATTCCAACCATATGAATCTTGATCTCTAGCCTTCCCCAAGTAGCTTTCCACTCAAATCTTCTTTCCACCAAATCTAAATCCTGTGAGAGAGAGTTGAGTGTTGGGGAGACTATCATTTGAAGCACAAGGGCAAGGAGTTCATCATCAACACACCATTTGTTACTTCTTGGAGAGTGGTGTCTCCTAGATTGGCTAGGTGTCACTTGGGAGCCTCCGACAAGATTGTGGAGTTGAACCAAGGAGTTTGTAAGGGCAAGGAGATCGCCTACTTCGTGAAGATCTACCGCTAGTGAGGCAAGTCCTTCGTGGGTGACGACCGTGGTGGAATAGACAAGGTTGCTTCTTCATGGACCCTTCGTGGGTGGAGCCCTCCGTGGACTCGCGCAACCGTTACCCTCCGTGGGTTGAAGTCTCCATCAACGTGGATGTACGATAGCACCACCTATCGGAACCACGACAAAAACATCCGTGTCTCCAATTGCGTTTGAATCCTCCAAACCCTTCCCTTTACATTCTTGCAAGTTGCATGCTTTACTTTCCACTGCTCATATACTCTTTTGCATGCTTGCTTGAATTGTGTGGAGATTGCTTGACTTGTGCTAAGATAGCTAAAATCAGCCAAGAACTAAAATTGGGAAGAGGCTAGATTTTTATTTGGTCAAGTAGTCTAATCACCCCCCCTCTAGACATACTTTCGATCCTACACACCTTGAATCATTAGGGTGGGATGGGCCAAAACAAGCATTCACGTCCAGGAGTACGACACACGTCACCAACACAACTTCCATCCGACACCATATTTCTCGGAGTCCGTGCTATAGCTATCTCTTCAATCTCCTTGTTTCTCTAACTCAGCCACCGTGCGGCGGGCGAGGTGGGGCTTTGCCAATAGTCGGCTTCCTCAACTGCGGTCCCACTTGTAAGGCCAACTCCAACGCACGACCCCAAACAGACGTCCATTTTGCCCGGATTCTGTCAGTTTGGGTAGGGCAATGGGGTCGTGTCCGGGCCATTTCTCGGATGCGGTGGCCATGCGCCCAACACGCGGATGCATCCCGACCGCGTACATTTTTCTTTTCAAACACATATCTTTGTTCATCATTGATTTTTGGTACATGGGAATACATCAACAAATTTTGACTAGAAAAGCAAGACCAGAGAAAACAAGAACCACAAGAATACATTTTAGAAGATATCCAACTTCCATAACTGCTCCTTTAAGTTGGATTAGTGCCTTCTCGATGCACTCATTGTTGATCTGCGGAGGCTAGATCTTGCGTGCTTCTTTCTTCTTCGAGTGTAAAGAAGCATACGTTGCTTCCTCTCATCTAGTCTCATGTCTAGCCTCTATTCTATCAATAAGTGCACTAGTCTCATCTCTATCCTCTATGCTAGCTAAAAGTGCTAGAACATCTACTAAATTGCGCTCTATCAATATATCGATGTACTCTTCTTCCCAATACCAAAACTTGCATCCATTCTACACAATAAAATTTTAAGTTAGCACAACTAGTCAAATCCGAGAACACAACCGAAGCTAAAGTAGCACATACCCCATCGGTTGAGCACTTGATGAACACCCATCCGGGATGTTCCGGTGTTGTAGACACGCGGTGCAAGACCTTCTTTGGGCTGTCGTCGCATGCAATGAGTGGCAACGGTACGCCAACGAGCTTTTGGGCCAGCACCAAGCCCGACCGACCGCCATTCATGTATCTGCTGGCGGACCGCTGACGGTGTAGATTCGAGCGACTAGAGGAGGAGTCAGTACCTGCATGTGGCCTTGCGGCCTTGCCGGGGCCTTCCGGCCCGGTGCCCGACCAGTCCATGGCGTGACGCGACCTCCCATAGCCGGGCGAGCTCAAGCCCGACCGGATCCGCTCCAAATCCATCCGCCGGGTGCGCAAAACACATAGCCATGGTTGGGTAGCTCAAGGGCGTCGAGGGAAAGGGGCTGGGCGAGCGCGCGTCCGAGCTGCACACACTGGAGTTGTCCTAAGTGAAGATGCAAGACAACACGTGTTTCCCTAGTGGCGTGGCAGACCAACCGTGTGGGGGTGCGAACTGGCTTCGCTCGTGTGGGGGACGGAAGCCATCCCACGCGGGCGCTAGGTCTGGCAGGACGGCCTTGTCATCAGTGTGTGACCTCTGTGGCAACCGTCCGCTCCCCACTAGCCTCTTCGTTGACATGTGGTCCCGTTCCAACATGTCAGTGAGACGACAGTGAGTCCTTTCGTACAATTTCCAAACATACGTCTATGTAGGCCAGGGCGCCTCTTCGTGTACCGTGGCAACTATCCACCGCCTCTTCGCCTTTCCCTCTCGATTTGGAACTGTTGGCGCACGCTCTTCCTCCCTCTTCCATTTGCCTTCACCCTTCCTTCTGCCATTGTTCAATCGTCTTCTCCATGGAGGGAACATGCCAAAAATGACCCCGTTATTCTTGCCCCAGTCTGAAAGATGACGTGGTGGAGGAACTCATTGATCGGTGCAACGTCATCACCTCTACTAGGATGGCAAGTTCGTTCAAGAACATTCTCGACTCAACTAATAACATCATTACAAATAACCCAAGGGTCCCGGAGCGGTTTGATCTCCTCTATCTTCTCCGCCATGACCCTACTCGGTGGTGCCCAGATGACGGAAGCCTCGCCGGCGCCCGGACGACGGAAGCCTTGCCTTGTGAAACTTGATGCTGCTTGATAATGATACGTGTGATGTTAAGATGCCATCGCTTAAGGATAAGGCCTGGGCATGCGCAAAATGGAGACTGGGTTGTTTATATTGGGCACAACTGCGAGTGGGAACTTGTGAATGTGTACACTCGTTACCGAGTTCCACTTCCAAAAATCTCAGCTGCCTAGAGGTTGAACACACCGGTATTATACGTAGGTTCAAATACGATCATGGTGACTGTCGTCTACGGAAGATAGCAATTTGTCGAGTTCCCAACAGCTCTTGGGATTACATGAACTATGATATTTTTGCTATCTTCGACAAGCTTGTTGCCATCCTTATTTCCACGCCTCGATGGATATTGCTCAAAAATTGTAACGCCCTCGATGCGGCTATATCTCCCACGTGTTGAAGCATGACTTAGAGGCATAACCGCATTGAAAGCAATGTCGCAAGTGAGGTAATCTTCACATAACCCATGTAATACATAAGGGAAAGAGATACATAGTTGGCTTACAATCGCCACTTCACACAATACATGAATAAAAACATTACATTCATCCAAATACAAACAGGGTCCGACTACGGAACCAAAATAAAAGAAGACTACCCCAAATGCTACACAGATCCCCGATCGACCCCAACTGGGCTCCACTACTGATCGACTAGAACGAAACAACACAAAGGACAAGATCTTCATAGAGCTCCTCTTAGAGCTTGGTTGCGTCATCTGCACGGAATCCTCGGCACCCGCAAGCTGTTTTTGGAAGTATCTATGAGTCATGGGGACTCAGCAATCTCACACCCTTGCGATCAAGACTATTTAAGCTTATAGGAAGGGTAAAGGTATGAGGTGGAGCTGCAACAAGTGACTAGCAGATATGGTGGCTTACGCAAATGAGAGCGGGAAGAGAAGGAAAATCACGTTCGAGAAACTATGATCAATAAGTGATCCTAGGACAACCTACGTCAAACATTACTCCAACACCGTGTTCATTTCCCGGACCCCGCCGAGAAGAGACCGTCACGGCTACACACGCGGTTGCTGTATTTTAATTAAGATAAACTTCAGGTTTTCTACAACCGGACATTAACAAATTCCCATCTGCCCATAACCACGGGCATGACTTTCGAAAGTTCAATCCCTGCAGGGGTGTCCCAACTTAGCCCATCACAAGCTCTCACGGTCAACGAAGGATATTCCTTCTCCCAAGACAATCCGATCAGACTCAGCATCCCGGTTACAAGACATCCTCGACAACGGTAAAACAAGTCCAGCAAGACCACCCGATGTGTCGACAAATCCCGATAGAAGATGCACATATCTCGTTCTCAGGGCAACACCGGATGAACACTACGTACAACTAAAACCAACCCTCAAGTTTCCCCGAGGTGGCGCTGCAAGTGGCTCTATTTTGGACCAACACTCAGAGGAGCACTGGCCCAGGGGGGGTGGGGTGGGTTAAAATAATGATGACCCTCGGGAGTGCGACTCCCAAGGGAAAAGTAGGTGGTGGTGAGGCAAATGGTAAAACCAAGGTTGGGCCTTGCTGGAGGAGTTTTATTCAAAGCGAACTGTCAAGGGGTTCCCATTATAACCCAACCATGTAAGGAACGCAAAATCCGGGAACATAATACCGATATGACGGAAAGTAGGGCAGCAAGAGTGGAACAAAACACCAGGCATAAGGCCGAGCCTTCCACCCTTTACCAAGTATATAGATGCATTAATTAAATAAGAGATATTGTGATATCCCAACAATAATCATGCTCCAACAAGGAACAAACTCCAATCTGCACCTGCAACTAGCAACGCTATAAGAGGGGCTGAGCCAAGCGGTAACATAGCCAAACAACGGGTTGCTAGGACAAGGTGGTTAGAGGCTTGGCTTAACAATATGGGAGGCATGATAAGAAAGTGGTAGGTATCGCAGCATAGGCATAGCAAAAGAGCGAGCATCTAGCAAGCAAAGATAGAAGTGATTTCGAGGGTATGGTCATCTTGCCTGAGATCCCGCAAGGAAGAACGAGTCGATGAAGAAGACAAACAAACGTAGTTGAACGAATCCTCACGAACGCAACGTTATCAGAACCAACCCGAAGAAGCAACACCGGAAAGAAGCAATCAACATAGTAAACAACCACCACATAAAAATGGCATGATGCACAATCAAGTATGATGCATGTCCGGTTTAATGAAGCATGGCATGGCAAAGTGCTACAAACAACACTACAAATTAAGTGGAGCTCAATATGCAACGACTCAATATGCAACTCCGTTGCATATTGACGAAACACCACGTGACTTGTTTAGTTCGATCTTGCTTATGTACCCAACAATATTAAATGTTGTTAAACATGACAAGAGGGTGAAGCAAATGAAAACTACCTATCTAGGCAAGTTTAAATGAGGCCGGAACAACAAACAACAAGTCTGGTAAATCCCCATATGCATATTTTAGGTTTGGTACTGTTCTGCCCTAAACCATATTTTAGAGTTTTTAAACATGCAAAGTAAAGCCACCATGTTAAACTAGGCATTTTTCTACCCCATTTACATATAAAGATTGTTAAGTTCCGAGTTACGGTTATTTAGTTATGAAAGAATTCATTTTAACAAGTTATTTGAGCAAATTTGAACAAACAACATTTTAAGCATTTCATACATGGATGAAAATTTCATATTATTAAACTACACAAAATTCTAAGCATTTTACATATATAAATTATTTTAAACCGATGCACGGTTGAGAAGTTATTAAATGCATGAACTAGGAGGACTTTTCTGTAAAAACTGCAGTCTCATGTTTAATTGCTAAAACGTTCTGCAGAAAAAAACACATCTCGGGCCGAATCCTATTGGCCCAACAGGAAGAGGGGATCTGGACAGCGTCTCACTTCGGCCTTGAGGCCGAATCCGGCTGGCGCTGCGGAGCTGGGCCGGGGTGAACTGGGCCTTGGGCAGGTGGTCAGCAGTAGCAGAAGGCCCAGTTCGGGCGGTTGCGGTCAACGAAGCAGGAGCGTTGCGCTCGTCTCCCTCGCGCAGCAGACCGATGCAGAGGAAGCAGGGACAACGACAGGAGGACTTGGCGCGGCGGCTTGCCGGTGGTCTCTGGTGAGGGCACCGGTGGCCGGGGACAGGGCCCAGCCGGCGGGATCCGGCCAGAATGGGCAAAACAGCGGAGACACGGATCCGGGCGGTCGATATGGGCTGGCGAGGCGACATTCCAGGGGGGTCAAGGCGCTCGATCTGTTGTAGGGGAAGCAGAGGCCGACTATGTGGACTTGCGGCCGCGCTGAGCTGCAGCTAGGTCGTGGGGGCGCGGGACTTGGACGCGGGGCTCCGGTGATGCGGGGAAGGCGATGGAGGCCGAAGTTTGCGGGCGTGGAGAATGATATGCTGACGGGGACGATGCGGGGACAGACTTGGTGCGGCGGAGCTCGGGGCCATGGCGAGCGGAGCACCTGCAAAGGAGAAGAGAGAGGTTAGGGTCGGGCGAGAGGAGAGGAAGCACGGGAAGGAGAGGGGCGGCACTGTTCCTGGTGGACGAGAGAGGAGGCAGGGGCTTCGGGAGAGCGAGGAGGATCTCCACTCCTCTGGATCGAAGAGGGAGGAGGAGGCTCTCGATCCAATCGGGATCGAGCGCGAGGTCGATCTGAGAGGGAGAGGTGGGGGTTGCTGGTTGGATCAACACTGAATACAAGGAAAGTGGCGGCAGCATGGGGAATGGGATGGATGGGACAAGGTGGAGAATTTTTTAGGGTTGTCCAAAATGACTAAGGGTGGACTATAAATAGTAAGTCAGAACAACTTAGGGCGGTTAGGTCTCTCCGATCGTAATCAGACAGTCGCGAATAAATAGGTTAGGGGGCCCAATTAACAAAACGGAGATGTTTTGTAGATGTTTGGGGATGATCCAGAAACAACGGTGGCAACTGTCCGGGTCGGGTCGGGGCAGCTTTCGGACGCGCGCGAGGAGGGTCGCGTGCTGACAAGAGAGCTTAGGTTGGATCTGGCGGTAGGTAGTGGGCTGTGTAGACGCTCTCGAGCTGAGAGAAGAGAAGAGAGGGAGGCCCGGCGACTGTTTCCGGAGACCGAAAACGTCCAACGTGTGCCCATCTATAATGCCGCTATAGTTTAACGATTGGGCTATCAAATGAACTCCGAATGCGATGAAACTTGACAGGCGGTCTATCTACACTATAACAACACCGCATGCCAACTTTCAACCCAATCCAAGAACATTTTCCGGCCACTTATAAAATAATATTTCGGACATGCCGCGGGCGCGTGCAAGTGTGGTTGGGCTCATAACGGACAACGGAGAGGACGAGGAGACCGGGACGGATGCAAGTTTTAAAACATGATGATGCAATGCGCATGATGACATGATAAGATGCAACAAGCAAGCAAAAGACATGGCAACATCGGCGAATAACTGGAAGACACCTGGCGCAACGGTCTCGGGGCGTTACAACACTCCACCACTACGAGAGGATCTCGTCCCAAGATCTAGAATGGCACCGGAGGGAAAACGGAAGACAAAGAGAAGAGGTAAAACTAAGTTGCTTCTTTGACAAACGAGTGAAACCAATGAACCTTGAGAGGTTAAACAGTTGGAAAGAAGAATACAACGGAGATGAACGAAGTTGAAAACACTCCGTTAGAAAAGAGGAACAAGGAACATTACTAGAACCTTGTAGGTTGAAAGGCATAAGAAAAGTGTTACAAAGGACAAGAAGTACATGCAAGCACTCCAGTACAAACGAGATGCAGAAGGAACGATAAAGATCAATTACGATAAGACTCCGGTTGGAAATGGAAGGCATAGAATATGAACTTGACAAGATGAGCAGATACTTGATGAAATCAACAACACAGTGCCTCCGAAACTATTGAAAGAAAGGCACAATGGGTAAGAAAGATTTCAGACAGCACTCCGGTTGAGAAAGGAGGTAAAACTTGATAAGATGAGAGAACTGGCATGAAAACACGACACTCCGGTTGAATGGATAAGCAAAGGAAAGAACATGATCTTCACAATACGAGATGATGAGTGAAGAGAGCATCATCACAATGCTTTCAGAAGAAATGAAAGAATGCAATGAAAAGAACGGAGAAGAAAACAACATGTTCTACCTCAAATGAATTTGATAGAGCATCCTTAAAAAGAAGGATTGAATGGAGTTGTTGGGAAATCAACAACGAAAAGAACATGCTTGTTGAGGGCTTATGGAAAACATCTCAAAAACTTGAGGTGAAAACCTGCCACAAACGAAAACAATTGCTTGCTTGAGAGCGACAGAGAGATGAAAACATCTTTCATCGCGAGAATAGGAGGAAACTTGGATCATCGATAAACACCATAAATAGCAACATTCCTTAGGGAAGGTTTTAGGTGAAATATAACCCAAGATAACTCCAATGAAGAGATTGATGGTTTTAAGATATCTCATTCTCGACAACATGTGAATCATGAAACATGAACTCAAATTATGAAGAATGAGATAGCACCACCTCAAATGATACGGTAGAAAGAATTGAACTCCGAATTGCAAGATGAAGAATGCTTGAACTCCTCTCAAAAGAATCTCAATGAATACTTCGAGAAGGAATTAAATCCTTGATGAACCAGCAAGTAGAGCCTCCATGAATAACTCCGGTAAACGAAAGGATGACAAAAGAAAGAGAAGTTGAGAATATAAGGTGAAGCCTTGCGATGATTTAGATGGAGCTTCGCGACGATATAATGCAGAAAAACTTGGAACTCCGGAAAAGAAAAGATGAAACAACTGAAATCAAGAATTTTGATGAACCTCCGGAATAAGGAATTAAATCACTTGGATGAAACAAGAATAAGAATTACATTATGCGTATCCTTCATCAATTAAATTAACGACGAGAAAACGGATTTGGCATACTACTTATTCTCATTGAAAAGGATTAAGAGAGATATAGCACAAACTTGAGAAGGTCTTCAAAGAACCACCGGTAGGATTGAAACAACGAATAAATCAATATGATACCAAGAGAAAAGGAATATTGGATGAACCACCATAAGAATTGAAAATGAACGAAGTAAAGGGATGAGTCTACGGTAAGAATTAGAGAATGAATGAAAATACTTGAGGGGATTTAGATACATGAGAACGAAGAGATCACAAGCTGATAAGAGAATACTTGAATGATGCACCGGTAAGATTTGGAGAATGAGAGCTGAAAGATGGAATGAATAAATCTGAGATGATGGGCTGCGGAGAATCAAACTGAAAAGACTCCTGAATTGCTCCGGATGGGTGAAAAGAATTCTCGCAATCGAAAACAATTATGAGAGGATATCATCAAGCTAGAATCACGAATCTTTGAGAGAACAGATAAGATTGAGAGAAAAATCTTCTTCGGTCTTCAAGTGTTGAGAATGACAATGAGAAACACCACCATGAATTGTTGAGGCACTCCGGGATGACGAATAGAAAGGTTGGTCCAACGATGAAAAGAATTTGACAGATCCCGGAGAAATACGTATGACTGCTGATAATTCATACTTACGTCAAACTTCAAAAGAATTTAGGATAGCTCCGAGAAATTAAGAAGAGTCAGGTAAGATCCTGGAAAAAGACCTGTGGGTTAGGGCCCACTCAAAAGATACACCGTTGAAATGATTACTTGAAAAGGAGAAAGCACCGATTGAATTAAATGGCTAGAATGAGATAACAACCTCGAAATAGGCTGAACGGATTTTGAATAAAAAGACGAGTCTTCTGAGATATCTTCAACACTCCAGATAACATGAATAGCAAGAGGTGAAAGATTAAGAGGTGCAACGACATGGGAAAGTATTGAAACAAGGAAAGGATATGATCAACAAAGCTTGACTTGCATCCACTGGAGAAGAAAGAGAACGACGAATGATGAGCTAGTAGAACATCTTCATGGGAACCACCGGGTAAGAACATTGACAGAAAAGAATGGAGAGACTTCGCATCAATAAGATGGATACTTGATTAAGCTATATGAGTCCTTGAAGAAACAAGGGTGGGAGGGCGGGAAAACAAAGACAACTTGGAGACGGATGAAACAAACGCTGTTGAGAAGACTTGATAATTGATCTTGCGAATGTTGACAAGATTGGATCCATTTGAAGAGGAGCACACTGGTTGAAAAGGATTGACAAGACAATCTCAATGATCAAGAAGGGTTAGTATTCACATAGAAATATGAGAACACCGCTTAGGAAAGGTATGGAATCAAAATTTGACTTTGAAGCAACTCGAATACCACAACTGAAAACAAAACAAAGGATTGGCTTGGAAAATAAGCCGGAACAAACATATGATAGAGATTTCGTCCGAAGTTTTCGTGGTGGGGCCTACACGGGCTCGATCGTACAACACCATCATGTACAAGGCAGTGCACATGACATACGAAGCGTCCCCGAGTCAGCATAGCCAAGGACTCTTTAAGACACAACGAGACCACTATAAAACCAACCGTGGATAGGCGACCACTAGACGTCGAACCCCAATTTCATATCATACACCTGTCAGAAAGATATCCTAGGATCTACTTGAATTCCCACTTATAAACTCCCGAAACTTTCCGGTTATGCAATCAGGTGTTGGGGTTACAGGGGAAGCATAATATCTCACCCAAAACTAACAAATCCTACATCCAACTGTATCCATCCTTCAACACATAACCAAGAAACCTTCGGAAATCGTTTACCTCAACCTTCGAAAAGCATCCGTTATACGAGTTATGGCAATACTCCTGAACTACCGCCCCGGTACTGGGTGGCGTCGAGGTTATCTCACCAACAACTGCATAAAAGAGATTTTTGATGTCGGCGAAACTCAGGTATTCCAGAACTGCAACGATAAAATTGTGACGACAACACCTTGGAGCTCAACTCCCCAGGACACTGCCACAACCCCTAAATGTCAGGAGGCACCAAGAACAATGTTCTCGTCACAAAACCCTCGAAACGATTCCAAGATACCTGCGTGATCCTAATTTTTTAGTGAAATTTCAGAAGAGAAGAGTCAAAACTCTACGCCAGGATGCCTCACCAGAGCGACGAAGGGACTGAGGAGTAAAAATAATCCTACTCTCCGATATATATAATCCTAAAAGACTCAAAACAATTTTCTAGACTCAACAACACCAATGATTCGATCAAGCAGGGGGCTCCTAAGTCGGGGAAGGCTCTGACTACCAACTTGTAACGCCCTCGATGCGGCTATATCTCCCACGTGTCGAAGCATGACTTAGAGGCATAACCGCATTGAAAGCAATGTCGCAAGTGAGGTAATCTTCACACAACCCATGTAATACATAAGGGAAAGAGATACATAGTTGGCTTACAATCGCCACTTCACACAATACATGAATAAAAACATTACATTCATCCAAATACAAACAGGGTCCGACTACGGAACCAAAATAAAAGAAGACTACCCCAAATGCTACACAGATCCCCGATCGACCCCAACTGGGCTCCACTACTGATCGACTAGAACGAAACAACACAAAGGACAAGATCTTCATAGAGCTCCTCTTAGAGCTTGGTTGCGTCATCTGCACGGAATCCTCGGCACCCGCAAGCTGGTTTTGGAAGTATCTATGAGTCACGGGGACTCAGCAATCTCACACCCTTGCGATCAAGACTATTTAAGCTTATAGGAAGGGTAAAGGTATGAGGTGGAGCTGCAGCAAGTGACTAGCAGATATGGTGGCTAACATACGCAAATGAGAGCGGGAAGAGAAGGAAAATCACGTTCGAGAAACTATGATCAATAAGTGATCCTAGGACAACCTACGTCAAACATTACTCCAACACCGTGTTCATTTCCCGGACCCCGCCGAGAAGAGACCATCACGGCTACACACGCGGTTGCTGTATTTTAATTAAGATAAACTTCAGGTTTTCTACAACCGGACATTAACAAATTCCCATCTGCCCATAACCACGGGCATGACTTTCGAAAGTTCAATCCCTGCAGGGGTGTCCCAACTTAGCCCATCACAAGCTCTCACGGTCAATGAAGGATATTCCTTCTCCCAAGACAATCCGATCAGACTCGGCATCCCGGTTACAAGACATCCTCGACAATGGTAAAACAAGTCCAGCAAGACTGCCCGATGTGCCAACAAATCCCGATAGGAGCTGCACATATCTCGTTCTCAGGGCAACACCGGATGAACACTACGTACAACTAAAACCAACCCTCAAGTTTCCCCGAGGTGGCGCTGCAAGTGGCTCTATTTTGGACCAACACCTAGAGGAGCACTCGTCGGGGGGGGGGGGGTTAAAATAATGATGACCCTCGGGAGCACGACTCCCAAGGGAAAAGTAGGTGGTGGTGAGGCAAATGGTAAAACCAAGGTTGGGCCTTGCTGGAGGAGTTTTATTCAAAGCGAACTGTCAAGGGGTTCCCATTATAACCCAATTGTGTAAGGAACGCAAAATCCGGGAACATAATACCGATATGACGGAAACTAGGGCGGCAAGAGTGGAACAAAACACCAGGCATAAGGCCGAGCCTTCCACCCTTTACCAAGTATATAGATGCATTAATTAAATACGAGATATTGTGATATCCCAACAACAATCATGCTCCAACAAGGAACAAACTCCAATCTTCACCTGCAACTAGCAACGCTATAAGAGGGGCTGAGCAAAGCAGTAACATAGCCAAACAACGGATTGCTAGGACAAGGTGGTTAGAGGCTTAGCTTAACAATATGGGAGGCATGATAAGCAAGTGGTAGGTATCGCATCATAGGCATAGCAAAAGAGCGAGCATCTAGCAAGCAAAGATAGAAGTGATTTCGAGGGTATGGTCATCTTGCCTGAGATCCTGCAAGGAAGAAGAACGAGTGCATGAAGAAGACAAACAGACGTAGTTGAACGAATCCTCACAAACGCAACGTTATCGGAACCAACCCGAAGAAGCAACACCGGAAAGAAGCAAGCAACATAGTAAGCGACCACCACATAAACATGGCATGATGCACAATCAAGTATGATGCATGTCTGGTTTAATGAAGCATGGCATGGCAAAGTGCTACAAACAACACTACAAATTAAGTGGAGCTCAATATGCAACTCCGTTGCATATTGACGAAACACCATGTGACTTGTTTAGTTCGATCTTGCTTATGTACCCAACAATATTAAATGTTGTTAAACATGGCAAGAGGGTGAAGCAAATGAAAACTACCTATCTAGGCAAGTTGAAATGAGGCCGGAACAACAAACAACAAGTCTGGTAAATCCCCATATGCATATTTTAGTTTTGGTACTGTTCTGCCCTAAACCATATTTTAGAGTTTTTAAACATGCAAAGTAAAGCCACCATGTTAAACTAGGCATTTTTCTACCCCATTTACATATAAAGATTGTTAAGTTCTGAGTTACGGTTATTTAGTTATGAAAGAATTCATTTTAACAAGTTATTTGAGCAAATTTGAACAAACAACATTTTAAGCATTTCAAACATGGATGAAAATTGCATATTATTAAACTACACAAAATTCTAAGCATTTTACATATATAAATTATTTTAAACCGATGCACGGTTGAGAAGTTATTAAATGCATGAACTAGGAGGACTTTTCTGTAAAAACTGCAGTCTCATGTTTAATTGCTAAAACGTTCTACAGAAAAAAACACATCTCGGGCCGAATCCTATTGGCCCAATAGGAAGAGGGGATCTGGAGAGCGGCTCACTTCGGCCTTGAGGTCGAATCCGGCTGGCGCTGCGGAGTTGGGCCGGAGCGAACTGGGCCTTGGGCAGGTGGTCAGCAGCAGCAGAAGGCCCAGTTCGGGCGGTCGCGGTCAACGAAGCAGGAGCGCTGCGCTCGTCTCCCTCGCGCAGCAGACCAATGCAGAGGAAGCAGGGGCAATGACAGAAGGACTTGGCGCGGCGGCTTGTCGGTGGTCTCCGGCGAGGGCACCGGTGGCCGGGGACAGGGCCGAGCCGGCGGGATCCGACCGGAATGGGAAAAATGGAGGAGACACGGATCCGGGCGGTCGATATGGGCTGGCGAGGCGACATTGCAGGGGGGTCGAGGCGCTCGATCTATTGTAGGGGAAGCAGAGGCCGACGACGACATGGACTTGCGGCGGTGTCGAGCTGCAGCGAGGTCGTGGGGGCGCGGGACTTGGACGCGGGGCTCCGGTGACGTGGGGAAGGCGAGGGAGGCCGAAGTTTGCGGGCGTGAAGAAGGACGTGGCGACGGGGATGATGCAGGGACGGACTTGGTGCGGCGGAGCTCGGGGCCATGGCGAGCGGAGCACCTGCGAAGGAGAAGAGAGAGGTCGGGGTCAGGCGAGAGGAGAGGAAGCACGGGAAGGAGAGGGGCGGCACTGTTCTTGGTGGACGAGAGAGGAGGCAGGGGCTTCGGGAGAGCGAGGAGGATCTCCACTCCTCTGGATCGAAGAGGGAGGAGGAGGCTCTCGATCCAATCGGGATCGAGCGCGGGGTCGATCTGAGAGGGAGAGGTGGGGATTGCTGGTTGGATCGACGCTGAATACAAGGAAAGTGGCGGCGGCGTGGGGAATGGGATGGATGGGACAAGGTGGAGAATTTTTTAGGGTTGTCCAAAATGACTAAGGGTGGACTATAAATAGTAAGTCAGAACAGCTTAGGGCGGTTAGGTCTCTCCGATCGTAATCGGACGGTCGCGGATAAATAGGTTAGGGGCCCAATTAACAAAATGGAGATGTTTTGTAGATGTTTGGGGATGATCCGGACACAACGATGGCAACTGTCCGGGTCGGGTCCGGGGCAGCTTTCGGACACGCGCGAGGAGGGCCGCGGGCTGACGAAAGAGCTTAGGTTGGATTTGGCGGTAGGTAGTGGGCTGTGTAGACGCTCTCGAGCTGAGAGAAGAGAAGAGAGGGAGGCCCGGCGACTGTTTCTGGAGACCGAAAACGTCCAACGTGTGCCCAACTATAATGCCACTATAGTTTAACGGTTGGGATATCAAACGAACTCCGAATGTGATGAAACTGGACAGGCGGTCTATCTACACTATAACAACACCGCATGCCAACTTTCAACCCAATCCGAGAACATTTTCCGGCCACTTATAAAATAATATTTCGGACATGTTGCGGGCGCGTGCAAGTGTGGTTGGGCTTAGAACAGACAACGGAGAGGACGAGGAGACCGGGACAGATGCAAGTTTTAAAACATGATGATGCAATGCACATGATGACATGATAAGATGCAACACGCAAGTAAAAGACATGGCAACGTCGGCGAATAACTGGAAGATACCTGGCGCAACGGTCTCGGGGCGTTACAAAAATCAATTTCTGTACACAGATGAGTACTGTGATGCAATTCAATGTGTGGGTATTGTGTTTGCTGCCACCACTCATGGCACTATTTTCGCATGGAATCCTGATGCTTTCCGTACGTTTGTCTTCCATCATAAATATAATTGTTTGATCCACATGCATGTGGGTTAGCTAGTTTCCCTTTACTAATTAACCTTCTTGTGTTTCCAAGGTCCTGTGAACATTCCACCACCTATACTTGATTTTTTTTAAAACCATGGGGGAGATGACGATGATGATGATCACGAGCATGAGGACCCATATACTCAGTGACGCCTGGAAACTTATTCTAATGGACCACCTCTTCTTGTCTGTATACAGGGCACTACTAATGTTACTAAGGAAGCAAGTGTTGTCTCCCATGGTCGCACTCTCCGAACCTATTCCAACATCCGTTGCAGGGTATTCAGGATGGATACTACTGTGCTAGCGCCAACACCTTCTCCCTGGTTTAGTATTGATACTCTTGGAGGAAACTCGCTCTTCCTTGGACAAAACTATCCAATGATGGTGAAAGGCGATCTAGCTACTGTTGACACAACGTTACTACCATTTATGAGAAGCAACTATATCTATACCTTGGACATTGCTATGGTTTCCTACCGTGGCTATCACAATATGCGTCCTGATATAGGCCGCTTCAGCCTGGATGATCATTGATGCGTTGGTCTCGAGATTGACAATAGCTAGCCCTTCCCAGAGGCTTACCTATGGTTCAAAGCAAGCGTTTCCAACTCGGAGGATTGGTTGAGCTGAAGTTCATTTGATTGCTTGTTATTTGTTGTGTGATGAAAACTTTAGTATTTACTAGAATGTTTTGTTGGAACTAATCTATAATCCAACATGTATCCTCGTTGTCGTTGTGTGTTGATGACTTGTTGTATGTAATGAATGGTACATTTGCATATGCATGTCAAACTCAATTTATGAATGGTTTTTGACTCACTTCTTGGAGTGTTAGTACCGTAGTAGTATGGCCAGCATCCGGTTATATGAAGTCGCCACATCACATAGAGCCAACCAATATTGGAGTATGCTAGCACAATAGTTAGATCTAGTTAGATCAACTAGATCTAGGTGTCGCACGAAGGCCGAGAAATATGGTGATAGCGTGACTGCGTGAGGTGGGCTTATACGTAGTATGATGTAGGCACAGGGCTTGCCGTGTCTCCTACTCCTCTGGTCTAAATGTGGAGAAGATTTGGTTGAGTTCTTCCTCCTTTTGCCGACACGTAGGACATCCAGCATCCAGGTTGTGTCATGCAAGAAAATGGAGTGCTAGTTGAAGCCACGTGATGTGCATCTTGGGTTAAACTGTAAATAGAATCTTACACTTGAGTAACTCCAAAAGCGTCCACCGAAGATCTTTATTGGATTTGTTTTTCATCACCAGCACGTCGAGGTGAAAGATGTGCAGGTTCAGTGGGTCCTCTTGCGTTTTCACTAACATGTGGGACCACATGTGAGCAAACAGACGATGGGCTCCACGCGTATGCTGGCTAGCTGAGAAGAGAGATAGAGGAGGGCTGAGCACAGACTCCAGGAAATTTGTTCTACATAACCAACACCTCGATATAGGCTCAATATAGTAGTGGGGTGGCATGGGCCATAACTAGCATTCATGTCTAGCAGTACGACACACGCCACCCACACGAGTCCCATCCGACACCAATTTTCTTGGAGTCCGTGGCACAACCATGTCTTCTCCCTCCTGTTTTCTCAGCCTTCGCGCGGTGGGCGGGGTGGGGGTTTGCTCAACTGTAGTCCCACTTGTAAGTGAAAAATGCAACACAACAAGCATTCCCCCTTGAGCGGCGTGCCGGACCAACCGTGTGGGGGTGCGACGCGAACACTACATGCTTTTCCTTTTGAACTTGTAACTTGTAAAATTTGGTTCTGCTCCATGGCGCAACCGATAGATAGAAATAACGATTTTCCCTAGAGTAATGAGAAGTTTGGTTCTGGCGTGGTTCATGCATGGAGTACGTACAAAAATTATGAAGTTGACGCGAAAGGTAAGATAATTACTAGTAGTACCATATACTACTACATGGATTTGATGGAAAGATAAATATACATACAGATCCATCAATGACATCCTCACGCCCTAGTGCGCCGGGTCACCAACCGACGTGTGAGGAGCAGCGGCGTTGGCGGCGAGCTCAATGTGCTTCTGAACAATGCCGTCCAAGGTTGCCCTGCGGTCCAAGAAGGCCAACGACCTATTGTCCTCTTCTGGCACGTAGTAGTCCTTGTGGACGATTTGCGCGTAGACGTGGGTGATTATGTCGATGGTGTCTTGCTTCGCCAGGCGCTGCGCGACGAGCGCGACCTCGAGGTGGACATTCTCCGACGCAACGGCGGGCAGTCACAGGGCCACCAGTGCGTCGAAGAGGTTGTCACCATAGAGGCCATTGAGGGTGGCAGGCATCATAGAGTCTGGGCGCGTGGGCTAGAGGTGTACGTCAAGGTCGTCCGTGAGCTTCTTGACGATGACGAACTTGTCGAGGAAGCCGACGAGGACCTCGTAGAACAAGGAGATTAAGCTGTCATCCAAGCGGCCTCTCGCCCCGGTGGCCTCAAGCACAACCTAGAGACATTCCTTGGTGCCGGGCCGCAGGCCGGCGTCATGGACCATCTGGCACAGCCGGTTGATGCTCGCGCTCATCGTCTCCATGGGTCTAGCTTGTAGTCAACTGATCTTGAGATTGGAGTGATCACTCTTGCCCTTGGTTAGGGTGCGTAGGTGCGTAGGATTTTGTAGATTGGACTGGCGGGGAGCCTTTATATGAGAAGTGCAGACTGCGTTGCATTCACGTGTGTGTTGGCCATCTACTCGTCGGCCCTCTAATGCACCTGCCTTTGGCTGTATGACAGGTGGGCCAGGCACCAGTTGGGCCCACCTATCATACACCAAAGGCAGGTGTAGTAAGTCAATGAAGCTGCGTCCCTATGGGACTGAGCTCCGGTGCCTTAACTGCACCTGCCTTTGGCTGCATGACAGGTGGGCTAGCCACCTGTTGGGCCCACCTATCATACACCCAAAGGTAGGTGCAGTAAGTCAATGAAGCTGCGTCCCCCTCCGTGCCGGTGCAGTATAGTTATCTCACCGAACCTCTAGTTGGGGCCAAACGAGAGAACTTTGATGTTTACTGGTTTATTGGTCCCCTTTGCATTTTGCGCCAAGTTTTGACCTTTGATTTAACTAATAAAATGTTAATGCATGTAACCAAAAATGTTGTGCTAAGTAGTCTCAAGCCATTGGATGCATACGCACCCCACGTCTCATATTGGATGATTTCTTTTTTCGTGGCAAAAAACAGGGAACGAGGTGGGTAGTTAATGCACCGTACCTAAAAGTTTTGGGATTACTATTTGGTTTTCGTAATGTGACTAATGCACCAGTACGGAGGGAGTACGATAGTAGTCTTTGATTGCAATTTTTTTGTTGGTAGCTTACCAAGCTGAGTGCTCGGTGAGTACAATAGTAGTCTGATTAATGAGACTTCAGATTTGAGCCATCTACCAGAAGGAATAAAACAATACACCATGTATTTATTTACAGAGGGAGTAGTATATTTTTTGTGACATGCATTACTAGATATAGCTAGTCAAATACTAAATCCAGACGGACGTAGTAGTACTACTAAATCCAGACGGTGGTGCTAGTACTAGTAGTAACTACCAATGTAGTAGTAATGTACTACCCGTTGGTCAAATTATTACGTGCTACTCCTCACAGTAAAGTGACAAGACCCTGCGCTGGAGATGACACCTGAGTGTAGGCGCCGTGTTCGGCATACCAAAGTCAGCCTCACCGTCTATAGTCACTACCATCATGGCTGTAGAGCTAGCCTACTTACAACTACCCGTGTTCGACATAATTTCCCGTGCGTAGATGCCAGTGCATTGCACAGAACACCAAGATTGGGGGTGGACGGTGCCGGTAGCGGCCATCACGCCAGATTTTTCCATGGCCTTCTGGATGTGGTGGGGAGAAGATAAGGCTGATTGTGAGAGACAAGGAGTTGTTTGTAAATAGGGAACAAGTGCGGGCATCTTTCTACAAAACTGCAGAAGTTTGGTTTGTATGCGTCATATCTAGATCCGATGGCTATTGGTGAAAGATGGCAGACACAACATCATCACCAACTCAGGAGCTCTTTGATTCACAGGATTTTGAAAACGCAGGAATAGGACACAGCAATATTACAAGTTCCAAACTGAGATTACAAATGTTAGGAGTAATGCCGCACCTACGAAGAGGGAATTACTAGGAAGTTTATGTAAGAACTTTCATTACTTTAGGTGGATGCAGCATTATCGTACAAACTAAAATCCACCGCCCTGACAAGTCACCAATGGGAAAATAAATTTTCGAGTCTCTAGCCACTTGATGTTTCAAAAACAAATTCAGCTTCTGCGGAGACTTTGTCATTTAGGCTTAGACGCTTGCGGTGATCAGCACGCCATTCATTGTTGCGCCAGAGAACGCCCAACCTCATTACCTTGAGCACACTTGCCTCCAAAACAAAGAACCTGGCCAATTTAAACTCAGATGTGCTGCCTCAATAGTCAATCAAATCAATTTCTGTAAGATGGAGATCAAAGCATTCAATGAGATTATTATAGCGCAACACATTTTTCACTATCGGGTCTTTTTTATCTACAAAAGAAGAGAACATATCAGAGGAGCTGGCTGTATAAGATTGCCGTGTCATCAAGAGGTACCAATATCATTCGCTCATACGATAGGGTTGGCTGACTAGTGATCTCTCTCTCTCTCTCTCTCTCTCTCTCTCGTCTCATTTACCTAGGAGCACGTGAAGAGCTTGGGCATTTGTTGCCTTCCACTATGTGGCAGATGCCATATTTCTCAAAAGTATGCCACATAATACGCATCGATGTCAAATCAAAAGATTTTGGCACCGCTCTCGCGATGTGAGAGAGTTGGCACCGCTATGCACACAGACCCACATGTATAAACAAATCAATCAAACTAACTACACTAGCCTCCCACTCTCCCAAACAAGTGTTTTTATTGCCTCAATCATGCAAGTGTTTTTTCATTGCATGGGTTAATTTGGCACCGGAGCAAAGTAGGTGATCCAGATTGGGGCACCAGGTGAGCAATGGAGGGGCATCGATGCCAAATGCATCACAAGTGAATTTGGCACGTGTTTTGGCCTACATAGTGGAGGACCGTTATAGCCCACTTTTGTACTACCTTGTATTTAGTGTAAAATTTTGACCATATATTTACCTAAGAAAATGCCAATGCATGTCACCAAATATTATACCATTTGAAATTATGTTCAAATACGAATCCAACGATATAATTTTTAGTGACATGCATTAACATTTTGTCAGTTAAATCTATGGTCAAATTTTGATACTACAAAATAGGAAGAGTAAACCAGGACGGAGGTAGTACTTGCTCTTAGGATAACCATAGAGTTACTACTCTAAGTTACTTGCCACTATGACTAGCCCAGGCTACTATAGTAGTAGTACAACAAAAAAACGATGCAGGTGATCACATGAGAAAAAAATACTAAAAACATTTCTTTCGGTGCAGTGCGTATATGCAGTTTTGAACACTACACTTGTCATCATAATTTGGGAAAATTATGAAAAAATTGAGCTATGCTGTGATTACCGTTTACTAATAGGAAAGAAGTTTCACCTCGATGAGTAGCTTCTCCATGCATGGAAAGCATGTAAGGAATCCAACAACTTGATCTAGATTGGGGCCGATAGATTTTATTGCCAAGATCTTCACTGTGTGCATAGACTGGGTCAAGCTTGTGGGAATCATTTTCTGGATGACAGTCATAAATACATCAAGAAAAATTTAAAAATGTGAATTTCAAGAAGACAGAGAAGAAGATGAGTGCTATACCTGAATAATTACAGATCTAATAAAGAGTTCAGAGAATTTGACAGATGAGTACACCAACGCTGTCAATTTTGGCGCGTCAATGACCCTGATTTTTGTTGGACCTTCTGGATCAGATACAAGCAATCTCTCAAGGAAAGGCGCATTCTCAATGACCATAACGTGGAACAGCTAGAGTGATCTCTTCCCAATTGATGTCTTGTTGCGGGGCCAGCAAGACACATAAATCCATCGGAGATTCGTCGAGGCGATGTGGAGGCTAATGAACCCGTGGATGTGCTGAAGACGGAGGTACTCGAGTGTAGTACAGCTGCGGAGCAGGTGCTCCATAGCCTTCTTTGAGATGCCAACGTCGAAGAGGTCGAGCTGCTTGAGTTGAGGGAGAAGAAGGGCAGGCGCATCATTAATCTAGGGAAGATAGCAAGAGATGAAGCTGGCGCGGCGCAGCGTTGGTGTGAGGCAGAGCGCGGACGACGACAAAGAGCGACATCGTCCAGCTTCAAAGCTGAGCTTCTCGAGCTGATCTAGGGCGGGGGATAAGAACCACTCGTCGAACTTGGCTTGGACCTTGCAGTTGGTACTGAACATGCGGATGTCAAGGCGTCTGGCTAGCCTAGGGTGCGATGAAAGGATCTTGGAGACTGTAGCCATGCGTTTGCAATACCCGTCACAAAGGCAGCTGTTGATGGTGAGGTTGAGGGGGACGCAGCGCCAGAGGGGGCGCCACCGCCGGGAGAGCAGGGTGGTCCGCACGGCAGATTTGGTGGGGAGGCGGCTGATGATGACGAGTAGTATGTCGTCAGGGAGGCTGCTGATGAAGTCCAGGATCGCCGGATGCGGTGTTGGCTCGAGTCGCCTCCGCTTGTTGGCTGCCTCACCGTCCATCTCAGCTGGCGGCGACGCCGGTGTACACGTGTGCTGGTGTGTGTTGTGTGCTGGGTGTGGGTGAGTGCATCCCTCTGTGCATGCCGCCGCGCAGTGGTGAATTTTGCGCGAGTGCTTCCTTCACGTGGAAGAAGTGTGCCCTCAATTTACTAGCGTGCGGGGTGCTATCCCGAGTGGTTTCAACTTTGTTTACTTCACCACATGTCAGGTGGGCCTCTAGTTTACTTATTTTCACCCACTGCCACATGGGCCAGCACACGAAGATAGAGAACACGAGCTGACAAGGCAGCATCTGGACTGGTTGGCCGGTCAACTAAACAATATACGGAGCTATATGCTGACACAATGACCATATAATCCATCGGTATAGAGAGCTTGAGTGAGAGGGGAGGCTCGTGAGAGATAGCAGAGAGAGAGAGAGAAAGAGCTACTCCATCCGTTCAATAATGTAGTGCCTACATTTTTTAAAGTCAAACTTTTGAAACTTTGACCAAGTTTATAAAGAAATTACTTATATCTACAATACCAAAGATAGATGACAGTATGAAGTAAGTACATGTTGTGATGAATCTAATGATCGTTCCAGATGTAAATGTTTTTCTCCATATATACCTGGTCAAACTTTTCTGAGGTTTGACTTTTCAAAACATCCATATGCTTATGGACGTGAGAGTACCTAACTAGAGAGAGAGAGAGAGAGAGTGTGTGAAATAGAAAGAGTGACCGAAAAAGTGTGTGTGCGTGTGTGAAAGAGACATGGACAATATACGATAAAAGTAGAGAAAAAGCATGTGTGTCTTATGCAAACATATCACACATGCATCTTCGACATCGGAAGCAAAGTGAGGAGATAGTGTGTGGTTGTTTGCAACCGAGAGAGAAAGACCCCTAGCACATGGCCAAGAGGGGTCTGACAAACAAGGGAGAGAGGTCAAGAGAGACGTACGGAGAAAATGCAGACATGGGGAGGAGAGAGTGTATGTTTGTCATAGAGAGATCCCCTACAGATCGTGATGGGACTACATGGGTGGGAGATCGAGTGACAAGGTGTGTGCATGATAGAAGATACACCGAGAGATATCTAGATAGACGTATGGATGGAAGGAGACAATATGTGTGTTCCTGATGGCTAGTGAGAGATAGTCATACTTAGGGGGGAGTGTGTGCGCCTATGATGGAGTGAGGGATTATGGTACTTAGGGGGGTGCGTGTCACATAGAGAGAGAACAAGGGCGGAGAGTGTTAGATGGGTCTATGTAGCGCGAGCGAGACTTGTGTATGTGTGAACCAGGGAGGTATAAAGTTTGAGAGAGATAGAGGAGCCCCGATAAGGCTAAGTGGTGCGTCAGATAGCTGAGAGGGGGAAGGAGATATTCCATCCGCTCGATAATGCAGTGCATATAAATTTTTTAGAAGTCGAACTTTGGAAACTTTGACCAGGTTTATGCAATTTATATCTACAATACCAAAGAAACATCATACGAAACTACATCTCATGATGAATCTAACGGTATATGTTTGCCATTCTAGATGTAAATGTTTTTCTCCACGTACATGGTCAAACTTTGTGATGTTTGACTTTTCAATAAATCTATATGCTATGGACCGAAGAGAGTACCTAAGTTGAGAGAGATCAAGTGCATGTCAAGGAGACCGAGTGAGTGAAAAAGAGTATGTGTGTGAAAGAGAAAGGGACAACAAACGATAAATTAGAGAGAGAGATGTGTGTGTCCATTTCTTATGCAAACACATCATGCATGCATCTCCGAGATCGAAAAGCGAGGTGAGGAGATACACGAAGATAGCTAGTGCGTGATTGTTTGCAATGGAGAGAGACACCCCTATAGCACATGTCCAATAGAGGTCTGGCCAACAAGGAACAAAGGTCGAGATGGACGCATGGGGAGGGAGAGAGGGTGTGTTTGTGATAGAGGGATCCCCTCGAGATCGTGAGGGGACTATATGGGTGGGAGATCGAGGAACGAGGTGTGTGTGCAATAGAAAGATGCCCTGAGAGAAATCGAGATAGACCATGCACACATTTGTGATGGAGACTAAGAATTAGCTAGTCATATACATATAGGGGGGACTGCGTGTGCCTACAATTGAGTGAGAGACCATCATACTTGGCTAGGCATGAGATTGTGCGTGTGTGCGTGTGAGATGGAGAGAGAACGAGGGAGAGATAGAGTTTTAGATGGGTCTATCGAGTGCGAGTGAGATATGCATGTGTATGTGTGACCCAGGGAGATGGAGAGTTTGAGAGAGAGAGAGGGAAGAGATCCAAGATGGCAGAGTGGTGCGTGAGAGAGTTACGGGCAACGAGTCAGGGAATTTGTGTGCGTACAATGAGTGCACCCAAGATATTTATCCTGGACTAGAGAATCATACATAGTATGCGAGAGAGACCTATATATGGAGTATATATGCATGCGAACTAGAAAGATCCCCCCACACACAAAGAAAGAGAGAGAGGGAGAGAGAGGGAGAGGGACCAACAAGGTTTGTGTGTTGGATGCATGCGATAGAATTGAAGATTGTCGGCGAGAGAGAGAGAGAGAGAGCAGGAGTCCGAGAGAGGGGAGGTCACGTTTTATGCATCAAAGACTGATATAAACCATGTTTCGATATAAACTTGCATTCAAATATTTAAATTGGAGAACATGTTGTCTGCAATCCACACATGAACGGAGATATGCGTATCAAACAAGTTCATTAATTTGACTTTCAACATGTTCATGGAGTACTATAATACTGTACAACATGCTACTCGATTGAGGTGTTCAATTTTGGATTTAGTTCACTATTTTGACCTGTTGAACGAGCTATTTCATTGAATCGAGATATTTCATTTTGGGTTTGATTCCCATTTTTGAGTGGGTCAACTATTTGTCATATAGTAAATCGTTAGCAATGAGCATGTAAAAACACATTAGTCCCGAGCATCATCTCTCCATCTAAAAAAGAAGTGGCAAGCTAATATTTCAAAATTTGATTCGAATCGACTTGGTAAGGTAGACGTGGATGCTCGTTCTCCCAAAATTTGAACGAACCGTTAAACACCCTCTACTCGGTGGAATTCGCCTGAGCAAGTAGATGGGAGACGCGAAATTACCGGCCTATGTGGGACACGCATCAATTGACCCGTTGTACATCGAGGGTAGGTTCTTAACTTCATACAAGCACGTCTTCTCCTCGACCGAAATGACATGTGCCGAATAATTCATAAGCCATGGGCGGCAAAACAACCTCTCCTCGCCCAAAATCGCTCACGCCGACTATTTCAAAACACACCCTCCTCGCCCAAAATTGCTCACGCCCATTATTTGGGAGAAGCAAAGTTACTCTACTATCCCCGACCCTCAGTACACAGACGCAAGCCGAGAAGCCTAAAGGCAGGGGTAGAACTGTAACTCCCCCCACATTTCAGACAAATGCATCCATAAGACATGGTTCCCCTCCCAATTCCCCATTCATACCTCGTGGGCGCCAAATCACATTATCCTCGGAAGCTCCCTTCTCCCTAGCCGCGGAACCTCAGCCCCTCCTCCATGGCGCCCCCATTGCACCAAATTCACAGCCTCCCTCCTCCCCAATGCCGGAGACGCTGTCCGTTTGCCGTCGTGCATTGGGACGTGTGCGTCTTACTCCGTGCTGCCGGAGCTACCTCGACGACGACCACATGAATCGTACCGGAGCCGCTTCACCCCCGCCGTTGTGCACGGTGCCAGAGCGGCTCCAACTTCGGATCTGCTTCCCCGTAGCCGCCGACTGTCGCGACATCTCTGCTTCCCTGCCGCCGGTAGCCACCGCAACCGCGCCGGCCTCACCGACTCGGCAGCTGGAGCTGCCTACTTCACCGGGCCGCAAGATAGGTCATACCCTCATCTCAAATCACTTTATTTAGGTGATAGTTGCCTGAATTTTTATTCCGGGCCAATCAATTCCCAATGGGAAGCAGCACCCCTCGAGGTGGCAGAGCTCCTAGGCTGCTGGTTGGCTGGTGTCTAACGTAAGGGTGCGGGGGCGCAAGTTCGCCGCGGTAGCAGCGCTTAGATGGCTATCTTAGAGTTGCGTGGGTTGAAGGTACTGCCGCCGTCGGATCTAGATGATGGAGAGTCTTTGTGGATTGGCGAGGGGTGACGCAACCACGATAGTGCGGTGCGGCAGGGAGCGGGGTTTTGGTCGGACAGTGGAGGCAGGCTGCTCTGCCGGTGGTCGCTGGCTCTTCGAGGAAGATTCTGAACGGTGTCAGCCGGGAGGCACAAGACAGCCATCAAGCCATCCAGCATAGATCGGACAATACCAAAATAAAATAAAATCGTGTGACCCCAATTTAGTCTTCAGTCAACAGATGTGTGACCACTCTCGTACCTTGCTGTTGATCTCTTAGGGTATTTCTTCAGATCAGAGATATGTGTCGTTCTTAACATTATGCGTTTCTGCATCTATAACCACACCGTCTTCCAACTCACCGCAGCTGCTCCAACATGGGAAGCATACACAAGAATGGAGCTATAGTCCCCACTCAATAGTTCCCTGCATCGAATGCGCGTGCCCGACATGGACATCCACAACAACTGCAAGGCCATCGACAAGTCAGCACATGATGCTCACTCCTATGGATGGCGGCCAGATAGGTTGTACCCTCATCTTAGTTATGTGCAACATTTATGGCTTTGTTATTCATCTAAGCATGGAAATAGATTATCACATTTCACTGTATATTAATGCTGATCTCTTACAGGTCTTGTTCAGGAGTTAACGCTGTTCCATAGTTCAGCTAAGAGACTTGTTCTTTAGGTAAGTTGTTCCATAGTTATCATCCATCAGCCAATGCTATCCCACAGGCTGGTGATTATAGTATTATACCACTTCTAGTATTACTTATGTTGTTCTTGAATACTTTTTTGTGCCATCTAATTAATCTCGAGTACAAATGATACATATTCTGTAGCTTTCATTTGTGTTCTCCCTTCAGTTTTTGAGATCTATTGCTGCTAGTTAACCCCAGTCCTACTATTTATGTTGTCTCCTATAGGCACTCATTACATAAATCTAACTACTAGTTGTCTTCCATGCATGTCAGGTATAATTGCACACACTGATTTATCCACAAGAACCTCACGGTGCAATGTAACGACCAACAAACTTGACGTCAACGATACCCAATATGATGGAACATGTAAAGGCAGTTCTTCAGAAGACTTGCAAGATGATGGATCCTATTCATTCCACAAGGTCCTTGCTCTAACTTGGCCCGTGATATGGGTACAACATGCATATAATGTCCTGGAGTGCATCTACTCTGTTGCAATGCCTTGTGCTTAGCCTGTTGATCATGCATGTAAATATGTCATGCCTTCCTGTTTTTCAGTACCTATTCCATTCATGATAACATGTTTCAAATTCAAGTATTGTCATTCTACTCTATCACAATGCCATCTGCTTAGTTTGGACATCATGCTTCTGAATATCTTATGCATTGTTATTCATCAGTATGTACTTCATCTGTCTACCATACCATGTTCTTTTTTTTACATTGAAGTGCTGTTCTAGTGGTCTGTTGCAATGCCATCTTAGTTTCCCAATCATACACACTTATGTTGCCTTAGTGTTTTTCTGTATGTATTCCATCTCTGCTGTAGCATGTTTTATAATTGAAGCACCATTCTTCTATATAAGGCATGCAAGGAGAAGGCGGCTATGTTAGAATCTGAAGGGTTACAAACCAGGTCTTTGCAAAAGATCCAAACACAGGAGATAGTAAACCAACTCCAGTTATCATAGATACTGCTCCATCACAGAGAAACCCAACTCCTACTGATAATAAGCAGATTCCAGTGTCCAAAGAACTAGTCCGCTCCAGTCTAGCAAAAATATGTCAACTCAATTCTAAGAAGCACGTGCGTATCCTCACATTATGAAATTTTATAGCATTCTAATCATATTTTCTACATGTTTCTGACCCATCTCTCTTTTAGAAAATAAGGTTAAATGATAGAAGACTTTCTGCACTAGGATCGTATTCGAGGAAAGTATCTTGCGGGGATCCTATGTGCTCCAATGCTGATGTAAGTACCTGTTGTATATCACTATATTTTTACATCAGCATGTATTTTGTTAATCGGCCTGAATCCAACCTTTATCTAATCTAAATTTAATTGTAGCAAAATGTTGATTTTTGTAAGGAAAATTGCCTGGTAGTTTTGCATACCGAGCTGCATGAGTGTACTATCTCATATCATGCACATTACTGAATTGTAGTGCTGCTCTGGTTGCCCATTGATTCATTGTGTCAATGTTGGTTTCGTATTACCTTACCTGGCTGATGGTAGTTGTGCCATATTGTGTTAATTTGGTGTAGGCTAGTGTGGTCTGTTTGCCCAAACGTTCGTTGTGTCAATGTTGCTTTCCTATTATCTGACCCGGCCAATGATAGCAATGCTAGTGTGTTAATTTGGTGCAGGCTGCTGAAGATAAGAAGACAAACTCTGAAAACAACAAGGCAACCCTATTGTTTCTTTCCAATTAATCTAGGCCAGGTAATATGGCAATAACTCTTGATTAATTTGTTCGGTTCCCCTCCTCATTTATGTTATGATGCAGTGGTCGAGACACTCTCCCCTATCAATAATACAAGCCTACCAAAATCGCCATATGAATCTGTTCAGTTTCCACTGTCTCAAATGCAACGGGAAAAATGTATGTTTGTGAACCAATTAATGGCTGAAGTAATGATGGAAATGGTGGAGGAATCAGAGGTGCACATTTGTGCGCAACAACAACTAATCAATGTTTTCAGAGAGAGTGTAGCAAAGCAGCAATAACTTGCCCACATGCTTATGGGCGTCATCCATGCTGAGGTTGCAGATTGTGATGTTGTAGATCGTTAGGTTCTGTTCATTTATTTGCACTGGCATCAATCTTTGATTGCCCAGTGGATGTAATTTCCTGTAATATATGCCGGATGCGTAACGTTTGTCCCTGTATGCCGTACCTTTGCTTAGCGCGCCTCGCATTCCAGCTAAATGGTCGCTAGACAGCTGAAAAAGCAGTGAAATTATTAGTTAGGAGGAACAGTCGTGGGCCCTATATGAAGGAAGCAGCCCGCTGGCCTTAATGAGCTTCCCTAATGGGCTCGTTGGGACCAAAATTCTCATAGGCCTTTGATTGATCGGTTTTGGTCCTGTGCATAATTGCTCGTCGTAATGGGCTCAAATTAACTAATTGGGCCTACATAAAAGTTCGAACTTTAGTGGGCCCATTAAGTTAATGGGCTGTACCAGGACAAAAGTTAATGGTCGGCCCTGTTACCTCCTGGGTCATTAACAGGCCGACATCGAAGCGGGCAACAGGTGGGCCCATTTGATTTCACGGGCCGTTAACAAGCAAATACTAAGGTCATGCTACATATGGCCCAACTATACTGTGGGCCTTTAGTAGGCCGAAAGAGACAGCGGGCTCATACTGGAAGATGAAGAGCATGGGTCACTAAGAGGCCGAAAGTCAGGTCATACTGTATATGGCCCAATGATACGTCCATTTTGCATCATGCTTTTATATGGATATTTATTGCATTATGGGCTGTTATTACAAATTATGTCACAATACTTATGCCTTTTCTCTCTTATTTTACAAGGTTCACATGAAGAGGGAGAATGTCGTCAGCTGGAATTCTGGGTTGGAAAAGGAGCAAATATTAGAGACCTATTCTGCACAACTCCAAAAGTCCCTAAACTCCACGAAAGTCAGTTTTGGAATAAATATAAAATATTGGGCGAAGGAAGCACCAGAGGGGGCCCAACCACCGTCCACGAGGGTGGAGGGCGCGCCCCCTGCCTCGTGGGCCACCTAGAAGCCCCCTGATGCCCATCTTCTGGTATACGATGTCTTTTGCCCTGGAAAAAATGAGAAGAAAGCTTTCGGGATGAAGCGCTGCCGTCTTGAGGCAGAACCTTGGCAGAACCAATCTAGGGCTCCAGTGGAGCTGTTCTGCCGGGGAAATCGTCACCATCGTCATCACCATCGATCCTCTCAGCAGGAGGGGGTCAATCTCCATCAACATATTCACCAGCACCATCTCCTCTCAAACCCTAGTTCATCTCTTGTATCCGATCTTTGCCTCAAAACCTCAGATTGGTACCTGTGGGTTGCTAGTAGTGTTGATTACTCCTTGTAGTTGATGCTAGTTGGTTTATTCGGCGGAAGATTATATGTTCAGATCCTTTATGCATATTAATACCCCTTAATTATGAACATGAATATGATTTGTGAGTAGTTACTTTTGTTCCTGAGGACTTGGGAGAAGTCTTGTTATAAGCAGTCATGTGAATTTGGTATTCGTTCGATATTTTGATGAGATGTATGTTGTCTTTCCTCTAGTGGTGTTATGTGAACATCGACTACATGACACTTCACCAATTTTTGGGCCTAGGGGAAGGCATTGGGAAGTAATAAGTAGATGATGGGTTGCTAGAGTGACAGAAGCTTAAACCCTAGTTTATGCGTTGCTTCGTAAGGGGCTGATTTGAATCCATATGTTTCATGCTATGGTTAGGTTTACCTTAATTCTTCTTTCGTAGTTGCGGATGCTTGCGAGGGGGGTTAATCATAAGTGGGATGCTTTTACAAGGAAGGGAAGTACCCAAGCACCGGTCCACCCACATATCAATTTATCAAAGTAACGAACGCGAATCATATGAGCATGATGAAAACTAGCTTGACGATAATTCCCATGTGTCCTCGGGAGCACTTTCCTTTATATAAGAGTTTGTCCAGGCTTGTCCTTTGCTACAAAAAGGATTGGGCCACCTTGCTGCACCTTGTTTACTTTTATTACTTGTTACCCGTTATGAATTACCTTATCACAAAAACTATCTGTTACCGATAATTTCAGTGCTTGCAGAGAATACCTTAATGAAAACTGCTTGTCATTTCCTTCTGCTCCTCGTTGGGTTTGACACTCTTACTTATCGGAAGGACTACGATAGATCCCCTATACTTGTGGGTCATCAATACTCTTTTCTGGTGCCGTTGCTGGGGAGTGAAGCGCCTTTGGTAGGTGGAATTTGGTAAGGAAAAATTTATATAGTGTGCTGAAATTTACTGTCACTTGTTACTATGGAAAATAATCCTTTGAGGGGCTTGTTCGGGGTATCTTCACCTCGACTAGTAGTGCAAAGATTTGCTCCTCAACCTACTGAACCTACTGAAAATGTTTACTTTGAAATTCCTTCGGGTATGATAGAGAAACTGCTAGCTAATCCTTTTACAGGAGATGGAACATTACATCCCGATATGCACCTAATCTATGTGGATGAAGTTTGTGGATTACTTAAGCTTGTAGGTATGCCCGAGGATATTATCAAGAAGAAGGTCTTCCCTTTATCTTTGAAGGGAAAGGCATTGACATGGTTTAGGTTATGTGATGATATTGGATCATGGAACTACAACCGATTGAAATTGGAATTTCATCAGAAGTTTTATCCTATGCATCTGGTTCATCGTGATCGTAATTATATATATAATTTTTGGCCTCGCAAAGGAGAAAGTATCGCTCAAGCTTGGAGGAGGCTTAAGTCAATACTATATTCATGCCCCAATCATGAGCTCTCAAGAGAAATTATTATTAAAAAATTTTGTGCTCGACTTTCTCTCAATAATCTCTCCATGCTCGATACTTCTTGTACTGGTACTTTTATGATGAAGACTATTGAATTCAGATGGGATTTATTGGAAAGAATTGAATGCAACTCTGAAGATTGGGAACTCGACGAATGTAAAGAGTCAGGTATAACACCTAAGTTTGATTGTGTTAAATCTTTTATGGATATAGATGCTTTTCGTGAATTTAGCACTAAATATGGACTTGACTCTGAGATAGTAGCTTCTTTCTGTGAATCATTTGCTACTCATGTTGATCTCCTTAAGGAGAAGTGGTTTAAATATCATCCTCCCATTGAAGTAAAAGTAGTTTAACCCATTAAGGTTGAAGAAAAGACTATCACTTATAATGTTGATCCTATTGTTCCTACCACTTATATTGAGAAACCACCTTTCCCTGTTAGAATAAAGGATCATGCTAAAGCTTCAACTGTGGTTTGTAAGAGTAATGCTAGAACACCTACACCCCCTGAGCAAATTAAAGTTGAACCTAGTATTGCTATGGTTAAATATCTCTTGGTCGAAAATATTGATGGGCATGTTATTTACTTCTATGATGAAGTTGCTAGAATTGCTAGACCCGATACTAAAAATAAACATAGACCTGTTGTAGGCATGCCTGTTGTTTCTGTTAAAATAGGAGATCATTTCTATGATGGCTTATGTGACATGGGTGCTAGTGCGAGTGCAATACCTCATTTGTTATACGAAGAAATTATGCATGATATTGCACTTGCTGAGATAGAAGGTATTGATGTTACAATTAAGCTTGCCAATAGAGATACTATTTCACCAATTGGGATTGTTAGAGATGTTGAAGTCTTGTGTGGGAAAGTTAAATATCCTACTGATTTTCTTGTTCTTGGTTCCCCACAAGATAACCTTTGTCCCATTATATTTGGTAGACCCTTCTTGAATACTGTTAATGCTAAGATAGACTGCAAAAAGGATATTGTTACTGTTGGTTTAGGGGATATGTCTCATGATTTTAATTTTGCTAAATTTCATAGACAACCCCATGATAAAGAATTGCCTAGTAAAGATGAAATTATTGGTCTTTCTTCTATTGCCGTGCCTCCTAATGATATTTTAGAAGAATATTTGCTAGACCATGAAAATAATATGTTTATGAATGAAAGAAGGGAAATAGATGAAGTATTCTTTAAACATGGACCTATTTTGAAACACAACTTGCCTGTTGAAATTCTAGGGGATCCTCCTCCACCCAAGGGTGATCCCGTGTTTGAGCTTAAACCATTACCTGATACTCTTAAATATGCTTATCTTGATGAAAAGAAGATATATCTTGTTATTATAGTGCTAACCTTTCAGAGCAGGAAGAAGAGAAATATTGAAAACTTTGAAGAAGCACCATGCTGCTATTGGATATACTCTTGATGATCTCAAGGGCATTAGTCCCACTCTATGCCAGCACAAAATAAAATTGGACAAAGATGCTAAACCGGTTGTTGATCACCAATGACGGTTAAATCCTAAGATGAAAGAAGTGGTAAGAAATGAAATACTAAAGCTTCTGAGGCATGTATAATTTATCTTGTTGCTGATAGTCAGTGGGTAAGTCCTGTCCATTGTGTCCCTAAGAAGGGAGGTATTACTGTTGTTCCTAATGATAAAGATGAATTGATCCCACAAAGAATTGTTACAGGTTATAGAATGGTAATTGATTTCCACAAATTAAATAAAGCTACTAGAAAGGATCATTACCCTTTACCTTTATTGATCAAATGCTAGAAAGATTATCCAAACATACACATTTTTGCTTTCTAGACGGTTATTCTGGTTTCTCTCAAATACCTGTGTCGAAAGAGGATCAGGAAAAGACCACTTTTACTTTCCATTTCGGTACCTTTGCTTATAGACGTATGCCTTTTGGTTTATGCAATGCACCTACTACCTTTCAAAGATGTATGACTGCTATATTCTCTGACTTTTGTGAAAAGATTATTGAGGTTTTCATGGATGATTTCTCCGTGTATGGAACTTCTTTTGATGATTGCTTAAGCAACCTTGATTGAGTTTTGCAGAGATGTGAAGAAACTAATCTTGTCTTGAATTGGGAGAAGTGCCACTTTATGGTTAATGAAGGTATTGTCTTGGGGCATAAAATTTCTGAAAGAGGTATTGAAGTTGATAAAGATAAAGTTGATGCTATTCAAAAGATGCCATGTCCTGAGGACATTAAAGGTATAAGGAGTTTGTCGGCGTCCTGGGAACGGGGGTCCCCAGACTTGCCTGCCTGCGGCCCACGGCGTGGCTCCACCAGCGGCCCTGTACGACCCATCTTCACCAGCAAACACTCAAGACCCTCGCGCGGTGGACGACGCAAGACCTCCTCGGGGGCGGCCTCACCAAGCTGGCTCGTGAGGGGCGGAGAGATCAAGGCAAGGGGCACCTCGCGAGGTTCCTGTGACGCAAGCCATGACGACCAAGGCCAGGCGGGCACCAGGCGGGCGCCAGCGCGTAGTGTCCTCGTTTCCCCTTTGGTGCTAAAGAGGCAAGTGCAGGCGCAGAGTCCTGAGGCATCAGGCAAAGGTTTCCATATCGGTGCAACAAGACCAAGACCAGCAGGACGGCAGGACAGAGGTCACCATGGAGCCCAGGACGGCGTCACCACCAGAGCCTTTGGAAGGCGAAGACCATATTTTGTCAGGATAGCTTGTACTAGCTGCCCCGCTTCAAACTTGCCATTGTGGGATCCCTTCCCGCCTAAATATTTGGGGAGAGGACCCGGGCTTCTATAAATAGGACTAGCCACCACCGTAGGGAGGCATCTCATCTTGGACCGGATCCATTCCACCGAGGCCACCAGACAAGCTCAGCAAGCACAAGTACAACTCTCCTCAGGAGGATGTTCTTCCATTGTAACTGTTCATCCTCAACCCAAGAGGCAATCCACCACACCACACTGGAGTAGGGTATTACACCACATCGGTGGCCCAAACCAGTATAAATCTTGTGTCCCTTTGTTCTGCGGGTTCGACGCGCTAAGCCTTGAGATTGTGGTGAGGGCGTGACCTAGAGGGGGGAGTGATCTTCGTGCGCACCCCAGTGTTCGAACCTCAAGGGTTTTGCTGGAACCCGAAATCCGACATTTGGCGCGCCAGGTAGGGGTGCACTGAAGCCTTCCTTCCGTTGATCCGGGTCCCACCGCTCCACCACATCCATGTCGGATGCACGTCGAGCCCGCGCCGAGCGCCGGGCCGCCCTCACCGCCCGTGTCGCTCAGACAGTCCTTGTCGGCGGGCCCCCTGTTGTTCTTCGTCTCCTGTTGCCAACGCCGCTACCGGCCCGGCAGCAAACGAGCAGCAAGCGTCCTCACTGCACCCCTCCGTGCGGCGGGACGGCCGCACCGCCACACCGTCGCTGACTCCGGCTGGCTCATCGTCGCAGGCTCGCCGTGCACCCATAGACGCGCAGGCTGTGCTTCTCATGGCACGCGAGCTCCTGCGTTACTGCCCGGTCGATGACCTCTACGTGGACTGGTTGGACCGCATCACTGAGCTTGTCAGCGCCGCTGGAGGCTCTCCTGCACCACCCCTCTCACTGCCTCGCCCACCTCCAGCCGCGGGCGATGTAGCTCACGGAGCGGCTCCACCACCTCCGCATCAAGATGGTGCCCTCGTGCCGAGACGTGCAGCTCATGGAGCGGCACCACCTCCTCTGCGTCAAGACGGTGTCCTTGCCCCAAGATGCGCGGTCCTGCGGCGTGATCCACTGCGCCGTGTGCCCGCGCACAAAGAAGGAAGTTGCCGGGAGGTTCCCCGGCCGCAAGAAAAGGCTCCAGCGCTCCCGGAGCCACGACATGACTGCGTGCCGCCTATGGCGGCAGTGCACGGACATCAAGGGCAGGCTCCGCCCCTGCAGAGGGCCCTGGTGGCCACCGCAGGCTGCCGCACCCTCGTTCCCGAGCTGCGTAGCATCGTCTGGACAGGCAAGTTCAAGCCGGACCTGCCTCCTCGCTACGACGACACCCCCGATCCCGTGGAGTTCGTGCTTCTCTACGAGCTAAGCATCGAGGCGGCCAACGACGACGAGAAGGTCATGGCGAACTGGTTTCCCATGGCTCTCAAGGATGGCACTCGCTCGTGGCTCCTGAACCAGCCTCCAGGCTCGATCTCCTCCTGGGGTGAGATGTGAGACCGCTTCGTCGCCAACTTCCAGGGCACTCGCGACCGCCCTTGGGTCGTGGGTGACCTGCGCTGCATCAAGCAACAGCCGGGAGAGACCCTGCAGAAGTACATCCAGTGCTTCAATAGTGTGCGTCTCAAGATCCTGAAGGTGACGGACGAGGCCATCATCTCAGCATTTTCCAATGGCGTCCGCGACATCAAGATGAAGTAGGAGCTCGCCATCCACGAAGAGCTATGCACGACTCTGGAGCTGTTCAACATAGCGACCAAGTGTGCAAGAGCTGAGGAGGGGCGTCTCTCCCTCCTCGAGCTCCCTGCTGCAGACCTAGAGGAGAAGAAGGCCAAGTTCAAGGACGTGAAGCACAAGGGAGTGGCCGTACTCGCGGCAGAGCTAGACACCAAGCGCGGCCGGGACCTTCCTGAGTCGTCCAAGGGCGGCTGTCTGTTCTGCGCCTTTCACAATGTGCGCATCCATAACACCAATGACTGTCAAGAGCTCAGGGCCATTCGAGATGGACACTTCGGTCGACGCCCCGAGCGCAACGACCGGGACTACGACCGAGGAGGAGGAGGACGAGGCGGAGGATGTTGGGACGACCGCAGCCCCCGCCAGGAGTGGCGCGACCAGCCTCGCGAGGACCGCTGGCAGGACCAGCCTCGTGAGGGCACCTGGAGGGACCAACCTTGTGAGGACTGCCCTCAGGGAAATCCCCGCCTCCCTCCGCTGCTGCCACCACCAAGGAGGAACGACGACCACCAACAGAACGAAGGGGCTGGGGGCTTCCAGGAGCCGCGCGCCATCGCTTGCATCTTGGGTGGTGCTCAGGCCCCGGCTTCCCAGCACATCTTCAAGCAGTTCTCTCGCGAGGTGAATGCAGCCCTCCCCAAGCTCGAGGCCACGCACCCGCTCAGATGGTCCAATTACGCCATCACCTTCAGCTCAGCGGACCAGCTCAAATGCGTGGCGACCGCCGGCGTCCTCCCGATGATCTATTCACCCGTCATCAGCAATGTCCAAGTCACCAAGACCCTCATCGATGGCGGCGTAGGGCTGAGTGTCCTATCCGTCAAGGCGTTCGACAACCTTCAAGTGCCATACGATCAGCTTCAGCCCACCAAGCCTTTCTCAGGAATGACCGACGGCTCCACCACCCTGATAAGGCAAGTTCGTCTCCCTGTCACCTTGGGTCAGTGCGACAACTACCACACCGAGCTCATCGACTTCGATGTCGCCCACATCCGTCTGCCGTACAATGCCATCCTCGGGTACCCAGCGTTAGCCAAATTCATGGCAGTGACCCACCATGGCTAGAACGTCCTCAAGATGCTGGGAAGCGGCAGAATCATCCCAATCCCCTTTGAAGAAAGAGATGCGGTGTGCTCCCTCGAGCGCGCCTTCCAAGCTACAGCAATCGAAGACCCCGACAGTGCGGGTGCACAGTACCCTCCTGAGGCCAACCCCAAGAAGAAGAAGTAGCTACTCCGCATAGGGCCTCAGGGGAGCGGTGCCTCTAGCGGTGCCATCTCAGGGATCGGCGCCCGCACCTGGGGCGCCTCCCTCCCTCACATAGGAAGGCGCGCCCGGCGCCCTCCTCGGGCAGGGCTCAGGGGCTCTCTTCTAGAGAGCCTTCGACCTGGCCAACATCACGAGGGAGGCGCTTGGGCACCACATGGAGGCGTGCTTCGCGACACGTTTCCCTCGAGAGGGCACCGGGCAAGCAGCGCCTGGCGCTCAGGAGTTCATCATCAAGACCACTCAGGAGCTTCAGGAAGCAAGGGCGATACGCGACGACCGCCGCCCACCTGGTGTAGCTCCCCACCCGGGCGAGGGTGGCGAGCTGCGCGTCTGCATCGACATCCCAGGATTCAACAGGGCCGCATCTCAGGAGCGTTTCTGGCCTTCGCATGCTGGCTGGTGTGAGGGTCCAACTCACAGCTACGTGCGCATGCCGTTCGGCCTGCCGAGCGTGGCAGCCGCCTTCCAGCACAATCTACGGAGCATCCTGGCAACCCAGGAAGCCAGGCATCACACGGTCCTGGCGAAGATGGAGACGGTTCTCAGGAGGCCACCTGAGCCCCCAGAGCCTCCTGAGGCTCGGGGTCTCGACGGCTCGTGAGGAGTGGCTTCTTTGGCGTGCACCTTCAGCTACCTCAACGCTCCTTCGACAACGAAACCATGTGACATTTTCCAAGTTCATTCAGCTGGGAGTGCCCCTCGAGCTGCATTATTCCCAGGCCGCATGGGAATGTCCCCGCGGCTTGTATCCTCTTGCATCTTTAGTTTACCCTGCTGGGGGCGCCCCTTGGGCTGCATCATCCCCAGGCCGCTTGGGTCCGACCCAGTGGCATGTATCGTTCTTGCATTTACCTAAGCTAGTTTGCTCTCCATGCACGAGCTATTTATGGTCACTACCTGCTTGATTGTCACCCACCATGGGAGCCGCGCGCCGATCATCTTTCTTCAGGATCCTTCGCATAAGAAGGCTAGGCACGGCGTCTGTGCTCGGCTCCGTCCCTGCAGCGTCGATAAATCCAACGGCTGAGCTCTGTCTGGCAGCCCGACCCCGTTCACGTCACCTATTGGGGTTGTTGGTGCTTGGCCTTCTCGTGCGATAGCCTCAGGAGATTCGTTCGGCATAGGTTCTCTAACCATCTTGCAAGACCACTACAGTCAACAAGAACCAAGACCAGGCGCAACCCGCCTTGAGGTAGGGCCTCGTGAGTCCCGTGCTGGCTCACGAGTGCCCAGACACACCTCGTCTAGCCCTGCCGTGCAAGCCACGTGTCAGGGCGGGGCTGTACACGCCCCGGGGGCTCCACTCAGAGGGAGCCCTCACCCACGCACCAATGGAAGCACCATGCTCCGCGCTGGCAGTCCACACTGCCGTGGAGCGGCTATGCCCGTGCAAGTGCGGAAGCACTATGCTCCGCGCTGGTGATAAAGAACCGAGGGCGGCCCCATGGCCGTATCAACCTCAGGGAGCCTCCGATCTCAGTGTCTGGCCTCATCGCAACACCTCCCCTCAGAAGAGTCGCGTGAGGGGGCTGGGCACGAGGGCTACGCTCGGGTCACGCCCGTGCGTACGCCACCCTTCCAGGTCCCTTGGACCTGGTCGTTGCACGCCCTCCCAAGCGGAGCCAAGGTATGAAGGTCGTTTGAACATCAAGGGGGACTCCCGAGCATCGCGACTCAGGAGCCTAACTGGCCACGTAGCCCCTCACTCCTTGGTCCGTCTTGGTGATCCGGACGGTCCAATGGCGGCTGAGGTATGCGCGGGGTCAGGCCCTGCCGACGTATAACACTAGGCCTACTCCCACATCTCCTTTCTATAGGTCGTTTGCGCGTCAAGGGGGACTCCCGAGCATCGTGACTCAGGAGCCTAACTGGCCATGTAGCCCCTCACTCCTTGGTCCGTCCTGGTGATCCGGACGGTCCAATGGCGGCTGAGGTATGCGCGGGGTCAGGCCCTGCCGACGTAGAACACTAGGCATACTCCCGCATATCCTTTCTATAAGCTGTTTGCGCGTCAAGGGGGACTCCTAAGCATCGCGACTCAGGAGCCTAACTGGCCACGTAGACCCTCACTCCTTGGTCCGTCCTGGTGATCTGGACGGTCCAATGGCGGCTGAGGTATGCGCGGGGTCGGGCCCTGCCGACGTAGAGCGTAAAGCAAATGGGAAGGAAATCGCAAAATCTCAAGGAAATATTACAAGACATATTGTTCTTCCGATACCAAACACAAGTTTAAATGCCTCCACGAGGCATGGTGCATATCGCAGGAGCTAAGAAGGAAAGGAGCCGCCGGCAGGATCAGCACCACCGCCAATTGAGGGCGTGGGATCGAAGGCGCGGAACCTCTTCAGAAGGCCCCCCACCCGACCCTTCACGGCTTCGGCAACATCTGCGTAGTTCTCGGCGTCCACAGGCTCCAGCAGCTTGTCGAGGTGGGCGGCAGGATCACGAAGATGGAGGTGGCTGAAGACGCGTGTCAGGGCGACTGAGGAAAGGATGCAGGCTTCTGCCTCTGCCAAGGGGCCGATACCGCTCACGACTTCCTCAAGCGCCCCGACCAGATAAGGAAGCAGCTGGGTGGGGCCCTCGTCATTGGTGGCCAGCGGCTCCTCCAAGCCCTTCTCGTAGAGTGACCGCAGCGCCCCGCGAGACCTCTCCTCGAGGAGCTTGAAGGCCATGCGGTCTTAGGCTAGGACCTGTGCCTTGGCCTCTAGCTTGGCCTTTTCTACCTCCACCTTTTGCTCTAGCTTCTCCAACCGGCTGCGCTCCGCAGCCTGTGCCTCCGCCAACTGCCTTAGCTCGGCGTCGTGACCCCTGACGGCGTCCTCCCGGGCCTTCATCTTCTCCTCCTCCACCCTGCGGCCCTGAGCTTTGTCTGCACGCTCACTGCGCATGGTCTTCAGTTCGGCCTCCAGCAGTTGGCAGCGATCTTGGGTGGCTTCGGCATCCTTCAGCGTCGCCTCGCGGGCAGCCGTAGCTTGGGTGACGGCCTGCTTGTCCTTCCCGGAGTCCACAATAGCCTGGCTCAGTGCCGCCCGGACGACCACGTTGGAATGGAGCCAGCCAGAGATTAGCTCTAGGCGCCCGACCACCAGGCGACGGTTGGTGCCTTGAAGATCCTCCCGCAGCAAGGTTAGTGCAGAAAGAGCGCGCTCCAGGATGTCGGGGGAGGCGGAAGGATCCGAGGTCAGCGGAGCGGTGGAGGAAGGAAGAGGCAGCATCATCACGATGGCTTGGGAGGCTGAGGGCTCCTGAGCTTTGGGGACCTCAGCAGCCAAGCCGGATGCCGACGCCTTTGGTGCCAGCGGGGCCATGGGGGCTGCCTCCTCCTGAGGACGCTCCCCCAAGTTTTGTGAGGATGACCGGGCCGGGGAAGCACAAGCACTGCCACCGTCCTTCCTTGCGGAGGACGGAGTGGCCACCGCGGGTGATTTGGTCCCGGGCAGTACCACTGTGTCCTCCTTCCTCCTCTTCGCCACGGGCGTCGGCCTAGTGAAGCAACAGAAGGCGTCAAGAATCAGCAACAGAAGCAGGAGCAAGGCAAGACAAGGATACTTACTGGTCCACCGCGATGTAGTCCCTCTGCTTCCTGAGCTTGAAGCCTGAGAGCCTCCCAGCCAGAGGCACGGGCGCAAGGGCTCTAGGCGTAGAAGAGGGGGCAGCAGGCAAGTTGGAAGCAGCTTCAGGCAGCGACAGAACATGGGCGTCGTCTCAGGAGACCAGCGCCGGCCTTCCTCTCGTTGGAATCTTGACCGACGACTTTCTCCGGGGACTAACCTTGGACCTCAAGGAGCCCCCTGCAGTACGAAGCTCCTCCCCTTCCAGGAGGGCATCGGCCTTGTCATCATCATGAGGCAGAGTGCGGAGGATGTCGGCCTTGCATAAGGGGGAGGTCTCCCCAGCCCCTTCGCGGGTCGCCTCTGAGTCGCACTCCTCCTCTCCCTCCTCGCGAGACTCGCAGGAACACACGACCACCGGAGTTGTCGCCACTGGAGTGTTTGTGGGTGCAGGAGGCATGAGCCCACGCTCGTCGAAGACAGGCAGAGCGGCGACAACCTTTGCCCCATTCGGGCGGCGGTACAAGGGAACAAGGCCATCAGGCGGGTACCCTTGGTCGTCCCCGACCAAGGAACGAGGAGTCAAGTGCAATTCCTCATCGGAAAGGGCTTTGGGCATAGGCAAAGGTCGTCCCCTTCATCTCCAAGCTTCCACAATGGGCGCGGGCGGGACTGGAGGAGAGTCACGCGTTGCGCCATGAATTCTTGGGCAATCATGGCCCCTGTTAGCTTCGCCAGTCTCGAGTCGTCGGGCTTCAGGTCGGCGGTCATCCTCTCCAGCACCTGCGTCGCCCACGGATCGGTGTGCTTCGCGCGAAGCCATCCCTCGTGGGACATAGGCATCTCCGTCGGCATCACCAGCTGGGGGTGGATGTGCTTGGCGTCCATCAGGACCCACTTGCTCCTAAAGCCCTTGGCCTTCTTCCCGGCCTTCGAGATGGCATTGATCTTGTTGGCCGCGACGAAGCCAACGCACCCTGAGCAGGGGCCCTCCTTAAGCCGAAGAAAGAAGAAGTGGCGCAGAAGTGCCACAGATGGCATCACTCCGACGTACGCCTCATAGTAGAAGGTAAAAATCGACAGGAGAAGGATGGAGTTGGGATGAAGATGGAGGGCGTGGATCTTATAGTGACTGAGGATGGAGTAGAAGAAGTGGGAGAAGGGGGGAACCAACCCGGCGATGATGCTACTCGTGAAGAAGGGGTAGAAGGTGCCGCGAGAGTCCTCAGGCTCGGCGGAGCCGACCCGAAGCACAATCTTCCTCTTCTTGTCACCCTCTGCCGTCATCAAGCGCACGGCGGCCAGGTTCTTCTCAAACACGCTCGGCGCATCGAGCGTAGGCTCGTACCAGGATGACGAAGGGGTAGCCCGGGCTTTCTTGGGCGCCATTGACGGCAAGCTCAAAGGAGGATCTGGGTGGATCTGGAGTCTCTTGAAGCAATGGGCAAGAAAGGGGATCTGGAGCAAGACAAAGGAAAGCAATGAAGGCAAATGCAACCCGCGCCAGCCTTTTGTCAGGTGGGCAGTTGCCAGGTAGCGTGGGGAAGCAGAGACACCCACGTCCAATCAATCGCCACGCGTCAAACGAGGCCGCAGGCTATTGGGCCCCATGGCGCTCCGCACTTGCTCCTTGGCTTCGCCTCGAAGCCAAGCCCGAGTGCGCCTTGGGCCCGGGGGCTACTGTCGGCGTCCTGGGAACGGGGGTCCCCAGACTTGCCTGCCTACGACCCACGACGTGGCTCCACCAGTGGCCCTGTATGACCCATCTTCACCAGCAAACACTCAAGACCCTCGCGAGGGGCCAAGCCTCGCGAGGCGGTCTACGCAAGACCTCCTCGGGGGCGGCCTCACCAGGCTGGCTCGTCAGGGCGGAGAGATCAAGGCAAGGGGCACCTCACGAGGTTCCTGTGATGCAAGCCATGACGACCATGGCCAGGCGGGCGCCAGCACGCTCAGTGTCCTCGTTTCCCCTTTGGTGCTAAAGAGGCAAGCGCAGGCGCGGAGTCCCGAGGCATCAAGCAAAGGTTTCCATATAGGTGCAAGAAGACCAAGACTAGCAGGACGGCAAGACGGAGGTCACCGTGGAGCCCAGGACAGCGTCACCACCAGAGCCTTTGGCAGGCGAAGACCATCTTTTGTCAGGATAGCTTGTACTAGCTGCCCCACTTCAAACTGGCCGTTGTGGGGTCCCTTCCAGCCTAAATATTTGGGGAGAGGACCCGGGCCTCTATAAATAGGACTAGCCACCACCGTAGGGAGGCATCTCATCTTGGACTGGATCCATTCCACCAAGACCACCAGACAAGCTCACCAAGCACAAGAACACCTCTCCTCAGGAGGCTGTTCTTCCCTTGTAACTGTTCATCCTCAACCCAAGACGCAATCCACCACACCACACTGGAGTAGGGTATTACACCACATCGATGGCCCGAACCAGTATAAATCTTTTGTCCCTTTGTTCTGCGTGTTCGACGCGCTAAGCCTTGAGATTGCAGTGAGGGCGTGACCTAGAGGTGGGAGAGATCTTCGTGTACACCCCAGTGTTTGAATCTCAAGGGTTTTGCCAGAACCCGAAATTCGACAGAGTTTCCTTGGTCATGCCGGTTTTTATAGGAGGTTCATTAAAGACTTCTCAAAATTTTATAGGCCTCTGACTAATCTCTTACAAAAAGATGTTCCTTTTGTCTTTGATGATGATTGTGTAGAAGCATTTTAAATACTTAAGAAAGCCTTGATTTATGCAACCATTGTTTTGCCACCTGATTGGAATTTACCCTTTGAAATTATGTGTGATGCTAGTGATTATGCTTTAGGTGTTGTTCTAGGACAAAGAGTTGATAAGAAATTAAATGTTATCCAATATGCTAGTAAAACTCTAGACAGTGCCCAGAGAAATTATGCTACTACTACAAAAGACTTTTTAGCAGTTGTATTTGCTTGTGATAAGTTCAGACCTTATATTGTTGATTCTAAAGTAACTGTTCACACTGATCATGATGCTATTAAATACCTTATGGAAAAGAAAGATGCTAAATCTAGACTTATTAGATGGGTTCTCTTGCTACAAGAATTTGATTTGCATATTATTGATAGAAAGGGAGCCGAGAACCCCATTGCAGACAACTTGTCTAGGTTAGAGAATGTTCTTGATGACCCACTACCTATAGATGATAGCTTTCCTGATGAACAATTAGCTATCATAAATGCTTCTCGTACTGCTCCATGGTATGCTGATTATGCTAATTACATTGTTGCTAAATTGATACCACCTAGTTTCACATACCAGCAAAAGAAAACGTTTTTCTATGATTTAAGACATAACTTCTGGGATGACCACACCTTTATAAAGAAGGAGTAGATGGTGTTATTAGATGTTGTGTACCTGAGCATGAACAAGAACAAATCCTACGCAAGTGTCACTCCGAGGCTTATGGAGGACACCACACTGGAGACAGAACTGCACATAAGGTATTGCAATTCGGTTTTTATTGGCCTACTCTTTTCAAAGATGCCCGTAAGTTTGTCCTGTCTTGTGATGAATGTCAAAGAATTGGTAATATTAGTAGACGTCAAGAAATGCCTATGAACTATTCACTTGTTATTGAACCATTTGATGTTTGGGGCTTTGATTATATGGGACCGTTTCCTTCCTCTAATGGGCATACACATATTATAGTTGCTGTTGATTATGTTACTAAGTGGGTAGAAGCTATTCCAACTAGTAGTGCTGATCATAACACCTCTATTAAGATGCTTAAAGAAGTTATATTCCCGAGGTTTGGAGTCCCTAGATACTTAATGATTGATGGTGGTTCACATTTTATTCATGGCGCTTTTCGTAAAATGCTTGCTATGTATGATGTTAATCATATAATTGCATCTCCATACCACCCACAGTCTAGTGGTTAAGTAGAACTGAGTAATAGAGAGATTAAATTAATTTTGCAAAAGACTGTTAATATATCTAGAAAGAATTGGTCCAAGAAAGTTGATGATGCATTATGGGCCTATAGAACTGCATATAAAAATCCTATGGGTATGTCTCCGTATAAAATGGTTTATGGAAAAGCATGTCACTTACCTCTCGAACTACAACATAAGGCATATTGGGCCATTAAAGAGCTCAGTTATGATTTCAAACTTGCCAGTGAGAAGAGACTATTTGACATTAGCTCACTTGATGAGTGGAGAACCTAGGCCTATGAGAATGCCAAACTGTTTAAAGAAAAAGTTAAAAGATGGCATGACAAAAGGATACAAAAGCGTGAGTTTAATGTAGGTGATTATGTTCTACTATACAACTCTCATTTAAGATTTTTTGCAGGAAAACTCCTCTCTAAATGGGAAGGTCCTTACGTTATCGAGGAGGTCTATCATTCCGGTGCCATAAAAATCAATAACTTTGAAGGCACAAATCCGAAGGTGGTGAACGGTCAAAGAATCAAGCATTATATCTCAGGTAATCCCATAAATGTTGAAACCAATGTTATTAATACCATAACCGCGGAGGAGTACATAAGGGACACATTCGAGAATGTTTCAGACTCCGAAAAGGAATATGTATGTGGTACGATAAGTCAACCGACTCCAAAACAGTTCTAATAGCAATTTTTCTCTATTTTGGAATATTTAAGAAAATAGGAAAAATAAGAAGTAGTTCGGAAAGGACACGAGGCGTCCACGAGAGTGGAGGGCGCGCCCACTGCTTCGTGGGTACCTCGTGTGCCCTTTGGACTCCGTTTTCTTGCATGATACTTCCTTTGGTCGGTAAAAAATTATTATATAATCTCCCAAAGGTTTTGACGACCGTACCATGCAAATATCTCCTATTTTTGTTTCGAGCTATTTTCTGCCAGAGTTTTCAAGGCCATGCATCATGTCGTCCCCCTCCTCCAATGAGACGGGCGATGATGCTTGGCTAATGAAGATAGAGATTAAGAGAGAAGAACTTGGGGAGATAAACAAGGGTGATAGGATAAAGAAGGCCACGGAGGATCAAGCTCCTACAACAGAAGAAGAAGAAATCCTTCAACCTTACTATAACCATCTTACCCCTACTGAAATAGAAGCTTTCAAGATGATTGAAATAGTGCGAGTGCAAAACAAGTATCTCACTCGTGAAAATATTTTGTTGCAAGAATACATCACCACACTCAAGGGCATTATTTGCAAGTTGGAGAATCTCCTACGCTCGATGTGTGACACGAATTCATCAACAACTCCATCATCACCACCTCTGAAGAAAGAGACATAAATACATGGGTATGGGCACTCTTGGCAACTGCCAATCTTGGGGGAGGTGCCCCGGTATCATATCACCATCACACTTCTATCTTTACCATTTTCCTTAGTTCGATCCTTTTGGTTATATCTTAATCTAGTAGAATAAAGTTTAGCATGATCTAGCTTTGGGTTTTGTGTTGATCCTTATCTATGTAATCGAGTCTGCGAGCTATATATAATAAAGATTAGTTTTGAGTCGAGGGCTTAGTTATCTTGCTATGATCTTGAGGGAATAAAAGAAAAGAGAAAGAATAAAAATAAATAAAGAGATCATATCGATCTTATGGAGAGTAATGACTTCACATATAAAGAGTATGATGAATAAAAGTTGTTGAGAGCTGACAAACATAGTTTTGGTGATCATTGCAATTAATAGGAAGTAATAAAGAAAGAGAGGTTTTCACATATAAATATACTATCTTGGACATCTTTTATGACTGTGAGCACTCATTAAAATATGACATACTAAAAAGTTGATGTTGGACAAGGAAGACAATGTAATGGGTTATGTTTTCTTATATCCGAAATAAATTATATTGTCATGGATCATCCAACATGTTGATCTTGCCTTTCCCCCTCATGCGAGCCAAATTCTTTGCACCAAGTAGAGATACTACTTGTGCTTCCAAATATCCTTAAACCCAGTTTTGCCATGACAGTCCACCATATCTACCTATGGATTGAATAAGATCCTTCAAGTAAGTTGTCATTGTTTCAAGCAATAATATTCGCTCTCTAAATATGTATGATCTATTAGTGTGGAGAAAATAAGCTTTATACGAGCTTGTGATATGGAAGAAATAAAAGCGATGAACTACATAATAAAGGTCCCTGTCACAAGTGGCAATATAAAGGGACACTCTTTTGCATTAAGATTTTGCGCATACAACCATAAAAGCACATGAAAACCTCTGCTTCCCTCTGCGAAGGGCCTATCTTTTATTTTTGTCTTATACCTTATACAAGAGTCATGGTGATCTTCACCTTTCTGTTTTACACTTTATCCTTTGACAAGCACTATGTGTTGGAAAGATACTGATATATATGTCCAATTGGATGTGGGTTATCATAAATTATTATTGTTGACATTACCCTTGAGGTAAAAGGTTGGGAGGCAAAACTATAAGCCCCTATCTTTTCTCTGTGTCGGATTAAAACTGCATACCCATAAGTATTGCATGAGTGTTAGCAATTGTGAAAGACTAAATGATAGTTGAGTATGTGGACTTGCTGAAAAGCTCTTATATTGACTCTTTCCGTTGTTATGATAAATTGCAATTGCTTCAATGACTGAGATTATAGTTTGCTAGTTTTTCAATGAAGTTTCTGATTCATACTTTACATTGTGAATGGATTGTTACTTTAGTATAAGGAATCATATGACTATATGTATGTTGCTATTCTAAGAATGATCATGATGTCCTCATGTCCGTATTTTATTTTATCGACACCTCTATCTCTAAACATGTGGACATATTTTTTGATACCGGCTTCCGCTTGAGGACAAGCGAGGTCTAAGCTTGGGGGAGTTGATACGTCCATTTTGCATAATGCTTTTATATGGATATTTATTGCATTATGGGCTATTATTACACATTATGTCACAATACTTATGCCTTTTCTCTCTTATTTTACAACGTTCACATGAATAGGGAGAATGTCGGCAGCTGGAATTCTGGGCTGGAAAAGGAGCAAATATTAGAGACCTATTCTGCACAACTCCAAAAGTCCTAAAACTCCATGAAAGTCAGTTTTGGAATATATAAAAAATATTAGGCGAAGGAAGCACCAGAGGGGGGCCACCCACCGTCCACGAGGGTGGAGGGCGCGCCCCCTGCCTCATGGGCCACCTGGAAGCCCCCTGATGCCCATCTTCTGGTATAAGGTGCCTTTTGCCCTGGAAAAAATGAGAAGAAAGCTTTCGGGACGAAGCGCCGCCTTCTTGAGGCGGAACCTTGGCGGAACCAATCTAGGGCTTCGGCAAAGCTGTTCTGCCGGGGAAACATCCCTTCGGGAGGGGGAAATCGTCACCATCGTCATCACCATCGATCCTCTCATCGAGAGGGGGTAAATCTCCATCAACATCTTCACCAGCACCATCTCCTCTCAAACCCTAGTTCATCTCTTGTATCCAATCTTTGTCTCAAAACCTCAGATTGGTACCTGTGGGTTGCTTGTAGTGTTGATTACTCCTTGTAGTTGATGCTAGTTGGTTTATTCGGTGGAAGATTATATGTTCAGATCCTTTATGCATATTAATAACCCTCTGATTATGAACATGAATATGATTTGTGAGTAATTAAGTTTGTTCCTGAGGACATGGGAGAAGTCTTGTTATAAGTAGTCATGTGAATTTGGTATTCGTTCGATATTTTGATGAGATGTATGTTGTCTTTCCTCAGTGGTGTTATGTGAACGTCGACTACATGACACTTCACCATTGTTTGGGCCTAGGGGACGACATTGGGAAGTAATAAGTAGATGATGGGTTGCTAGAGTGACAGAAGCTTAAACCCTAGTTTGTGTGTTGCTTCGTAAGGGGCTGATTTGGATCCATATGTTTCATGCTATGGTTAGGTTTACCTTAATGCTTATTTCGTAGTTGCGGATGCTTGCGAGGTGGGTTAATCATAAGTCGGATGCTTGTCCAAGGAAGGGCAGTACCCAAGCACCGGTCCACCCACATATCAAATTATCAAAGTAACAAACGCGAATCATATGAGCATGATGAAAACTAGCTTGACAATAATTCCCATGTGTCCTCGGGAGCGCTTTCCTTTATATAAGAGTTTGTCCAGGCTTGTCCTTTGCTACAAAAAGGATTGGGCCACCTTGCTGCACCTTGTTTACTTTTATTACTTGTTACCCGTTACGAATTACCTTATCACAAAACTATTTGTTACCGATAATTTCAGTGCTTGTAGAGAATACCTTACTAAAAACTGCTTGTCATTTCCTTCTGCTCCTCATTGGGTTAGACACTCTTACTTATCGAAAGGACTATGATAGATCCCCTATTCTTGTGGGTCATCACCCAACTATGTTGTGGGCCTTTAGCAGGCCGAAAGAGAAACCAGGCTGGTATTGGACCATGAAGAACATGGGCCGTTAAAAGGCCAAAACTTAGGTCCGACTACAAATGGCCCAACTCATTTATGGGCCGTCAACAGGGTGAAAGACACACCGGACCAGAAATTGGCCCAACACTTAAATGAGTCCCTAAAAGGCCAAAAGATGTACATCCTGAAAATCGGCCCATCCCTTGAATGGGTCGTTAACATGCCGAAACCACAGTGGGCCGATATTGAGCCCAAATATATAGCGGGCTGTTAACAGGCTCGAACTAATGATGGGCTGCAATGGTGTTAGATCGTTAACATGCCATTGATGGTACGAATTGGCATATCTTGTATGGGCCGTGGGCTTAAATGGACCTAACACAAGTAGGCCTTATATGGGCCAGCCTGCTAATTTTTACTAGGCCGGCCTTTTTCTCTAGAATGGGCCACTGTTGGGTCGTGACACATGTCGACCTATCATGGCGCCTCCTGTCCAATGAGTGGATGACATCTGTGCCAACGATGAGCCATCACGTGTTTCCTCCGGCCACTGAGAATTTTACACATGAAAAATCCCCATTGGTCCGGGCTGTTAACGGGTTATTGGATCCAAAGCCGGACCCGATAGCTTAATGGCGACCCGTTATGGTGGATGCCACGTGTCGGTTACCCTTGACGAAAACACTTCCACTACGTGCCATTTATCGTGATGGAAGTGGACACTTCCATGATGATAATTTTGGTAATGTCATGGAACACTTCTACGACAGCACAGGTATGACTATCTTGATTCTGTCTTAAAATCGTCATGGATGTACATGCATGACAGAAAATGTGACCTACTGTGACAAACACGTATCATCACAGAAGTGTATTTTTTTGTAGTGATGAGTTTGGCAAGAGGGTACAATAGTGATCCAGGAGTAGATCACTGGACAACGGTCAAAATTATCCTTAGGTACCTAAAGAGGACTAAGGAAATGTTTCTCGGTTGTGGAAGTGATAAAGAGTTCGTCGTAAAGAGTTACGTTGATGCAAGCTTTGACACTAATCTAGATGACTCTGAGTCTCAGTCGGGATACACATTGAATCTGGGAGCAATTATCTAGAGTAGCTCCATGCAGAGCATTGTAGACATAGATATTTGCAAAATACATACGGATCTGAATGTGGCAGACCCGTTGACTAAACCTCTCTCACAAGCAAAACATGATCACACCTTAGTACTCTTTGAGCGTTAATCACTTATCGATGTGAACTAGATTATTGACTCTAGTAAACTCTTTGGGTGTTGGTCACATAGCGATGTGAACTATGGGTGTTAAATCACCTAGTGATGTGAACTAGATTATTGACTCTAGTGCAAGTGGGAGACTGAAGGAAATATGCCCTAGAGGTAATAATAAAGTTGTTACTTTATATTTCCATATTCATGATAAATGTTTACTATTCATGCTAGAATTGTATTAACCGGAAACTTGATACATGTGTGGATACATAGACAAAACATCGTGTCCCTAATAAGCCTCTACTAGAATAGATCGTTAATCAAAGATGGTTAAGTTTCCTAACCATAGACATGGGTTGTCATTTGATGAACATGATCTTTAATCCAAGATGGTTAAGTTTCCTAACCATAGACAAGACCCATCCGTTAGCTCAGCATATTGATCGTTCAGTTTTATTGCTATTGCTTTCTTCATGTCAAATACATATTCCTTCGACTATGAGAATATGCAACTCCCGGATACCGGAGGAATACCTTGTGTGCTATCAAAGGTCACAATGTAACTGGGTGATTATAAAGATGCTCTACAGGTATCTCCAAAGGTGTTTGTTGGTTTGGCATAGATCGAGATTAGGATTTGTCATTCCGAGTATAGGAGAGGTATCTTTGGGCCCTCTCGGTACTGCACATCATAAGAAACCTTGCAAGCAAAGTGACCAATGAGTTAGTTGCAAGATGATGTATTATGGAATGAGTAAAGATACTTCCCGGTAATGAGATTGAACTAGGTATGAAAATATCGACGATCGAATCTCGGGCAAGTAACATACGATGACAAAGGGAATAACATATGTTGTCCTAACGATTTGACTGATAAAGATCTTCGTAGAATATGTAGGATCCAATATGAGCATCCAGGTTCCGCTATTGGTTATTGACCGGAGAGGTGTCTCGGTCATATCTACATAGTTCTCGAACCCATAGGGTCAGCATGCTTAATGTTTAATGACGATTTTGTATTATATGAGTTATGTGACTTGGTGACCGAATGTTGTTCGGAGTCCCGAATGAGTTCACGGACATGACGAGGAGTCTAGGTTGAGAGGTAAATATTGATATATAGGACGATGGTATTCGGACACCAGAAGTGTTCCGGAGGGTACCAGGTACATATCGGAGTACCGGGGGGGGGGGGGTTACCGGAACCCCTGGGGGAAAGATATGGGCAACATGGGCCATAGGAGGGGAGCACACTAGCCCAGAAAGGTGCCCCCCCCGCCTAAGGAAGGAGGCCGAGTGGGGAAGGGAAAAGGGGGTTCGCCCCCCTTTCCTTCTCTCACTCCTCTTCCCTTCCCCCCCCTCCGGTAAAAAGGAAAGGGGGGAGGCCGAATTGGGAGGACCCCAAGTAGGATTCCTCCTACTTGGGGCACCCCCTTTGTCGGCGTTCTGGGAACGGGGGTCCCCAGACTTGCCTGCCTGCGGCCCACGGCGTGGCCAAGCAGCAGGCCGTACGACCCGTCTTCATCAACAAGGCACCCAAGACACTCGCGAGGGGCCAAGCCTCGCGAGGCGGGCGATGCAAGACCTCCTCTAGAGTGGCCTGGTCAGGCAGGCTCACGAGGAGCGGATATATCAAGGCGAGGCGAACCTCACAAGGCTCTCGTGATGTGAGCCATGATGATCGACACCAGGCGGGCGCCAGCGCGCGCAGCGTCCTTGTTTCCTCTTTGGTGCAAAGGAGGCAAGCGCAGCCGTGGAGTACCAAGGCATCGGGCAAAGGTTGCCATTCCGGTGCAACAAGACCAAGACCAGGAGGACTACAAGACAGAGGTCATTGTGGTGCCCAAGACGGCGTCACCACCAGAGCTTTGTGCAGGCGAGGACTACTTTTGTCAAGATGGCTCGTACTAGCTGCCCCCCCTTCAAATTTGCCTGCCATTGTTGGCTCCCTTCCCGCTTGATATTTGGGAAGAGGACCAGTGCCTCTATAAATAGGACTAGCCACCATAGTAGAAGGGAGAGAGATCATCAGACCTAGAGATACACACAAGTCCAAAAAGCACAAGAACACCTCAACCTCAGGAGGCAGTTCTTCCCTTGTACTGTTCATCATCAGCCCAAGAGGCAATCCACCACCACACTAGAGTAGGGTATTACACCACAACGGTGGCCCGAACCAGTATAAACCCTGTGTCTTTCCGTGTTGCGAGTTCGTCGAGTTCGTCCGCAAGATCTTAGCGAGCTAGAGCATAGATTGGTAGAAAGGAAAGACTTCGCGCGCACCCTAGTGTTTGAACCTTAAGGGTTAGCCGGAACCCCACATCCAACATTTGGCGCGCCAGGTAGGGGTGCGCCGTAGCTTCCTTTTCGTCAGTCCGTCGCTCCGTCGGTCCGTCGTCTCCATGTCGGACGCTCGCTGTGCTCGAGCTGAGCGTCGGGCTGCACTCGCCGCCCGCGTCGCTTAGACGGCTCCCGTCGACGGGCCACCTCATCGTTCTCCGTCCCCTGCCGCCAACGCTGCCACCGGCCCGGTGGGGAACAAGCAGCAGGCATCCTCGCTGCATCCTTCAGTGCGGCAGGACGGCCGCACCGCTACTCCATCACTCGCCCCTACTGGTTCTTCGTCCCATGCGCACCGCGCTCCCATGGAAGCACGGGCCGCGCTCATCGTGGTGAACGAGCTCCCGCGTTACCGCCCCATCGACGACCTCTACGAGGAGTGGCTCGACCATGTCACCGAGCTCGTCCGTGCCGCAGGGGGCTCTCCGACGTCATCCCACTCTCTGCCTCCCCCTCAACTAGCCACGGGTGACGGGGCTCATGGCGTGCCCGCGCGTGAAGAAAGAAGCTGCCAAGAAATCCTAATGTCACGAGAAGCTGCACCGGCGCTCCTCGTGCCACCTCGTCAAGACCGCGTGCCGCCTGCAGTGGCATAGCACAGACCTCACCAAGACCAAGCTCCGCCTCAGAAGCGGGCCCCGGCGACCATGGCTGGCTGCCACTCCTTCACCCTGAGCTGCGTAGCGTCGCCTGGCCAGGCAAGTTCAAGCCAGATCTACCTCCTCGATATGACGACACCGCCGACCCTGCGGAGTTCCTGCAGCTCTATGAGTTGAGCATTGAAGCGGCCAACAACGATGAAAAAGTCATGGCGAACTGGTTTCCCATGGCTCTCAAGGATGGGGCCCGCTCCTGGCTCCTGAACCTACAACACGGCTCGATCTCCTCCTGGGACGAGATGCGTGACCGCTTCGTCGCCAACTTCTAGGGCACTCACGACCACCCACCGGCCGCGGGCGATCTATGCCGCATCAAGCAACAACCAGGAGAGACCCTCCAGAAGTACATCCAGCGCTTCAACAACACCCGCCTCAAGATCCCCAAGGTCACGGACAAAGCCATCATCTCCGCGTTCTCAGACGGTGTCCGTGACGTCAAGATGAAGGAAGAGCTGGTTATCCATGAGGAGCTTTGCACATCTTAGGAGCTGTTCAACCTGGCGACCAAGTGCACACGAGCTGAGGAGGGGCGCCTCTCTCTCCTTGAGCTGCCAGCTGCAGGAGTGGAGGAGAAGAAGGCCAAGGCCAAGGACGTGAAGCGCAAAGAGGCAGTAGTGCTCGCAGCGGAGCCCGACACCAAGCAAGGCAGAGATCAGCCCGAGTCATCCAAGAACGGTGGTCCGTTCTGCGCCTTCCACAACCTGAACACCCACAACACCAGCGACTGCCAAGAGCTCAGAGCCATACGGGAAGGATGCTTTGGTCGATGCCCCGAGCGCAACGACCGGGGCTACGACCGTGGAGGAGGACACGGAGGTGGACGCTGGGACGACCGTGGCCCGTGCCAGGAGTGGCGCGACCGGCCTTGTGAGGACCGCTGGTAGGACCAACCTCGCGAGGGCGCCTGGAGGGACCCGCCTCGTGAGGATCGCCCCCAGGGCAATGCCGGTCTTCCCCCGTTGCCGCCACCAAGAAGGAACGACGACCACCACCAGGACGAGGGGGCTGGGGGCTTCCAGGAGCCGTGTGCGATCGCTTGAATCTTGGGCAGTGCTCAGGCCCCGGCCTCTCAGCGCATCTTCAAATAGTTCGCTCGCGAGATGAACGCGGCGCTCCCCAAGCTCGAGGCCACGCGCCCGCTCAGGTGGTCCCAATGTGCCATCACCTTCAACACGGCGGATCAGCTCAAGTGCGCAGCCACCGCTGGCACCCTGCTAATGTTGTGTTCCCCAGTCATCAGCAATGTGCAAGTCACCAAGACTTTCATCGACGGCGGCGCAGGGCTCAATGTCCAATCCGGCGACACATTCGACAACCTCCAAGTGCCCTATGAACAGCTCCAGGCAACCAAGCCTTTCTCAGGAGTGACTGACGGTTCTACCACACCGATAGGGCAAGTCCGCCTGCCTGTCACCTTCGGGGAGCGCAAGAACTACCGCATCGAGCTCATCGACTTCGATGTAGTGCACATCCGCCTGCCGTACAATGCCATCCTCGGGTATCCAGTCCTGGCCAAGTTCATGGCAGTCACTCACCATGGCTACAACGTCCTCAAGATGCCAGGAAGCGGGGGAATCATCACGGTGCCATGTGAAGAAAGGGATGCGGTGTGCCCCCTTGAGCGCGCCTTCCAAGCCGCAGCAATCGACAACCCAGACAGCAGAAGTGAAGGCCCGCCGAGACCATCCCCAAGAAGAAGCTACTGCACCGCGCAGGACCCCAGGAAGATGGCATCGCGTCATGAGCCTCGTCAGGATCAGCGCCCGCTCTAGGGGCGCCTCCTTCCACCGCATAGGAAAGCGTGCCCGACGCCCTCCTCGGGCAGGGCTCGGGGGCTCTCTCCGGGAGAGCGTTAGACCTTGCCAACCTCATGAGGGAGGCGCTTGGGCACCACTTGGAGGCGTGTTTCATGGCACGCTTTCCTCAGGAGAGCACAGGGCAAGGAGTGCCTGCCACCCAAGAGTTCATCACCAAGACCACCCAGGAGCTACAAGATGCGAGAGCCATGCGCGGCGAGAGCTGCTCACCGAGCGCGGCTCACCATCCAGGCGAGGGGTGCAGAGTTGCGCGTCTGCATCGACATCCTAGGGCTCAACAGGGCCGCATCTCAGGAACGCTTCTGGCTATCACATGCGGGCCACTGTGAGGGTCCATCACACAGCTACGTTCGCATGCCCTTCGGCTTGCCGAGTGTGGTGCCGGCCTATCAGCACAACGTGCGGCATGTCCTGGCGGCTCAGGAGGCCAGGTTCCACGTAGTTATGGAGGAAATGGGGACGGTCTTCAGGGAACCTCCTGGGCCCCCAGAGCCTCCCGAGGCTCAGGGTCCCGGTGGCTCATGAGGAGCCATTCCTTCAACGCGTGGCTTCAGCTGCACCAACTCTACTTCGTCTATAGGACCAGGTGACATCTTCCAAGTTCATTTAAGGTGGGAGCGCCCCTCGGGCTGCATTATTCCCAGGCCACATGGGTCCGTCCCTGTGGCATGTATCCCTTTTTGCTATGTCTTTAGCTTACCTTGTTGGGGGCGCCCCTCGGGCTGCATCATCCCCACGCCACTCGGGCCAGACCTAGTGGCATGTATCTTCCTGCATTTATCCAAGTCGATCTGCTCTTCATGCTTAACCTGCCAACTGCTATCACCTGCTCGATCACCGCCCGCCATGGGTCCATTCACCCTATGCAATTCGCTTGCACGTTAAAAGGGGGGGCTCCTGAGCATCGCGACTCAGGAGCCCTTACTGGCTCTCCAGCTCTCACCCCCTGGCCTTGACCACGACATCGCGACCTGGCATACCAGTGGCGACTGAGCTCGCTCGAGGGCCGAGACCTGAGGATGTAGAGTGCTTGCATCTAACCGCCTTGCAGGGATAGTCACCAAGACTCAAGACCAGGCGCAACCCGCCTTGATGTAGGGCCTCGTGAGTCCCGCGCTGGCTCACGAGTGCCCAGATACACCTCGCAGCCCTGCCGTGCAAGCCACGTGTTAGGGCGGGGCTGTACACGCCCCGGGGGCTCCTCCCGGAGGGCCCCCCATCCCACGCCCAAGTGGAAGCTCCATGCTCCGCGCTGGCTGTCGACACTGCCGAGGAGCGGCTATGCCCGTGCACAAGCGAAAGCACTATGCTCTGCGCTAGTGATAAACAACTGAGGGCGACCCCACGGTCGTGCCAACCTCAGGGAGCCCAGAGCTCAGCGCCCAGCCTCACCACAATGCCTCCCCTCGAGAGAGTCGCGCGAGGGGGATGGGCATGGGGGCTGCGCCCGGGTCACGCCCAAGCGCACGCCACCCAACCAGGTCCCCCAGACCTAGGCGTCGCGTGCCCCTCCCGAGGCCTCAGCGAGGGCAGGTATGGAAATTGTTTGAATGTCAAGGGGGACTCCTGAGCATCGCGACTCAGGAGCCTAACTGGTCACTTAGCCCCTCACTCCTTGGACCGTCCTGGTCTCCGGTCGGCCCAATGGCGGTTGAGGTATGCGCGGGGTCGGGCTCTGCCGATGCAGAACAAAGCAAATAGGAAGGGAAACGCAAAATCTCGAAGCAAATATTACAAGCATATTGTTCTCACAATACCAAATGAAAAGTCTAAACGCCTCCACGAGGCCTGATGTATGTCGCAGGAATAAAACGAGAAGAATAGACGCAGGTCACCCCTGGATGTCGCCGTCGCCTGCGGAAGGTGCCCCCCAAGGGCGACGATGTCCTCACCTTCACCACCAGCCGTAGGATTCGCGACATCGCCAGACAGAGGATTGGAGACAAAGCCGCAGAACTTCCCCAGCAAAGCCTCCACTTGACCTTGAACAGCTGCGGCGGTGGCTTCGCAGAGGTCTTCAGCCACAGGTTCCAGCAGCTCGTCAAGGCGGGCGTTGGGGTCACGGAGGTGCAGATGGCTGAGGACGCGAGTCAGTGCGGCTGAAGACAGAACATGAGCTTCTACCTCCGCCATGGGACCAAGGCCCTCAATGACCCCCAAGCACCTTCACCACGAGAGGAAGCAGCTGGGCGGGGCCGTCCTAGTCAGTGTCTAGAGGCTTCTCCAGGCCATGCTCATAGAGCGTCAGCAGCGCCTTGCGAGATCTCTTCTCGAGGTCGGCGAAGGCCACACGGTCTTCAGTCAGGACTCACGCCTTGGCGTCAAGATCGGCCTCCCTCGCCCCCATCTTCTGCTCTAACTCTTCCAACCGGTTGCACTTGGCAGCCTGCTTCTTCCCCAGCTGCGCCAGCTCAGCATCACGGTTCTTGACGGCTTCCTCCCGGGCCTTCATCTCCTTCTCCTCTGCTTGGTGGTGGCGTACCTCTTCGGCGTGCTTGTCGCGCAGGCTCTGCAACTCGCCCTCCAGCACTTGGCAGCGGTCACGGGCGGCCTTGGCGTCTTTCAGCGCCGCCTCATGATCGGCTGCAGCGCTGGTGGATCCTTGCTTCTCCCTCTCGGAAGCCACAACAGCCTGGCTCAGCACCGCGCGTACCGCCAGGTCAGAATGAAGCCAGCCAGAGGCCAACTCCAGATGCCCGGCCACCAGGCGCGGGTCAGCGCTCAGGAGATCCGCCTGCAGTTGGGTCATCTCTGAAAGGGCACGCTCCAAGACGGCAGCTGGAGAAGAAGGACCAGGAAGTGGAGATGCATCAATAGGAGGAAGCGACATCATCACCAGGGCTTGGGAGACCGCGAGTTCTGGAGTAGCTGGGACCTCATCAGCCGCGCCAAGTACCGGCACCTCTGGAGCCAGCGGGGCCATGAGGGCTGGCTCCACGCGGCGATGCTCCTGTTGGCCCCGCGAGGACGACCGGGTTGGGGAGACACGGGAGATGTTGCCTCCTTGCTCTGCGGAGGGAGGCGCAACCGCCGTACCCTCCTTCCTCTTCTTCGCCGAAGATGTCGGCCTGATCAACCAAAGGCAAGCGTCAGGAAATAACAAGTACCAACAAGGACAAAGCAAAGTTCGAGACACCTATCGGTCCACCAGCGACGACCTACCCTTCATCGGGATGTGAGGTTGTTCCTTCCCTCCTTGGTAGGCCTCGGCCTCGGCATCATCAGGAAGGGCGCGGAGAATCTCGGCCTTGCTCGGAGGGGAGGTCTCCCCCACCTCTTCTGGGGTCTCCTCCGAGTCCACCTCCTCTTCCCCCTCTCCGCGGGACTCGCCGGAAGACACCTCCACCGGTTTCTACGCCATAGGAGCTCCCAAAAACACCAGCGGCACCAACCCGCGCGCATCAAAAGTAGGCCTGGAGGGGACGAATTCTTCCTGATCCCTGCGTTGGAATAGGGGAATGAAGGCGCTAGGCGGGTACTCCTGTTTGTCTCCGACTATGAGACTTAGGACGGTGTCCAGTTCATCGTCAGGCAGGTCCGCCAGCCTCAGGTGGGCCTTGTTGTCCCCTCCTTCAAGCTCCCAGAAGGGGCGCGCGCGCGCCTGGAGTGGGGCCACCCGCAGCGTCAGGAACTCCCTCAGGAGCATCGCTCCCATTATTTTGGCCGCCCTCGCATTGCCCGGCTTCAGGCCAGTCATCATCTGCCCCAACACTGACGATGCCCGCTCATCGACAAGCTCCGCCCTGGGCCACTCCTTGCCTTGCCGGGGCGCCTCTGTCAGCAGCACCAGGCGCGGATGGGCGAGCTTGGCGTCCACCATGACCCATTTGGATCGAATGTTGTCAGCCCTCTTCCCGATGCTCGAGATCGAGTTGGCCTTGCTGGATGCAACGAAGTTGGTGCATCCAGAGATGTGACCCTCGCTGACGCGAAGGAAGAAGAAATGGTGCAGGAGTGCCACGGACGGCATCACGCCCAGGAACGCCTCATAGTAGTAGGCAAAGATGGATAGGAGGAGGACAGAGTTGGGATGGAGATGCAACGCTTGCAGCCCATAGTGGTCGAGGACTTCATAAAAGAAATCAGAGAATGGAGGAACCAACCTGACGGCAACGCTGCTCGAAAAGAAGGGAAAGAAGGTGCTCCCCTCAGGCTCCGGCTCATTGGAGGCAAGCCAGAGCTCCGTTTTCCCCCACTCGTTGCTCTCTCCCGCCATCGGCAGACGCACGGAGGCAAGGCTCTTCTCCGTGACAGTGGGCGCCTCAAGAGCGGGCTCATAGCAAGCAGGAGCTGAGGAAGTCTTGACCTTGCGCGGTGCCATGAGCGGCAGATGCAGAGCAAGGCCGGAGCATATTTGTAGGTAGCGGCGGTGAAGAGCGAGAAAGAGGATCTGGAGCAAAGCAAGGAAGAAGCAATGAAGGCAAGTGCCGCCCGCGCCAGCCTTTTGTTAGGTCAAGAAGTTGCTGAGGCAACGTGGGGAAGCAGAGATGCCCATGTCCAATCAACTGCCACGCGTCAACCGAGGCCGCACGCTTTTGGGGTCCGCGGTGCTCCGAACTTGACCCTTGGCTTCGCTGCGAAGCCAAGCCTGTGCAGACCTTGTGCTCGGGGGCTACTATCGGCATTCTGGGAACAGGGGGTCCCCAGACTTGCCTGCATGTGGCCCACGGCGTGGCCAAGCAGCAGGCAGTACGTCCCGTCTTCATCAACAAGGCACCCAAGACCCTCGTGAGGGGCCAAGACTCTCGAGGAAGGAGACGCAAGACCTCCTCTGGAGTGGCCTGGTCAGGCAGGATCGCGAGGAGTGGAGATATCAAGGCGGGGTGAACCTCACGAGGCTCTCGTGACGTGAGCCATGACGATCGACACTAGGCGGGCGCCAGCAAGCGCAGCGTCCTTGTTTCCTCTTTGGTGCAAAGGAGGCAAGCGCAGCCGCGGAGTACTGAGGCATCGGGCAAAGGTTGCCATTCCGGTGCAACAAGACCAAGACCAGGAGGACTACAAGACGGAGGCCATTGTGGAGCCCAAGACAGTGTCACCACCAGAGCTTTGTGCAGGCGAGGACTACTTTTGTCAGGATGGCTCGTACTAGCTGTCCCCCTTCAAATTTGCCCGCCATTGTTGGCTCCCTTCCCGCTTGATATTTGGGAAGAGGACCAGGGCCTCTATAAATAGGACTAGCCACCATAGTAGAAGGGTGAGAGATCATCAGACCCAGAGATACACACAAGTCCAAAAAGCACAAGAACACCTCAACCTCAGGAGGCAGTTCTTCCCTTGTACTGTTCATCATCAGCCCAAGAGGCAATCCACCACCACACTGGAGTAGGGTATTACACCACAACAGTGGCCCGGACCAGTATAAACCCTGTGTCTTTCCGTGTTGCGAGTTCGTCAAGTTCGTCCGCAAGATCTTAGCGAGCTAGAGCGTAGATTGGTAGAAGGGAAAGCCTTCGCGCGCACCCTAGTGTTCGAACCTTAAGGGTTAGCCGGAACCCCACATCCGACACCCTTGGCCGCCTCTCCTCCCCTCCAACCTATATATGTGTGTGTGTGTGTTGGGGGGCACCACTAGAACACACACCAAGAATTGTTAGCCGTGTGCGGCGGCCCTCCACAGTTTACGCCTTCGGTCATATCTTCATAGTGCTTAGGCGAAGCCCTGCGCGGATCACTTCACCATCACCATCACCACGCTGTCGTGCTGACGGAACTCATCTTCTTCAGACACCTTTACTGGATCAAGAGGACGAGGGGCGTCATCAAGCTAAACGTGTGCAGAACTCGGAGGTGCCGTACGTTCGGTGCTTGATCGGTTGGAACTAGAATAAGTTCGACTACGTCAACCATGTTGTGAAACGCTTCCACTTTTGGTCTACAGGGTACATGGAAACACTCTCGCCCTCTCATCGCTATGGATCTCCTAGATAGATCTTGTGTGAGTGTAGGAATTTTTTTAAATTGCATGCTACGTTTCCAACATGACATAGATGCTTGTTGGGATGCATGCTAATCATGATGAAATGAATTCTTCATTTCACACATCCCTATGCTACTAGTTATATGCTTATTGAGGAAGATGGAATTGATCATCATATTCTTCAACTGAAGTATATGATCTTGTAAGTGAAACTAATGCTTCTACGGGATGATACTCCAAAAGCTACTGAATGGGTTCTAGACAGTGGCTGCACCAATCACATGACTGGTGACAGGAATCTTCTCACCAATGCTCCCCTTACTCTGTCTCATTTGAAACATATCACCTACGCTGACAAAGGAAAAGAGCAAGGTATTGGGTCTAGGTAAGGTTGCTATCTCAAAGGATCGACACATGGAAAAAGTGATGCTTGTTGAGTCCCTAGGATACAACCTCATGTCTATCTCAATGCTTTGTGATCTTGATATGATTATCATCTTTGGCAAATATAGATGCATTGTGCTGATGGAATCTAACAAGTCCAAAGTGTTCAAAGGCTTTAGGAGAGATGATTTGTATATTGTAGATTTCTCTCTAGGTCCTCAACCAGCCACATGTCTGCTGGAAAAATCTTCAGAGTGTTGGCTATGGCATCGATGACTTGGACATGCTGGCATGAGGAATTTGAGCACACTTGTCAAGAAGAAGCATATCATTGGCGTCGAGGGCATCAAAATCATCAAAGATCACCTTTGCAGTGCTTGTGAGGCTAGAAAGATGACCAGATCCAAGCACTCCGCGAAGACAATCATGACCACTACTTGTCCCTTTGAATTACTTCACATGGATCTCTTTGGTCCCGCTCATTATGCTACACTAACCAATGCATCATCACTCTATGGATTCATCAGTGTTGATGATTATTCTCGTTACACCTGGGTGCATATCATTGCCTTCAAGACTAAAGTGCAGGGCGTTTTCAGATGATTAACTAACCATGCCATGATGAATTATGGCATCAAGATCAAGCATATCAGAAGCAACCACAACATCGAGTTCAAGAACATAGGCCTTGATGACTATCTTGATGAACTTGGTATCACTCATGATCTATCTGCTCCTTATACTCCTCAGCAGAATTGATTTGCTGAGTGCAAGAATAGGACACTCATTGAGATGACCCACACTATGCTTGATGAATAAATGACACCTTGTCGATGGTGTCCTAAAGCAATTGATATTGCTTGTCACATCATCAATTGGGTATGTCTTCACAAATTCCTCAAGAAGAATTCATATGAGCTTCTCACGAACGAAAAGCCCAATGTAAGTTATTTCAAAGTCTTCGGTGCCAAATGCTGGATTGGAGATCCTCATCACAATTCCAAATTTGCACCGAAAGCACATGAGGGTTTTATGCTTGGTTACGGAAAGGAATCGCACGCCTATAGAGTCTTCAACACCTATCACAACAAGGTTGTTGAAACTATAGATGTGCGGTTCAATGAAACTAATGGCTCGCAAAGAGAGCACCTACCTCCCATGCTAGATGAAATGCCTCTTGAGGAATCTATCAAGCTGATGGGCACTAGTGAAATAGTGCCAAGTGAAGAAATAGCTATAGAAGAAGTGATTATTCCATGTCATGAAGAAACTGCTACCACTAAAGAAAATAATTCTAAGGAAAATGCTCAACCTCAACAAGGCCCTCGTCCAACTCATCCACGAGTGGCGAATGAAGTGCAGATTGAGAAGATCCTCAACAACATCAATGCACCTGGTCCCCTCACTCTCTCAAGAGCTTCACATCTAGCTAACTTTTGTGGGATTATGCATTTGTCTCTATCACAGAGGCCACCAAAAGTTATGAAGCATTTATGGAGCTTGAGTGGATTCAAGCCATGAAAGAAGAATCGCAACAATTCGAGCTCAACAATGTGTGGGATCTTGTGAATCGTCCTAATCCACGCAAGCATAGTATCATCGGCACCAAGTGAATCTACCGCGACAAGCAAGACGGAAATGGCCAAGTGGTAAGAAATAAGGCCCTCTTGTAGCATACGGCTACACACACGTTGAGGGTATTGACTTTGGTGAAACTTTTGCACCTGTTGCTAGGCTTGAAGCTATTCGTATATTGCTTGCATATGCTAACCATCACATTATTCTCTTTTATCAAATGGATGTGAAGTGCATTCGTCAACGGTAAGCTTTAGGAAGAAGTGTATGTTGCTCAACCACCAGATTTTGAGTATCCCAAGCATTTAGACAAAGTCTTCTGACTGAACAAGGGTCTGTATGGCCTCAAGCAAGCCCCACGGGCTTTGTATGATACACTGAAGGAATTCCTGAAGAAAAAGGGTTTCAAACCCGGTTCACTTGATCCTACTCTTTTCACCAAATCTTATGATGGTGAACTTTTCATATGCCAAATATATGTTGATGATATTATCTTTGGTTGCACTAACAATCATTTCAATGACGATAATGCATACATGATGCGTGAAGAATATCAAATGTCTATGATGGGAGAATTGAAATTCTTCCTTTGGTCTTCAAATTCTTCAATAACCCAATGACATCTTCATTTCTCAAGAAAAATATCTCAAAGACTGCCTGAAGAAATTCGGCATGCAAGACTGCAAAGGCCTTAAAATTCCAATGCCTACTAATGGTCAACTCGGTACTGATGAAAATGATAAAGATTTTATCAAAAGGTATATCGATCCATCATTGGTTTGCTTCTTTACCTATGTGCATCTAGGCCAGATATCATGCCGAGCGTTTGCATGTGTGCTCGATTTCAAGCGACACCGAAGGAATCACACCACCAGGCTGTAAAACGAATTCTTCGATATTTATCTCACACTCCAACGCTTGGATTATGGTACCCCAAGGGCTCATCTTTTGATCTAGTTGGATTTTCTAATTCTGATTACGCTAGAGATCACGTGGATCACAAGTCTACATCAGGCACATGCCATTTCCTCGGGCGATCTCTTGTCTATTGGTCCTCAAAGAAGCAGACTAGCGTGGCTCTTTCCATAGCTGAGGTTGAATACATTGCCGTTGGTGCCTGCAGCTCACAGTTTCTATGGATGAAGCAAACCCTCAAGGACTATGGTGTCAACTTGAAGAAAGTCCCTCTCTTCTACGTCAATGAGAGTGCTATCAAGATCGCCCTCAACCAAGTGCAACATTGCAAGACGACACATATTCATATTTATCACCATTTTCTTCGTGATCATGTGCTGAAGGGAGACATCATCATCGACCACATGAAGACTGAAGACCAGGTTGCCGATATCTTCAATAAGCCCTTGGATGAAAAGAGGTTCTGCAAGTTGTGGTGTGAGCTAAACATCCTAGAATCTTTGAATGTCCTCTGAAGTAGACACACATCCTAACGCTTATGCATTTTTGATGACTTTGATGCACAACACACGAAGTAACACTTTTCCTCAATCAATGACGACTAAACTTCTAAGTATGAAGAAATTAATGAAGAACTTGACTCTCAGAACCCTATGACAATTGTACGCGGTGTCCGAAGTCATCAAAGTTCTTATACGGTGGGTAACACCACCACCTCTCTATGGCGTTCTTCAAAGTTGAGTTTTTTGTCACTTGTAATTTTTTCAAACTTTTCAAATTCGTCATTTGAGGTTATTCTTCACTGATATATTCATATATGTTTATTCAAGAGTTTCATGTCCTCAATGGCATCCACATATTGCTAATTCTTCAATTCGATTTCTTCACCTATGTGGATGTGATCGGACCTGCTCCCCTCTTGCTAAGCTCAACCCACTCTATTCACAAATTCTTCATATGCGTTCTACTTGACATCGTTCAAAGTGTTCACTCTGTCCTTGACAACTGAAGAAATTGCGAACACATTTTAAAACTTTCAAAGTTTTTTTTCCTGGTGGTTGCCACAGTAACTCATGCCGTGCTTCACACGCATCGATAAGTGCAAAAATGCACGTGTGACATGTGTCACGGAATGCGAATGATCAGGGGCTTATCTGTCCAAATTTTTTAGACCCTTCAGTTTTCACTGCGGCTATAAATAGCCTTGACGCTGTCAACATTAGTTCACTCCGTCCTTCGCTCTCTATCCTCAAACCCTAGCGCCGCCGCTGGATGTCATCGCCGCCAGAGAAGAAGAGCTTTGCTGCCTCGACTTGTTCGTGGACGTACTCATGCCGGACGCGGATTACTTCACCTTCTCCACCGTGATAACCCACAAGTATAGGGGATCGCAACAGTTTTTGAGGGTAGAGTATTCAAGCCAAATTTATTGATTCGACACAAGGGGAGCCAAAGAATATTCTCAAGTATTAGCAGCTGAGTTGTCAATTCAACCACATGTGGAAACTTAATATCTGCATCAAAGTGTTTAGTAGCAAAGTAATATGATAATAGTGGTAACGGTAGCAACAGTAATATTTTTGGGTTTATAGTGATTGTAAAAGTAGCAACGGAACAGTAAATAAGCGAAGAACAATATATGAAAAGCTCGTAGGCATTGGATCAGTGATGGATAATTATGTCGGATGCGATCAATCATGCAATAGTTATAACATAGGGTGACACAGAATTAGCTCCAGTTCATCAATGTAATGTAGGCATGTATTCCGAATATAGTCATACGTGCTTATGGAAAAGAACTTGCATGACATCCTTTGTCCTACCCTCCCGTGGCAGCGGGGTCCTATTGGAAACTAAGGGATAGTAAGGCCTCCTTTTAATAGAGTACCGGACCAAAGCATTAACACATAGTGAATACATGAACTCCTCAAACTACGATCATCACCGGTAAGTATCCCGATTATTGTCACTTCGGGGTTAATGAATCATAACACATAATAGGTGACTATAGACTTGCAAGATAGGATAAAGAACTCACATATATTCATGAAAACATAATAGGATCATATCTAAAATCATGGCACTCGGGCCCTAGTGACAAGCATTAAGCATAGCAAACTCATAGCAACATCAATCTCAGAACATAGTGGATACTATGGATGAAACCCTGAAAAAACTAACTCGATTACATGATAAATCTCATCCAACCCATCACCGTCCAGCAAGCCTACGATGGAATTACTCACGCACGACAGTGAGCATCACGAAATTGGTGAGGGAGGAAGGTTGATGATGACGATGGCGATGGATTCCCCTCTTTGGAGCCCCGAACGGACTCCAGATCATCCCTCCCGAGAGAGTTTAGGGCTTGGTGGCGGCTCCATATCATAAAACGCGATGAATCCTTCTCTCTAATTTTTTTCTCCCCAAACATGAACATATGGAGTTGGAGTTGAGGTTGGTGGAGCGTCAGGGGGCCCATGAGGCAGGGGGCACGCCCAAGGGGGCAGACGCGCCCCCACCCTCGTGGACAGGTTGTGGGCTCCCTAACGTGGATTCTTCTTCCAGTATTTTTTATATATTCCAAAAATAATTTCCATTGATTTTCAGGTCATTCCGAGAAATTCTATTTCTGCACAAAAATAACACCATGGCAATTCTGCTGAAAACAGCGTCAGTCCGGATTAGTTCCATTCAAATCATGCAAGTTAGAGTCCAAAACAAGGGCAAAAGTGTTTGGAAAAGTAGATATGACGGAGACATATCAACTCCCCCAAGCTTAAACCTTTGCTTGTCCTCAAGCAATTCAGTTGATAAACTAAAAGTGATAAAGAAAAACTTTGACAAACTCTGTTTGCTCTTGTTGTTGTAAATATGTAAAGCCAACATTTAGGTTTTTAGCAAAGATTATGAACGAACCATATTCACAATAACATTTAGGTCTCATGTTTACTCATGTCAATGGCATAATCAACTAGCGAGCAATAATAATAAATCTCGGATGACAACACTTTCTCAAAAAAATCATAATATGATATAACAAGATGGTATCTCGCTAGCCCTTTCTGAGACTGCAAAACATAAATGCAGATCACCTTTAAAGATCAAGGACTGACTAGACATTGTAATTCATGGTAAAAGAGATCCAGTCAAGACATTGTAATTCATGGTAAAAGAGATCCAGCCCTGTCGGAGTACTGCCTCTCCACCATCACCACGCCGTCGTGCTGCTGGTGGAGCTGTCTTCCTCAACCTCTCCTTCCCCCTTGCTGGATCAAGAAGGAGGAGACGTCTCCCGTCCCGTACGTGTGTTGAATGCGGAGGTGCTGTCCGTTCAGCACTTGGTCATCGGTGATTCGAATCACGTCGAGTACGACTACATCATCACCTTGCAAGCTTCCGCACGCGATCTACAAGTGGTATGTAGATGCTAACTCTCTCCCTTGACTCGTTGCTTAGATGAACTCATAGATGGATCTTGGTGAAACCGTAGGAAAAATTTTAATTTTCTGCAACGTTCCCCAACAGAGTTCATACCAGCTTTTCTCATCTCAATCAGTTCATCATATAATCATCATTACTGCCTTTCACTTGCACGACCGAACGGTGTGGATAATAATAATAGTGCACATGCATTGGACTAAGCTAGAATCTGCAAGCATTCAATTCATGGGAGAAGACAAGGTAATATGGGCTCTTTGTTAGATCAACAATAATGCATATAAGAGCCACTCAACATTTTCATTATGGTCTTCTCCTCTCGACCCCAAAGGAAAGAAATAAAACAAAACTATTTACATGGGAAAGCTCCCAACAAGCAAAAGAAGAACGGGAAATCTTTTTGGGTTTTATTTTAATTACTACTACTACAGGCATGGAAAGTAAACTAGTTAAAAGCTACAACCAATTTTTTTGTTTTTTCTTATGGTTATTCAAACACACGAGAAGAAAGCTTAAAAAGTATGAGCATCGACAACTAGCATGAGTGTGTGAACATGAATGTAATGTCGGTGAGAAATACGTACTCCCCCAAGCTTAGGCTTTTGGCCTAAGTTGGTCTATGCCCAAGGATCAAATTTGTAACTCGGGTCGTACTGAGATGGGTTCTCAGGTTGCCACTGGTTGGCGATCACCTTCAGGATCCACTGATAAACACACTGACGGTGAGGATTAGATTGTGGCTCCGGCTCTGCAGATATCATTTGGCCTCGGTACGCGTGAATGGCCTCAGGCAAAATGAGGTACATGCCTCAAAATATGTTAAACAAAGAGGGCGCAGGCAAGGTATAATCTCACAATAATTTTTATTAAATATCAATTTATATTTGAGTGTCTTATTCTTATCCTTAACAATAAACTCATGTGCTACCATACTCATATAACCTAGAGCAATAGGAGGCAACAACTTTTCCTCTTTCTCATAATGCCTGATAGGTATGTTTAAGTGTGCCGCAAGGCGCGAGGCAAAGATGCCTCCGAGGACGGGGCCCTGAGTACGGTTCAGATTTAACCGTTTAGCAAAAATAGCACCTAAACTGAAAGTAGTGTCTTGAAACAAGGCATGGCGCAAAATAACAATATCAGGGCACTAAGGTTTCCGCAGTTCCCGCGACCAATTAAGCATCTGTAGCAATTATTGCGAAGTAACGTAGAACAGGAAAATGTATGCTAGTGATTCTCGCATCGGAAACTTTCCTCGTTTCGCCTACAACAATCATATCAATAAATCCCTCCACATCATTATGTCAAGAAACTTCAACCTGAAAAGCTCGAACCCAAGTCGGAAAAATGCGTATTCATAGGATACCCTAAGGAAACTGTCGGGTATACCTTCTACTTAAGATCCGAAGGCAAGATCTTTGTTGCCAAGAATGGATGCTTTCTGGAAAAAGAGTTTCTCTCGAAAGAAGTAAGTGGGAGGAAAGTAGAACTCGATGAAGTACTACCTCTCAAACGGGAAAGTGGTGCAGCTCAGGAAAATGTTCCTGTGATGGCCACACCAACTGAAGAGGAAAACAATGATGATGATCAAGGTACTTCGGATCAAGTTACTACTGAACTTCGTAGGTCCACAAGGACACGTTCCGCACCAGAGTGGTACGGCAACCCTGTCCTGGAAATCATGTTGTTAGACAACAATGAACCTTCGAACTATGAAGAAGCGATGGCGGGCCCGGATTCCAACAAATGGCTTGAAGCCATGAAATCCGAGATAGAATCCATGTATGAAAACAAAGTATGGACTTTGACAGACTTGCCCGATGATCGGCGAGCGATACAAAACAAATGGATTTTTAAGAAGAAGACGGACGCGGATGGTAATGTTACCATCTATAAGGCTCGACTTGTCGCTAAGGGTTATCGACAAGTTCAAGGGATTGACTACGACGAGACTTTCTCTCCCGTAGCGAAGCTGAAGTCCGTCCGAATCATGTTAGCAATTGCCGCATACTATGATTATGAGATATGGAAGATGGACGTCAAAACGGCATTCCTTAACGGACATCTTAAGGAAGAGCTGTATATGATGCAGCCGGAAGGTTTTGTCGATCCTCGAAACGCTAACAAAGTATGCAAGCTCCAGCGATCCATTTATGGACTGCTGCAAGCATCTCGGAGTTGGAACATTCGCTTTGATGAGATGATCAAAGCGTTTGGGTTTATGCAGACTTATGGAGAAGCCTGCGTTTACAAGAAAGTGAGTGGGAGCTCTGTAGCATTTCTCATATTATATGTAGATGACATACTCTTGATGGGAAATAATATAGAATTTCTGGACAGCATTAAAGCCTACTTGAATAAGTGTTTTTCAATGAAGGACCTTGGAGAAGCTGCTTATATATTAGGCATCAAGATCTATAGAGATAGATCGAGACGCCTCATAGGTCTTTCACAAAGCACATACCTTGATAAGATTTTGAAGAGGTTCAAAATGGATCAGTCCAAGAAGGGGTTCTTGCCTGTGTTACAAGGTGTGAGATTGAGCTCGGCTCAGTCACCGACCACGGCAAAAGATAAAGAAGAGATGAGTGTCATCCCCTATGCTTCAGCCATAGGATCTATTATGTATGCCATGCTGTGTACCAGACCCGATGTAAACCTTGCCGTAAGTTTGGTAGCAAGATACCAAAGTAATCCCGGCAAGGAACACTGGACAGCGGTCAAGAATATCCTGAAGTACCTGAAAAGGACGAAGGACATGTTTCTCGTTTATGGAGGAGACAAAGAGCTCGTCGTAAAGGGTTACATCGACGCTAGCTTCGACTCAGATCTGGATGACTCTAAGTCACAAACCGGATACGTGTATATGTTGAATGGTGGAGCAGTAAGCTGGTGCAGCTGCAAGCAGAGCGTCGTGGCGGGATCTACGTGTGAAGCGGAGTACATGGCAGCCTCGGAGGCAGCGCATGAAGCGATTTGGGTGAAGGAGTTCATCACCGACCTAGGAGTCATACCCAATGCGTCGGGGCCGATCAAACTCTTCTGTGACAACACTGGAGCTATTGCCCTCGCAAAGGAGCCCAGGTTTCACAAGAAGACCAGGCACATCAAGCATCGTTTCAACTCCATCCGTGAAAATGTTCAAGATGGAGACATAGAGATTTGCAAAGTGCACACGGATCTGAATGTCGCAGATCCGCTGACTAAACCTCTCTCGCGTGCAAAACATGATCAACACCAAAACTCTATGGGTGTTCGATTCATCACAATGTAACTAGATTGGTGACTCTAGTGCAAGTGGGAGACTGTTGGAAATATGCCCTAGAGGCAATAATAAAAGTATTATTATATTTCAATGTTCATGATAAATGTCTTTTATTCATGCTATAACTGTATTATCCGGAAATCGTAATACACGTGTGAATACTTAGACCACAATATGTCCCTGGTGAGCCTCTAGTTGACTAGCTCGTTGTGATCAACAGATAGTCATGGTTTCCTGACTATGGACATTGGATGTCGTTGATAACGGGATCACATCATTAGGAGAATGATGTGATGGACAATACCCAATCCTAAGCATAGCATAAAAGATCGTGTAGTTCGTTTTGCTAGAGCTTTGCCAATGTCAAGTATCTCTTCCTTCGACCATGAGATCGTGTAACTCCCGGATACCGTAAGAGTGCCTTGGGTGTATCAAACATCACAACGTAACTGGGTGACTATAAAGGTGCATTACAGGTATCTCCTAAAGTAGCTGTTGGGTTGACACGGATCGAGACTGGGATTTGTCACTCCGTATGACGGAGAGGTATCTCTGGGCCCACTCGGTAATGCATCATCATAATGAGCTCAATGTGACCAGGGTGTTGGACACGGGATCATGCATTACGGTACGAGTAAAGTGACTTGCCGGTAACGAGACTGAACAAGGTATTGGGATACCGATGATCGAGTCTCGGGCAAGTAACGTACCGATTGACAAAGGGAATTGCATACAGGGTTTGATCGAATCCTCGACATAGTGGTTCATCCGATGACAACATCGAGGAGCACGTGGGAGCCATCATGGGTATCCAGATCCCGCTGTTGGTTATTGACCTGAGAGCGTCTCGGTCATGTCTGCATGTCTCCCGAACCCGTAGGGTCTACGCACTTAAGGTTCGGTGACGCTAGGGTTATTAGGAAGACTAGTATGTGACTACCGAATGTTGTTCGGAGTCCCGGATGCGATCCTGGACGTCACGAGGAGCTCCGGAAGGGTCCGGAGGTAAAGATTTATATATGGGAAGTTGTCAAACGGACACCGGGAAGTTTCGGGGTCATACCGGTATTGTACCGGGGCCACCGGAAGGGTTCCGGGGGTCCACCGGGAGGGGCCACCCCTCCCGGGGGGCCACATGGGCTGCGTGGGGCAGGGAGCCAACCCCTGGTGGGCTGGCCGCACTCCCTCCCTTGGGCCCATGCGCCTAGGGTTGAGGGGGGAACCCTAGAGGGGGCGCCCCCCTTGGCTTGGGGGGCAAGCCACCCTCTCCCCCTCTCCCCTTGGCTGCCGCACCCCCCCTAGATGGGTTCTAGGGGGCCGGCCCCCTTCTCCCTTCCCCCTATAAATAGAGGGGTGAGGGGAGGGCAGCCGCACCATCCTCCAAGGCGCAGCCCTCCCCTCCCCAACACCTCTCCTCCTCCGTTGTGTGCTTGGCGAAGCCCTGTCGGAGTACTGCCTCTCCACCATCACCACGCCGTCGTGCTGCCGGTGGAGCTGTCTTCCTCAACCTCTCCTTCCCCCTTGCTGGATCAAGAAGGAGGAGACGTCTCCCATCCCGTACGTGTGTTGAACGCGGAGGTGCTGTCCGTTCAGCACTTGGTCATCGGTGATTCGAATCACGTCGAGTACGACTACATCATCACCTTGCAAGCTTCCGCACGCGATCTACAAGTGGTATGTAGATGCTAACTCTCTCCCTTGACTCGTTGCTTAGATGAACTCATAGATGGATCTTGGTGAAACCGTAGGAAAATTTTTAATTTTCTGCAACGTTCCCCAACAGAGTTCATACCAGCTTTTCTCATCTCAATCAGTTCATCATATAATCATCATTACTGCCTTTCACTTGCACGACCGAACGGTGTGGATAATAATAATAGTGCACATGCATTGGACTAAGCTAGAATCTGCAAGCATTCAATTCATGGGAGAAGACAAGGTAATATGGGCTCTTTGTTAGATCAACAATAATGCATATAAGAGCCACTCAACATTTTCATTATGGTCTTCTCCTCTCGACCCCAAAGGAAAGAAATAAAACAAAACTATTTACACGGGAAAGCTCCCAACAAGCGAAAGAAGAACGGGAAATCTTTTTGGGTTTTATTTTAATTACTACTACTACAAGCATGGAAAGTAAACTAGTTAAAAGCTACAACCAATTTTTTTGTTTTTTCTTATGGTTATTCAAACACACGAGAAGAAAGCTTAAAAAGTATGAGCATCGACAACTAGCATGAGTGTGTGAACATGAATGTAATGTCGGTGAGAAATACGTACTCCCCCAAGCTTAGGCTTTTGGCCTAAGTTGGTCTATGCCCAAGGATCAAATTTGTAACTCGGGTCGTACTGAGATGGGTTCTCAGGTTGCCACTGGTTGGCGATCTCCTTCAGGATCCACTGATAAACACACTGACGGTGAGGATTAGATTGTGGCTCCGGCTCTGCAGATATCATTTGGCCTCGGTACGCGTGAATGGCCTCAGGCAAAATGAGGTACATGCCTCAAAATATGTTAAACAAAGAGGGCGCAGGCAAGGTATAATCTCACAATAATTTTTATTAAATATCAATTTATATTTGAGTGTCTTATTCTTATCCTTAACAATAAACTCATGTGCTACCATACTCATATAACCTAGAGCAATAGGAGGCAGCAACTTTTCCTCTTTCTCATAATGCCTGATAGGTATGTTTAAGTGTGCCGCAAGGCGCGAGGCAAAGATGCCTCCGAGGACGGGGCCCTGAGTATGGTTCAGATTTAACCGTTTAGCAAAAATAGCACCTAAACTGAAAGTAGTGTCCTGAAACAAGGCATGGCACAAAATAACAATATCAGGGCACTAAGGTTTCCGCAGTTCCCGCGACCAATTAAGCATCTGTAGCAATTATTGCGAAGTAACGTAGAACAGGAAAATGTATGCTAGTCATTCTCGCATCGGAAACTTTCCTCGTTTCGCCTACAACAATCATATCAATAAATCCCTCCACATCATTACGATGTGGTTCCTGTATGCTGCCCTCAAAGGGTATCAAACAGACCCGACAAAAATCATAAAGTGACATCTCCTTATGCTCATCATATAAATAAAATTCCACCGAAGGTGGTGATCTCCTAGCATGGAAACGAAAACTTTGCACAAAGATATTGGTGATTAAGAGATACTGTTCACGCTGGTCATGGAGGAAGGCGGCGAGGCCTGCATTCTCAGCCAATTGATAAAAATCTTCATAAATCCCGGCCTCTTTCAAGAACTCATCACAAGGCCATTCACATGGCCGAACCTCCGCAGTACGAGGGAGGTTACACTTGGGCTTCTTGTTCTCTTCACTTTGCTTATCCTTCGAGCTTTGGCTCGATGAGCCCCTCAAAAATCTTTTCATCTTTTTCTGAAAATTTCTGAAATTTTTAGTAACTTAAAATAAAAGTGAATCAAATTCAACAAAATTGATAGCAACTACTCCCATAAGTGCCCAGAGGCTATATCATGCATTAAAACTACTTTTGACCACATAAATTTGACATGCAAGCTCAAGAACAGGGTCACCTAAGCAGCAAAAATTTGCAATAAATAAAGCACTAGAACAAAAACTAATTGGACCATTGGAGGACTCACATACCAAAGAACAATCCCACAAAGCAGTTTCGTGAATGGAGCTTTGAGCAAGGAGATCGAAAATGGCAGCAAGATGAGCAAGAACTCGGGTTTGAGCTGGCTAGTGATTTTTCCTGGAGCAAGACAAAGTGTGTGGGTGCAAGGATAAGTGGAGGGGACCCACGTGGGGTCCATGAGGCAGGGGGCGCGCCCTCCACCCTCGTGGGCACGTGGTTGCTCCCCTGCTCTGTTCTTAGTGCCAGATATTCTCAAATATTCTAGAAAAAAATATATTTCATTTTCACGGCATTTGGAGAACTTTTATTTTTAGGGTATTTTTTATTGCATGGATAATTCAGAAAACAGACATAAAATACTATTTTTACTTTATTTAATCTAAATAACAGAAAGTAAAAAGAGGGTACAGAGAGTTGTGTTTTCTAACTTCATCCATCTCATGCTCATCAAAAGGAATCCACTAACAAGGTTGATCAGGTCTTGTTAACAAACTCATTTCGAATAACATGAAACCGGAGAAATTTCGAATAATGCTAGGTGTAACACCCTCGATGCGGCAAGATCTCCCACGTGTCTAAGCACGACTTAGAGGCATAACCGCATTGAAAGCAATGTCGCAAGTGAGGTAATCTTCACACAACCCATGTAATACATAAGGGAAAGAGATACATAGTTGGCTTACAATCGCCACTTCACACAATACATGAATAAAGCATTACATCATCCAAATACAATCAAGGCCCGACTACGGAGCCAAAATAAAAGAAGACTACCCCAAATGCTACACAGATCCTCGATCGACCCCAACTGGGCTCCACTACTGATCAACTAGAACGAAACAACACAAAGGACAAGATCTTCATCGAGTTCCTCCTGAGCTTGGTTGCGTCATCTGCATGGACTCATCGGCACCTGCAAACTGGTTTTGGAAGTATCTGTGAGTCACGGGGACTCAGCAATCTCACACCCTCGCAATCAAGACTATTTAAGCTTATCGGTAAGGGTAAAAGGTATGATGTGGAGCTGCAGCAAGCGACTAGCATATATAGTGGCTAACATACGCAAATGAGAGCGAGAAGAGAAGGCAAAGCACGAACGAAGAACTATGATCAAGAAGTGATCCTATAGCAACCTACGTCAAGCATAACTCCAACACCGTGTTCACTTCCCGGACTCCGCCGAGAAGAGACCATCACGGTTACACACGCGGTTGATGCATTTTAATTAAGGTCAACTTCAGGTCTTCTACAACCGGACGTTAACAAATTCCAATCTGCCCATAACTGCGGGCATGGCTTTCGAAAGTTCAAATCCCTGCAGGGGTGTCCCAACTTAGCCCATGACAAGCTCTCACGGTCAACGAAGGATATTCCTTCTAGCGGGGAGACCCGATCAGACTCGAAATCCCGGTTACAAGACATTTCGACAATGGTAAAACAAAACCAGCAACACCGCCCGAATGTGCCGACAAATCCCGATAGGAGCTGCACATATCTCTTTCTCAGGGCACACTCAGATTGTCTTAGGTACGGGTAGGCCAGCCCAGAGTTGCCCCTGGTGGCCACCGGGCAGCTGACAGGTTGGACCAACACTCAGAGGAGCACTGGCCCGGGGGGGTTAAAATAATGATGACCCTTGAGTCTGCAGAACCCAAGGGAAAGAAAAGGCTAGGTGGCAAATGGTAAAACCAATGTTGGGCATTGCTGGAGGAGTTTCACTCAAGGCGGACTGTGAAGGGGTCCCATTATTACCCAACCGCGTAAGGAACGCAAAATCCGGGAACATAACACCGATATGACGGAAACTAGTGCGGCAAGAGTGGAACAAAACACCAGGAATAAGGCCGAGCCTTCCACCCTTTACCAAGTATATAGATGCATTTAAATAAGATATATTGTGATATCCCAAGAAGTAAACATGTTCCAACAAGGAACAACATCTCCATGTTCCAACAAGGAACAAACTTCAATCTTCACCTGCAGCTAACAACGCTATAAGAGGGGCTGAGCAAAGCGGTGACATAGCCAAACAATGGTTTGCTAGGACAAGGTGGGTTAGAGGCTTGGTTCAACAATATGGGAGGCATGATAAGCAAGTGGTAGGTATCGCAGCATAGGCATAGCAAAAGAGCGAGCAACTAGCAAGCAAAGATAGAAGTGATTTCGAGGGTATGGTCATCTTGCCTGAGATCCCGCTAGGAAGAAGAACGAGTCCATGAAGTAGACAAACAGACATAGACGAACAGATCCTCACAAACGCGATGTTAACGGAACCTACCCGAAGAAGCAAACACCGGAAAATAAAGCACACAACATAGTAAACAACCAACACATGAACATGGTATGATATGCGGGATGCGGTATGTGATGCATATGCATGATTTGACAAGGAATGATTGAACCTGGCCTCAACTTGGAATTCCAAGAGTGCCACTGGAAAGGTGAGGTGATTTTGGTTGAAATTGATATAAAGAACACCAGAATCGGATGCACGGTTTGGAAATGGCAAGCAATTCAAATATGGCACCGGTCTGCGATAAACAACAAGTAGCCATCTAAATGCATCAAGATAAACATGCTACAGCACTCAAACATGACAACAAAATACATGGAAGTGATCCACTCATGATGCTTAAGAAAAGATGAGCACTGAGCTACGGCCAATTCATCCATTAACAGGTTCAAACAAGCATGGCAAAAACGCAAACGATAAACAGGTTTCAGACTTAGTGAAATTAACACAAGTCTGGAATTTCAGATCAGGTAGCACACATTGAAGCATGAGAACTAGATGCTACAGGAACTTAACATGGCAAATCAAGGCATGGCATGAAGATACTCAAAGAGCTTAACAAAAGTCCCTTAGTGACCTTGAGCCAAAAGGGATCAGAAAATACAATTGCAAGCATGTGAACATGGCAAAAACATAATCAGATCACAGACTTAGTGAAAAACTGGAGCATGCAAATCTGTTAACAAATAGGCATGTTTACGAGCTTGATGCACTCACTACAGAGCAAGGCATGACAATCTAAGCATACACCACATTATATAAACTAGGCATGGCAAGAACAACAACATAGCATGCACGGATCAACTACAACATCCTTGGCAAAAATCGCTAACAAGTAGACAATCTGCCAGGGTTCACGAAATAGCAAAAGTAGAGCTCGATTGACTCAAGCTAGGGTGCTCCATAAATGCAAACAAATACATGGATGGATAGAGCACCACAATATTAACAAATAATCCTTACTGATCATCCTCAAAAGAGGCATGGATCACTAGGAAACAACATGGACATATGGCATATTGATAAAAACAGATCAAGGACTTAGTGGAATTGCTAAGTCCCTGAAATCAGCATTAACGAATGCACCAGTTTGCAAGCTTGTGCAAGTCACCACACACATCACAAAAATACATGGATGGCACCTTTGTAAAGATGGAAAAGCATATAACAAAACACATGTAGAGCTCAGGAGCATATCATGCACACATTAATCATGGCAAAAATGACAAATAGCTATTTGGTGCAGCAGATCTGCCAATTAACTCAAATAGCTCTCTTCCAACAGCATTTAGGGCGTCAATATGAGCTCAAATGAAAATGATGCAATGAGAAGAAATGATGTACTCTTTGAGACGAACATTTTGATATGCTACACGCCCAAAATGGATCTACGGATGCAAAGTTACGATGCGATGAACATGAGCATTTGAAACATGGAAATCTCGGGGACTTAGTAGAAATTACCACTCCGAGAACAGATCTAGGGTTTCGACCTGGGTGCACGCAGATCGAGGCGGGGCCGGGCCTGTTCATCGAAGAAGAGGCCGAGGTTGCCGGAGGAAGAGGGAGTTGGCCGGACGGCGGCGTACCCGGCGGCGGCTCCGGCCGCGGAGGCGGCGAGGCGACGATGGCGCCGCGATGGCCGGTGATGCTGACGGCGTCGCCGGGCGGCGAGAGGCGCGGCGGGCCGGCGAGCCAGCGGCGAGAGGCGCGGCGGGGCCGGCGAGTCGGTGGCAAGGACCATGGCGGCGCTGCTTCGGGCGCGGGAGGCGCTCGGGCGAAGAAGGAGCCGGGCGCGGGCGGCGGAGGAACGGGCCGGGAGGGCCGGATCTGGGCCTGTCGGGCCTCGGCGGCGCGCGGGTCGGCGGCGGTGATGTGGCGGCATGGGAGTGGCTGACGCGGCGGGGCGGACGCATCCGGTCCGATCCGGACGTGTCCGGTGGCGCGGAGAAGAAGAGGCTAGGGTTTGGACCCGAAAATTCGGAGGAGTGCACCTATTTATAGATAGAGGGAGCTAGGAGAGTCCAAATGAGGTGCGGTTTTTCGGCCACGCGATCGTGATCGAACGACCAAGAGGATGGAAGGGGTTTAAGTGGGTTTTGGGCCAAAATGGAGGGGTGTTGGGCTGCAACACACACGAGGCCTTCTCGGTCCCTCGGTTAACCGTTGGAGCATCAGACGAAGTCCAAATGGTACGAAACTTGACAGGCAGTCTACCGGTAGTAAACCAAGGCCGCATGACAAGTCTCGGTCCAATCCGGAAATGTTTAACCCCTACACACGAAAGAAAGGTAGAAAGGACCACCGGAGGAGATAGGAGCGCCGGAATGCAAAACGGACAATGGGAAAAATGTTCGGATGCGTGAGACGAACACGTATGCAAATGCAATGCCCATGATGACATGATATGAGATGCATGACATGCAAGCAATGACAAGGCAACGATAGCGAATAAGCGGAGGACACCTGGTACATCGGTCTCGGGGCGTTACAACACTCCACCACTACGAGAGGATCTCGTCTCGAGATCTAGAATGGCACCAGAGGAACAAAGGAAGAGAAAAGAGGAGAGGTAAAACTAAGTTGCTTCATGGACAAACGAGTGAAACCACGAACCTTGAAAGGTTGAACAATTGAAAGAAAGGAAGCAACAGAGATGAACAAAGTTGAAAGCACTCCGTAAAGAAAGAGGAATAAGAAAGAACTGATTCGGTTGAAAGGAGATGAATGACTTGAAAAATGAAAGAGCTTGAGCAAAAGTGGCACAACACTCCGGTTAAGAGGATAAGCATGATAAGGACAAGAAGAAGGTTTGAAGAGAGCAGCAACACAATTCCCCCAGGAGAGAGTAATAGAAGACAGATGATTAAAATAAAGAATGGAGAAGAAAATGCCAACTTCTGCCACAAAGAGTTTGAAAAGGCATCTTTAGGAGAAGGGTCGAACGGAGTTGTTGGAACACCAACAACGAAAAGAATACACTTGATATGGTCTTATGGAATACATCTCAAACTATGAGGTGACAGCCTGCCACTCACGGAAAAGAATTGGATTGGAATGAACAAGGAGACGAGAAAGTATTTCACCGGAAGGATAAAGAAGATCTTGGGTCCTTTATAAGCACCATGGGTAGCAACAATCCTCAGGGAAGGCTTTAGGTGAAATATAACCCAAGGTAACTCCAATAACGAGATTGATGGATTTAAAATACCTCATTCTTAATAACATGTGAATCATGAAACATGAGCTCAAATTATCGAGAATGACATAATACCACCTCCAAAGATAAGGTAGAAAGAAATTGCACTCCGGATTGCAAGATGAACAATGCTTGAGCTCCTCTGAAAAGAATCTTGATGAACCCTTCGAGAAGGAGTTAAATCCTTGAAGAACCATCGTGTAGAGCCTCCATGAAGAACTCCGTTAAACAAAAGAATGATCAAACGGGAAGAAAGGGTAGTTGAAAACACAAGGTGGAACCTTGTAAAGATTTAGATAGATCTCCGTGATAACATAATTGCGAGAGCTTGGAACTCCGGGAGAGAAAGATGAGCACTTGAAACCAAGAATATGTATGATGAACCACTCCGGAATAAGGAATTAATCACTTGGATGTAACAAGAATAAGAATTATGTTATGCATATCCTTCACCAGTTTAAATTGATGACAAGCATCAGATTTGGCATATTACTTATTCTCGTAGAAAGGATTAAGAGAGATATCGCATAAACTCGAGAAAATCTTCAACAAACCACCGGTAGGATAGAAACGACGAATAAATTGATACGATAACGAATGACGAGAACTATAGAATGAACCACCGTAAGAATTGAAAATGAACGAAGAGAAGATAAAGAAACACCGGGAAAAATTAGCAAATGAATGAAGATGCTTGAGAGAAATTATATATGAGAGAACAAAGAGATCATGCACTGATTAGAGGATATTTGATCGATGCACCGGTAAAATTAGGAGGATGAGAGATGAAAGCTAGAATGAAAAACATGAACTGATGGTGATAGAGGCTAAGGTGTCCCGATGTTTCGATGAGATGGTGGCTATCGTTTTCTGTGGGAGTCGACCTTGACGATCCGACTACGAACGTGCGAGACGTCGCGCCTTAGCAATCGCTAAACCAACTTCCGAGGGTTATTGACCATGCCGGAGCACGATCAACCTGACCACGAGGGTCTGTTTCCTGCGAGCAAACAAAGAACAAGCAAGAAACTGAGATTGCAATCGGGATATTGCGAATATAAGATGAAAGCTTTATTGATCAAGGTGGGGTTCTGTGACGTCTTGGTCTGGTCGTTGGACACAAACGAAGTACGCGAAGTTGCAGCTATGGCGAACTTTTAATCTAAACAAAACCCAAAGTCTAAACGACGCCCTAAGGGCTGTATATATGGAGGAAGAGGGGGGAATTTCGTGGCCCTTGAGGGTGGGGTCCGAAACCAACCCTAACTCTTGTTTCCCCACACATACGGACTCTAAAAATAGCCTATACTTAAGTATTTCGAAATTACATGGGCTTGGCCCATTAATAAGGTGACGCAGCACCTAGAATAGCCTATGGACAAATATTATGAAGTGGCATCTTGTATATTTCGTCCAAGGCTTCATGCACTCCTTATGGCGGCTTCAAAGTCCTGAAATCATCACTTGTAACTCCGTTCTTGATCCCCTTGCGCATGCCATCAACTCCATGCGTGTTCTTGCTCCAATGTTCATCCTTCTCCAAGCTAGGCCCTTCATTTGTAAGCAAAACAAATGTATCCAATTTAGGCAGCATCATAATCTCATGAACATTAGAATCATTACCAAGAAACGAAAGTACCTGGTAATTTAATTGGCATGTGCGAGCTCTAGTAATTGGTCCAGTATATGTAACAGTAGGGGCTGTGGGTGTAACAATGGTATTGATGTGCTCATCATCCTCCCCTTCTTGAAATGAAGTCGTCCTCGACGGAAGCGCATCTTGCTCACCCAAATAAGGCTTCAAATCTGCAATGTTAAAAGTGGGACTAACCCCAAAATCTACAGGTAGCTCAAGTTTATATGCATTATCATTTATTTTCTCTAACACCTTAAAAGGACTATCAGCACGTGGCATTAGCTTTGATTTGCGCAGATTAGGAAATCTATCTTTACGCAAATGTAACCAAACAAGATCTCCAGGCGCAAACACAACATGTTTTCTACCCTTATCTCTAGCAAGTTTATATTTAGCATTCATACGCTCAATGTTTTCCTTAGTTAACTCATGCATTTTTACAATCAATTCAGAACGTTCTTTAGCATCAAAATTGACCTTCTCTGAAGATGGAAGAGGCAACAAATCAATAGGTGCACGAGGTAGGAAACCATACACAATTTCAAAAGGGCACATCTTAGTAGTAGAATGCAATGAACGATTATAAGCAAATTCAATATGAGGCAAGCATTCTTCCCACATTTTCTTGTTATTCTTCAAAACAGCCCTAAGCATAGTAGACAATGTTCTATTGACTACTTCAGTTTGTCCATCAGTTTGGGGGTGACAAGTAGTACTAAAAAGCAGCTTAGTCCCCAACTTAGCCCATAAACATCTCCAAAAGTGGCTAAGAAATTTAGTATCACGATCTGAAACAATAGTATTTGGCACACCATGTAAGCAAATAATTTCACGAAAGAACAAATCAGCAACATTAACAGCATCATCGCTTTTATGACATGGTATAAAGTGTGCCATTTTCGAGAACCTAGCCACGACAACAAATATGCTATCCCTCCCCTTCTTTGTTCGAGGTAAACCTAAAACAAAGTCCATAGATATATCCTCCCAAGGAACACTAGGTACAGGCAAAGGCATATATAAACCATGAGGATTGAGTCGTGACTTAGCTCTTTGACATGTAGTGTAGCGAGCAACAAAACGCTCAACATCCCGTCTCATCTTTGGCCAAAAGAAATGTGTAGCAAGTATATCCTCCGTCTTCTTGACGCCAAAGTGTCCCATTAATCCTCCTCCATGCGCCTCCTGCAACAACAAAAGACGAATGGAGCTAGCTGGAACGCATAGCTTGTTAGCACGAAACACAAATCCATCGTTAAGAATGAACTTGTTCCAAGTTCTCCCTTCCTTACAATTCTGCAATACATCTTTAAATTCAGCATCATGAACATGTTGATCTTTGATGGTCTCCAAACCAAATATTTTAAGGTCAAGTTGTGAAAGCATAGTATAACGACGAGACAAGGCATCAACAATAACATTTTCTTTACCCTTCTTGTGTTTAATGACATAAGGGAAAGTCTCAATGAATTCAACCCATTTAGCATGTCTACGGTTCAGTTTTGCTTGACTTTTAATGTGTTTCAAAGATTCATGATCAGAATGTATAACAAATTCCTTGGGCCATAATTAATGTTGCCATGTTTCTAAGATCCGAACAAGAGCATATAATTCTTTATCATAAGTAGAATAGTTCAGACTAGGCCCACTCAATTTTTCAGAAAAGTATGCAACAGGTTTTCCATCTTGTAATAACACACCTCCTAATCCAATTCCACTAGCATCACATTCAAGCTCAAAAGTCTTATTGAAATTAGGAAGTTGGAGTAAAGGAGCATGTGTCAACTTATCTTTCAATACCGTGAAAGCTTCTTCCTGTGCGGTACCCCAAACAAAAGGCACATCCTTCTTTGTAAGCTCGTTGAGAGATGCAGCAATGGTGCCAAAATCTCTCACAAAACGCCTATAGAAACCAGCGAGGCCAAGGAAACTCCTCACTTGTGTGACCGTTTTGGGCTGCGGCCAACTCTCAATAGCTTCAATCTTGGCTTTATCAACTTCAATTCCCTGTGGAGTAACAACATAGCCAAGAAAAGATACTCGGTCGGTGCAAAAGGTGCACTTTCCAAGGTTTCCAAACAAACGTGCATCACGTAGAGCAATAAAAACAACACGTAAATGTTCCAAATGTTCCTCCAAAGATTTGCTATAAATCAATATGTCATCAAAGTAAACTACCACAAATCGTCCAATGAAAGCACGTAAAACTTCGTTCATTAACCTCATGAAAGTACTAGGTGCATTAGTTAACCCAAAAGGCATGACTAACCACTCATATAATCCAAACTTAGTTTTAAATGCTGTTTTCCATTCATCACCCAATTTCATACGAATTTGATGGTATCCACTACGCAAATCAACTTTGGAGAATATTGTAGAGCCACTCAATTCATCAAGCATATCATCTAGCCTAGGAATAGGATGACGATAACGAATAGTAATATTATTAATGCTTCTACAATCAACGCACATACGTGACGTACCATCCTTTTTCGGCACTAAAATGATAGGAACAACACAAGGACTAAGGGATTCGCGTATATAACCTTTGTCGAGCAGTTCTTCTACTTAACGCATAATCTCCTTCGTCTCCTCTGGATTGGTACGGTATGGTGCACGGTTGGGTAGCGAAGCACCGGGAATTAAGTCAATTTGATGCTCAATCCCTCGAATAGGTGGTAATCCCGGTGGCACGTCTTGTGGAAAGACGTCAGCAAACTCCTGCAAAATGTTAGTGACAGCAGGGGGCAAAGAGGAAGGCACGTCCTCGAATGAAAATAATGCCTCTTTGCACACAAAAGCATAGCAAACAGATTTGCTAAAATCTAGCTCATCAATATCAGATTTGGTGGCAAGTAAACATGCACTTTTCAATTTAATTTCAGAAACAACAGTAGATGGTTTATTATTAGGCTTCATTTGGTGCTCAAATTCTTTTGCCACAATCTGATTTTCACTCTTATTTGTCTCCTGTTTTGCTTTATTAGCTCTATTAATATCATCTTTCAAAATGGAATCAGGAGTCATAGGAAGCAAAGTAATATTTTTATCGCTATGAACAAGAGTATACTGATTGTTTCTACCATGGTGTACATAATTTTTATCAAATTGCCATGGTCTACCAAGTAATAAGGAACATGCTTGCATAGGTACCACATCACAATCAACATAATCAGCATATGTAGAGATACTAAAATGCACACGAACAGTACGTGTTACCTTAACCTTGCCGCTGTTGTTGAACCATTGGATGTAGTAAGGATGTGGATGTGGTCTTGTGGTAAGAGATAGCTTCTCCACCATCTCCATGCTAGCCAAGTTATTGCAGCTCCCTCCATCTATGATCACGCGAACAGAACGTTCCTTCACAACTCCCTTTGTATGGAACAAATTATGCCTTTGATTTTGCTCAGCTTGTGTAACCTGCACACTCAAAACACGTTGAGCAACTAAACATTCATACCTGTCAGCATCTTCAGGAGCCATGTATTGCGTCTCATGATCAGAATCGTCTCCATCGTGTTCTTCACGTGTAATAAGAGCCAAAGTCTCCTCATCATAGTCACTAGCGGACTCATACCCACCATCCTCAGTAACAATCATCACACGCTTAGATGGGCATTCTCTCGCATAATGACCTCCACCCTTGCAATGTCGACAAATAATATCATGTGTTTGCCCTGTTGATGCCATGGATGAAGAAGAGCTCTTTGCAGGCCCAGAAGGTGTGCTCTTGGCAGATATTGGTGATTGTGCCTGCTTTATTGTATCACGGTTGGAGGTGGCAGCCGACGAAGGCGCCGGTGTAGCAGAACGTGTGGAAGTAGATGATGCACGTGGTGTCCATGATGAAGGTCGACCTGCAGAAAAGTTACTCCGCGCCAATGCCTGTCGATCCTGCACTTCACGTTCAGCTTTACAAGCAAGATGGAATAAACGAGTGATATTAGTATACTCCTTATACTCTAGAATCGTCTAAATCTCTCTATTTAATCCACCCATAAAATGTGCAAGCATAGCTTCATTCTCCTCAACAATACCACATCTAATCATGCCAGTTTGTAATTCCTGATAATATTCTTCTACAGAATTTTTTCCCTGTCTTAAGCGCTGCAATTTTTGAAGTAATTCACGTTGATAATATGGTGGAACCCAACGAATACGCATAGCAGTTTTCCAAGCAGCCCAAGTAGCCAGAATAGGATATAATCTACAATGCTCAGACCACCAAACACATGCAAAACTAGTGAAAGCACAAACAGCAGCAGGAACACGTCTCTCCTCGGGATATTGTAAACATGTAAATGTTGTTCAGTTTCTAACTCCCAAGTAAGATATATATCAGGAACATATCTACCCTCAAATGGTGGAATATTCAATTTTAGTTTAGGGAGATGGTCATGATCTTGTACCTGAGGGTGAGCCCTACCATTGCCATTATTTGCATGTGGACGACCTGGTGGTTGCTGTGCTGGTGGTGGCACGTAGTTCTGATTTTGACCAACCTCATCCTCATAATCTCCCACATAATCATCCTCCTCCACATCAGCAGTAGGAGCCACAGAAGTATCAACAACAGCACCAGCAGTTTGGCCCGACTGAAGAGGGACATGGCTCGCTCGGCAGAGGGCTGTTTCCCAACGTGGAGGTAATCGATGTTGTTGCTGTTGTTGCAGAGGTGCGGCAGGAGCAGCCGGTGGTGGTGGTGGAAGACGCGAAAGCAATTCAGCAAACTTGTTACCGAGCTTTGTTTCAAACGTCTTCTCCATGCCATCTATCTTCTCCATGGCCTCTTAAAATCTGTTTATCACATCTTGCACCTGTCCACTCATCATTTGCTGAAACGTATCATGAAGCTCCTTGTTCGTCAAGTTCTCCCAGTCAGTCTCATCGGCTTGTGATCCTGGCATGGTTAGCAGCAATAGAAACACACAAGAATATGATCCTACAGACTACTAACAAGTGTTGGTGGTGGCGGGTGTCACAAATCCGTCAAGAAAATCTCAAATTCTTACCAGTTCTTACCCAGCAGCAGGCGGTGATCGGCAACCGTTGTAGTCAAAACTCTCAAAAGCTTGGATAGAGCGATTGCCAGGGAGAGTCAAACGCACGACGTAGATGTATGTGGAGCTGGGAAGGCTTATAGTATGGTAGCAAAAAGGGTCAGCAATAATCAACTCAGAGATGCAAAGTTGAATAAACGCTCAACGACGGTACTGTGCTGGTCCTAGGCTAGACCGTGCTAGAGACGCGAGCCTAGAACACTAACAAAATCACGGTGCTGCACGTAAATAAGGGAAAAGCACACTCTGGAACTCTTTTTTTTGGCTCTTTTTTTTGCGCTCCTTTTGTTTTGCGCTCCTCTTTTTTTTGCGAGAAATCACTATAATGGCGAGTGTCTCAAAACTCTTCCCTCGTCAAACTGATAGGATGGGCACAAAAAAAAATTCACTTTTTTTTCAGAAATCAGGGCAGCAACGACGAAAAAGTGCGAAAAAAAATCACTATGATGGCACGTGGCTCAAAAGACTCAGAAAAGCCTAAAAATAGGATAGGGAAAAAAATTGCCCGTGAAAATTTTGGCCTAAAAATTGCCCGGGGGTCTCCAGACTCTTTTTTTCTTCCGAGACCTATGCAGGCAAGGAAACACGAAACGGAATTGAGATTGATCTCAAGAACAAACCTAATATGAGAAGAACTCGGATTGGTGGTGGATATATGGTTGTGGTATATGGCAGCGGTGGTGGTATATGGTAGCGGTGGTGGTATATGGATATGGATTCAGAGCGGTGGCGGATAAGCAAAAGTGGTAGATGGGCGATGATGATGGTGCGGCGGCGGCGTGACAACTTATGACCAGAACTCGAAACTCTAAAAGACTAGACTCTAAGACCAGCAACTTGACACGACGATGCAACCGCAAATTCAACAAAGTAAAAACCCTAAAAAGATTATGCAAAGGCTCAGATTGGTTCGGATATGATGAACTAACCCTAACTTTTTTTTGGCTTTTTCGTGGACTGTAGGTATGAAGAACAGACTCGATCTAATCTATGAAAAACTGTAAAATCTCACCGAGCAACTTGGAAATCTGATACCACTTGATAGAGGCTAAGGTGTCCTGATGTTTCGATGAGATGGTGGCTATCGTTTTTTGTGGGAGTCGTCCTTGACGATCCGACTACGAACGTGCGAGACGTCGCGCCTTAGCAATCGCTAAACCAACTTCCGAGGGTTATTGACCATGCCGGAGCACGATCAACCTGACCACGAGGGTATGTTTCCTGCGAGCAAACGAAGAACAAGCAAGAAACTGAGATTGCAATCGGGATATTGCGAATATAAGATGAAAGCTTTATTGATCAAGGTGGGGTTCTGTGACGTCTTGGTCTGGTCGTTGGACAGAAACGAAGTACGCGAAGTTGCAGCTATGGCGAACTTTTAATCTAAACAAAACCCAAAGTCTAAACGACGCCCTAAGGGCTGTATATATGGAGGAAGAGGGGGGAATTTCGTGGCCCTTGAGGGTGGGGTCCGAAACCAACCCTAACTCTTGTTTCCCCACACATACGGACTCTAAAAATAGCCTATACTTAAGTATTTCGAAATTACATGGGCCTGGCCCATTAATAAGGTGACGCAGCACCTAGAATAGCCTATGGAGGAATATTATGAAGTGGCATCTTGTATATTTCGTCCAAGGCTTCATGCACTCCTTATGGCGGCTTCAAAGTCCTGAAATCATCACTTGTAACTCCGTTCTTGATGCCCTTGCGCATGCCACCAACTCCATGCGTGTTCTTGCTCCAATGTTCATCCTTCTCCAAGCTAGGCCCTTCATTTGTAAGCAAATGTATCCAATTTAGGCAGCATCATAATCTCATGAACATTAGAATCATTACCAAGAAACGAAAGTACCTGGTAATTTAATTGGCGTGTGCGAGCTCTAGTAATTGGTCCAGTATATGTAACAGTAGGGGCTGTGGGTGTAACAATGGTATTGATGTCCTCATCAGATGGACTCTGGATAATCAAACTAAGAAGACTCTTGAATAGCCCTGGATGAGTGAAAAGAATTCTCACAATCAAAACAATTATGAGAGGATGGCCTCGAACTAGAACCACGAATCTCTGAGAGAACAGATAGGATATGAAGGAAAAATTCTTCTTCGGTCTTCAAAATCTGAGAATTACGATGAGAAACACCACCAAATTGTTGAGATACTCCAGAATAAAGAAGAATGGAAAAGTTGAACCAACGATGAAAAGAATTTGAAAGATCTTGGAGAAATACATATGACTGATGATGAATCATTCTTACGTCAAACTTCGAAAAGAATTTGTGAGTAACTCCGGGAGAAAAAATTAGAAGAGTCAGGTAAGATCCTGGGAAAAGACCTGTGGGTTAGGGCCCACTCAAAAGAAACACCATTGAAATGATTTGAAAGTGAGGTTGCACCGGTTGGATTGAATGGCTTGAATGAGATAACAACCTCGAAATAGGTTGAACTGATCTTGGATGAAAAGACGAGCCTTCTGAGATATCTTGAGCACTCCGGGACAATAGGATAGCGAGAGGTGAAGGATTTAGAATTGCACCGGCATGAGAAAACCTTGAAATGAGGAAAGGGATATGATCCACAAAGTTTGAGTTGAATCCACCTAAGAAGAAAACGAGTGAAGAGTGACGAACTTGAAACTCCGTTAGCATCTTCCTGAGAATCACCGGATAAGAACATTGAAAGAAAGGAATGGAGAAAAAATTCACATTAATAAAATGGATATTTGATTAAGATATCTGATTCCATGAAGAAAACAAGGGTGGGAGGGAGGGACAACAAAGACAACTTGGAGACGGATGAAACAAACACCGTTGAGAAGAAGTGATAATTGATCTTGCGGGAGTTGAAATGATCGGATCCACTTGAAGAGAAACACGCCGGTTTAAAAGAAATTGGCATGACAATCTTGATGATCAAGAAGGATTAGTATTCACATAGGAATATGAAAACAACATTAGAGAAGGTATGGAATCAACATTTGACTTCGAAGCAACTCGAGTACCACAACTGAAAACAAAAAAAACAAAGGATTGGCATGCAAAATAAGCCGGAACAAACATATGATAGAGATTTCGTCCGAAGTTTTCGTGGTGGGGCCCACACGGGCTCGATCATACAGCACCATCATGTACAAGGCAGTGCACATGACATACGAAGCGTCCCCAAGTCGGCATAGCCAAGGACTCTTTAAGACACAATGAGACCACTGTAAAATCAACCGTGAATAGGCGGACCACTAGACGTCGAACCCCAATTTCATATCATACATCTGTCGGAAAGATATCCTAAGAGCTACTTGAATTCCCACATATAAACTCCCGAAATTTTCCCAGTTATGCAATCAGGTGTTGGGGATACAGGGGAAGCATAATATCTCACCCAAAACTAGCAAATCCTACATCCAGCTGTATCCATCCTTCAACACATAACCAAGAAACCTTCGGAAATCATCTACCTCAACCTTCGAAAAGCATCCGTTATACGAGTTATGGCAATACTCCCGAACTCCCGCCCCAGTACTGGGTGGCGTCGAGGTTATCTCACCAACAACTGCATAAAAGAGATTTTCGATGTCGGCAAACTAAACTCAGGTATTCCAGAACTGCAATGATAAAATTGTGACGACAACACCTCGGAGCTCAACTCCCCGGGACACTGCCACAACGTTCTCGTCACAAATCGATCGAAACGATTCCAAGATACCCGCGTGATCCTAAATTTTTTTAGTGAAATTTGAGAAGAGAAGAGTCAAAACTCTACGTCAGGATGCCTTACCAGAGCGATGAGGAGACTGAGGAGTAAAAAGAATTCCTAAACTCTCCGATATATATATATATATATATATATATTCCTAAATGACTCAAAACATTTTTCTAGACTCAACTTGTCCACTAATTCGATCAAGCAGTGGGGGCTCCTAAGGTCGGGGAAGGCTCTGATACCAACTTGTAACACCCTCAATGCGGCTATATCTCCCACGTGTCTAAGCACGACTTAGAGGCATAACCGCATTGAAAGCAATGTCGCAAGTGAGGTAATCTTCACACAACCCATGTAATACATAAGGGAAAGAGATACATAGTTGGCTTACAATCGACACTTCACACAATACATGAATAAAGCATTACATCATCCAAATACAATCAAGGCCCGACTACGGAGCCAAAATAAAAGAAGACTACCCCAAATGCTACACAGATCTCCGATCGACCCCAACTGGGCTCCACTACTGATCAACTAGAACGAAACAACACAAAGGACAAGATCTTCATCGAGTCCCTCCTGAGATTGGTTGCGTCATCTGCATGGACTCATCGGCACCTGCAAACTGGTTTTGGAAGTATCTGTGAGTCACGGGGACTCAGCAATCTCACACCCTCGCGATCAAGACTATTTAAGCTTATGTGTACGGGTAAAAGGTATGATGTGGAGCTGCAGCAAGCGACTAGCATATATGGTGGCTAACATACGCAAATGAGAGCAAGAAGAGAAGGCAAAGCACGAACGAAGAACTATGATCAAGAAGTGATCCTATAGCAACCTACGTCAAGCATAACTCCAACACCGTGTTCACTTCCCAGACTCCGCCGAGAAGAGACCACCACGGTTACACACGCGGTTGATGCATTTTAATTAAGGTCAACTTTAGGTCTTCTACAACTGGACGTTAACAAATTCCCATCTGCCCATAACCGCGGGCACGGCTTTCGAAAGTTCAAATTCCTGCAGGGGTGTCCCAACTTAGCCCATGACAAGCTCTCACGGTCAACGAAGAATATTCCTTCTAGCGGGAAGACCCGATCAGACTCGGAATCCCGGTTACAAGACATTTCAACAATGGTAAAACAAAACCAGCAACACCGCCCGAATGTGCCGAGAAATCCCGATAGGAGCTGCACATATCTCTTTCTCAGGGCACACTCAGATTGTCTTAGGTATGGGTAGGCCAGCCCAGAGTTTCCCCTGGTGGCCACCGGGCAGCTGACAGGTTGGACCAACACTCAGAGGAGCACTGGCCCGGGGGGTTAAAATAATGATGACCCTTGAGTCTGCAGAACCCAAGGGAAAGAAAAGGCTAGGTGGAAAATGGTAAAACCAATGTTGGGAATTGCCGAAGGAGTTTCACTCAAGGCGAACTGTCAAGGGGTTCCCATTATTACCCAACCACGTAAGGAACGCAAAATCCGGGAACATAACACCGATATGACGGAAACTAGTGCGGCGAGAGTGGAACAAAACACCAGGCATAAGGCCGAGCCTTCCACCCTTTACCAAGTATATAGATGCATTAATTAAATAAGATATATTGTGATATCCCAAGAAGTAAACATGTTCCAACAAGGAACAAACTTCAATCTTCACCTGCAGCTAACAACGCTATAAGAGGGGCTGAGCAAAGCGGTGACATAGCCAAACAACAGTTTGCTAGGACAAGGTGGGTTAGAGGCTTGGTTCAACAATATGGGAGGCATGATAAGCAAGTGGTAGGTATCGCAGAATAGGCATAGCAAAAGAGCGAGCAACTAGCAAGCAAAGATAGAAGTGATTTCGAGGGTATGGTCATCTTGCCTGAGATCCCGCAAGGAAGAAGAAAGAGTCCATGAAGTAGACAAACGGACGTAGACGAACGGATCCTCACAAATGAGACGTTAACGGAACCAACCCGAAGAGGCAAACACCGGAAAAGAAAGCACACAACATAGTAAACAACCAACACATGAACATGGTATGATATGCGGGATGCGGTATGTGATGCATATGCATGATTTGACAAGGAATGATTGAACCTAGCCTCAACTTGGAATTCCAAGAGTGACACTGGAAAGGTGATTTCGGTTGAAATCGATATAAAGAACACCGGAATCGGATGCACGGTTTGGAAATGGCAAGCAATTCAAATATGGCACCGGTCTGCGATAAACAGCAAGTAGCCATCTAAATGCATCAAGATAAACATGCTACAGCACTCAAACATGATAACAAAATACATGGAAGGGATCCACTCATGATGCTTAAGAAAAGATGAGCACTGAGCTACGGCCAATTCATCCATTAACAGGTTCAAATAAGCATGGCAAAAACGCAAACGATAAACAGGTTTCAGAATTAGTGAAATTAACACAAGTCTGGAATTTCAGATCAGGTAGCACACTTTGAAGCATGAGAACTAGATGCTACAGGAACTTAACATGGCAAAGCAAGGCATGGCATGAAGATACTCAAAGAGCTTAACAAAAGTCCCTTAGTGACCTTGAGCCAAAAGGGATCAGAAAATACAATTGCAAGCATGTGAACATGGCAAAAACATAATCAGATCACAGACTTAGTGAAAAACTGGAGCATGCAAATCTGTTAACAAATAGGCATGGTTACGAGCTCGATGCACTCACTACAGAGCAAGGCATGACAATCTAAGCATACACCACATTATATAAACTAGGCATGGCAAGAACAACAACATAGCATGCACGGATCAACTACAAGATCCTTGGCAAAATCGCTAACAAGTAGACAATCTGCCAGGGTTCACGAAATAGCAAAAGTAGAGCTCGATTGACTCAAGCTAGGGTGCTCCATAAATGCAAACAAATACATGGATGGATAGAGCACCACAATATTAACAAATAATCCTTACTTATCATCCTCAAAAGAGGCACGGATCACTAGGAAACAACATGGACATATGGCATATTGATAAAAACAGATCAAGGACTTAGTGGAATTGCTAAGTCCCTGAAATCAACATTAACGAATGCATCAGTTTGCAAGCTTGTGCAAGTCACCACACACATCACAAAAATACATGGATGGCACCTTTGTAAAGATGGCAAAGCATATAACAAAACACATGTAGAGCTCAGGAGCATATCATGCACACATTAATAATGGCAAAAATGACAAATAGCTATTTGGTGCAGCAGATCTGCCAATTAACTCAAATAGCTCTCTTCCAACAGCATTTCGGGCGTCAATATGAGCTCAAATGAAAATGATGCAATGAGATGAAATGATGTACTCTCTGAGACGAACATTTTGATATGCTACACGCCCAAAACGGATCTACGGATGCAAAGTTACGATGCGATGAACATGAGCATTTGAAACATGGAAATCTTAGGGACTTAGTAGAAATTACCACTCCGAGAACAGATCTAGGGTTTCGACCCGGGTGCACGCAGATCGAGGCGGGGCCGGGCCTGTTCATCGGAGAAGAGGCCGAGGTCGCCGGAGGAAGAGGGAGTTGGCCGGACGGCGGCGTACCCGGCGGCGGCTCCGGCCGTGGAGGCGGCGAGGCGGCGATGGCGCCGCGCTGGCTGGCGATGCTGACGGCGTCGCCAGGTGGCGAGAGGCGCGGCGGGGCCGGCGAGTCAGCGGCAAGGACCACGGCGGCGCTGCTTCGGGTGCGGGCGGCGCTCGGGTGAAGAAGGAGCCGGGCGCGGGCGGCGGAGGAACGGGCTGGGAGGGCCGGATCTGGGCCTGTCGGGCCTTGGCGGCGCATGGGTCGGCGGCGGTGACGTGGCGGCGCGGGAGTGGCTGAGGCGGCGGGGCGGACGTGTCCGGTCTGATCCGGACGTGTCCGATGGCGCGGAGAAGAAGAGGCTAGGGTTTGGACCCGAAAATTCGGAGGAGTGCACCTATTTATAGATAGAGGGAGCTAGGAGAGTCCAAATGAGGTGCGGTTTTTCGGCCACGCGATCGTGATCGAACGACCGAGAGGATGGAAGGGGTTTAAGTGGGTTTTGGGCCAAAATGGAGGGGTGTTGTGCTGCAACACACACGAGGCCTTCTCGGTCCCTCGGTTAACCGTTGGAGCATCAAACGAAGTCCAAATGGTACGAAACTTGACAGGCGGTCTACCGGTAGTAAACCAAGGCCGCATGACAAGTCTTGGTCCAATCCGGAAATGTTTAACCCCCACACACGAAAGAAAGGTAGAAAGGACCACCGGAGGAGATAGGAGCGCCGGAATGCAAAACTGGCAATGGGAAAAATGTTCGGATGCGTGAGACGAACACGTATGCAAATGCAATGCCCATGATGACATGATATGAGATGCATGACACGCAAGCAATGACAAGGCAACAACAGCGAATAAGCGGAGGACACCTGGCACATCGGTCTCGGGGTGTTACACTAGGTTACCTCTACGGGGATATGCACATCCCCAACAATAAGAATATCATATTTCTTCTTAACAGTAGGAAGAGGAAATTCAAAACCTCCAATAGTAATTGTTGAAAATTTTCCAATAGAATTTATACTGTGGACTTGAGGTTGTTTCCTCGAAAAGTGTACCGTATGCTCATTACCATTAACATGAAAAGTGGCATTGCCGTTGTTGCAATCAATAACAGCCCCTGTAGTATTCAAAAAGGTTCTTCCAAGAATAATCGACATACTATCGTCCTCGGGAATATCAAGAATAACAAAATCCGTTTAAATAGTAACGTTTGCAACCACAACAGGCACATCCTCACAAATACCGATAGTTATAGCAGTTGATTTATCAGCCATTTGCAAAGATATTTCAGTAGGCATCAACTTACTCAAATCAAGTCTACGATATTAAAATAGAGAGGCATAACACTAAGACCGGCTCCAAGATCACATAAAGCAGTTTTAACATAGTTTCTTTTAATGGAGCATGGTATAGTCGGTACTCCTGGATCTCCAAGTTTCTTTGGTATTCCATCCTTAAAAGTGCAATTAGCAAGCATGGTGGAAATTTCATCTTCCAGTATCATTCTTTTATTAGTAACAATATCCTTCATGTACTTAGCATAAGGGTTCATTTTAAGCATATCAGTCAAACGCATACGCAAAAAGATAGGTCTAATCATTTCAGCAAAGCGCTCAAAATCCTCATCATCCTTCTTCTTGGATGGTTTAGGAGGAAAAGGCATGGGTTTCTGAATTCATGGTTCTCTTTCCTTATCGTGCTTCCTAGCAACAAAGTCTCTCTTATCATAACGTTGATTCTTTGATTGTGGGTTATCAAGATCAACAACAGGTTCAATTTCTACATCATTATCATTGCTAGGTTGAGCATCAACATGAACATCATCATTAACATTATCACTAGGTTCATGTTCATTACTAGATTGTGTTTCAGCATCAGAAATAGAAATATCATTGGGATTCTCAGGTGTGTCAACAACAGGTTCACTAGAAGCATGCAAAGTCCTACATTTTTATTTTTCTTCCTCTTAGAAGGACTAGGTGTATCAACATTAGTTCTCTGAGAATCTTTCTCAATTCTCTTAGGGTGGCCCTCAAGATACAAGAGTTCCTGAGTCATTTTACCTCCTCTAGTCATAACTCTAATAACATTATCATCTTTCTTATTATTTAATTCATTGAGAAAATCATTCTGAGCTTTAAGTACTTGTTCTACTTGAGTGGTAACCATAGAAGCATGTTTACTAATAAGTTTACATTCACCTTTAACTCTAGACATATAATCACTCAAGTGTTCAAGCATATCAGCATTGTGTTTCAATTGTCTACCAACATAAGCATTCAAGTTTTCTTGTTTAACAATAAAATTACCAAACTCATCCAAGCATTGGCTAGCAAACTTAGCAAATGGGATTTCACATTTATCAAATCTATAGAGAGAATTTACCTTTTCTACCTGTGTCGGGTTATCAAGACCATGTATTTCTTCCATAGGTGGTAAACTCTTAACATCTTCAGCTTTAATACCTTTTTCTTTCATAGATTTCTTTGCCTCTTGCATATCTTCAGGACTCAGAAAGAGAATACCCCTTCTCTTTGAAGTTGGCTTAGGAGTTGGTTTGGGAAGTGTCCAATTATTTTCATCAATCAACATATTATTCAATAACAATTCAGCTTGATCAACTGTTCTTTCCCTGAAAACACAACCAGCACAACTATCCAGGTAGTCTTTGGAAGCATCGGTTAGTCCATTATAAAAGATATCAAGTATTTCATTTTTCTTGAGAGGATGATCAGGCAAAGCATTAAGTAATTGGAGAAGCCTCCCCCAAGCTTGTGGGAGACTCTCTTCTTCAATTTGCACAAAATTATATATTTCCCTTAAAGCAGCTTGTTTCTTATGAGCGGGGAAATATTTAGCAGAGAAGTAATAAATCATATCCTGGGGACTACGCACAACCAGGATCAAGAGAATTAAACCATGTTTTAGCATCACCCTTTAATGAGAACGAAAATAACTTTAGGATAAAGTAATAGCGAGTTTTCTCATCATGAGTAAACAGGGTGGCTATATCATTTAATTTAGTAAGATGTGCCACAACAGTTTCAGATCCATAGCCATAAAAAGGATCAGATTCAACCAAAGTAATCAACTCCGGACCGACAGAGAAATCATAATCCTTATCAGTAATAAAGATAGGTGAAGTAGAAAAAGCAGGGTCATATTTCATTCTAGCATTCAAAGACTTTTCTTTAAGCTTAGCTAATAATTTCTTAAGATCAGATCTATCATTGCAAGCAAGAAAGTCTCTAGCAGTTTCTTCATCCATAACATAACCCTTAGGCACAACAGGCAATTCATATCTAGGGGGGAGAATCTTCATCATCACTTTCATCAATATTATCAGTTTCAATAATTTCATTCTCTCTAGCCCTAGCAAGTTGTTCATCAAGAAATTCACCTAGTGGCACAATATTATCAAGCATAGAAGTAGTTTCATCATAAGTATCATGCAAAGCAGAAGTGGCATCATAAATAACATGCGACATATTAGAGTGAATAGCAGGTGTAGGTGTCGCAAGTTTACTCAAAATAGAAGGGGAATCAAGTGCAGATCTAGACAGCAGTTCCTTACCTCCCCTCGTAGTTGAGGGAAAAATCTTAGTTCTTTGATCTTTCAGGTTCTTCATAGTGACCAACACATATAAATCCTAAGTGACTCAAATAATAGAGCTATGCTCCCCAGCAACGGCGCCAGAAAATAGTCTTGATAACCCACAAGTATAGGGGATCACAATAATTTTTGAGGGTAGAGTGTTCAACCCAAATTTATTGATTCGACATAAGGGGAGCCAAAGAATATTCTCAAGTATTAGCAGCTAAGTTGTCAATTCAACCACACCTAGAAACTTAATATCTGCAGCAAAGTGTTTAGTAGCAAAGTAATATGATAATAGTGGTAATGGTAGCAAAAGTAATATTTTTGGGTTTATAGTGATTGTAACAGTAGCAACGGAAAAGTAAATAAGTGAAGAACAATATATGAAAAGCTCGTAGGCATTGGATAAGTGATGGATAATTATGTCGGATGCGATCGGTCATGCAACAGTTATAACATAGGGTGACATAGAACTAGCTCCAGTTCATCAATGTAATGTAGGCATGTATTCCGAATATAGTCATACGTGCTTATGGAAAAGAACTTGCATGACATCTTTTGTCCTACCCTCCCGTGGCAGCGGGGTCCTATTGGAAACTAAGGGATATTAAGGCCTCCTTTTAATAGAGTACTAGACCAAAGCATTAACACATAGTGAATACATGAACTCCTCAAACTACGGTCATCACCGGTAAGTATCCCGATTATGGTCACTTCGGGGTTAACGGATCATAACACATAATAGGCGACTATAGACTTGCAAGATAGGATCAAGAACTCACATATATTCATGAAACATAATAGGTTCAGATCTGAAATCATGGCACTCGGGCCCTAGTGACAAGCATTATGCATAGCAAAGTCATAGCAACATCAATCTCAGAACATAGTGGATACTAGGGATCAAACCCTAACAAACCTAACTCGATTACATGATAAATCTCATCCAACCCATCAACGTCCAGCAAGCCTACGATGGAATTACTCACGCACGGCGGTGAGCATCATGAAATTGGTGATAGAGGAAGGTTGATGATGACAATAGCGACGGATTCCCCTCTCTGGAGCCCCGAACGAACTCTAGATCAGCCCTCCCGAGAGAGTTTAGGGCTTGGCGGCGGCTCCGTATCGTAAAACACGATGAATCCTTCTCTTTGATTTTTTTCTCCCCGAACATGAATATATGGAGTTGGAGTTGAGGTCGGTGGAGTGTCAGGGAGCCCACGAGGCAGGGGGCGCGCCCAGGGGGGTAGGCGCGCCCCCACCCTCGTGGACAGGGTGTGGGCCCACTGACGTGGATTCTTCTTCCAATATTTTTTATATATTCCAAAAATAATCTCCGTTGATTTTCAGGTCATTCCGAGAACGTTTATTTCTGCACAAAAATAACACCATTGCAATTCTGCTGAAAACAACGTCAGTCCGGGTTAGTTCCATTCAAATCATGCAAGTTAGAGTCCTAAACAAGGGCAAAAGTGCTTGGAAAAGTAGATACGACAGAGACGTATCACACCGCCACAGATGTCTTTCGTCGCTAAGTTATGGCACGGAAGATCTGAGTTGACATTTTCCTTCATCTTGTCGTCCAGTTCATCAAGTTCATCTCCCGGGTAAATTAAATTCTTATTTGCTGCCCCTCTTTATCTTGACTCTACTCAAAAATCTTCAAGTGTTGTTTTTACCACTCTTTCAATTATTCAGCACTTCCTTTTGGCTAGTCTTGTGTATTTCATCATTTTTTGACAATGTAAACTGCAAGGCTTGGCCCCATAGTATTTTATTAATAAAGATAACAGTAGCAAAGTCTTATGTACAAAGGAAAATAGATCCACCAGAAGTGGAACGGAAAGAAAAAAAGCTAAGGCTAGGCTAATCTAGAGTACAAGGTAAAAGAAACAAGGCTCAAGGAGGGAGAAAAGCAATCGAGTGTAACAATTCCTCCTTGTGCTTGGACTTAATCCTATGTCCCATCAAGGATATATCATGGATGAACCCAACCTTCCATTTTCCAAATGTTGGTCTGACTTTTCTGAAGATCTTATCATTTCTAACTGTCCACATATTCCACCACGTAAGGAAGACCACAATATCCACCGAATCTGAGCTGGGAGACCAAGTAATCTGTAGGTAGTTCCAGACCCTAACACTGAAGTTACATTGAAAGAAAAAATGGTTCCTATCATCCAAGGCTCGAGAGTGACATAACACACATTCAGGGCCATCCTCAATTCTCCAATGCCTTCTTTGAATCATATATTTGGTGTTCACTCTATCCATAATGACCAGCCATGCAAACATTTTGATGGACATGGTACAATAGCTCTTCCATATCAAGTTCACGGTTGGGTTTGCCACAATAGGTCTATGAACAAGCTCATAATATTTCTTTGCAACATATTGAGATATTTTGCTACAATTCCAGGACCAGCAATCAGGCAACATCCTATCCCCATCAAGCATTCCCAGGCATTGTGTGAGGTTTTGTAGCTCAACATAGGCCTGCTCAGAAAGGGGCGGGTGAAAGAGGCTAAGAATGTCCTCAGAGTTCAAGACCTGCTGTACTGAGACATTTTTGTCAAAGCAGAAAGAGGATAGCCACTTAAACCTATCATGGAGAAGCATACAGTTATTATCAAGAACCCATCTATCACTCCAGAACAGTACAGTGTCCCCACGATTGATGCTACTTCTTGAGCTTGCGTTGGTTTTTCCCTTGAATAGGAAAGGGTGATACAACACAGTAGAGATAAGTATTTCCCTCAGTTAAGAACCAAGGTATCAATACAGTAGGATAAATGCGCAAGTCCCCAATAGATGCACCTGCACAAACAATCAAACACTTGCAACCAACACGATAAAGGGGTTGTCAATCCCTTCACCGTCACTTGCAAAGGTGAGATCTGACAGAGATAGATAAAACTAAACAAAATATAAAATATTTTTGGGTTTTTTGGTTTATAGATATGAAAATAAAAGATTGCAAAATAGTAGATCAGAAACTAATATGATGGAAAATAGACCCGAGGGCCATAGGTTTCGCTAGAGGCTTCTCTCATGAAGGCAAATAATACGGTGGGTGAACAAATTACTGTCGAGCAATTGATAGAAAAGCGCAAAGTTATGACGATATCCAAGGCAATGATTATGTAATATAGGCATCACGTCCATGTAAAGTAGACCGACTCCTGCCTGCATCTACTACTATTACTCCACACATCGACCGCTATCCAGCATGCATCTAGAGTATTAAGTTCATAAATAACGGAGTAACGCCTTAAGTAAGATGACATGATGTAGAGGAATAAACTCAAGCAATATGATGAAAACCCCCTCTTTTTATCCTTGATGGCAACAATTCAATACATATCTCGCTACCCCTACTTTGTCACTGGGTGAAATCACGCAAGATTGAACCCAGAGCTAAGCACCTCTCCCATTGCAAGAAAAATCAATCTAGTTGGCCAAACCAAACCGATAATTCGAAGAGAAATACAAAGATATCTAATAATGCATATAAGAATTCAGAGAAGATTCAAATAATTTTAATAGATAAGCTGATAATAAATCCATAATTCATCGGATCTCGACAAACACACCGCAAAAGAAGATTACATCAGATAGATCTCCAAGAACATCGAGGAGAACATGGTATTGAGAATCAAATAGAGAGAAGAAGCCATCTAGCTACTAGCTATGGACCCGTAGGTCTGTGGTATACTAATCATGCTTCATCGGAAGGGTAATAGAGTTGATGTAGATGCCCTCCGTGATCGAATCCCCCTCCGGCTGGATGTCGGAAAAGGCCCCAAGATGGGATCTCACTAAAACATAAGGTTGCGGCGGTGGAAAAGTGTTTTCGTGGATGCTTCTGGTGGTTCTGGAATATATATGTGAATATATAGGAGGAAGAGCTAGGTCAGGGGGTAACCGAGGGGGCCACAAGGTAGGCGGCGCCCCCTAGGGCACGCCCTCCACCCTTGCCGCAGCCTCGTGGCTCTTCTCACTTGCACTCCAAGTCCCCTGGGTGTCTTCTGGTCCAAGAAAAATCATCATGAAGTTTTATTCTATTTGGACTCTGTTTAGTTATCTTTTCTACGAAGCTCAAAGATAAGGAAAAACAGAAACTGGCATTGGGCTCTAGGTTAATAGGTTAGTCCCAAAAATATAAAATAGCGTATTAATGCATATAAAACATCCAAAACAGATAATATAATAGCACGGAACAATCAAAAATTATAGATACGTTGGAGACGTATCAATTGACATGTACAACAAAGAGAACTCTGAATTTGTCCATGAGTTTTGAGACATCTCTCCACCAAAAAGAACCACATAGGGCAGTATCATGGGGGACCCAACCAAAATAGTAAGAGTTCCATATCAGCTTCACCCAGGGGACATCCTCCTTGTTATACAATTTGTGTAAATGTTTGATCAGCAGGGCCTCATTTTGAACACTCAAATTTAAAATTCCCAATCCTCCCTTGTTTTTTGGTCTACACACCAGGGGCCAGGAAGCCAATGAGTGGCCATTTTCTTTTCCATACTTCCTCCACAAACATTGCCTCTGAATCCTTTCCAACTACTTGATGATCCCAGGTGGTATACGCAAACCGCAGAGGAAGAAAATTGACGTTGAGGAGATTACAAATTGAGAAGTTGTAATCTTCCACCCTGGGCAAGAACCAGGAGCTGCCTCCTCTCCATGCAGTCTACGAGTGTCAACAGATCAATAATCTTAGGCCTAGTAATCCCAAGTGGGAGGCCAAGATAAGTAAAGGGCATTGTACCAATCTTACAACCAAGAATGTGATATGTCTCCAACGTATCTATAAACTTTTATTGTTTCATACTATTATATTATCTGCTTTGGATGTTTTATATGCATTAAAATACTATTTTATATTATTTTTGGGACTAACTTAGTAACCTTGTGCCTAGTGCCAGTTGCTGTTTTTTCCTTATTTTTTGGCTTTTACAGAAAATCAATACCAAACGGAATAAACTTTACGATGATTTTTCTTGGACCAGAAGAAACCTAGGAAGCTTTGGGAGGAGGCCAACAGACCTACGAGGAGGCCACAAGCCCTAGGGGTGCTCCCCCAAGGAAGGCGCCCCTAGGCTTGTGGGCCCCTCGGAGACCTCCCAACCCTAACTCCACCACTATAAATTCTCAAATATTTCCCTTATGTCAGAGGACACACCAAAATACTTTTCCCCCGCTGCAAGCTTCTGTTCTCGTGAGATCCCATCTTAGGGACTTTTTCGGCACTCCGCTAGAGGGGGATTCAATCATGGAAGGCCTCTACATCAACCTTTCTTCCCTTGCGATGAAGCATGAGTAGTTTACCATGGATCTAAGGGTCCTTAGCTAGTAGCTAGATGGCTTATTCTCTCTCCTTGATCTTCAATACAATGTTCTCCTCGATGTTCTTGGAGATCTATTGTATGTAATCTTCTTTTGCGGTGCATTTGTTGAGATCCGATGAATTATGTATTTATGATCAGATTATCTATGAATATTATTTGAGTCTTCTCTGAACTCTTTTATGCATGATTGAGATATCTTAGTATTTCTCTCCGATGTATCGATTTGGTTTAGCCTACTAGATTGGTTTTTCTTGCAATGGGAGAGGTGCTTTGTGATGGGTTCAACCTTGCGATGTCCTCACCCAGTGACAGTAGGGTTAGCAAGGCACGTATTTTATTGTTGCCATTAAGGGTAAAAAGATGGGGTTTATATCATATTGCTGCTACTTTTTGAGCTTGTGTTGGTTTTTCCCTTGAAGAGGAAAGGGTGATGCAACAAAGTAGAGATAAGTATTTCCCTCAGTTTGAGAACCAAGGTATCAATCTAGTAGGAGACAACACACAAGTCACCAAATACTTGCACAAACAATCAAACAACTTGAATCCAATGCGATAAAGGGGTTGTCAATCCCTTCACGGTTACTCGCAAAAGTGAGATATGATAGAGATAGATAAATGATGAAGTAAATATTTTTGGTATTTTTGGTTTATAGATCAGAAAGTAAAAGATTGCAAAAAGGTTAGATCAGAAACTAATATTGTAGATTGGAAACTTATATGATGGAAAATAGACCCGGGGGCCATAGGTATCACTAGAGGCTTCTCTCAAGATAGCAAATAGTACAGTGGGTGAACAAATTATTGCTGAACAATTGATAGAAAAGCGCAAAGTTATGACAATATATAAGGCAATGATCATGAATATAGGCATCACGTCCGTGACAAGTAGACCGAAACAATTCTGCATCTACTACTATTAGTCCACACATCGACCACTATCCAACATGCATATAGAGTATTAAGTTCATAAAGAATGGAGTAATGCATTAAGTAAGGTGACATGATGTGGAGGAGTTAACTCAAGAAATATGATGAAAACCCCATCTTTTTATCCTCGATGGCAACAATACAATACGTGCCTTGCTGCCGCTACTGTCACTGGGAAAGGACACCGCAAGATTGAACCCAAAGCTAAGCACTTTTCCCATTGCAAGAAAAACCAATCTAGTTGGCCAAACCAAATCGATAGTTCGAAGAGAATTACAAAGATATCAAATCATGCATAAAGAATTCAGACAAGATTAAAATAATATTCATAGATGAGCTGATCATAAATCCACAATTCTTAAGATCTCGGCAAACACACCTGTAACGACCCGAGTCCGATGCTTCAGATGCCTTCGATGTATTCCGAGTTTCATCGTGTGATTTGTTTTGTTTGTTGCATTCATCATTGCATCATGTCATCATGACATCATTTTGCAACCATTTTTAAAACTCTACTAAATAAATTGCACAGATCTTTTGATCTATTTAAATTAAGGGAGTTCACGTGGTGATTTCTCTTTATAACACATCCTCCCAATATTTTATGGAGCTATAATAAAATATTCCATTAATTTAGAATTAACAATAACACACTTGCAAATAAATCCCAATGCCTCTGTTATCTCAATTCTTGGTCTGCGGCTTTTTCCTCATATTCTTTTGTCATTTTATCGAGGCTCTTCCTAAAAATTCTCAACAATTTTGGACCTTTCCAAACACCCACTTCCTATTCAAACCATTTGAGTTTAATTCAATTGTGTTTGAATGTAACCTTTCAGTCATGCCCACTTCTATTTTTCTTGGGTCCAGCTCATTTTTATGAGTTCGGGAAAATTAACCCCGTACCCGAACACTACCCCTAACACTTCCTTTCTTCTCCTTTTCTTCTTTGATATTTTTTATTTGGGAAACAAAAGAAGAGAAGGAAGGAGGCCCAGTAATCACGACCAGTCCAATTTGGCCCAAGGCCCAGCCGCACCCTTGTCTTAACCCTAGCCCTCTCTCTCTCGTCCTCCCACACCGTCGCCACATGCACGCACACATCGCCAGGGAGAGGAGCTCCCTGTGCTCAAGCACCAGCGCACTCCTCTTGATCCGCCCCGGATCCTCGCCACTGCCCTTCTCCGGCGACCATCATCCTACCACGCAGCCGCCACGCCCTGCTTCTCTTGCTTCCTCTTCCTCCCGCTCATCATCCATCTTCACTGAACTCCGTGCTCCATCCATGGCGTCCTGCCACCATGCAGCCGCATGCCATCGGACCTTACTACTACTACACCTCCGCTCATCCCATTCGTTCACCGGCCTCCCCTAGCTGCTGACACCGCCACCACGTGCGTCCTCTGCTCCGACTGCCTCGTGCGCCCCCTTCGCCTGCCTGCTCTCTCCTTCTCCTTTGACCTCGCATTGCTCCACGACCGCGGCGCCCGGCGAGCCCATGCTCCGGCACCACGCCGCTGCACGCTTGTTGCTCGCGGCCGCCATGGATGCCCGCAAGACGACGCCGCCGTCCTCGTGCTGCAACGCTGCCGCGCCCACCTCCTTAAACCTACCTTGTCAGACCCCTACCCGGCCCCATCTCCATGCCATGACCATTCGCCTCTGCTCGTGGTGAAGCTCTTCCTGCAGCTCTACTTCGCTTGCGCCTCCCCTTCTCGATCTCGACCTTGAGCAGTTGCTCTTTCTACGCCCCGTGGTCAGTTTGGCAGTCCACCTTTACCTCCATGCTCCGGTCACGAACCTCCAAGACCAGCGTTGCAATGTTTATTCCTCTTCCCCGGAGTATCTCATGTTCGTCTACATGAAATTGCCAAGTACCTCTACGCACGGATACGCCAAGACCGTCCCGGATATCGCCAAGTACCACGACGATATGCGTACAACTACCGTCGACCCTAAAAAAACCCGTGGATATCAAGTTCCTCACTACGACCCCGAACATCTATGGAATGTGTACGACTGCGAAACGTGTACCACTACTTCCACTACCATCGCCCTGTACCACTACTTCCCACGACGACCATGAATGACTACACCGCTTGACCCAAACCACCCCGAATGCATGCTTCGAAGGTATAAACACCGAGACGATGCTCGTGAACGAATGCATGTGTGTTGTTTCAGATGCATGTTTAGATGTTGTATCCACCCGTGAACGTTAGTTGTTCCCTCGTTTGGCACCGTCTTCGACACGTGGGACACATGGGAACCGGTATCACTCCTCGTCACTCTTGCATGTTTCGCACATCCACACTTCCTTTTGCATCGGTATCTCCATGAGATACCGGAACCGGGATGTTGCCGTGGCACCATTTCCATTTTCATCGCCATGGCACCATTTTCGTTGTCGTTGCCGTGGCACCCTTTTCGTTTTGCCATGGTGACCTAATGCTTCATAACATGCTCATGTCAACATTTTCATAAATTGCATAAAACTTGTATATGTCGTCCGCATCATGATAACATCATTCAAAAAGCTTAAAATTTGTTGTTTTCTTAAATTACTAATGTCATGTGGGGATTTTCCAGAATTATTGTTTTATGTTTCCGGCCTCATTTTAACTTGCCTAAATGTGTAGTTTACATATGCTTCACCTCTTGCCATGTTTAACAACATTTAATATTGTTGAGTACCTAAACGGGAGAGAACTAAATGATTGTTGTTAAGTTCCATCAATATGCAACTCGTTGCATATTGAGCTCCACTTAACTTGTAGTATTGTTTGTTGCACTTTAACATTCCATGCCTCATTAAACCGGACATGCATCATACTTGGTTGTGCATCATGACATGTTTATTGTTTACCATGTCGTTTGCTTCTTTCCGGTTGCGCTTCTCCTTAATAGTTCCGGTTACGTTGTGATTGTGAGGTTCCGTTCGACTACGCCCATTCGTCTTCTTCATGGACTAAATCTTCTTCCTAGCAGGATTTCAGGCAAGATGGCCATTACCCTGGATCTCACTGCTATCTTTGCTATGCCAGGTGTCTCGATGCTATCACTATATCACGCTACCTACCACTTGTTTATCAAGCCTCCCAAATTGCAATGATAAGCCTCTAGCCTTTTCACCATCCTAGCAGACCATTGTTTTGCTATGTTACCGCTTTGCTCAGCCCCTCTTATAGCGTTGCTAGTTGCAGCTGCAGTTGTAGGTTATTCCATGTTGGGACATGGATATTAGGGGATATCACAATATCTCTTATTTAATTAATGCATCTATATACTTGGTAAAGGTTGGAAGGCTCGGCCTTTTGCCTGGTGTTTTGTGTAACACCCCGGATGCAACTTGCCATATTTGTAACTCTGACTCTTGCCATTTTCGGCTTTAAGTTATGAGATTCCCTTCGTGGTTGGGTTTTGTCTTTGTTTTAAATTTTGTTTATGTCATGCATTTCGTATCATGTCATCATGTGCATCGCATTTGCATTCGTGTTCGTCTCATGCATCCGAGCATTTTCCCCATTGTCCGTTTCGCAATCCGACACTCCCACATGCACCGGCGCACCCCTCTTGTCTCTTTTCGTGAGCGGGTGTTAAACGTTCTCGGAATGGACCAAGATTTGCCAAGTTGCCTTGGTACACCACCGGTAGACCGCCTGTCAAATTTTGTGCCATGTGGAGGCCGTTTGAAGCTCCAACGGTTAACCGGGTAACCGCAAAGGCCTTTTGTGCGTTGCAGCCCAACACCCCTCCAAAATGGCCCAATAACCCATCTAAACCATCTGCATGTCCTCTGTCGTCGGATCACGATCGTGTGGGCGAAAACTACACCTCATTTCGACACTCCAAACTCCCTCTACATATAAAAGGCCTCCTCCGAAAATTTAGGCGAAACCCTACCTCTCCCCTTCCTCCGCGCGCCGGACAGGCCCGCCCGGCACCGGACGCGTCTACCGCCGCCGCCCGAACGAATCGCGCGCCGCCACGTCACTCCACCGCCACCCACCGTTGCGCGGGCCCGCAAGCCCGAGGCCAGCCCTCCCGGCCCGCGCCTCGCCAGCCGCTGCACAGCGACCACGCCCCGCTGCCTTGGTCGCTGGCCGTCGCCGTCGAGCGCCGCCTCCTCCTAGCCGCCACAGCTCCGCCGCCGCCCGTGCCGGATTCGGCGTAGATCCGGTCGGAGGAGCTTGCCGCCTTCGCCTCCGGCCACCGCCACCACGCTGAGCGCCCGCCGCCGAATGCTGCCCGGCCCCTCGCCCGAGCGACGCCGCCCATCGCCGGCCACCTCTCCGCCCCGGCAACCTCGCCGAACCCGACCTCGCCGGGATCCGCTCCACCGCCAACCGGGACCAGATCCGCCAGCACCTCCAACCAAATGCCTCCCCGCGCCCGGATCCCTTCGTCCCGGAACATCTTCGTCTAGTTTTTCGCAGGGTCAAAATCGCCCAGGTCCTGAAATCCAAATATTTTCATGCCCTCTTCATCATGTCGTATCTCGGTGACCGTGGCTCCGATTCATGCATATGATATGCCGAATTGTTCGTGTTGTTGAGCTCTTCATGCCAGTAGCATTTCCATGCATGTTCCTGTTCATTATGATGCCATTTTCATTGATGCAAGAGTGCTATAAAATGTTAACTGCTGGTACTTATCAGATCATGAGGTTTTGTCATTTTTGTTACATTTGATGTGTGCATCGTTTGAGCATGAGGTCTACATGAGTTTTGAACTACATCATGCCATCTTTACAGAGGTGCTTGTCTTGTATTTTTGTGATCTATGTGGTGACTAGCACAAGCATGCAAACTGCAGAGGAAGAAAATTGGCATTGAGGAGATTACAAATTGAGATGTTGCAATCTTCCACCCTGGGGCAAGAACTAGGAGCTAGTAGTGAGCCTCCTCTCCATGTAGTCTATGAGTGGCAACAGATCAATAATCTTAGGCCTACTAGTCCCAAGTGGGAGGCCAATATAAGTAAAGGGCATTGTCCCTATCTTACAACCAAGAATGTGATACGTCTCCAACGTATCTACAATCTTTTATTCTTCCATGCTTTTATATTATCTGCTTTGGATGTATTATATGCATTAAAATACTATTTTATATTATTTTTGGGACTAACTTAGTAACCTGGTGTCCAGTGCCAGTTGCCGTTTTCCTTATTTTTTGGCTTTTACAGAAAATCAATACCAAATGGAATAAACTTTACGATGATTTTTCTTGGACCAGAAGAAACCTAGGAACCTTTGGGAGGAGGCCAGAAGACCTACGAGGAGGCCAAAAGCCCTAGGGGTGCTCCCCCAAGGAAGGAGCCCCTAGGCTTGTGGGCACCTCAGAGACCTTCCAACCCTAACTCCACCACTATAAATTCTCAAATATTCCCCTTACGTCAGAGGACACACCAAAAATACTTTTCCACCGCTGCAAACTTCTGTTCTTGTGAGATCCCATATTGGGGCCTTTTTTGGCACTCCACTAGAGGGGGATTCAATCATGGAAGGCCTCTACATCAACCTTGCTGCCCTTGCGATGAAGCGTGAGTAGTTTACCATGGACCTAAGGGTCCTTAGCTAGTAGCTAGATGGCTTATTCTCTCTCTTTGATCTTCAATACAATGTTCTCCACGATGTTCTTGGAGATCTATTGTATGTAATCTTCTTTTGCGGTGCTTTTGTTGAGATCCGATGAATTATGGATTTATGATCAGATTATCTATGAATATTATTTGAGTCTTCTCTGAACTCTTTTATGCATGGTTGAGATATCTTAGTATTTCTCTCTGATGTATCGGTTTGGTTTGGCCTACTAGATTGGTTTTTCTTGCAATGGGAGAGGTGCTTTGTGATGGGTTCAACCTTGCGATGTCCTCACCCAGTGACAGTAGGGTTAGCAAGGTACATATTTTATTGTTGCCATTAAGGGTAAAAGATGGGTTTTATATCATATTTGCTGCTCTTTTTGAGCTTGCATTGGTTTTTCCCTTGAAGAGGAAAGGGTGATGCAACAAAGTAGAGATAAGTATTTCCCTTAGTTTGAGAACCAAAGTATCAATCAAGTAGGAGACAACACACAAGTCACCAAATACCTGCACAAACAATCAAACAACTTGAACCCAATGTGATAAAGGGGTTGTTAATCCCTTCACGGTTACTCGCAAAAGTGAGATATGATAGAGAAAGAGAAATGATAAAGTAAATATTTTTGGTATTTTTGGTTTATAGATCAGAAAGTAAAAGATTGCAAAAAGGGTAGATCGGAAACTAATATTGTAGATTGGAAACTTATATGATGGAAAATAGACCCGAGGGCCATATGTATCACTAGAGGCTTCTTTCAAGATAGCAAATAGTACAATGGGTGAACAAATTACTGCTGAGCAATTGATAGAAAAGCGCAAAATTATGACAATATATAAGGCAATGATCATGAATATAGGCATCACGTCCATGTCAAGTAGACCGAAACGATTCTGCATCTACTACTATTAGTCCACACATCGACCGCTATCCAGCATGCATCTAGAGTATTAAGTTCATAAAGAATGGAGTAATGCATTAAGTAAGATGACATGATATGGAGGAGTTAACTCAAGCAATATGATGAAACCCCCATCTTTTTATCCTCGATGGCAACAATACAATACGTGCCTTGCGGCCCCTACTATCACTGGGAAAGGACACCGCAAGATTGAACCCAAAGCGAAGCACTTTTCCCATTGCAAGAAAAACCAATCTAGTTGGCCAAACCTAACCGATAGTTCAAAGAGAATTACAAAGATATCAAATCATGCATAAAAGAATTCAGAGAAGATTCAAATAATATTCATAGATGAGCTGTTCATAAATCCACAATTCTTCAAATCTCGACAAACACACCTGTAACGACCCGAAACCGACGCTTCAGATGCCTTCCATGTATTCTGAGTTTCATCGTGCGATTTGTTTTGTTTGTTGCATTCATCATTGCATTATTTGCTTTGCATCATGTCATCATGACATCATTTTGCAACCCTTTTTAAAACTCTACTAAATAAATTGCATATATCTTTTGATCTATTTAAATCGGGCACTACTAGGAAAAGGGCTATAGCTAATATGGACATTAATGGCACACCATGTATGTGGTGCGCCACTGCTATAGAGAAGTGGCGCTCCTGATACAAGTGCGCCATTACTGACATATTACTAATGGCGCACCTGGTGTGTGGTGCGCCATTACTAGTTTTGAAAAATAAAATAAAAATTTGTTAGTAATGGCACACCAGGGGATAGTGCGCCATTACTAGTTGACATAGTAATGGCACAGCTGTACAAGGTGCGCCGTTACTATGTGTATGACTGGGTTAAACCTTGGTCAAACTTAGTAATGGTGCACTTTGTGTGGGTGCGCCATTACTATGTCAAACTTAGTAATGACGCACCTACACAAAGTGCGCCATTACTAACTTGGACCAAGGTTTGACCAAGTCGTACACATAGTAATGGCGCACTTGGTGCGCCACTGCTAACCAAATGCACCCCCCCCCCCGTGGTCCGCCTTTTCTGTTTTTTAAAAAATGAAAGAAAATGTTGGAAATGTAAAAAAAAAGTATCCCACGTGATATGTGGTCTAGTTGTTGGGAAAATTTACAAATATGAATTTCAACTTTATTTGCAAAATCTCTTAGGAATTTAGTAAAATGGGCATAACTTTTGCATACGAACTCGGATTAAAAAGTTTTTTATATGGAAAATCATCTACTCGAAAAGTTACATCCGAATTGAATCGGGGGAACTTTTTTCAAGACTTTTAGAATCCCGAAAAACCTAACAGAACGAAAGATACGGGGCTTTTAAGATCTAGAGGGGGGAAATGAAAAATAATCAAACTTACTAGTGGCGCACCATTTGCTAGGTGCGCCACTAGTAAAAGGGCAACCTGGTGCATGTAGCTCCCGCTTGCGCAGGGTCCAGGGAAGGGTCTGACCACTTTGGGTCTATAGTACGCAGCCTTTCCCTACATTTCTGTAATATTTTTTTTGGAATTTTTTTCCAAAATATGATACGTAATATGACCGGGAAGTTTGAAATATTTTTCAAAATTTCATCACACTCATGAACATGAACAAAGTTCTAGACATCAACAAGGTTTAATAGGATTGATATGATAAATATATCAACAAGTGCTTGTTAAGTGAGGTGGTGCTGGGGTTGGATAGAATTGCGAAGTTAAGCGTGCTTGGGATGGAGTAGTGTGAGGATGGGTGACCTTCCGGGAAGTTTGACCACTTAGTGTAATTTGACTTGAGATTAAGCATATTGACCCAAGATTAAGAAAAAAACGAAAAAAAAATGATTTTTTTTGAATTTTTTTAGTAATGACGCACTTCTATGTGGTGCGCCATTACTAAGTCAGATAGTAATGGCACACTTCTACGCATACTAATGGCGCACTATAGGTGCGCCATTACTATTTTGTTACTAGTGCCGTGATAATAGTAGCGCACCTGTAGTGCGCCATTAATGGCCAAAACAGGTGCGCCACTAATTAGCCTTTTCCTAGTAGTGGAGGGAGTTCACGTGGTGATTTCTCTTTATAACATATCCTCCCAATATTTTAGGGAGCTATAATAAAATTTTCCATTAATTTGGAATTAACAATAACACACTTGCAAATAAATCTCAATGCCTTTGTTATCTCAATTCTTGGTCTCCGACTTTTTCCTCATATTCTTTGTCATTTTATCGAGGCTCTTCCTAAAAATTCTCAACATTTTTCGACCTTTCAAAACACCCACTTCCTATTCAAACCATTTGAGTTTAATTCAATTGTGTTTGAATGTAACCTTTCAGTCAAGCCCACTTCTATTTTTTTTGGGTCCAGCTCATTTTTATGAGTTCAGGAAAATTAACCCCGTACCCGAACACTACCCCTAACACTTCCTTTCTTCTCCTTTTCTTTTTGATATTTTCTATTTGGAAAACGAAAGAAGAGAAGGAAGGAGGCCCAGTAGTCACGACCAGTCGAATTTGGCCCAAGGCCCAGCCGCACCCTTGTTTTACCCTAGCCCTCTCCCTCTCGTCCTCCCACATCGCCGCCACTTGCACGCACACATCACCAGGGAGAGGAGCTCCTTGCTCTCAAGCCCCAGCGCACTCCTCTTGATCCGCCCCGGATCCTCGCTGTTGCCCTTCTCTGGCGACCGGACCCCGCCGGCGACCATCATCCTACCGCGCAGCCGCCGCGCCCTGCTTCTCCTGCTTCCTCTCCCTCCCGCTCAGCATCCATCTTCACCGAGCTTTGTGCTCCATCCATGGCGTCCCGCCACCATGCAGCCGCGTGCCGTCGAACCTTCCTACTACTGCACCTCCGCTCGTCCCATTTGTTCGCCAGCCTCCCCTAGTTGCTGACGCCGCCACCGCATGCGTCCTCTGCTCCGGCTGCCTCATCCACCCCCTTTGCCTGCCTGCTCCCTCCTGATCCTTTGACCTTGCCTTGCCCCGCGACCGCGCCACCCGGCGAGCCCATGCTCCAGCACCGCGCCGCTGCACCCTTGTTGCTCGCGGCCGCCATGGATGCCCGCAGGACGACGCCGCCGTCCTCGTGCTGCAACGCTGCCGCGCCCACCTCCTCAAACCTACCTTGTCGGACCCCTACCCCGGCCCCATCTCCATGCCATGACCGTTCGTCTCTGCTCATGGCGAAGCTCCTCGTGCAGCTCTGCTTCGCTTGCGCTTCCCTTTCCTCATCTCGACCTCGAGCAGTTGCTCTTTCTACTCCCCGTGGTCAGTTTCGCAGTCCACCTTCACCTCCATGCTCCGGTCACGAACCTCCAAGACCACCGTTGCAATGTTGAGTCCTCTGCCCCGGAGTATCTCATGTTCGTCTACATGAAATTGCCAAGTACCTCTACACACGGATACGCCAAGACCATCCCAGATATCACCAAGTACCACGATGATATGAGTACAACTACCGCCGACCCTCAAAAACCCCGTGGATATCAAGTTCCTCACTACGACCCCGAACATCTGCAGAATGTGTATGACTGCAAAACGTGTACCACTACTTACACTACCATCGCCGTGTACCACTACTTCCCACGATGACCATGAACGACTACACCGCTTGACCCAAACCACCCCGAATGCACGCTTCGAAGGTATAAACGCCGAGACGATGCTCGTGAACGAATGCATGTGTGTTGTTTGAGATGCATGTTTAGATGTTGTATCCACCCGTGAACGTTAGTTGTTCCCTCGTTTGGCACCGTCTTTGACACGTGGGACACATGGGAACCAGGATCACTCCCCGTCACTCTTGCATGTTTCCCATGTTCACACTTTCTTTTGCACCGGTATCTCCATGAGCTACCGGAACCGGGATGTTGTCGTGGCACCATTTCCATTTTCGTCGCCGTGGCACCATTTTCGTTGTGCTGTGGCACCCGACCTAATGCTTCATAACATGCTCATGTCAACATTTTCATAAATTGCATAAAACTTGTATATGTTGTCCGCATCATGATAACATCATTTAAAAAGCTTAAAATTGTCATTTGCTTAAATTACTAATGTCATGTGGGGATTTTTCGGAATTATTGTTTGATGTTTCCGGCCTCATTTTAACTTGCCTAAATGTGCAGTTTACATATGCTTCACCTCTTGCCATGTTTAACAACATTTAATATTGTTGAGTACCTAAACGGGAGAGAACTAAATGATTGTTGTTAAGTTCCGTCAATATGCAACTCGTTGCATATTGAGCTCCACCTAACTTGTAGTATTGTTTGTTGCACTTTGCCATGCCATGCCTCATTAAACCGGACATGCATCATACTTGGTTGTGCATCATGACATGTTTATTGTTTACCATGTCGTTTTCTTCTTTCCGATTGCGCTTCTCCTTGATAGTTCCGGTTACGTTGCGATTGTGAGGTTCCGTTCGACTACGCCCATTCGTATTCTTCATGGACTCAATCATCTTCCTAGCAGGATTTCAGGCAAGATGACCGTTACCCTAGATCTCACTACTATCTTTTCTATGCCAGTTGTCTCGATGCTATCGCTATGTCGTGCTACCTACCACTTGTTTATCAAGCCTCCCAAATTGCAATGATAAGCCTCTAACCTTTTCAACATCCTAGCAGACCGTTGTTTGGCTATGTTACCGCTTTGCTCAGCCCCTTTTAAATTGTTGCTAGTTGCAACTGCAGTTGCAGGTTATTCCATGTTGGGACATGGATATTAGGGGATATCACAATATCTCTTATTTAATTAACGCATCTATATACTTTGTAAAGGGTGGAAGGCTCGGCCTTTTGCCTGGTGTTTTGTGTAACACCCCTGATGCAACTTGCCATATTTATAACTCTGACTCTTGCCATTTTCGTCTTTAAGTTATGAGATTCCCTTCGTGGTTGGGTTTTGTCTTTGTTTTGAATTTTGTTCATGTCATGCATTTCATATCATGTCCACATGTGCATCGCATTTGCATTTGTGTTCGTCTTATGCATCCGAGCATTTTCCCTGTTCCGTTTCGCAATCCGACACTCCCACATGCCCCGGCGCATCCCTCTCGTCTCTTTTCATGAGCGGGTGTTAAACATTCTCGGAATGGACCGAGATTTGCCAAGTGGCCTTGGTACACCACCGATACACCGCCTGTCAAATTTTGTGCCATTTGGAGGCCGTTTGATGCTCTAACGTTAACCGGGTAACCGCAAAGGCCTTTTGTGTGTTGCAGCCCAACACCCCTACAAAACGGCCCAATAACCCATGTAAACCATCTGCATGTCCTTCGTCGTCGGATCATCACCGTGTGGGCGAAAACTACACCTCATTTGGACAGTTCAAACTCCCTCTACCTATAAAAAGGCCTCCTCCTCCGAAAATTCGGGCGAAACCCTAGCTTTCCCCTTCCTCCGCGCGCCGGGCACGTCCGCCCGGCGGCGGACGCCGCCCCCCGAATGAATCTCGCGCCGCCACGTCACTCCGCTACCGCCCACCGTCGCGCGGGCTGCAAGCCCGAGGCCGGCCCTCCCGGCCCGCGCCTCGCCCGTCGCCGCCCGCGACCACGCCCCGCCGCCCGCGACCACGCCCCGCCGCCTCGGTCGCCGATCGCCGCCGTCGAGCGCCGCCTCCTCCTCGCCGCACAGCTCCGCCGCTGCTCGCACTGGATCCGGCGTAGATCCGCCCGGAGGAGCTCGCCGCCTTCACCTCCGGCCACCGCCACCGCGCTGCGCGCCTGCCGCCGAACACCGCCCGGCCCCTCGCCAGAGCGACGCCGCCCGTCGCCGGCCACCTCTCCACCCCGACAACCTCGCCGATGCCGACCTCGCCGGGATCTGCTCCGCCGCCAACCGGGACCAGATCCACCCGCACCTCCAACCAAATGCCTCCCCGTGCCCGGATCCCTCCGTCCCGGAACATCTTCGTCCAGTTTTTCGCGGGGTAAAAATTGCCCAAGTCCTGAAATCCTAATATTTTCATGCCCTCTTCATCATGTCGTATCTCGGTGACCGTGGCTCCGATTCATGCATATGATATGACTAATTGTTTGTCTCGTTGAGCTCTTCATGCCAGTTGCATTTCCGTGCATGTTCCTCTTCATTATGATGCCATTTTCATTGATGCAAGAGTGCTATAAAATGTTAGTTGCTGGTACTTATCAGATCATGAGGTTTTGTCATTTTTGTTACATTTGATGTGTGCATCGTTTGAGCATGAGGTCTACATGAGTTTTGAACTACATCATTCCATCTTTACAGAGGTGCTTGTCTTGTAGTTTTGTGATCTATGTGGTGACTAGCACAAGCATTCAAACTAGGCTTCGTGATGTTGCTGTTTTCAGGGACTTGGGATTTTGCTCTCTTTTCCTGCTGTTATTTTGATGCCATGTAAACTTGATGCTACATAGTGATCCATACTTATTTTGAGATGCTTCAGTAAGGATGTTTTGAAAATGTGGTTATGCTCTATCCATCCACGCCCCTGTTTGGAATTACTAAGTTGTCTAGCATGTCCTTTTCTTGCTCTACTTTTGCTATAAAATGTTCCTGGCAGAATGTTAACATGTTAATCAATATAGCCATGGTTTTTGCTAGTGATCCATGCATCCTATGAACTTTCTCTTGCCATGGTTAGCTTCATGAACATGTCATCTTGCCTTGGATATGCTTATATTGTCATGCAATGCTTTGTGGTGAGTGGCATGAGCTCGCAAAGTTGTCTTCATAAATCTGTTTATGACATGCTCTGTTTTTCTGCTAAGTCTGAAAGTGTTAATAAAACTTGCTATGTTTACATGGGCGCCATCATATCTTCTGTGCCTTTTTGGCTCATATTCAGTAAGGGACTTTTGATCTATGATTTTAGTAGTATCATTCCATGCCTTGGTTTTCTATGTTATGTTCCTGTAGCATGATGTTTGCTTGCTCTAAACTTTGCTTCCTGATGTTGTTTTTGACATGTTAGTATTTTCACCAAGTCTGTGAAGCTGATATGTTTTGTACTTTTGTCATGCTTGTTTGCACCTGTTCTAGTGTGATTTAGCCGTAGCTCAGTGTTCATGTTTTGCAAGCATCTCTTGTACATCACTACCATATGCTTTGTTGCTATGTTGGAGTGCAGTAGCTTAGTTTCTTGTTGCATTCTAAGTGGCATCATGCTGTTAATCGCAGTTTTGCGTCATTCTTGTGATGCTTGCCATTTGCAAACCGTCCATTCATTTCCGGTGATCTTTATATCGATTTCAACAGAAATCATCTCATATTTCCAGCGGCATGCTTGGTTTGCCAAGTTGATGCCTTGTTAATTCTTTCCCTTCCGGAGCACGCATATGCATTGCATATCATGTCTTGCATATCATGCCATGTATTGCATCATGTTGCTTGTGCATTGCACCGTGATTGATTGTTGTTCCATTGCTTGTATTCTTGCCTTGGGTAGAGCCGGGAGATGAGTACGTGAACGAGGAACCTGTTGAGTATGCTTTCGAGGATCAAGCTTTCGACAACTCTGAGAACTTTGCAGGCAAGATGACCATACCCCCGAAATCACTTCTATATTTGCTTGCTAGTTGTTCGCTCTATTGCTATGTCGCACTACCCACCACTCGCTATATCATGCCTCCCATATTGTCATGTCAAGCCTCTAACCCACCTTCCTAGTGAACCGTTGTTTTGGCTATGTTACCGCTTTTGCTCAGCCCCTCTTATAGCGTTGCTAGTTACAGGTGAAGATGAAGTTTGTTCCATATTGGAACATGGATATAGTTGGGATATCATTATTATATCTATTTACTTTAATGCATCTATATACATGGTAAAGGGTGGAAGGCTCGGCCTTATGCCTGGTGTTTTGTTCCACTCTTGCTGCCCTAGTTTCCGTCATACCGGTGTTATGTTCCTTAATTTTGCGTTCCTTACGCGGTTGGGTGTGATACTTCTCCGTCGTATCTATAATTTTTGATTGTTCCATGCCAATATTATTGAACTTTCATATACTTTTGGCAACTTTTTATATTATTTTTGAGACTAACATATTGATCCAGTGCCCAGTGCCAGTTCCTGTCTGTTGCATGTTTTTGGTTTCGCAGAATATCCATATCAAACGGAGTCCAAACGGGATAAAAACGGACAGAGCTTATTTTTGGAAAATATGGAAAATTCGGAAGGAAAATCAACACGAACCAGTGCCCGAGGTGGTCACGAGGCAGGGGCGCCCCCCTTAGGGCGCGCCCCTACCCTCGTGAGCCCACTGTAAGGCGGTTGACGCTCTTCTTTTGCCGCAAGAAAGCTAATATTCAAAAAAATCACGGCGAAGGTTTCAGGCCAATCGGAGTTACGGATCTCCATATATATACGAAACGGTGAAACAGAGCCAGACGAGAACGCAGAAACAGAGAGAGACAGAGAGACAGATCCAATCTCGGAGGGGCTCTTACCCCTCCTGTTCCATGGAGGCCATGGACCAGAGGGGAAACCCTTCTCCTATCTAGGGAGGAGGTCAAGGAAGAAGAAGAAGGAGGGGGGCTCTCTCCCTCGCTTCCGGTGGCACCGAAGTGCCACCGGGGGCCATCATCATCACCGCGATCTACACCAACACCTCCGCCATCTTCACCAACATCTCCATCACCTTCCCCCCTCTATCTACATCGGTCCACTCTCCCGCAACCCGCTGTACCCTCTACTTGAACATGGTGCTTTATGCTTCATATTATTATCTAATGATGTGTTGCCATCCTATGATGTCTGAGTAGATTTCCGTTGTCCTATCGGTGGTTGATGAATTGCTATGATTGATTTAATTTGCTTGTGGTTATGTTGCTATCCTTTGGTGCCCATCATATGATTGCGCGCGTGGATCACACCCTAGGGTTAGTTGTATGTTGATAGGACTATGTATTGGAGGGCAAGAGTGATAGAAGCTTCAGCCTAGCATAGAAATTGATGCATACGGGATTGAAGGGGGACAAATATATCTTAATGCTATGGTTGGGTTTTACCTTAATGAACATTAGTAGTTGCGGATGCTTGCTAATAGTTCCAATCATAAGTGCGTAGAATTCCAAGTCAGGGATGACATGCTAGCAGTGGCCTCTCCCACATAATACTTGCTATCGGTCTAGTAAAGTAGTCAATTGCTTAAGGGACAATTTCGCAACTCCTACCACCACTTTTCCACACTCGCTATATTTACTTTATTGTTTCGCAAACCTATCCAACAACACCTACAAAGTACTTCTAGTTTCATACTTGTTCTAGGTAAAGCAAACATCAAGCGTGCGTAGAGTTGTATCGGTGGTCGATAGAACTTGAGGGAATATTTGTTCTACCTTTAGCTCCTCGTTGGGTTCAACACTCTTACTTATCGAAAACTGTTGCGATCCCCTATACTTGTGGGTTATCAAGACCTTTTTCTGGTTCCGTTGCCGGGGAGCAATAGCGTGGGGTGAATATTCTTGTGTGTGCTTGTTTGCTTTATCACTAAGTAAGTTTTATTTGCTGTTCTTAGTTGTTTTCTATGTTTAGTTATGGGTAGGAAACGCAAAATACCAAAAAATTAGTTGTAGCTACTGAACCAATGGTTGAAGAACCACTCAAAATCTATCACACTGCTGAAGCTTTTTACTTGGATCATCTTCGATCCCTTTGTGCTCGTGCCGAAACCCCAACTAGCTTAGTTGAGGGCAAATCTTTAGATGAGCATGCTTGTTATGTGCGACACCATATATCTGAAAAAGGGAAACTATTATGGAGTCAAATTCAATGTCTGCAATGCTATGCTTGGAATTTATGTGAAATATATGATTTTACTTGTTGTTCTGAAAACCCTAAGAAACACCTTCCCTATCTATGTGAGTTTATTGATAATGGAATCTTATCTTCTTATGCTAAAGGTGTTTATAGTTACTATGATGTTCAACAAATTGAAGAATTTGTTGCTTTTGAGGGTGCTTATGAAATTGCTTATTTGATTGAAAAGTATGATGCTACTTTTCACAAATCTGAAAATTTTGCTATACTTAAATATTGCTATGATAATTATGCTTCTAATACCTATGTTAAACAATATATTGAGGAATACTCCGCTGTCCAAGAAGAGATTAATATTTTGCAGGAGTCTATGGAAGAAGAAGTTGATGACACTGTGAGCTCATTGGATGAAAAAGATGAGGAGGAGAGCGAAGAACAAAAGGAGGAAGAGCGGATTGATCACCCGTGCCCACCTTCTAATGAGAGTAACTCTTCAACTCTTACATTGTTTAATTCCCCTTCGTGCTTACCGAAGGATGATTGCTATGATGACTGTTATGATCCCTATGATTCTTTTGAAATATCCCTTTTGATGATGCTTGCTATGCTTGGGGCCAAGATGCCAATATGAATTATGTTTATGGAGATGAACTTGCTATAGTTCCTTATGTTAAAATTGAAATTGTTGCTATTGCACACACGCATGATAGTCCTATTATCTTTTTGAATTCTCCCAACTACACTATATCGGAGAAGTTTGCACTTATTAAGGATTATATTGATGGGTTGCCTTTTACCATTGCACATGATGATTTTGATGAATATAATATGCATGTGCTTACTGCTCCTACTTGCAATTATTATGAGAGAGGAACTATATCTCCACCTCTCTATGTTTCCAATATGATAAAATTGCAAGAAACTGTTTATACTATGCATTGGCCTTTACTTTGTGTGCATGAATTGTTCTTTTATGACATGCCGATGCACAGGAAGAGAGTTAGACTTCATTGTTGCATGATATATGTTACTTTGTTCTCACTACTAAATTACAAATCATTGTTAATTAAAATTGGCTTTGATATACCTTGGGATCCGGGTGGATCCATTATTTGAGCACTATATGCCTAGCTTAATGGCTTTAAAGAAAGTGCTGCCAGGGAGACAACCCGGAAGTTTTAGAGAGTCATTTATTTATTTTGTGTGCCTTTATAAAGTTTAGAAATAAAAATAATGTGCCAAGGTTTGCCTTTAGGATGTTTACATTTGCTTGATGGTTTGTACGGTGCAGGACAGAAACTTTGGCTGTAGTGCGCGATTTTACATTTTTAGCTGGAACGTCAAATGGTTCTGATTCTTTTTGCACTATCTTTCTGTACAAATTTTTTATTTTCCTAATTTTGGCAGAATTGTTCAAGTATCATAGGTATGCTGAATGTTCAGATTGCTACAGACTGTTCTGTTTTAGACAGATTCTGTTTTTGATGCATAGTTTGCTTGTTTTGATGAAACTATCAATTTATATCAGTGGATTAAGCCACGAAAAAGTTATACTACAGTAGACACAATGCAAAAACAAAATATGAATTGGTTTGCAACAGTACTTATAGTGGTGATTTGCTTTATTATACTAACAGATCTTACCGAGTTTTCTGTTGAAGTTTTGTGTGGATGAAGTGTTCGATGATCGAGAAGGTCTTGATGTGAGAAGAAGAAAGAGAGGCAAGAGCTCAAGCTTGGGGATGCCCGAGGCACCCCAAGTAAATATTCAAGGAGACTCAAGCGTCTAAGCTTGGGGATGCTGGGGGGGGCATCCCCTCTTTCTTCAACAAATATCGGTATATTTTCGGATTGGTTTTGTTCATGCGATATGTGCAAGTCTTGGAGCGTCTTTTGCATTTAGGTTTTTATTTTTCTTTTTATGCACCATGCTAGTATGAGATAGTCCTTGGTTTATTTATAGAATGCTCATAGCACTTCACTTATATCTTTTGAGTATGGCTTTATAGAATGCTTCATGTGCTTCACTCATATCATTTGAAGTTTGGATTCCCTGTTTCTCTTCACTTAGACAACCACCATTCGTAGAATGCTCTTTTGCTTCACTTATATTTGTTAGAGCGTGGGCATATCTTTTGTAGAAAGAATTAAACTCTCTTGCTTCACTTATACCTATTTAGAGAGATGACAGGAATTGGTCATTCACATGGTTAGTCATAAAATCCTACATAAACTTGTAGATCACTGAATATGATATGTTTGATTCCTTGCAATAGTTTCGCGATATAAAGGTGGTGATATTAGAGTCATGCTAGTCGAGTAATTGTGGAATTGAGAAATACTTGTGTTGAGGTTTGCATGTCCCGTAGCATGCCCGTATGGTGAACTGTTATGTAACGAAGTCAGAGCATGAGGTGTTTATTGATTGTCTTCCTTATGAATGGCGGTCGGGGACGAGCGATGGTCTTTTCCTACCAATCTATCCCCCTAGGAGCATGCACGTAGTACTTTGTTTCGATGACTAATAGATTTTTGCAATAAGTATGTGAGTTCTTTATGACTAATGTTGAGTCCATGGATTATACGCACTCTCACCCTTCCACCATTGCTAGCCTCTCTAGTACCGCGCAACTTTCGCCGGTACCATAAACCCACCTTATACCTCCCTCAAAACAGCCACCATACCTACCTATGTAACATCCCAAATTTTCAATTTGGAATGTTATACATTAGATCATCATGCATATCATATTTTACTTTGCATTTTGGTTGATCCTAGCGCAACTCAATGACCCACGGAGAGATTTGGGGATTTCGTTATTTTCATATTTGAGTTCTCTCAAATTTTGAGAATAGGATCATTTGATTTTATTAATTTTATCATCAATTATTTCTACTACAAAAATATCAGAGAGGGAATAAAATGACTTTCCCAAAATAAAGAAATATTGAGGATTTAATAATAAAATCAAATAAGATTTTATTTCAGAGTTTTTTGGTGTTTTATTTGAATTTAGGAAAAATGTGCGTTTTTCAAAATTGCATTTAGGGCCCAAATAAATGTTCACCTTGTGCGGCTCGCTTTTAGAAGCCCATGAAAATTTATTTCGGAATTTTTGGAATCCGTTTAGTATTTCTTCTTATTTTTCTTCCGAGCGGCATAATTAAAAAAAATGAACCGACTTCGGGCCGTACCCGAGCGGGACACCGCCCGGGGGCAGCCCCTAAATAGCGCCGCCCCGAGCCGCCCCAGCCCATCAGCCCTGCCTCGATCCACGCGCCGCCGGAGCCGCCGCCGCCGCCGACGATCCCGCCGCCCGAGGTTCATCGCGCCTCGTTTTCCATGCCGAAAAAAAGAGAAAAAAAATTCGGCGTTTGTCGTTTTTCTTTTTCTCGGATTAAATCCGCGATTTTTCTGATTGCGATTCCTGATCTGATTTTCGTTTTAGTTTAACTTTTCGCTCGTTTATCGGAATCAGGCGATTCAAGCGCCTAGGGATTCGTCTCGAAACCCTCTATCCGTTTAACCAACTTAAACAAGTTTTTGCCACTGTAAAATTTGCCCTAGATCCAGATTGCTAGAATGAAGTTGTTTTCTTTTGCCGTTTGACTTTCGTTGCTTCGTTCGATTTGATTCTTTTTGCCAACCGGAGTTCTTAAGTTGAACCTTCTGGTTAGATCTCTTATTTGAGTTTTACCTGTGCATTAGATGAGTGCTTATTGTATGCTTGTTTGTTTGTCTGCGATAGAATACCTGGAGTGCGCCGCCTGTTACTCTGAATCGTTAGGTTTCACGGATCATCAGCAATGCAAGTAACACTTTGATCATACCTTTTCTACTACCCAGTTTTATTGCATTAGATCAATCCTCACACATTGCATGATTATAATCTAATTAAATTGTGGGATGGGAAGTAGATGAGGTAGTACCTATTACCTGTTTATTATCAAACCTTTGGGAGTTACTTCTTCGTTTGCTTATTGTGCCATGCTATGCTAGTAGACGTGGATTGGGTGAGTGAAATCCATGACAGATGTGAGATTGTTAATTAATGGTTTATCTAAGGTGGCAACTTAAACACACATCTGGGTGGATTGAGGCACCTGGGTATTCCAGGACTTGCGTGTTTTCTTTTGGACCGCCACCCAGGCTCAAAAGGATCATGAGACTATTCATACTAGAAACTTCCGTGTGCAGCCACAAGATATTATGGGCTCTAGCATAGTTGACTAAGTCGTGCGAACTCTTACAGTGGTAGACTAGCAGATGTAGGGGATGTAGGTGGTACGGTCTACCCGATCGTAAGGTGCTAGCGCTTCTGAAAGACTATGTCTCGGTCATCCGTCTTCTCAAACACCATGTAGTGCGAGAAACCAAACGGAGGCGATCGAGTCTTGTGGGGAAAAGTGCACAAACCTCTGCATAGTGTAATAAACTAATCATGGTTAGCCGTGTCCCCGGTTATGGACATCTTGAGTATCTAGTACTTGGATTTTCATGTGAATCTCAACATGTTACTCTAAATTAATTTTGTTGGGTTATGTTTAATGATGATACTTAATTGGGATTGAGAATGCTGTCAACCATTCTCAATGTTTAACAACCACCATGATAGTAAATAAATTTTATTCCTTTGAAGTAGGGAAAAATTGGCTTTACGCAAAACTGTAACCATAGAGCTTTCCACCAGCCAAATATGCATATAGTCTAGCTGTTTCATTCCATTACTCTCTATGTGTTACCTTGCCAGCATATTCGATGTGCTGACCCATTTCGGGCTGCAACGTTAATGTTGCAGACTTTTCAGACGACGATTAAGGAGTTTTTAGGTCGTGGTTCTATACTCAGTGATGCCGTTGGAGATGATGGACTCACTTATCTTCCAAGCCTTCCGCTGTTATCGTTATTAGATGGCCTTAAGCCATATTTATTGTAATAGGTTCTCGTTTGAGACACTCGATGTAATAAGTGTGTGATTGCTACTCTGTTATAAATCCTCCGAGTACTATGTGGTGTCAGCATTACTGATCCAGGGATGACACCGGAGCACAGAGATCAGACTGTTTGAGGTCTGGTCGCTACAAGAGATGGTATCAGAGCACACGCTGACTGTAGGACACGACCACTAAGCTAAAGACCTAGATCACTATTCACTCTCTCCTCTTCTGACCTCTCATCTTTTCTACTCTTGAGGATGGCGGATGCAAGGAACAAGTTCATGCAACCAGATGAAGATACACCCTTTGGACGCCACTTGAAGGAAGTCACTAGATACCTGAACATAGGAGTACCAAGCTTCACCGGAACCTACAATGCCAGTTTACTTGAAGAAGAGCGCTGGATGATTCAAGTTCAAGTACCAGGAAGGACGTTCATGCCAGTCACTGAGCCCATAGAATTTTCTTTTGATGCACCAACTTGCAGTCTAGGAAAGAGCATGGCAGCTCACATCGCCATGGGACGCATTGGAGAAGTCTACCGCAAGGATCTCAAGGATACTGTCTACCAGATTTGTGGGCGCCGAGATGAACACTGGGAGATGATCAGCACCAGGAAGGATAGATCAATCACAGCTTTTATCTAGGAGTTAAACCAGCACATTCGACGACAGGAGAACCAGATGTGCGCCGACATGATAGACCTGAAGAAGGCAAAGACTAGAATCAAGGAACTGGAGGAAGAACTCAAGGCTACACGTGAAGATTATGAAGAGGAAATTGAAGTATTGGTGGAGAAGAATGACGACCTGATCAGGAAGATTGGAATATTTATGGGAGGCCCTACGCCAGTAGATGAAGACGAAGAACCCAGGAAATTAGCCCGGAAGACTACATCATCATCGACGGCACCGACTCGGAAGCAGATAGTAGCGATGATGACTATGTTGATGTAGCTGGAGCAGATATCATGGAGTCAACGACCGTAGAATATTTCTAGTAGACCACCTCATCAGTAGTAGTAGTCCACCATGTAAATATAGTAGTCCGAGCACTTTTGCGATAGATAGATCGATTGTATGCCCTTGTTTGATTGATTGAAGTGAATTGTTTGTTTTGCCTCATGTGCATATGGGTAGTGTTTTCTCTTTAGACCCCCTCTATTCTTATATCTCATCTTTTCTAAACCCTCAGATGCCTCCGAGACGTGACCCCGGATTTGCCTTTCCACCGGAGCTCACCCAGTTGATCCAGCAGCAGAACACATTGATGCAGTTGCTAGTCCAGAATCAGAATCAGGGGAACAACAACAACAACCCACCACCACCACCACCACCTGTTGACCACTTAGCCCGTTTTCTTAGGCTGAATCCGCCGGTGTTTTCCAGTAGCACCGAGCCGATAGTAGCAGATGATTGGCTCCGCAAGACAGCTAGGGAGTTAACCACAGCAGGATGCACAGATGCGGAGAAGGTGAAGTTTGCCGCACATCAGTTAGAAGGACCCGCAGCATCATGGTGGGAGAATTTCACAGCCACTTTCCCAGTTGACACTGTCACATGGGACCAGTTTCAGCAGGCTTTTCGTACTGCACACGTTTCAGCAGGAGCTATGGCCATGAAGAAGCGTGAGTTTCGCAACTTGCACCAAGGAGGAAGGATAGTTGGCCAGTATGTGGAGGAATTTAGTAAGCTAGCACGTTATGCCCCAGATGACGTCGCTACGGATGCAGCTAAGCAGGAGAAGTTTCTAGAAGGACTGAATGATGAGTTGAGCATGCAGTTGATGGTAGCCACCTTCAACAACTACCAGGAGTTGGTAGATCGTGCTCTTATGATTGAAGGGAAGCAGCAACAAATTGAGAATCGCAAGAGGAAGTATGGACAAGGAAAGTACAATTCATGAGCTCAGCAGAAGCCATGTTTTACCCCTAGACCGGGAGGACATTTTCAGCATACCCATGGAGGAGGTAGCTCGCACAATCACAATGGCACCAAGAATGGTAATGGCAATGGAGGAAGCAACGGCCAGAACCGCACCAACCCCTCAACCCCAGCCAAGAAGGACTTGAGCCAAGTCACTTGCTTTAAGTGTTCGAAGACAGGACATTATGCAATGAATGTCCTGAATTGCAAAATGGAAATAGCAATGGAAGTTTGGGAAGAAGCCGAACCCTTTCAACAGGGGACAGGTGAACCACGTTAGCGTGGAGGAGGTTGAAGCTCAGCCCGATGCAGTAATAGGTAAGTTTTTGGTTAAGTCATTTACTGCACTCGTTCTTTTTGATACTGGTGCATTGCATTCATACATCTCAAGGGGATTTGTGGATAAGTATAACCTACCAACCCAAGCCCTTAGGTCACCCATGTTAGTAACCTCGCCCGGAGCATAGTATGTGGCTAGTCTATGGTGTGATCGGTTACCATTAAGGATTGGTAACTATGTTTTTCCCTCAGACCTAATAGTATTGGAATCTCAAGGATTGGATGTGATATTAGGCATGGATTGGTTATCAAAGTATGAAGGGAATATTGAGTGTGCTAGTAAGTCAATTTTGCTTACCACCCCAGAAGGGAGAAGGATCAAGTATGTATCCCGGCATGTGCTAAAGAGGACTCAAGTGAATTGCCTAACAGGAGTTGTGTAGGAGGAAGCACCAGTGGTAAGGGATTTCCCTGATGTATTTCCAGAGGAGTTGCCAGGCATGCCACCGGATAGAGATATTGAGTTTTTGATTGAGCTATTGCCAGGCACAGGGCCAATATCAAAGAGACCATATAGGATGCCAGCAAAGGATTTGGTGGAAATTAAGAAGCAGATTAAGGAGTTACTGGATAAAGGATATATTCGCCCAAGTTCTTCACCTTGGGGATCGCCAGTACTTCTAGTGGAGAAGAAGCATGGATCTTTAAGGATGGTTGTTGATTATCGAGGATTGAATGAAGTAACGATCAAGAACAAGTACCCACTACCGATGATCAATGATCTGTTTGATCGATTGCAAGGAGCTAAGGTATTTTCCAAGATCGATCTGCGATCAGGATACCACCAGTTGAAGATTCGAGAACAGGATATTCCGAAGACAGCTTTTACCACCAGGTATGGGCTGTATGAGTATACCGTTATGTCATTTGGTCTGACTAACGCACCTGCCTATTTTATGAACATGATGAACAAAGTGTTTATGGAGTTTTTGGATAAGTTCGTCGTAGTGTTCATTGATGATATCCTGGTTTATTCGAAGAATGAAGAGGAACATAAGGAGCATTTGCGTTTGGTACTTGGAAAGCTCAGAGAACATCAATTATATGCCAAGTTCAGCAAATGTGAGTTTTGGTTGAAGGAAGTAGGATTCCTCGGACATGTTATATCTGGAGAAGGTATAGCAGTAGATCCCGCTAAAGTTGAAACCGTGACCAAGTGGGAAGCCCCAACAACAGTTGGAGAGATCCGGAGTTTTCCTTGGACTCGCAGGATACTACCGGAGATTTATTGAGAATTTCTCAAAGATTGCAAAAAGCCTATGACTGAGTTGTTGAAGAAAGATACCAAGTTCATATGGACAGAGGAATGTGAGGCTAGTTTCCAGGAGTTGAAGAAACGTTTGGTTACCTCACCAGTGTTGATTTTGCCAGACCAGACCAAAGATTATGAGGTGTATTGTGACGCTTCACGTCGAGGACTTGGAGCAGTGCTTATGCAGGAAGGGAGAGTTGTTTCATATGCCTCAAGACAACTGAAGCCTCATGAGTTAAATTATGCCACACATGATTTGGAGTTAGCAGCCGTAGTGCATGCATTGAAGACATGGAGACATTTTCTCATTGGAAATCATTGTGAGGTGTACATGGATCATAAGAGTTTGAAGTACATTTTCACACAGAAGGAGTTAAATCTCAGACAAAGGAGATGGTTGGAGCTTATCAAGGATTATGATATGAAATTGCATTAACACCCCGGAAAGGCTAATGTAGTAGCTGACGCATTAAGCCGTAAGAGCCATGTCAATACGTTAATGATGGGAGGAATACCAAGGGAGTTAGCAGAAAATCTTCGTGAACTATGTTTGGAAATAGTTCTGAGAGGCTATGTAGCAGCATTGGAGATTCAGTCAACCTTGATGGATAAAATCAGGGAAGCTCAGAAAGCTGACAAAGAGATTGCCGCTATAAAGGAGAAACTGAGCAAAGGAAAAGCTAAAGGATTTCGTGAGGATGAGCACGACACCCTATGGTTTGAAGACCACGTTTATGTGCCCAATGACCCGGAGATCAGGAAGTTGATTTTGCAAGAGGCACACGACTCACCGTATTCAATTCACCCAGGAAATACCAAGATGTATCTGGATTTGAAGGATATTTTCTGGTGGACCGGAATGAAGAAGGATATAGCGGAGTATGTAGCAGTTTGTGATGTATGTCAGAGAGTAAAGGCAGAGCATCAGAAGCCAGCAGGATTGTTACAACCATTGCCGATACCCAAATGGAAGTGGGATAAGCTAGGCATGGGTTTTATCACGGGATTGCCCAGGACTCGTTCAGGCTATGACTCGATTTGGGTTGTAGTTGATCGATTAATGAAGGTAGCTCATTTCATCCCAGTAAAGACCACTTATACCAGTGCTAAGTTGGCAAGGATATACATGACCAGGATCGTATGTCTGCATGGAGTTCCAAGGAGTATCGTATCGGATAGAGGAACCCAGTTTACCTCAAAGTTTTGGAAGCAGTTGCATGAAACTTTGGGAACCAGGCTAGAATTCAGTACAGCTTTTCATCCACAGATAGATGGACAGACCGAGAGAGTCAATCGGATTTTGGAGGATATGCAGAGCTTGTGCGCTAGATTACAGATCTAGTTGGGATGATAATTTGCCATATGCAGAGTTCTCTTACAACAACAGTTACCAAACCAGTTTAAAGATGGCCCCTTTCGAAGCCTTGTACGGAAGGAGGTGCAGGACACTGTTGTCATGGGACGAAGTTGGAGACCGCCAGTTGTTTGGTCCTGACTTGATTAAAGAGTCTGAACAGAAGGCGAAGCTGATTCGCGATAGGCTCAAGGTAGCCCAGTCCAGACAGAAAAGTTATGCAGATTCTAAACGCAAGGAGACAGTTTACGAAGTCGGATATATAGCTTATCTTCGAGTATCTCCACTTCGGGGAACAAAGCGTTTTGGAGTTAAAGGGAAGTTAGCACCATGATTTGTAGGACCATATCGAGTTTTGGAGTGTATGGGAGAAGTGGCCTACAAGTTGGAATTGCCCGAAGGATTGTCAGGAGTTCATGATGTGTTCCACGTTTCTCAGTTAAAGAAATGTCATGCGGAGATGGCTGACATACCATTGAGAGATACAGTGCCCTTGGAAACTATTCAGTTGGATAACGATTTGACCTACGAGGAGCAACCAATTAAGAATCTCGAGTTTGCCAGCCGTGTTACTCGCAGCAAGGTTATTAAGTTTTGCAAAGTTCAGTGGAGCCACCACACGGAGGATGAAGCCACCTGGGAGCGAGAGGAAGATTTTCTCAAAGACCACCCTCACCTATTTTCTAGCCAACCCGAATCTCGAGGGCGAGATTCATCTTAAGGGGGGTAGGTTTGTAACATCCCAAATTTTCAATTTGGAATGTTATACATTAGATCATCATGCATATCATATTTTACTTTGCATTTTGGTTGATCCTAGAAATTCTACGCAACTCAATGACCCACGAGAGAGTTGGGGATTTCGTTATTTTCATATTTGAGTTCTCTCAAATTTTGAGAATAGGATCATTTGATTTTATTTATTTTATCATCAATTATTTCTACTACAAAAATATGAGAGAGGGAATAAAATGACTTTACCAAAATAAAGAAATATTGAGGATTTAATAATAAAATCAAATAAGATTTTATTTCGGAGTTTTTCGGTGTTTTATTTGAATTTAGGAAAAATGTGCGTTTTTCAAAATTGCATTTAGGGCCCAAATAAATGTTCACCTTGTGCGGCTTGATTTTAGAAGCCCGTGAAAATTTATTTCAGAATTTTTGGAGTCCGTTTAGTATTTTTTTTATTTTTCTTCCGAGCGGAATAATTAAAAAAAACGAACCGACTTCGGGCCGTACCCGAGTAGGACACCGCCCGGGGGCAGCCTTTAAATAGCGCCGCCCCGAGCCGCCCCAGCCCATCAGCCCCGCCTTGATCCACGCGCACCGCCGATGATCCCGCCGCCCGAGGTTCGTCGTGCCTTGTTTTCCGTGCCAAAAAAAAGAGAAAAAAAATTCGGCGTTCGTCGTTTTTCTTTTTCTTGGATTAAATCCGTGATTTTTCTAATCGCGATTCCTGATCCGATTTTCGTTTTAGTTTAACTTTTCGCTCGTTTATCGGAATCAGGCGATTCAAGCGCCTAGGGATTCGTCTCGAAACCCTCTATCCGTTTAACCAACTTAAACAAGTTTTTGCCACTGTAAAATTTGCCCTAGATCCAGATTGTGAGAACAAAGTTGTTTTCTTTCGCCGTTTGACTTTCGTTGCTTCATTCAATTTGATTCTTTTTGCCAACCAGAGTTCTTAAGTTGAACCTTCTGGTTAGATCTCTTATTTGAGTTTTACCTGTGCATTAGGTGAGTGCTTATTGTATGCTTGTTTGTTTGTCTGCGATAGAATACCCGGAGTGCGCCGCCTGTTACTTCGAATCGTTAGGTTTCACGGATCATCAGCAAGGCAAGTAACACTTTGATCATACCTTTTCTACTACCCAGTTTTATTACATTAGATCAATCCTCACACATTGCATGATTAGGATCTAATTAAATTGTGGGATGGGAAGTAGATGAGGTAGTACCTATTACCTGTTTATTATCAAATCTTTGGGAGTTACTTCTACATTTGCTTATTGTGCCATGCTATGCTAGTAGACGTGGATTGGGTGAGTGAAATCCATGACATATGTGAGATTGTTAATTAATGGATTATCTAAGGTGGCAACTTAAACATATATCTGGGTGGACTGAGGCACCTGGGTATTCCAGGACTTGCGTGTTTTCTTTTAGACCGCCACCCAGGCTCAAAGGGATCATGAGACTATTCATACTAGAAACTTCCGTGTGCAGCCACAAGCTATTATGGGCTCTAGCATAGTTGACTAAGTCGTGCGAACTCTTACAGTGGTAGACTAGCAGATGTAGGGGATGTAGGTGGTACGGTCTACCCGATCGTAAGGTGCTAGCGCTTCTCAAAGACTATGTCTCGGTCATCCGTCTTCTCAAACACCATGTAGTGCGAGAAACCAAACGGAGGCGATCGAGTCTTGTGGGGAAAAGTGCGCAAACCTCTGCAGAGTGTAATAAACTAATCATGGTTAGCCGTGTCCCCGGTTATGGACATCTTGAGTGTCTAGTACTTGGATTTTCATGTGAATCTCAACATGTAACTCTAAATTAATTTTGTTGGGTTATGTTTAATGATGATGCTTAATTGGGATTGAGAATGTTGTCAACCATTCTCAATGTTTAACAACCACCATGATAGTAAATAATTTTATTCCTTTGAAGTAGGGAAAAATTAGCTTTACGCAAAACAGTAACCATAGAGCTTTCCACCAGCCAAATATGCATATAGTATAGCTGTTTCATTCCATTACTCTCTATGTGTTACCTTGCCAGCATATTCCATGTGCTGACCCATTTTCGGGCTGCAACGTTAATGTTGCAGACTTTTCAGACGATGATTATGGAGTTTTTAGGTCGTGGTTCTATACTCAGTGATGCCGTTGGAGTTGATGGACTCACTTATCTTCCAAGCCTTCCGCTGTTATCGTTATTCGATGGCCTTAAGCCATATTTATTGTAATAAGTTCTTGTTTGAGACACTCGATGTAATAAGTGTGTGATTGCTACTCTGTTATAAATCCTCCGAGTACTGTGTGGTGTCAGCATTACTTATCCAGGGATGACACCGGAGCACAGAGATGAGACTGTTTGAGGTCTGGTCGCTACAACCTATCATGGCATTTCCATAGCCATTTCGAGATATATTGCCATGCAACTTCCATCATCATCATATACATGACTTGAGCATTCATTGTCATATTGCTTTGCATGGTCATAAGATAGCTAGCATGATGTTTTCATGGCTTGTCCGTTTTTTGATGTCATTGCTACGCTAGATCATTGCACATCCCGGTACACCGCCGGAGGCATTCATATAGAGTCATATCTTTGTTCTGGTATCGAGTTGTAATATTGAGTTGTAAGTAAATAAAAGTGTGATGATCATCATTATTAGAGCATTGCCCAAGTGAGGAAAGGATGATGGACACTATGATTCCCCCCACAAGTCGGGATGAGACTCCGGACGAAAAAATAAAAAAAAATAAAAAGAGAAAGGCCAAAAAAAGAAGGCCAAAAAAAAGAAAAAAAGAAAAAAGAGAGAGAAAAAGAGAGAAGGGGCAATGTTACTATCCTTTTACCACACTTGTGCTTCAAACTAGCACCATGTTCTTCATATAGAGAGTCTCTTGTGTTATCACTTTCATATACTAGTGGGAATTTTCATTATAGAACTTGGCTTGTATATTCCAACGACGGGCTTCCTGAAATGCCCTAGGTCTTCATGAGCAACCAAGTTGGATGCACACCCACTTAGTTTCAGTTTGAGCTTTGATATACTTATAGCTCTAGTGCATCCATTGCATGGCAATCCCTACTCACTCACATTGATATCTATTGATGGGCATCTCCATAGCCCGTTGATACGCCTAGTTGATGTGAGACTATCTTTTCCTTTTTTTTCTCCACCATCATATTCTATTCCACCTATAGTGCTATGTCCATGGCTCACGCTCATGTATTGTGTGAAAGTTGAAAAGTTTTGAGAACGTCAAAAGTATGAAACAATTGCTTGGCTTGTCATCGGGGTTGTGCATGATGTGAATGCTTTGTGTGGTGAAGATGGAGCATAGCCAGACTATATGATTTTGTAGGGATGAGTTTTCTTTGGCTATGTTATTTCAATAAGACATAATTGCTTGGTTGGTATGCTTGAAATATTATTGTCTTTATGTCAAAGGATAGATTATTGCTTTGAATCACTCGTGTCTTAATATTCATGCCATGATTAGACATATGATCAAGATTATGCTAGGTAGCATTCCACATCAAAAATTATCTTTTTTATCATTTACCTACTCGAGGACGAGCAGGAATTAAGCTTGGGGATGCTGATACGTCTCCGTCGTATCTATAATTTTTGATTGTTCCATGCCAATATTATTGAACTTTCATATACTTTTTGGCAACTTTTTATATTATTTTTGGGACTAACATATTGATCCAGTGCCCAGTGAAAGTTCCTGTCTGTTGCATGTTTTTGGTTTCGCAGAATATCCATATCAAACGGAGTCCAAATGGGATAAAACGGACAGAGCTTATTTTTGGAAAATATGGAAAATTCGGAAGGAAAATCAACGCGAACCAGTGCCCGAGGTGGTCACAAGGTAGGGGGCGCGCCCCCCCTTAGGGCGCGCCCCCTACCCTCATGAGCCCACCGTAAGGCGGGCGCTCTTCTTTTGCCGCAAGAAAGCTAATATTCGAAAAAAAATCATGACGAAGGTTTCAGGCCAATCGGAGTTACGGATCTCCATATATATATACGAAACGGTGAAACAGAGCCAGACAAGAACGCAGAAACAGAGAGAGACAGATCCAATCTCGGAGGGGCTCTCGCCCCTCCCGTGCCATGGAGGCCATGGAACAGAGGGGGAACCCTTCTCCCATCTAGGGAGGAGGTCAAGGAAGAAGAAGAAGGAGGGGGGCTCTCCCCCCCTCACTGCCGGTGGCACCGGAGTGCCACCGGGGGCCATCATCATCACCGCGATCTACACCAACACCCCCGTCATCTTCACAAACATCTCCATCACCTTCCCCCCTCTATCTACAGCGGTCCACTCTCCCGCAACCCGCTGTACCCTCTACTTGAACATGGTGCTTTATGCTTCATATTATTATCCAATGATGTGTTGCCATCCTATGATGTGTGAGTAGATTTTCGTTGTCCTATCGGTGGTTGATGAATTGCTATGATTGATTTAATTTTCTTGTGGTTATGTTGCTGTCCTTTGGTGCCCATCATATGATTGCGCACGTGGATCACACCCTAGGGTTAGTTGTATGTTGATAGGACTATGTATTGGAGGGCAAGAGTGATAGAAGCTTCAACCTAGCATAGAAATTGATGCATACGGGATTGAAGGGGGACCAATATATCTTAATGCTATGGTTGGGTTTTACCTTAATGAACATTAGTAGTTGCTGATGGTTGCTAATAGTTCCAATCATAAGTGCATAGAATTCCAAGTCAGGGAATGACATGCTAGTAGTGGCCTCTCCCACATAATACTTGCTATCGGTCTAGTAAAGTAGTCAATTGCTTAAGGGACAATTTCGCAACTCCTACCACCACTTTTCCACACTCGCTATATTTACTTTATTGTTTCTTTACCTAAGCAGCCCCTACTTTTTATTTACGTAATCTTTATTATCTTGCAAGCCTATCCAACAACACCTACAAAGTACTTCTAGTTTCATACTTGTTCTAGGTAAAGCGAACGTCAAGCGTGCGTAGAGTTGTATCGGTGGTCGATAGAACTTGAGGGAATATTTGTTCTACCTTTAGCTCCTCGTTGGGTTCGACACTCTTACTTATCGAAAACTGTTGCGATCCCCTATACTTGTGGGTTATCAGGGTGTTATGGGAACCCCTTGACAGTTCGCCTTCAATAAAACTCCTCCAGCAAGGCCCAACCTTGGTTTTACCATTTGCCTACCTACCACCATATACCTTTCCCTTGGGTCCTGTAGACTCTAGGGTCATCTTTATTTTAACCCCCCCGAGTGAGTGCTCCTCTGAGTGTTGGTCCGAATCAAGCTGCCCGCGGGGCCATCTCGGGGAAACTTGAGGGTTGGTTTTACTCGTAGCTAGTCTCATCCGGTGTGCCCTGAGAACGAGATACATGCGACTCCTATTGGGATTTGTTGGCACATTAGGCGGCTTTGCTGGTCTTGTTTTACCATGCTTGAAATGTCTTATAACCAGGATACCGAGACTGATCGGGTCTTCCCGGGAGAAGGAATATCCTTTGTTAACTGTGAGAGCTTGTGATGGGCTAAGTTGGGACACCCCTATAGGGTATAATCTTTCGAGAGCCGTGCCCACAGTTATGTGGCAGATGAGAATTTGTTAATATCCGGTTGTAGATAACTTGACACTTAACTTAATTAAAATGAATCAACCACGTGTGTTGCCGTGAGGGTCTCTTTTCGGCAGAGTCCGGGAAGAGAACACATCCTTGTATTATGCTTGAAAGTAAGTAGTTTCAGGATCACTTCTTGATCACTTCTAGCTTCTCGACCGTTGCGTTGCTTCTCTTCTCGCTCTTATTTGCGTATGTTAGCCACCATATATGCTTAGTGCTTGCTGCAGCTCCACCTCACTACCCTTTCCTACCCATAAGCTTAAATACTCTTGATCTCGCGGGTGTGAGATTGCTGAGTCCTCGTGACTCACGGATACTTCCAAATAGTTGCAGGTGCCGAGGATACCAGTGCAAGTGATGCTACCGAACTCAAGTGGGAGTTCGACGAGGATTCGAGCTATTACTATGTTTCTTTTCCCGATGATCAGTAGTGGAGCCCAGTTGGGACAATCAGGGATCTAGCATTTGGGGTTGCCTTCCTTTATTTTGGTTCCATAGTCGGACTTTTGATTGTACTTTGGATGATGTATGTATTATTTATGTATTGTGTGAAGTGGCGATTGTAAGCCAACTCTTTATCCCTTTCTTATTCAGTACATGGGATGTGTGAAGATTACCCCTCTTGCGACAAGCCTACCATGCGGCTATGCCTCTAAGTCGTGCCCCGACATGTGGGAGATATAGCCGCATTGTGGGTGTTACATTTTGTTCCACTCTTGTTGGCTTAGTTTCCGTCATACCGGTGTTATGTTCCTTGATTTTGTGTCCCTAACACGATGAGGGTTTATGGGACCCTCTTGACAGTTCGCTTTGAATAAAACTCTTCCTGCATGGCCCAACATTGGTTTTACCATTTGCCTAATAACAACTAAAACTTGCATAGGGACTTGCCGGCCCGCGAGGTCCCTTAATCAACCCCCGGGCCAATGGTCCATGTGAGTGTTGGTCCACCTACCTAGCAGTCGGCGGTGCCGCCTCGGGGCAACTCGAGGTGTTTGGCTATCGTCCACTTATCATAGACGGTATTGTCCTGAGAATGAGATATGCGGGGCTCCTATCGAAGTATTGACTCATCGGGTGGTCTTGCTGGTTTTGTTTTACCATTGTCGAAATGACTTGTGCATCGGATTGGATGTCCTGCGATGGACGATTGTCTCTGCGGATCATGAGCTTGTCACGGGCTAAGTCGGGACACCCCTGCAGGGATTAAACTTTCGAGAGCCGTGCCCGCGGTTATGTGGCATATGGGAATTTGTTAATATCTGGTTGTAGTAAACTTGAAGTAAACTCAATTAAAATATACGAACCGCGTGCGTAACCGTGACTGTCTCCTTTCGGGAAGTTTGAGAGGAGAACACGGTTGGGGTTATGTTTGAACGTAAGTAGTTCAAGATCACTTATTGATCTTTACTAGTTTGCGACCGTTTGCGTAGTTTCTCATATTACTCTTGTACTCGTGAGTTAGACACCATACATTGCTTAGCCGCTGCTGCAACCTCTCGACGGATCACAAGAACATTCCTCGACACATGATGATGGCTACCTATTCGGACGTGACAAACCTAGTCACACCCGAGCCGACAACCGCAGACGAACTCCATCGGAGCTACGTCGCGATGCAGCCCGATATAGAGGCGCCGCACACCCTCTTTGCTTCACCAATGAAGTAATGGATCATGAATTCCCCGAAGGGTTCAAACCCGTTAACATTGAATCATACGATGGAACAACAGATCCCACGGTGTGGATTGAGGATTTTCTTCTCCATATCCACATGGCTCGCGGAGACGACCTTCATGCCATCAAATACCTCCCGTTAAAACTCAAAGGACCAGCTCGACACTGGTTAAACAGTCTGCCTGAAAACTCAATTGGCAGATGGGAGGAGCTAGAAGATGCCTTCCGCGATAAATTTCAAGGTACATATGTCCGACCACCGGATGCTGATAACATAAGTCACATTGTCCAGCAGCCTGTAGAATCCGCCAGAAAGCTCTGGACTAGGTTTTTAGTTAAGAAGAACCAAATTGTTGACTGTCCGGACGCGGAAGCCCTCGCGGCCTTCAAACACAGCGTCCGGGACAAGTGGCTTGCCCGCCACCTCGGCCAAGAAAAACCATAGTCTATGTCAGCCCTTACCGCTCTGATGACCCACTTTTGCGCGGGAGAAGACATCTGGCTCGCCCGTAGAAGTAATAGCGCCAGCGATCCGGGCACCTCCGAAGTGCGGGACGGTAATGGAAAGCCACGACGCAATAAAAACAAACGTCGCAATAATAAGGAGGGCACACAGGACACAACAGTCAATGCTGGATTCAGCAGCCCCAAACCCGGCCAACAGAAAAAGCCATTTACGGAAAACAAAGACAGACCATCCAATTTAGACAAAATATTGGATAGGCCCCGCTAGATCCATGGCCATCCCAATACACCAGCTAATCACACCAACAAAAGCTGTTGGGTCTTCAAACAGGCCGGCAAGTTAAATGTCGAACACAAGGGGAAGAGGCCGCCCGGCGATAGTGATGACGAACAGGCTCGCCAACAGAACAACGGGGGTCAGAAGCAGTTTTCCCCCGACGCAAAGACAGTAAACATGGTATACGTGACACACACCCCTAGAGGTGAGCGCACAGAATACTCCCTCCATACACGAGATCATACTACGACTACCTCAGCCGAACTACGCAGCGGCCTTATCATGCCGCGTACCATGTCGGCCATCATGCCGCTAGTCTCCATTCAACATGAACGATCAATGTCCATATTGGACTAGCAATTCGGCTTCCGCCGTTCGCCTAATATGCCTTCAAAGTGGGTACTGCGCATACATAATTATGCACTTGAAATATCCCGGGCATCGGTGATGACCCACAAGTATAGGGGATCTATCGTAGTCCTTTCGATAAGTAAGAGTGTCGAACCCAACGAGGAGCAGAAGGAAATGATAAGCAATTTTTAGTAAGGTATTCTCTGCAAGCACATAAATTATCGGTAACAGATGGTTTTTGTGATAAGGTAATTTGCAACGAGTAGCAAATAATAAAAGTAAATAAGGTGCAGCAAGATGGCTCAATCCTTTTTGTAGCAAAGGACAAGCCTTGACAAACTCTTATATGAAGGAATGCGCTCCCGAGGACACATGGGAATTATCGTCAAGCTAGTTTTCATCATGCTCATATGATTCGCGTTCGGTACTATGTTAATTTGATATGTGGGTGGACCGGTGCTTGGGTGTTGTCCTTACTTGGACAAGCATCCCACTTATGATTAACCCCTATTGCATGCATCCGCAACTACAACAGAAGTATTAAGGTAAACCTAACCATAGCATGAAACATATGGATCCAAATCAGCCCCTTACGAAGTAACACACAAACTAGGGTTTAAGCTTCTGTCACTCTAGCAACCCATCATCTACTTATTACTTCCCAATGCCTCCCTCTAGGACCAAAAAATGGTGAAGTGTCATGTAGTTGACATTCACATGACACCACTAGAGGGATGACAACATACATCTCATCAGAATATCGAACGAATACCAAATTCACATGACTACTAATAGCAAGACTTCTCCCATGTCCTCAGGAACAAACATAACTACTCATAAAACATATTCATGTTCATAATCAGAGGGGTATTAATATGCATAATGGATCTGAACATATGATATTCCACCAAATAAACCAACTAGCATCAACTACAAGGAGTAATCAACACTACTAGCAACCCACAGGTACCAATATGAGGTTTGGATACAAAGATTGGATACAAGAGATAAACTAGGGTTTGAGATGAGATGTTGCTGGTGAAGATGTTGATGGAGATTGCCCCCTCCCGATGAGAGGATTGTTGGTGATGACGATGGCGATGATTTTCCCCTCCCGGAGGGATGTTTCCCCGGCAGAACAGCTTTGCCGGAGCCCTAGATTGGTTCCGCCAAGGTTCCGCCTCGTGGCGGCGGAGTTTCTTCCCGAAAGCTTGCTTATGATTTTTTCCTCGATGAAAGACTTGATATAGCAGAAGATGGGCATTGAAGGGCCACCAGGGGGCCCACAAGGTAGGGGGCACGCCCAGGGGGTAGGGCGCGCCCCCACCCTTGTGGCCAGAGTGTGGGCCCCCTCTGGAACTTCTTTCGCCAAATATTTTTTATATATTCTGGAAATAACTTCCGTGGAGTTTCAGGACTTTTGGAGCTGTGCAGAATAGGTCTCTAATATTTGCTCCTTTTTAGCCCAGAATCCCAGCTGCCGGCATGCTCCCTCTTCATGTAAACCTTGTAAAATAAGAGAGAATAGGCATAAGTGTTGTGATATAATGTGTAATAACAACCCATAATGCAATAAATATCGATATAAAAGCATGATGCAAAATGGACATATCAACTCCCCCAAGCTTAGACCTCGCTTGTCCTCGAGCGAAAGCCGAAATCGAAAAATATGTCCACAAGTTTAGAGATAGAGGTGTCGATAAAAATAAAATACGGACATGAGGGCATCATGATCATTCTTAGAACAACAACATATATATATCACTCAAGGTGCAGAATAAGTTATTCTTCACCCGAGGTAATCTTACGATCGCTTCATAAACAAATTACGTTTGTAATACAAATAGTTACATTCATATTGATTCACTACATAAAATTTGGTATAAGAAAATAAAAAAAGGTTATAAAACAAAAAATATCGCATTTTTATGTACGTTTTTACCTTCGTAACTTTACATAACATAAAATATTTTTTACGGCGAGTATATATTTTCTTACGTTCTCTTTTTACGTATGAAATAGGACAAAAATTACGAAACCTAAAAATACGGTGCATTGACGTCAAATTAGAGAGGGGGTGAAGAATAACTATTCCTCACCCGGGGTGACGAATAGCGCGACCCTATATATATATATATATATATATGTATATTGTCATATGATCTCTTATGCTAAAGTAACAATTCAACCACAATTTCAAGTATGAATCATAAACTTCATTGAGAACCAACAAACTCTAATCTCAGTCACTGAGGCAATTGCAATTTATCATAACATAGGAAAGAGTCAATATAAGAGCTTTTCAGCAAGTCCACATACTCAACTATCATTTAGTCTTTCATAATTGCTAGCACTCACGCAATATTTATGGGTATGGAGTTTTAAATCGGACACAGAGAAAGATAGGGGCTTATAGTTTTGCCTCCCAACGTTTTACCTCAAGGGTAATGTCAACAATAATAGTTCATGAAAACTCACATCCAATTAGCTATATATATCAGGATCTTTCCTACACATTGTGCTTGCCAAATGATAAAATGTAAAAAGGAAAGGTGAAGCTCACCATGACTCTTTGCATGAAATATAAGACAAGAATAAAAGATAGGCCCTTCGCAGAGGGAAGCAGAGGTTGTCATGCACTTTTATGGTTGGATGCACAAAATCTCAATGCGAAAGAACGTCACTTTATATTGCCAATTGTGGTATGGACCTTTATTATGCAGTCCGTCGCTTTTATTTCTTCCATATCGCAAGATCGTATAAAGCTTATTTTCTCCACACTAATAAGTCATACATATTTAGAGAGGAATTTTTATTGCTTGCACCGATGACAACTTACTTGATGGATCTTACTCAATCCATAGGTAGATATGATGGACTCTCATGGCAAAACTGGGTTTAAGGATATTTGGAGCACAAGTAGTATTTCTACTTGGTGCAAAGAACTTGGCTAGAATGAGAGGGAGCTCAACATGTTGGATTATCCATGACAATATAATTTATCTTAGATGTAAGAAAACATAACCCATTACGTTGTCTTCCTTGTCCAACGTCAACTCTTTAGCATATCATACTTTGATGAGTGCTCACAATCATAAAAGATGTCCAAGATAGTATATTTATATGTGAAGACCTCTCTTTCTTTATTACTTCTTATTAATTGCAATGATGACCAAAACTATGTTTGTCAACCCTCAACAACTTTTAGTCATCATACTCTTTATATGTGAGCTCATTACTCTCCATAAGATCCATATGATCCCTTTATTTCTTTTTATTTCTTCTCTTTTATTTTATTCTCTCAAGATCATAGCAAGGTAATCAAGCCCTTGACTCACCACTAATCTTTATTATATATAGCTCACGGACTCGATTACATAGAAGGATCATAAAGCAAAACTCACAACTAGATCATACTAAAACTTTATTCTACTAGATCAAGATATTATCAAAAGGATCGAACTAAGAAAAACGATAAAGATAAAAGTGATGGTGGTACGATACCGGGGCACTCCCCCAAGCTTGGCAGTTTCCAAGGGGAGTGCCCATACCCGATATGATTATATCTCTTTTGCCGGTGAAGGAGATGGAGTTGTTGATGATGTAGGCTTGTCGTCCCTCTTCCAAGGCATAGGCTCACCATCATAGAAGGATGATAGAGTCTCCGAAATCCTCAAATCTGCAGCCAAACTCATCCTCTTGAATCTATATTCATACTCACAGTTTTGATTTTGCAGGTCATAGATCTGGGCTTGAAGGTGCTCGATTTTCTCATGAAGCTTGAAGATGGCCTCCCCAATGTCCTTGGCGTCCAGCTTGTGGTTGTTGGTGAACTTCGTGATCATTATGTGATTGGAGCCGAGTCCACGCTCCACAATCTCCTGACACTTGAAAACTTGTTGCTCCATTGCCTCGAGCCTTGTCTCCACGCTTCCGGTTCTCCTTGGTCCCTCAACATCGCGGATGTGCAACAACCCCTCACGCATCTCAATGGTTTGATGGTGTTGCAGCACCTCCACGAGGTAGGGGTTGATGACCTTCTCGAAGAACTTGTCCTTGGGGGCACTTGAAGATGACATGGCGACCTAGATCTATCAGAAAAATGGCTCGAAACAAAGACAAGAGATGTTTGCGTGATACGGTGGTCAAAACCTTCGGGAGATTATATAATGAATTTTTACCGACCACAAGAAGTATCGTGCAAGAAAACGGAGTCCGGAGAGCACACGCGGTACCCACGAGGCAGGGGCACGCCCAACGGGGTAGGGCGCACCCTCCACCCTCATGGAGGCCTCATGTCCTTTCCAATCTGCTTCTTATTTTCCTGTTTTCGTAAATATTCCAAAACAGCGAAAAATTGCCATTAAAATTGTTTTGGAGTCGGTTTACTTACCGTACCACATCCCTATTCCTTTTCGGAGTATGAAACATTCCGGAAAGTGTCCCTTATGTATTCCTCCGGGGTTACGGTTTCAATAACATTAGTTTCAACATTTATAGGATTACCTGAGATATAATGTTTGATTCTTTGACCGTTCACCACCTTCGGATTTGTGCCTTCGAAGTTGTTGATTTTTATGGCACTGAAACGATAGACCTCCTCGATGACGTAAGGACCTTCCCATTTAGACAGAAGTTTGCCTGCAAAAAATCTTAAACGAGAATTGTATAGCAATACATAATCACCTACATTAAACCCACGCCTTTGTATCCTTTTATCATGCCATCTTTTAACCTTTTCTTTAAACAGCTTGGCATTTTCATAGGCCTAGGTTCTCCATTCATCAAGTGAGCTAATGTCAAATAACCTCTTCTCACTGGCAAGTTTATAGTCATAATTGAGCTCTTTAATAGCCCAATATGCCTTATGTTCTAATTCGAGAGGTAAGTGACATTCTTTCCCATAAACCATTTTATAAGGAGACATACCCATAGGAGTTTTGTATGCAGTTCTATATGCCCATAATGCATCATCAAGTTTCTTGGACCAATTCTTTCTAGATCTATTAACAGTATTTTGCAAAATTAATTTAAGCTATCTATTGCTAAGTTCTACATGACCACTAGACTATGGGTGATAAGGAGATGCAATTCTATGATTAACATCATACTTAGCAAGCATTTTACGAAAGGCACCATGAATAAAATGTGAACCACCATCAGTCATTAAATATCTAGGGACTCCAAACCTCGGGAAAATAACTTCTTTAAGCATCTTAATAGAAGTGTTATGATCAGCAATACTAGTTGGAATAGCTTCTACCCACTTAGTAACGTAATCAACAACAACTAAAATATGTGTAAACCCATTAGAGGAAGGAAAAGGTCCCATATAATCAAAGCCCCAAACATCAAATGGTTCAATAACAAGTGAATAATTCATACGCATTTCTTGACGTCTACTAATATTACCAATTCTTTGACATTCATCACAAGATAAGACAAACTTACGGGCATCCTTGAAGAGAGTAGGCCAATAAAAACTGGATTGCAATACCTTGTGTGCAGTTCTATCTCCAGCATGGTGTCCTCCATAAGCCTCGGAGTGACACTTGCGTAGGATCTGTTCCTGTTCATGCTCAGGTACACAACGCCTAATAATACCATCTACTCCTTCTTTATAAAGATGTGGGTCATCCCAAAAGTAATGTCTCAAATCATAGAAAAACTTCTTCTTTTGCTGGTATGTTAAACTAGGTGGTATAAATTTAGTAACAATGTAATTAGCATAATCAGCATACCATGGAGCAGTATGAGAAGCAGTTATGACATTTAATTTTTCATCAGGGAAGCTATCATCAATAGGTAGTGGGTCATCAAGAACATTTTCTAACCTAGACAAGTTGTCTGCAACGGGGTTCTCAGCTCCCTTTCTATCAATAATATGCAAATCAAATTCTTGTAGCAAGAGAACCCATCTAATAAGTCTAGGTTTAGCATCTTTCTTTTCCATAAGATATTTAATATCAGCATGATCAGTGTGAATAGTCACTTTAGAATCAACAATATAAGGTCTGAACTTATCACAAGCAAATACAACTACTAAGAATTCCTTTTCAGTAGTAGCATAATTTCTCTGGCCACTATCTAGGGTTTTACTAGCATATTGGATAACATTCAATTTCTTATCAACTCTTTGCCCTAGAACAGCACCTACATCATAATCGCTAGCATCACACATAATTTCAAAGGGTAAATTCCAATCAGGTGGCTGAATAATAGGTGCAGAAATCAAAGCTTTCTTAAGTATTTCAAATGCTTCTACACAATCATCATCAAAGACAAAAGGAATATCTTTTTGTAATAGGTTAGTCAGAGGCCGAGAAATTTTTGAGAAGTCCTTGATGAACCTCCTATAAAAACCGGCATGACGAAGGAAACTTCTTATACCTTTGATGTCCTTGGGACACGACATCTTTTCAATAGCATCAACTTTAGCTTTATCAACATCAATACCTCTTTCAAAAAAATTATGCCCCAAGACAATACCTTCATTAAACATAAAGTGGCACTTCTACCAGTTCAAGACAAGATTAGTTTCTTCACATCTCTGCAAAACTCGATCTAGGTTGCTCAAGCAATCATCAAAAGAGGATCCATGAACGGAGAAATCGTCCATGAAAACCTCACAAATCTTTTCACAAAAGTCAGAGAATATAGCCATCATGCATCTTTGAAAGGTAGCAGGTGCATTACATAAACCAAAAGGCATACGTCTATAAGAAAAAGTACCGAAAGGGCAAGTAAAAGTAGTCTTTTCTTGATCCTCAGCTGACACAGGTATTTGAGAAAAACTAGAGTAACCATCTAGAAAGCAAAAGTGTGTATGTTTGGATAATCTTTCTAGCATTTGATCAATAAAAGGTAAAGGGTAATGATATTTTTAGTGGCTTTATTTAATTTGCGGAAATCAATTACTATCCTATAACCTGTAATAATTCTTTGTGGAATCAATTCATCTTTATCATTAGGAATGTCAGTAATACCTCCCTTCTTAGGGACACAATGGACAGGACTTACCCACTGACTACCAGCAACGGGATAAATTATACATGCCTCAAGGAGCTTTAATATTTCCTTTCTTACCACTTCTTTCATTTTAGGATTTAGCCGTCGTTGGTGGTCAATAACTGGTTTGGCGTCTTTCTCCAAATTTATTTTGTGTTGACATAGAGTGGGACTAATGCCCTTAAGATCATCAAGAGTATATCCAATAGCAACACGGTGCTTCTTCAGAGTTTTCAATAATCTCTCTTCTTCATGCTCTGAAAGGTTAGCACTAATAATAACAGGATATATCTTCTTTTCATCAAGATAATCATATTTAAGAGTATCAGGCAATGGTTTAAGCTCAAACACGGGATCACCCTTGGGTGGAGGAGGATCCCCTAAGATTTCAACAGGCAAGTTGTGTTTCAGAATAGGTCCCTGTTTAAAGAATACCTCATCTATTTCCCTTCTTTCATTCATGAACATATCATTTTCATGGTCTAGCAAATATTGTTCTAAAGGATCAGTAGGAGGCACAACAATAGAAGCAAGACCAATAATTTCATCTTTACTAGGCAATTCCTCATTACGGGGTTGTCTATGAAACTTAGCAAAATTAAACTCATGAGGCATATCCCCTAAACCAACAGAAACAATATCCTTATTGCAGTCTATCTTAGCATTAACAGTATTCAAGAAGGGTCTACCAAATATAATGGGACAAAAGCTATCTTGTGGGGAACCAAGAACAAGAAAATCAGCAGGATATTTAATCTTCCCACACAAGACTTCAACATCTCTAACAATCCCAATTGGTGAAATAGTATCTCTATTGGCAAGCTTAATGGTGACATCTATATCTTCTATCTCAGCAGGTGCAATATCATGCATACTTTCTTTGTATAAAGAATGAGGTATTGCGCTTGCACTAGCACCCATATCACATAAGCCATGGTAGCAATGATATCCTATTTTAACAGAAATAATAGGCATGCCTACAACAGGTCTATGTTTATTTTTAGTATCAGGTCTAGCAATTATAACAGTCTCATCATAGAAGTAAATAACATGCCCATCAATATTATCGGCCGAGAGATCTTTAACCATAGCAATATTAGGTTCAACTTTAACTTGCTTAGGTGGTTTGTGTGTCTTAATATTACTTTTGTTGACTACAGTTGAAACTTTAGCATGATCCTTTATTCTAACAGGGAAAGTTGGTTTCTCAACATAAGCAGTAGGAACAATAGGATCATTATAAGTGATTTCATTTCTTCAACTTTAATAGGTGCAACTACTTTTACATCAATGGGAGGATTATATTTAAACCACTTCTCCTTAGGGAGATCAACATGAGTAGCAAAGGATTCACAAAAGGAAGCTACTATCTCAGAGTCAAGTCCATATTTAGTGCTAAATTCACGAAATGCATCAGTATCCATAAAGGATTTAACACAATCAAACTAGGTACCAATAATCAGAGTTGCGTTTAATTCTTTCCAATAAATGCCATTTGAATTCAATAGTCTTCATCATAAAATATCCAGTACAAGAAGTATCGAGCATGGAGCGATTACTGACAGAAAGCCGAGCATAAATTTTTTGAATAATCATTTCTCTTGAGAGCTCATGATTGGGGCATGAATATAACATTGACTTAAGCCTCCCCCAAGCTTGAGCGATGCTTTCTCCTTCGCGAGGCCAAAAATTATATATATAATTACGATCACGATGAATAAGATACATAGGATAAAACTTCTGGTGAAATTCCAATTTCAATCGCTTATAGTCCCATGATCCCATATCATCACATAGCCTATACCGTGTCAATGCATCTCCCTTCAAAGATAAAGGGAATACCTTCTTCTTGATAACATCATCGGGCATACCTGCAAGCTTAAATAATCCACAAACTTCATCCACATAGATTAAGTGTAAATCGGGATGCAATGTTCCATTTCCTGCAAAAGGATTAGCTAGCAGTTTCTCTATCATACCTGATGCGGAGCATCCCAAGGTCATCCCCATGGACCTACCATCGTCTCATCAAGTGCCTAGTGGACCCATGACTCGATCATGTGCAAGAGCTCTTGAAACCGAGGTGACATCTCTCCTCTCGCATTCCACTTTGATGCACATGAAGCATGGCTACTACCTCATATGGACACTTTGTGCATACTCAGGTACCATGGAGAAGCTAAGGAGCAAGGACAAGAAGAAGAGGAAGATGGACGAGAAGACGGAGAAGAAGGAGGGCTGAAGGAAAAGTCCCAGCCACCGGACGATCGGCTGGGACCGAACGTCCGGCGCCTGAAGCATCAGCCGAGCCCCAGCGAGCGGACGTCCGGTCTAGACCGGAAGACGGGTGCCCCTGCACCCGAAGCAAACGAGCGGACATCTGGTCTTGACTGGACGACCAGTGCACATGCATCCGAACCAACATCAGCGGAAGTCCGACGTTTCCGGACGTCCGGCACCCCCAGCACAAAGCAGAACCAGCGGATGTCCGGAGGACACCGGACGACCGGCCGCTCTTGAGACACCGGATGACCGGCCACCAGCGGACGTCCGGTACCTGGCTGTGTCTAGATTCGGGCCCGAGGCCCATGTACCCCTACTTTCGCCCCAATTTGCACTTAGACTATATATAGACCTCCTATTCCTTCTAGCTAGGGTTAGCAAATGTTTAGCTCATATTTGTGAGAGAGCTTTGCTCATCCACTTGGTTACCTTCTCCTCGGAGATTCGAGCCTCCACCGGAGAAGATCCCCCAAGCGGATTCAAGCCCCCTTTACGGGAAGATCCCCTTGTGGATTCAAGACCTCCTCACGGAGAAGAACCGGTTACCATGTATCGTCCCGAGTTGTCCGTGGATTCGTGTGTCTCTACCTATGTACTCGAGGATCTAGCCCATGTGTGACTTATTCGTGTCAGTTTAGTGATTTCCTCTTGTGTTTACCTCCGTTCTTCCCCGTGTTCTTCGTGATTTCCCTGGGATCCGCTCCTTTCGTGATAGATCGGGCGATTAGGGTCCCTACCCTACATCAATAGCCGAAGAGTGTCGGGGATCTCACAAGTATAGGGGATCTATCATAGTACTTTCGATAAGTAAGAGTGTCGAACCCAACGAGGAGCAGAAGGAAATGATAAGCAATTTTCAGTAAGGTATTCTCTGCAAGCACTGAAATTATCGGTAACAGATGGTTTTGTGATAAGGTAATTTGTAACGAGTAGCAAATAATAAAAGTAAATAAGGTGCAGAAAGATGGCCCAATCTTTTTTGTAGCAAAGGACAAGCCTTGACAAACTCTTATGTGAAGGAATGCGCTCCCGAGGACACATGGGAATTATCGTCAAGCTAGTTTTCATCACGCTCATATGATTCGTGTTTGGTACTTTGATAATTTGATATGTGGGTGGACCGGTGCTTGGGTGTTGTCCTTACTTGGACAAGCATCCCACTTATGATTAAGGGGCAAGCATCCGCAACTACAACAGAAGTATTAAGGTAAACCTAACCATAGCATGAAACACATGGATCCAAATCAGCCCCTTAAGAAGCAACGCATAAACTAGGGTTTAAGATTCTGTCAATCTAGCAACCCATCATTTACTTATTACTTCCCAATGCGTCCCACTAGGCCCAAACAATGGTGAAGTGTCATGTATTCGACGTTCACAGGACACCACTAGAGGGATGACAACATCCATCTCATCAGAATATCAAACGAATACCAAATTCACATGACTACTAATAGCAAGACTTCTCCCATGTCCTCAGGAACAAACGTAACTACTCACAAAACATATTCATGTTCATAATCATAGGGGTATTAATATGCATAATGGATCTGAACATATGATCTTCCACCAAATAAAGCAACCAGCATCAACTACGAGGAGTAATCAACACTACTAGCAACCCAGAGGTACCAATCTGAGGTTTGGATACAAAGATTGGATACAAGAGATGAACTAGGGTTTGAGATGAGATGGTGCTGGTGAAGATGTTGATGGATATTGACCCCCTCCCAATGAGAGGATTGTTGGTGATGATGATGGCGATGATTTCCCCCTCTCGGAGAGAAGTTTGCCCGACAGAACAACTCTGTCGGAGCCCTAGATTGGTTCCGCCAAGGTTCCGCCTCGTGGCGGTGGAGTTTCTTCCCGAAAGCTTGCTTATGATTTTTTCCTCGACGAAAGACTTGATATAGCAGAAGATGGGCATCGAAGGGCCACCAGGGGGCCCACGAGGCAGGGGGCGCACCCATGGGGGTAGGGCGCGCCCCCACCCTCGTGGCCAGGGTGTGGTCCCCCTCTAGAACTTCTTTCGCCCAATATTTTTTATATATTTTGGAAATGATTTCCGTGAAGTTTCAGTACTTTTACAGCTGTGCAGAATAGGTCTCTAATATTTGCTCCTTTTTCAGCCCAGAATCCCAGCTGCCGGCATTCTCCCTCTTCATGTAAACCTTGTAAAATAAGAGAGAAAAGGCATAAGTATTGTGATATAATGTGTAATAACAGCCCATAATGCAATAAATATCGATATAAAAGCATGATGCAAAATGGACGTATCAATTGGCGGAAGCACAATGAGGGCACACAGTCCCGGACACCCAGTCCTGAGCACGCAGCTCAGGACACCAAGTCCTCACCGTATTCTCCTTGAGCTAAGGTCACACAGACCTCGCCCAATCACTCGTGGTAAGTCTTCAGGCGACTTCCAAACCTTCACAAACTCGGTCACTCGGCGATCCACAATTCCTCTTGGATGCTCTAGACCATGATGCCTAACCGTCTGGAAGAAGCACAGTCTTCAAAGGTAACAAGCGTCAGATCCACGCATGATCAATCTCTTCAGTGATTCTCAATCACTTGGGGTTTGTACGTGTTTGGGTTTGGGTTTTTCCTCACTTGATGATTTTCGCTCAAAGTCCTCGGAGGATGGTTTGCTCTCAAATGACAAGTGTCAGTTTCTCTTGGAGCAGCCAACCAGCTAGTGGTTGTAGGGGGCGGCTATTTATAGCCTAGGGAGTAGGCCGGCATGATAAGACATAAATGCCCTTCAATGATATGACCGTTAGGTGGATAGATATTTTGAGACAGCTGGCGCATAGGACAGCAACGGTCAGAATTTTGAGTAGCAAAATCCTCAGGGCTATCATGTTCCTCACCGTGTAGGCAATCCGCACTAGTGAATTGCTAACTCCTCAGTCAGAAAAAATTCCTTAGAGACCAGAAGAACTTTGTCTCTGTCGCTGAAGAATATGACTGGACTGTACGAGATTTCCAATGGCTTCACTCGAAGGGATTGGTAGGTGTAGGACTTTGAGTTGAGCATCACATGGAAAATTTTCCTTAGTATTTCCTCGACCCTCCTTTAACAGTACGGTGTTTCCTATGACTCAAGAAAGAGAAAATGAAACTATGAAAACAAAAGTCTTCACGCTTCATGTTCCTCGAATGAATACCAAGTATTCAAGGTCACACCAATTTCTTCACTTTCAAAGTCTTCAAAGATTCAAAGTCTTCAGTCGAAGAACTTCATTTTTAGGTGTCACACCCTAGCTAGTTCATGCATTAGAGTGTTGCATCATGTTTATTCTTTCATCAGAAACCTGAAATGGGGATGACAGAACCCCCAGCCCCCTCTGAAACCAACTAGGTTTACTAAAAAACTTTTTCAATGAACCTGAAATGCCCTTCTAAAATGCCCATCATTTTTGTCTTGGTTCAGAACCTCTGCCAAAAGTGATGCACGTTTTCCTAGGTCATCTTAGGGTCTTTGAATTAAATCATAGATATTTGAATTTGGGCATTTAAAATTATATAAAATATTCAGATGCTCAAATATCTCCAAACTAAAATGTTTCATGTTGGAAATAATCCAACTATGGACCGGGAGTAGTTTGGTGATTTTAGGAGTTGCCTAAGTATTTTTATTAATTCAACAAAGTTGCAGAAGTATTAAAAAACAGAAAACAGAAAAAAAATAGAAAAACCTTACCAGGCGCCCAGCACCCGGCCCACCTGCCGGCCCAGCCCAGCGCCGCTCCAGCGAGCTGCTTGCCGGCCAGGCAGGCAGGCAGGTGCCCGACGGCGACCGCAGCGCACGCCACGCAGCTGGCTGCCGCCCTGCTCCACCTCCTCGCCTCGGGGCTGGATGGATGAGCTCCACGCAGCACCGTGAACCCGCAGGACACCTCCATTCTCCCCAACCCCTCTCTCTCGCGCTCCCCCGCCATGGCCGACGCCATCGCCGCCACCCCCTCGCCGTAGCCACGCCCTCCGTCGACCCCACGCCGTGCCGCCATGTCCAGGAGCTCCGCTACCCTCCTCTCCTTCGAGCAAGCCGAGCCCCGAGCGCTCGCAAGGCCCGAGCCCACCGCATCGACCTCGACCGAACCGCCGTCGCCGGAGATCCCCTTCAACGCCGTCGTCGCTCCGGTCCATCCCCGGCCGCACCAAGGGCTTCGTCGAACTCCCCGTGGGCTTAGCCATCTTCCCCTCCCTTCTTTTCTTGCTCCCGAGCCGTGTAGCGACCTCCCGGAGCTCAACCGCACCCACCGCCGCGGAGCTCGTCGCCGACGTGCTCCCGGTCACCCTCCGGCCACTCCACGGTGTCCATCATGCTCACCGCGTCACGTAGCACCTAACTAGCTACTCCCCGCACCTCACCGACCCCTCTTGCGTCAAGTTCGACTTCGGCCGAACCCCGGTGGCCGCCAAAGTCGTCGCCGGCGCCAACTCCGGCCACCCCGACCCCAACGGACTCCACCAAGAGCTGCGGCTCGTCCTCAGCTCCACTCCGATGGTCTCCGCGACCCATTTGGTGGCCGAAACGGCCAAAACCACTTCCGCCGCCGCGTCGGGCTCGCCGGCGGCTAAACGCTGGTACAGCCGACCCGGGTTTGACCACGGGTGGGCCCTGGTTGACTCTCCTGAGTCAATGACAGGTGGGGCCCAGCCCTGTTAACTAATTAGGATTAGTTTAAATTATTCTTAGTTTAACTAATCACACTGACACGCGGGACCCACTGTCAGGTTTGACCCGGACCGTGTCCCGTTGACCTGCTGATGTCACACTGACGTCAGGCTGACGCAGTAATTGATTTTCTGGATTTAATCTAATATAGGAAATTCCAGAATATAGTTTAAACTTCAAAAATTCATAACTTTTAATCTGTAACTCCAAATCAGACAAGTTATATATGAAAAATGATCAGAAAAATCCAATCTATCCATCTGTACTATTTTCATGCATGATGAAACAAGTTAACTTGATGTTTAATGCAGAACAAGGTAAAACACTTTAAAGGGCCATGTATGAGTTTGAAATTTGAATCTTTGGTTCAAATTGGTTCAAACCCTTCTGGTCTTAGTTGCATTAGCCCAACACACTCATATTGCCATGTTTCATGCATGCATCATATTGTTGCACATTGTTTGGTGATGGTTGTGTATCGGTGTTCTTGCGGCAGGTTCTGCCTCCGAGGAGTACCGTG